>NC_081554.1:117185772-117819030 GCF_963082655.1 Stomoxys calcitrans | reverse complement strand
ACCCCTAAATCAGAAATCATGAGAATGTCGGGCTGAAATGAAGAATTTTAAGAATGGAGTACACATTACATCCAAACTTAAATTCGTAGACCAATAAAGATCATATGGGGTTCAGATAAAGGCACTTATATTGTTAAACTGTTAGTCAAGATAGCATGGTATTTCACTAAAAGATCTTTAATTGTCGAATATAAATATTCCAAGGAAACTTATGTTCCATATAAAGTAAAAGAAGGCGCAGCGGAGCGGGCTCGGGTCAGCAAGTTGTGCATAAAAACGAGAGACGTACATCGATTTCCATGATCAATATCTCATTTTGTTCATTGGTTATGTGGCTTTTCGCAAAGCCGTGACACTTTTTTCAGTTTTGGACATATGATTTAAAAATAATGAAAAACAATTTTTTTTTTTCACAAAAATAGAACTTTTAAATCGTTTGTGAGCAATCTTTTTTAATATTTAATAAGAATAAACGTCATTTAAATCATTAATTGACAATTTTTGAGAAAAAAGTCAAAAATTCATCATCCTAATGGACATACATATGTACATCTGAGGCAGTAATCGGCTTGTTGTGAAATACTAAAAAAGTAACCTCGAAAAAGAAAATCTAAGTCAGGAATTCCGTGCTACTTACAAAATCCCTAATTGTTTTCCATACCACGCCCCTAAATTGGTTGGTGTCTGGTGTTTTGTCCCCACCTAAGTGCTGGCGTCTGTTAGCCGCGAAAGCCGGGCAACATCTACACATGCTATCATTTAGCTCTCATATTAAACCGTCTCACAAATTGGCTTCGTGAGCAATTCTTATGCGATTTGATAAAAAAGCGGCTAAGGTAAAATGTTTCAATGATCTTGTTTACACCGAATTTTATACATTTTAATTCTTCTTTTTTAATAAAAAGCTGCAATATCTGAAATTTTCTTCAACAAAAAATCTGTACACTAATCTTGCTATATGACAACAGGATATTTCTCGTTTCCAAAGACACCTACGGGTTTTAGCGAGCAATTTTCGGCATGTTTTACGTAAAAATAATAATTCTTGAATAAATCATACAAAATGTTTGCAGAAAATTTCAGGGCTACTTGGTTTTACGAAAAATTTCCATAAACAAATATCCATTATCTTAGGTAAGCTGAGTTCGCATTGACCGAACTTAGGGTGCTTTTATTTATTATTTTGGATTAGAGGTTACATTTTTGCCTTGCTGGTAACAAAAACGCTCACATCATCATTTCCTCCCAATGCAAATGACGTCACGACGCGCTGCGTGCCACTCAATTCACATCAATCTCGCATGTCATGAGGTAAGCAAGCAAGTGCAGTGCCAATATTATATTGGGTTGCCCAAAAAGTAATTGCGGATTTTTTTAAAAGAAAGTAAATGCATTTTTAATAAAACTTAGAATGAACTTTAATCAAATCTACTTTTTTTACACTTTTTTTTTCTAAAGCAAGCTAAAAGTAACACCTGATAACTGACAGAAGAAAGAATGCAATTACAGAGTCACAAGCTGTGAAAAAATTTGTCAACGTCGACTATATGAAAAATCCGCAATTACTTTTTGGGCAACCCAATATTAAATGTACACTTGCCAAGTAGTCAGTTATTGTTTTGAGAGTAAGAACTTGTTAAAAGTGTTCAATTTAGCCAAAAGAGAATATTCGGCAAAGAAAAAGGGGGACACAATTTTGGTAGTAACAACAAATTTATGCTCGTAGCACGTCAATAATTAGTAGAGTAACAACACTGATTGAAGAAAGTCCAAAGAGGATTGAAATAACAGAGAAATTTTAGTGCTCTCAAAATTTTATAGCAATGTCAAGCGTATAGGTGTCGGTAATTATTTTATTTTCCTTCAAAGCAAGCAGCTCTGCCGACAAAATTAAAAAAATCTAATTTACAGCCAAAAGAAAGAAATAAAGATAGGGTAAGTGTACCAGTAGTCGGCAGTTTAAGGATTTTGTCTTTTTCAATCCATCCTCCTTCCAGGTACAAATGTTCAATTCAATTGAAGTTTCGTTTTTACAAATCGTCTCGAAAGAAAAACGAACAAGAATTGTGAAATTTATTGATTTTGTTTTGTTTTAAATGTATTAACCAAAACTTTCAATTTCTTTTATTATTTTTTTTTTTTTTTTAATTAGAAAAAGTGATTTTTCAACAGTAGTCGGCACCAGGGACTTAGCAGGGGAGTTCGAGCCCGAGTCCCCCCAAAATGATTTTGTCCAAAGAAAAAATTTATTCTAAACAAAAAATTTCAAAAACATTTTTTTAAATGACAAAATTTAATATTTATATTATTTTACATTTGCGGAGGCCAGGGCCGCCTTAAAATTATTTTTGTTAAAAGCGAAATTGTAATGTAATTCTTAGTATATACAAAATTTTAATGAATTTTTTTCTAAACAAATTTTAATACGGTCCAGATCAGACCATATTTGGATATAGCTGCCATATAGACCGATTTGCCAATATATGGTCTTGGGCCTATAATGGGCGCATTTGTTATTCGATTTCGCTGAAATTTAGAACAGAGATTTGTGATAGGGTTCTCAACACACTTTCTGAATATGGTCCAGATCGGATTTTTTTTATATAGCTGCCGTATAGACCGCTATGTGATTAAAAGTAGAAAGAATGGGCCCAAATTTTACTTAATACCCGATATCAACGAAATTTGAAACTGTCAGTTGTTTTTGACACCTCTAAACTCTTGGCCGATATAGTCTTGATCGGAACATAATATGGTATAGACTTATATATGTATAAAGGTTTCTCGATTAAAATTCTTGCGTTACACCAATTGCTCATAACGTGTATTTTTTTTACTTATAATCTAATAATCGGAGATTTGATCGGACTGAAGTGGCTGAAACTGGGCCGCTCCGTTCCCTTCGCCCCAAATATATCAAATCTGTAATATTCTCCCAAAGTCGTTTAATTTAAATCCTATATTTTTCAACCGACCCGTAATTCCGTGTTGGAGAGTTTGTTTGGGTGTCTCCAAATTTGAATATGACCTTCGTACTTTACTTCCAAACGCCTTTTATTTGCGTTCCATGTTGTCCCGGATAACCAATATGGGTTTATTGGCGACCACTGTACTTCCAAAGACTTCAAATTTGATTCCAATATTGTCTCGGTCGGCCAATATTTCCCTTTGGCGCTTTGCTCGCAGATGGGGCGCCACTCAGATACTTAGACCGACTTTTAAACAACCGATTCGTACTCTACTTCCAAATATAAAACGTTTCATTACGATAACTTACATATTTTATGCAATTATTGCTTAATTTGTACTTGCGTCTGGCAAAAATAATGTCCATCGCTGTCACTATAATGTCCATATCTACCAAAATTAAAATGACACTAACATAGAAATTGATTTTATTGTAAAATCATATCGGCTTGGATTATCGACATAAAATTTTGACAGAAGGTGGAAACAGTCGTTTGTTATCGATTCCTATTTAAAACTGAAAATCACAAAATTCGGCACTTACATCTCTTTGGTGGTAAGGGGACCATATATAGGTAAAGAATTTGAGCTAGACTGGTTGGTGGCGCTTGCGAAAGTAGATAAATGAGAGTTATCTAAAAACATCCGTGAAAGAAACCATGGAGTAGTGCACACATATAGGGCTTTGGCAGTCGTAGCTTCTTATATGTGTATCTTTCGTTCTTCTATTTGCTGTAAATTTGATTTTTTTTTGTTTATTGGACAGAAAAATAATAATAATAAATAATAACAGAGAATTATTCACAAGCGCCATCAACCAGTCTAGTTGCAAACTTCATATTCTTTATCGATATATAATTTATCTACATATGTGTAAACCACAACTGAAGCTATATTATGTGAAGCATACTTTGGAGCGCCTGGAAAATATATGCCTAAAAGTAGGTGTTCGAGGTATTGCAAAGATGTATCCTTGCGGACTTGGGCCAAGCATCTTCGAAATAGAACTGAAAAACTTTTTATATGGAATATTTTTTGGAAAAGTTATTTTATGAATTTATTACTTTGGGGAAAACAGGACAGGACAGGAAATGTGAAACCAATTATAACAGAAAAAAATTTTGCCGTATGCATACTTACAACCTGGTTGAATCCCCTTGGAACGTATTGTGCGATAAGGCTGACGAGCGCCTGGATCAATTTTGCCATACATTGTCCGATCCATATTTATTTATTCCTTTTTTCTTTCACCTTTCGGTTTATGATTTTGTTTTTTGTTTGCTTTGCTTAAACACTTTAATGATATATTTATTTTTTTTTTTAGTATTTGCAATCTGTTTTCACACCAAATACAAAAAAAAATAATAATAATAAAAAAACATGATGACAATAAATACAGTTGCCGGGACACAATCATGCTCCATTAGTCATCCCGTGTGGCCAACGTTGTGACAAAGTTTGTACGATGTGCAGTGTGCGTGTTCCGTGCCGTTGTCAGCAGCCGGCTGGGCCTCAGCCGCCTGTTGTCGATAAACATGTCCGAAATGAAAAATTACACAATGATCGGTGTGTGGCAGGGAATTTCTTAATCCACTTATCCACAAAGTCATGGGTTCTTCCAAAGATTTTGTTTATGTTTTGTCTCCAATCATAGCAAAGTAAAAAATCAAATGACGAACCAAAAGCCAGTGACTGATTGTCGAAAAATGAATGTCAAACTATGCAAATGTCAAGTTTTTGTATATTTTTCCCAATAACGCTTGACGGTTGACCATGGCAATTAGACGGAGCCTTAATTTATGTAAATCGCCCAACCATTTCCTTCTGCTATGTTGTGAGTGAATGCCCTCAAGCAATAACGGAGGATCACAATTTTGTTTAAATTTCATTTTAAGAACATTTTTGTAGGACCATAGATATTTTGAATAGCTTTTCTCGGCAATAGCACCCAGAAGCGACAATATGATCATTGTTTATTATACCGATTGGCATTGGATTACATTTAAAACTTTTTTTTGTATTTGTAGACGCATGCATATTGTGTACAGCACACATAGTACGGAGGGGTGGGGTTCGAATATTAACCGATCTGTTTAGAAATTTTTTATTAAAAATAATGAAAAAGTTTTCTCAAACAACAGTTTTTGCCTGCTGAAAAGGCGGACATTACTGCTGTTTTAGCATATATTTGACTGTTGTTATACCCTCCACCATAGGAAGGGGGTTATACTAATTTCGTCATTCCGTTTGTAACACCTCGAAATATGCATCTAAGACCATCTAATATCGTAACCTGATATAGCCGCCATATAAACAGATCTTCCGATTAGAATTCTTGAGCCTCTAGAGGGCGTAATTCCTATTAGAGTTAGCTGAAATTTTGCATGACATGTTTCGTTATGACTTCCAACAACTGCACTAAGTATGGTTGAAATCGTTTAATAACCTGACAACTGTATCAAGTATGGTCTAAATCAGTCCATATCCTGATATACCGCCATATAAACCGATCTCCCGATTAGACTTCTTGTGCTTCTAGAGGGCGCAATTCTTATCCAATACGTTTGAAATTTTGCATATGTCGTTTTGGTATGACTTCCAACTGTTCCAAGTATGGTCTAAATCGGTATATAACCTGATATAGCTGCAATATAGTCCGGCTTTCCAGTTTGACTTTCTGAGCCTCTGAAGGGGGCGCAATTATTACTTGATTTGCCTGAAATTTTGGAGGTGGTGTTTTTCTATTTGAAAAAGTCATTCAAAGAACTTGACAAATGCGATCCATGGTGTAGGGTATATAAGATTCGGCCCGGTCCAACTTAGCACGCTTTTACTTGTTCTAATTAAAAATATTGGTTTTGCTCCATTTTTTATTTTTTTTTATATAGAAAAAAAGTGAAACATATACTCGGTTTTTGCTTCCCAATGTATATCCGATTCCGACAATGCTTGGCAAAGATATTAGCGATCATGGAAGAAGTTATCGTGCATTTGGCTCAATAGGGTAGGCATTGTGCCCTCTTGAGGCTCAGGATATTAAATCATGCGCTCGGTTTATATGGAAGCTATATCTGGTTATGAATCAATTGCGATCGTACATGGCATGGTTGTTGGAGGTCACAAAAGAAGTCTTTGTGCTAAACTTTAGACATGTCGAAGAACAATTACGCCCCCTTGGGGCTTAAGATGTAAAGCAAGAGATCGTTTACATGGGGGCGCGTTATCTAAACCAAGACCGCTTTGACACATTTAAAATCCCAACCGACTTACATCGATAAAAAGTGTTTGTGAAAATTTTCGAGTGGCTAGCTTAACTCGTTAGAAAGTCATCGTAAGAAAGTCGTCGTGCTACTTAAAATGTCATTATGATCTACAACGAATATACACCCAGAAAAATTAATTTGCTGATATCAGCAAACACTGTCTGCTAATTTTAAATTATTTAAACTCATATACCCTGCACTACTACAGGGTATTATAACTTAGTGCATTTGTTTGTAACATCCAAAAGGAAGAGAGATAGACCCATTGATAAGCATACCGATCGACTCAGAATCACTTTCTGATTCGATTTAGCTTTGTCCGTCTGTCCATGTTAGTTTGTGTACAAACTACAGGTCCCAATTTTCCTCCGACCGTCTTAAATTTGTTATAGGCATGTTTTTCGGCCCATTAAATTTGGAAAAAAAATCGGTTCAGATTTGGATATAGCTCTACAGCTATCATAATGCAATAAAATGGTCATTTGTTAACCGATTTTCTCGAAATTTGGCAGCGGCAATTTTCTTATGACTTTCGACATTACTGGTGAATTTTATAGAAATCGGTTCAGATTTAGATATAGCTCCCATATATATGTTCGTCCAATTTGCAGTAATAATGCAATAAAATGGTCATTTATAAACCGATTCTCTTGAAACTTGGTACGAAGGATTTTCTCTTTACTGCTTATATTACTTGTGAATTTTATAGAAATCGAATTTTAGATATAGCTGCCATATGTGTATATCGCCCGATTTTCACACCTAGAGCCACTGCAAGCGCATTTATTGACCAATCTTCCCAAAAATTTTGTACAGCGCTTTCCCCAACCAATACCACTTTATATGAGAAGGTTGCTCGAAATTGGTACAGATTTAATTATAGCTCCCATATATACAGGGTGGCTGATGAATATTGCTACAATGATGAATATTGCTACAATGATGAATATTGCTACATTTTTTTTTCGGTGTATGGAATACATTTTTCTTTTATTCATGTTAAATTAAATTATTAAATTAATTATTAAATTATTATTAATTAAATTAATTAATTAATTAATTAAATTAATTATTAAATTATTATTATTAAATAGAAAAAAAGTTATTACATTTTTTTTTGGTAGCGGCTTTCATCAGCCACCCTGTATGTTCGTCCGATTTGCAGTAATAATGCAATGGTCATTTGTTAACCGCCTTCCTTATAATTTGGTAAGAAGGATTTTCTTTTGACTCTCGACATGTCATAGAATCGGTTCAGATTTAGATATAGCTGCCATATATGTATATCGCCCGATTTTCACTACTAGAGCCACTGCAAGCGCATTTATTGACCAATCTTGCCAAAACTTTGCACAACGCTTTCCTCAACGACTACTACAATATCGGAGAAGGTTACTCGAAATCGATTCAGATTTAGATATAGCTCCCATATATATGTTCGTCAGATTTTGGGTATTTTGCAATAATTTTGTCATTTGTCCACCGTATTTATTACATTTTGAACATATTTGCTCTAAATTCGATACGGGTTGTTTCTGGAAACATCCGCCGAGGTCCATCAAAATTGGTTCAGAATTGGATATAGCTCCCACATTGTTCTTATAAGGTGGGTGTAGGGTATTATACAGTCGGCACCGCCCGACTTTTACCCTTCCTTACTGGTTTCTGATTATTTTAACTCTAGATCATCGAACAATTATTAAAAATCTGGGTCGTTGTTTTAATTATTCGTTTTATTTTTATTTCGAATTTTTCCAATATTTCGATCACCGCCGGTGATCATACTCTGGGAATTGTATTTTAAAACAAAAATATAAAAAAAAGACTTCTTTTAAATTCACACTTAACGAAATTTGTTATTCAAAATAGCAAAAAGGTTTGCTAAAACGACAGTTTTTGTCTGCTGAAAATGGGAAAGCAAGCATAAGGCTGCTGCTTTAGTAAACATAGGGTTGCTGTTTAATGTTAACATTTTGTCTGCTATTTCAACTAATAAAATATGCAGTTTTAAGTGACCTCTTACGCCATCAGCAAGTGCTTTTGTTTTATTGCCTATCAAGGCCGGTCATGAGTTTTGTTTACTTTAGCCATATTTTCAAAAGAAAGTCGAGCTAATGGCCAAGAGAAATTATGTTGGAGGCGAAGAATTCAATTTGTAGAATATATCTGGAATTATATATACCAAAGAATTAAACATCAAACCGATGGCTTTAGTGCAGGCACATCCTCCTGCAGAGACAAAGAAGGAAATCTGGTAACTGACACAGATAACATGCTGAGGATATGGAAAGAACATTTTACCCAACTGCAAGTGTCCGATGATGGCGGCGAAGAGGATACTGCAGAACCAATCCCTGATGATGGTATAGAATGTCTACCTCCTAGTCAGAATGAGATCCAAGTAGCAGTAATCCGACTAGAGAACAACAAGGCAGCAGGAGCCGACGGGTTACCCGCTGAACTATTTAAGACCGAAGGCGCCACGCTAATAATGCGTATGCATCAGCTTATCTGCGTAATCTGGCTAGAAGAACGCATACCCGATGATTGGAAGCTCTGCATACTATGTCCCGTACACAAGAAAGGAGACAAGACGGAATGTGCCAACTACAGAGGAATAAGTATCCTCCCCATCGCATACAAGATACTCTCAAGCGTACTGTGTGAAAGATTAAAACCTAAAGTCAATGAGATAATTGGGCCCTATCAATGCGGTTTTACACCTGGTAAATCCACCCTAGACCAGATATTCACACTGCGCCAAATCCTGGAAAAGACCCGAGTAGGACAAATTAACACCTACCATCTCTTTGTTGACTACAAAGCCGCCTTCGATACTCCTTTACGTTCAAAGGTATTTCAAGTCATGTCTGAGTTTGGTATCCCTGCAAAATTAATAAGACTCTGCAGGATGACACTTGCTGATACGCGTTCCTCAGTAAGAATAGGAAAGAATCTCTCCGAACCATTTAATACCAAACGAGGTTTCAGACAAGTCAGCCTATCGTGCGATCTCTTTAATATCCTGCTGGAGAAGATTATACGAGATGCAGATGCGAATAGATATGGCACACTCATCACAAGAGAACACATGCTACTCGCCTATGCCGACGACATCGACATCATAGGTCGGTCACCGGAAATAGTAACTGCAGCCTTTGAAAGAATCGAAAGAGAGTCAGTGAAAATGGGTCTGGCAGTAAATGGAGATAAGACGAAATGGATGGTTTCAACTCCCAAAAAGCCTTGCACAACCGAGCAGATAAAGAAAATGGAGAAAGTTGGGAACCACAACTTTGAGACAGTCAGTAACTTTATCATCCTCGGCACCGCCGTAACCGAAGCGAATGACACCAGTTTTGAGATAAAGCGAAGAATAAGCGAAGCTGGCAGACAGATGCTACTTTGGACTAAGTAAGCAGTTTAGAAACAAGGCCACCTCTCGACAGACGAAGACTACACTTTACAAGACACTGATACTACCCGTGCTGTTATATAGCTCTGAAGCATGGGTACTTGTGAAAGCAGATGAGGCAGTGCTTGGAGTATTTGAGAGAAAGATTCTTCGTAAAATATATGGATCAGTTTGCGTTAACGGAGAATATAGGCGACGTATGAACCACGAGCTGTTTGAGCTGTATGACGACGGTAGCATAGTTACACACATCCAAATACAACGCCTGCGTTGGCTAGGTCATGTTGTCAGAATTGATGAAGAAGCTCCAGCAAAAAAGTCTTTTGAAGGCAAACACGGTGGAACACGCAAACCGGGAAGACCAAAAGCCCGATGGAAAGATCAAGTTGTGGGAGACACCTCGAAACTTGGTTTCAGAGATTTTAGAATGAGCGCAGAAGATCGAGGCGCTTGGAACGCTATTCTACGTTCGGCTATTGGAACAAATATTCTGTCATAGCCAATTAAAGTAAAGTAATGTAAGAATATATCTGGAAAGAATTACTTGATCAACATATTTCTTGTAGACATGACATCGGACCATTGGTACACATTTCGAAAGGTGGCATAAAGTCGCTCGTCAATTTTATTGCTCTGTTAATGTTCACATGACTGTTGATGCTACTTATTTCTATACCATAGGAAACACGAATATGGAATGTAAATTGCCCCTATTCCTTAATGGAATGTTCATGGGACTATTTACATATGCAAACGAGCACTGAGACACACATTTCTAGTCATCTCTCAGTCATGAAAGTTCCTTAAATCGAACTATGCCTTCATTGTTTTTTTTTTTAACTGGATTATGCTGCATTTAATGCAATACCAGTAGGGCACATACCTCCGTTTGCGGACTGGTAAATATCTCATTCGTATAATTTCCTTATATCAGCCTGCGCCAACATTTATTCCATGTTCGCATAGATCGCCCGCCCCGATAGACGAGTTGGTAGCGTGCTTGGATTAACAGGACGTGGCTTCGGTTCCCACCAGAGGCGTGATCTGTCGCTATTTTCTTAAATCAGCCTGCGCCAACATTTATCGCATGTTCGCATAGATCACTCCGCTATCCGAGTTGGTAGCGTGTTGGGATTAATAGTGCGGGGGTCGGAGGCTTCGATTCCCACCAGAGGCGTGATCTGTCGCTATTGTGGTATAACAGTTGACGAAAATTGTCTGAGTGCGTTTGACCAAAAGCCGGTCACTTTAAATAAACCTTTACTCCATTTTTGGCTAACTATGTGTGTATGTATGGGTAATGCTGACACAACATCATTTGCTCCTTGATAGTAAGCACAACAACAACAGCATCACATTGCTTGTGTGCAATGCAAAGACACCGTTTTGTCCCATGCTTTCTAAACCTTACTGTTGAATGTTGTTTTGTTATTGAGAACCGCACACAGACTACATGTCTAGCTACGCTAATGCCTGGCATATAGAACGCTCTCCCAATATAGGGTTGTAAGGCCATTAAAGGCCTCCACACTCTTTTGTCGAATGTGGTCCAGATCAGAACATATTTGAATATAGCTACCATATAAACCGTTCTCTCGATAGGGGCTCCTGAACACCTAAAAGGCGCATTCGTTACCCGAATTCTATGAAATTTGAAACAGAGAGTTTTGGCGAATGTGGACCATATTTAGATATGGCTGCCACATAGACCGATGCAGAGTATTGACCCCATTAGAGAAGCCTTTTTCACCCGATTTGTGGCAAATGTAGCCAAGATCGGACTATAATGAGCACATACAAGTCACAGGTAGATTTGGTTAGCCCCTACAAATTTCTGGCAAGTGTGGTCCAGATATGACCAATGGTCATTGACCATATTTGGATGTAGCTGTCAATTAGACCGTTCTATGGGTTTAGGTTATTAAGCAACACATAGGCTGAAACTTTGAGCTCCCATCTATTTTGTGTTCATTGTAATCGCGAGAAGCTTAGCTGCGAGCTACTGGGCGCATTCACAGGTTGGGGATAATTGAATACTCTAAACGGAGTAGCTGCAATTGCAGTCGCGAACAATCAGCAGTTTCGAGCGGAGAGTCTCAGCGAGAGGACGGGTGGCACCGGCTCTGGCACAAATATTGAGTGTCTATGATGCTCGATATGACAAGGCGAGTTATTGGCGCCTTTAAATAACCAATGGCCATCGTGTTCCCGCGGCGATCGGTGCTTTGGACCGGAACGAGCTTTCTCGCTTATAGAAGCTTGACGAGGATCACCACCTTCACACATAGACATGTGGATTTTACTATGGTCAATCAAGTAATAAGTTTTAATTAATGAAATAGATACCCAATATCGGGAGATCGGTCTATATGGCAGCTGTATCCAAATATGGTTCACATTCACAGGATTGGATAGGGGTCCTTCAGAATTTACTGCTATTTATTGCCTCAAGACTTTAAATCGGGTGCTCGGTCTGTATAGCGACTATATATCGCTATAGTCTCATTTTATGAGATCAAAAGGTCAGTTTATATACAAAGGATAAAAAATTGTCAAAAAAAATTTGCAAAATGTTTTCAATCACCAAAATATCTGAAAAATTATAAATACCCACAAAATGCATTTATTGGGTAAATACCACATATATATCTACGATTTTCCCCGGTGAAATCCCATTTCTACACATGCCCTACACACGATGTGACTTGTCGCACATAATCTGTATATGTGCGTGCGTAGTTCTATGTGTCTCGCTATAATACCCAAATTATTGGGTTGCACAAAAAGTAATTGCGGATTTTTCATATAGTCGGCGTTGACAAATGTTTTCGCAGCTTGTGACTCTGTAATTGCATTCTTTCTTCTGTCAGTTATCAGCTGTTACTTTTAGCTTGCTTTAGAAAAAAAGTGTAAAAAAAGTATATTTGATTAAAGTTCATTCTAAGTATTATTAAAAATGCATTTACTTTCTTTTAAAAAATCCGCAATTACTTTTTGGGCAACCCAATGTATGTTATTTACAATTAATAACACTTTGCACTTTCCCACTTAGATAATATGAAGAAAAAGTCGTCCATAAAAGTGTTCATAACATTAACAATCATACCCCAAAAACGAGGACTTACTGAAGTTTTTTTAAAACAAACTCTATGGTTTTTATTATTTTTTTACGTTTTTGTGCAGTGTGAATGATGGCACATAAAAAATAAGCTAGCAAACCACTGGCTTGCAAAGTAAAACACCCTTAGTGATGTCTGAATATCACCTTTAGTGATATTGATATGAAGAATGTGTGCTATAGAAGAACTCGTGATAACCATTTACAGTTTTACAATTTGAATTTGACAATTAGTAAAAATTGATATGAATCGGACTATGACTTCGACTTCAAAACCTTGACTCCGGTCGACTTAACAGCGCTGATAGTAACAACAATTCTAGTCACTTTATTTATTTCTCTGCTCACAACAGCTAAAACTTTAAATCTAATGGCGCTGAAGAACTACAATAATATCAAGGAAAAGCCGTCTATTAAAGTCTTGATAATCGTTGGTGAAGTGTTGGCCAATACCAAGTGATGGCGTTTCTTTTGGCAACTTGGCGAAAGCGCTAAATTATACGCAAATAAACGCCAATTTCACTGGCGGCACAAACAATACACCCCCAAAAACGAGGTTTTATTTGTGAAATAACTTAAGTTCTTATAAAAGTTTGTGGAAAACAAACTCTGTCGTTTTTAATCTTTTTTACGTAGAGGTTAACATTTCCGCCTACGGAGCCAAACGCCTGGGTTCAAATCCTGGCGAGAACATCAGAAAAAAATTTTTTTCAGCGGTGGTTATCCCTCCTAATGCTGTCGACTTTTGTGAGCTACTATGCCATGAAAATAAATGCTATATGTTGTTGTGGCCTGGTGGACAGCGCTTCAAAAGTTCACCTACTGCTCAATACTTAACCGGATCCAAAGGATGGCTTGTTGAGACACTGAATTTAATGCTACATCTTATGCCTGTGACATTGGGGCTTGACAAATTGCAGCGACCACTGCCGTGAGGTTAAGGAAGCTTTCTCTTTGGTCATGTGGCGGCCTCGGACACTGTGTTATCCTTGATACAATACCCGATGTTTCAGGCAGTGTGGATTACATCCTATTCCTGGTAACAGAAGTTACATAGACTTCTATACGGATGGTTCCAAACTAAACGACCAGTTGGGTTTTGGGGTGTACTCTAAAGATCTAGAATTGGTCATATCGAAAAGATAACCCGACTACTGCAGTGCGTATCAAGCGGAGATCTTTGCAATTAAAGAAGTGATGGAATGGCTAAGATGTAATGTGATTACGACGATTATCATAAATATCTTCTCAGACAGCCAGGCAGCCATTAAGTCCCTGAAGAACGTATTTATGAATTCAAAAACCGCCCCCGACTGTCGCAGATCTCTCAACGAGAAGTGTGAACAGTTCAAAATTCACCTGTTCTGGGTGTCGGGCCACAGAGATATGCCAGGGAATTGTAAAGCGAACGAGCTTGAGAGACTAGGAATTACCCTATACATACCAGGGATACTGGAACCTGTGGGCATGCCTCTAGCGACATGTAAGCTAAGTTTTCAGGACCAGTCCCGAAAACCAATGAATGATAGATGGTCACAAAGAGGGGGCTGTGAGCATTCCAAAACTATGTGGCCTAACCTGGATTTGAAGAGGTCTGTCATTGGCTAGAACAGACGTTTCAGTCATTCTGTCCGTCATGGCAGGTCACTGTCTAATCGGAAAACATGCTGACAGACTGAAGGTTGCCAGCAATGACTTTTGCAGAAGCTGTGAGGACATCGAAGAAGAAAAGACTATAGAACACCTTTTGTGTGTGTGTGTCCCGCACTAGCAGTCAGAAGGAGTTCCACTTTTGGTTCTCATTTCTTTGAGAACCTGTCTGATTTAGCAGGTGTGAACATTCTCAAATTCTTCGGCTTTATAAAGCGATCTGTTTGGTTCAACGGTAGGAACTAAAAGGGACGAAAACGTCTAAGTGAGTCTGATGGCCGACTGCCACTAAAACCTAACGTAACCATGCCATGAAAAAACTTATCCCCAAGGAGGTGTCGAACGTACGAACTCGGTTATAAGAAAGAAGTCGCCTTATCATTGAGATTAATCTTAAATCGGACAGCACTCATTGATATGTGAGAAGTTTGCCCCTGATCCCTAATGGAATGTTCATGTGCAAATTTAGATTAGCATTGATTACTTTTCTCATATCTTACCACCCTAAATGTCCGAAATATGAAAAAAATCGTATTTATTATGGCAAATAAAAATAAAATAATAACGTTTATATTTATTTCAAGTTTTATATATAATATGTTAACAAAATAATTTTTTTTATAAAAAATTGCGAATGATGTGCAAAGAAACTAATTTAAATTCCCTAAAGTATGGCGTATCAAACTGTGATTTATAAAACGATTCGATCAATGCCTAACGGTCAAACTATCATCATCTCATTATAAACGAAGAAGCGTATTAATCATGACGCCAGTGATGGAACTGGCAAGGCCCTTATTATGACAAATGTTTACGTTAGAAGGCCTCGTGATAACCCATTTACAGTTTTACAATTTGAGTTTTACAATTAATATAAAAAAATTGATATGAATTCGACAGCGACTTTGATTTCAAAACCTTGACTCCGGTCGACTCCACAGCGCTGATAGTAACAACCATTCTAATCACTTTATTTATTTATTTGTTCGGAACAGCTCGTTAACATAAAACTTTAGTTCAACGGTGGTGAGGAACTGAGGTAGTATAGCTGCGTGGTGCCGGAAATATCCTCTTCGGTGGGAAAAGAATTAAACACTTGATTTGATTATTGCACATAAATAAAAAGTAGAAATATTTTAAAGCAATACATTTGCATGTGGATTTCCCATGGAATAAATTATGCGTAAATTCAATCCGTTAAATTAATATTATGTATATATGTATATCTATTACATAAAAACTAAAGTGTTGCACTTTGTTTGTTTACATATTACCTATAGACTCAAAAACGGCTGAACCGAATTTCATGAAATTTTCACAGATGGTAGAGTTTGAACCGCCTCCCATAGATATAGAATACCCCATTTTTTGATATTCAAAAGGGGAGCGGACCCTCCCCCTCACCACAATTTTCAAAAACGCCAGATCTCGGAGATGGGTGCAATGTTTTAAGCGAAATTTGATTTGCACGCTTATTGTAACCCATAAATACGAAATTGGTATAAAACTTTGGGTTCAAATTATATGGGGGAACAACCCGACCAGTAAATTAATCTAAATAAATCAATTAGATTTTGTTTAGAAAAATTAGTAATTCCTTTTTCATACCGAAGGATTACTCCATTTTCCATTCAGTTTGCAACACGTTAAGACTTCCATTTCTAACCCTACAAGGTATTTTCAATTGTGTTCAAAATAATTAGAGGGTGATCCTCTAAAAAACAAAATATATTTTTTTTAATAAAAGTATATTTTTCATATAGTCGGCGTTGACAAATGTTTTCGCAGCTTGTGACTCTGTAATTGCATTCTTTCTTCTGTCAGTTATCAGCTGTTACTTTTAGCTTGCTTTAGAAAAAAAGTGTAAAAAAAGTATATTTGATTAAAGTTCATTCTAAGTATTATTAAAAATGCATTTACTTTCTTTTAAAAAATCCGCAATTACTTTTTGGGCAACCCAATGTATGTTATTTACAATTAATAACACTTTGCACTTTCCCACTTAGATAATATGAAGAAAAAGTCGTCCATAAAAGTGTTCATAACATTAACAATCATACCCCAAAAACGAGGACTTACTGAAGTTTTTTTAAAACAAACTCTATGGTTTTTATTATTTTTTTACGTTTTTGTGCAGTGTGAATGATGGCACATAAAAAATAAGCTAGCAAACCACTGGCTTGCAAAGTAAAACACCCTTAGTGATGTCTGAATATCACCTTTAGTGATATTGATATGAAGAATGTGTGCTATAGAAGAACTCGTGATAACCATTTACAGTTTTACAATTTGAATTTGACAATTAGTAAAAATTGATATGAATCGGACTATGACTTCGACTTCAAAACCTTGACTCCGGTCGACTTAACAGCGCTGATAGTAACAACAATTCTAGTCACTTTATTTATTTCTCTGCTCACAACAGCTAAAACTTTAAATCTAATGGCGCTGAAGAACTACAATAATATCAAGGAAAAGCCGTCTATTAAAGTCTTGATAATCGTTGGTGAAGTGTTGGCCAATACCAAGTGATGGCGTTTCTTTTGGCAACTTGGCGAAAGCGCTAAATTATACGCAAATAAACGCCAATTTCACTGGCGGCACAAACAATACACCCCCAAAAACGAGGTTTTATTTGTGAAATAACTTAAGTTCTTATAAAAGTTTGTGGAAAACAAACTCTGTCGTTTTTAATCTTTTTTACGTAGAGGTTAACATTTCCGCCTACGGAGCCAAACGCCTGGGTTCAAATCCTGGCGAGAACATCAGAAAAAAATTTTTTTCAGCGGTGGTTATCCCTCCTAATGCTGTCGACTTTTGTGAGCTACTATGCCATGAAAATAAATGCTATATGTTGTTGTGGCCTGGTGGACAGCGCTTCAAAAGTTCACCTACTGCTCAATACTTAACCGGATCCAAAGGATGGCTTGTTGAGACACTGAATTTAATGCTACATCTTATGCCTGTGACATTGGGGCTTGACAAATTGCAGCGACCACTGCCGTGAGGTTAAGGAAGCTTTCTCTTTGGTCATGTGGCGGCCTCGGACACTGTGTTATCCTTGATACAATACCCGATGTTTCAGGCAGTGTGGATTACATCCTATTCCTGGTAACAGAAGTTACATAGACTTCTATACGGATGGTTCCAAACTAAACGACCAGTTGGGTTTTGGGGTGTACTCTAAAGATCTAGAATTGGTCATATCGAAAAGATAACCCGACTACTGCAGTGCGTATCAAGCGGAGATCTTTGCAATTAAAGAAGTGATGGAATGGCTAAGATGTAATGTGATTACGACGATTATCATAAATATCTTCTCAGACAGCCAGGCAGCCATTAAGTCCCTGAAGAACGTATTTATGAATTCAAAAACCGCCCCCGACTGTCGCAGATCTCTCAACGAGAAGTGTGAACAGTTCAAAATTCACCTGTTCTGGGTGTCGGGCCACAGAGATATGCCAGGGAATTGTAAAGCGAACGAGCTTGAGAGACTAGGAATTACCCTATACATACCAGGGATACTGGAACCTGTGGGCATGCCTCTAGCGACATGTAAGCTAAGTTTTCAGGACCAGTCCCGAAAACCAATGAATGATAGATGGTCACAAAGAGGGGGCTGTGAGCATTCCAAAACTATGTGGCCTAACCTGGATTTGAAGAGGTCTGTCATTGGCTAGAACAGACGTTTCAGTCATTCTGTCCGTCATGGCAGGTCACTGTCTAATCGGAAAACATGCTGACAGACTGAAGGTTGCCAGCAATGACTTTTGCAGAAGCTGTGAGGACATCGAAGAAGAAAAGACTATAGAACACCTTTTGTGTGTGTGTGTCCCGCACTAGCAGTCAGAAGGAGTTCCACTTTTGGTTCTCATTTCTTTGAGAACCTGTCTGATTTAGCAGGTGTGAACATTCTCAAATTCTTCGGCTTTATAAAGCGATCTGTTTGGTTCAACGGTAGGAACTAAAAGGGACGAAAACGTCTAAGTGAGTCTGATGGCCGACTGCCACTAAAACCTAACGTAACCATGCCATGAAAAAACTTATCCCCAAGGAGGTGTCGAACGTACGAACTCGGTTATAAGAAAGAAGTCGCCTTATCATTGAGATTAATCTTAAATCGGACAGCACTCATTGATATGTGAGAAGTTTGCCCCTGATCCCTAATGGAATGTTCATGTGCAAATTTAGATTAGCATTGATTACTTTTCTCATATCTTACCACCCTAAATGTCCGAAATATGAAAAAAATCGTATTTATTATGGCAAATAAAAATAAAATAATAACGTTTATATTTATTTCAAGTTTTATATATAATATGTTAACAAAATAATTTTTTTTATAAAAAATTGCGAATGATGTGCAAAGAAACTAATTTAAATTCCCTAAAGTATGGCGTATCAAACTGTGATTTATAAAACGATTCGATCAATGCCTAACGGTCAAACTATCATCATCTCATTATAAACGAAGAAGCGTATTAATCATGACGCCAGTGATGGAACTGGCAAGGCCCTTATTATGACAAATGTTTACGTTAGAAGGCCTCGTGATAACCCATTTACAGTTTTACAATTTGAGTTTTACAATTAATATAAAAAAATTGATATGAATTCGACAGCGACTTTGATTTCAAAACCTTGACTCCGGTCGACTCCACAGCGCTGATAGTAACAACCATTCTAATCACTTTATTTGTTTATTTGTTCGGAACAGCTCGTTAACATAAAACTTTAGTTCAACGGTGGTGAGGAACTGAGGTAGTATAGCTGCGTGGTGCCGGAAATATCCTCTTCGGTGGGAAAAGAATTAAACACTTGATTTGATTATTGCACATAAATAAAAAGTAGAAATATTTTAAAGCAATACATTTGCATGTGGATTTCCCATGGAATAAATTATGCGTAAATTCAATCCGTTAAATTAATATTATGTATATATGTATATCTATTACATAAAAACTAAAGTGTTGCACTTTGTTTGTTTACATATTACCTATAGACTCAAAAACGGCTGAACCGAATTTCATGAAATTTTCACAGATGGTAGAGTTTGAACCGCCTCCCATAGATATAGAATACCCCATTTTTTGATATTCAAAAGGGGAGCGGACCCTCCCCCTCACCACAATTTTCAAAAACGCCAGATCTCGGAGATGGGTGCAATGTTTTAAGCGAAATTTGATTTGCACGCTTATTGTAACCCATAAATACGAAATTGGTATAAAACTTTGGGTTCAAATTATATGGGGGAACAACCCGACCAGTAAATTAATCTAAATAAATCAATTAGATTTTGTTTAGAAAAATTAGTAATTCCTTTTTCATACCGAAGGATTACTCCATTTTCCATTCAGTTTGCAACACGTTAAGACTTCCATTTCTAACCCTACAAGGTATTTTCAATTGTGTTCAAAATAATTAGAGGGTGATCCTCTAAAAAACAAAATATATTTTTTTTAATAAAAGTATATTTTTATTATTATATTTTTACGTAAGAATAATTATTAACCTTCTCTAAATTTTTTAAAAATAAATTATTTTTTTAAAGCTTCATTGAATACATTTCTTCATTTTATATATCATTGTCGATGTCACATTCAGGAGCGTACTGAGAAGGCTCACAGATGTTGGGCACTATGTAGACGTCCGTGGGCTCGAAAAGGAACCTAAATCCTAGGATAGTCCACTGGCTCTACAGGAGCGTGATTAGACCAATACTTAGCAATCCCATGGCAGCCGGTTGTACGTACCGGATTGACCCGATGGTGTTCTTCATCGGCAAGGGCTGCCGCCTCAGTGTATAACACACTGCTACAATAACAACAACAAACAATACTTAGTAGTTTGGTGGACTGCGATGGAAAAAAGGGGAACGTAAGAATAATACAACAGGTTCAGAGAACATGTTGTCTTGGCATAGGCGGAGCGATGAGGACCATGCATTTGAGACTATTCTAGATATCCGACCAATTGACATACGGATTAAATGAGGCAGCCATTGCGGCTATGCGGTATAATCGAGGCGACGATAGGAAACCTGGAAGGAAGGGAAGAGGTTTCCAATCGGATACCTGAACAGAAAAAAACGAAAATAATTCAATTAAAAATTTAATTGAAAATAAAAATGTTTTCAATTAAAAAATCAATTGATTCAATAATTTTTATTGATTGAAACTAGCTTTTTTTCAATTAGGATCGTAATTGAAATTTTTAGGAAATTTTCAATTAAAATATTGATTCAATATTTTTTAATTGAACCTGTACTTTTTGCAATCAAGATTGTGATGGAAATTTTTGTCATTTCAAATAAAAAACTAATAGATCCGATATTTTTTTATTGAATTTGAACTTTTTTTAAATTGCGATTGTGATTGAAATTTTTGTCATTTCCAATTAAAAAATTAATTGATTCAATCATTCTTCAATTGAATCTGACAAATTTTTAATTTAATAAACAACAACGGCCTAAACCAAGGAAAAAAATTGTTAGTGGTTTAGGCAGTAAATTCTTTTAATAATTTGTTCGCGGACTTTTCCAGTAAACATTCGCAGGAGAGTAAGAATAGCCTTTACACCCTTTTGCTCTTTATTTGAATGAAACAGCTGGTTGTCATAAAACAGATGTTAGATGCTTCACATTTCTTCTGGCGCAAGAACATCCAGTAGAAATTTGCAATCTCTCATTTACCAAACTTTCCCGCTCTCTTCTGCTGGCAAATAAAGTTAGCGGACGAATTCCAATAAGAATTTGTGCAAATTTTCACATTTTCACGAACACTGTAAAGAGATTAACGCCTTCTCTGAGCATAGCACGATCCGCATCGTTTGATTGCCGGGCCATAGTGGAGTTAGGGGGAATGAGGAAGCAGACGAACTGGCAGTGAAGGCCAGAGGACTGCCACAGTCCACAGGCTACGTACGCGCATTTAACACTGTGGAACAGCAAAACGATCGGTACAACGACGAAAATCCAATGGGGAAGTCCAGACGAGGCTATTGCTGAGAGGAAGTAAGAAGGTCAGTGTAGCTTTCGCTATCATAACAGGACACATAGGACTACGAGCTCACTTATGGACAATCGGTGCGGCAAGTGATAGCATGTGTAGGGTATGTGGGGAAGACGATGAGCGCATTTCCTCTGTAATTGCCCGGCTTGCGAGGCTACAGATAACGGGGCTTAGGTGGAGACACAATACCAGCCATCAACTAGCTTAGAGGCGTGGTATGAAAGACAATTAGGGCACATAGCGGGCACCAATCAACACAATTTTACATCGCCGGTCTACAATAAGATCCTAAATTTTTCAATCGGCCAATTGATTATGTCCTTTACCGAACATAAAACGTACAACTGTATAATTCTTGGGCAACAAAGCCGCTATTCTCGAACTTTTTGGGAATAAGTTATTTTTCAACAATCGTTTGCGAATAGTGGAACCAATTACGGACAGATTTAGTCGCTTTTGAAACTTTTTTGAAAACGCAGAAGGGTTCCCTTTGCAATATCACAAATTCAACGGTCTTCAATAGTTGACGCTTAACATTGGTGTTGGGCGTTTTTTTATACCATGAGACATTTCCAAACATTTGATCAAAGCATCCAACTATTTTTTGAACAAAGCGATTCAAAGACGAAACAAGAAAACAATCAATGGCGTCTAAAATAAATTATTTACGTATTACGGATTTATATTTGCAATTTTACTTCTCACATACCCTTCTAAATACCCCTAGAATACCACTTGATTTGGATAACAATATACCGACAAATTAGTCTTGTGAAAATATGAGGTGGTATCACTCCTTTTATTTTGAACACAGCTGTATATTCTTGATCGCCGTCAAATTCTAAGATCCAAAATCAACAAAGAAGTTGTGCGTAAATGGTTTTCTTTAAATAATTCAAATGTAAATTTAATACCATTCTTTGAGCCTTCAAATAAAGGCCTAATACAAGGCCTGTCGATACCCATTCTTTTAACAGCAAAATAGTATAATCTTGATGACATGTATAAAGAAGACGTTCAACGGACGGACGGACACAGAGATCACAAGTTTTTTTTTGTTGTGGGCAAATATGATAAATCTATACATATGTATGCTTTCATCCTTTGAAGATGTGTGAACTTTTGTTTTCTTTTTTTTTTAATTTTTTTTTTCTTTGAGAATTTTTTGAGATTGTGAAAAAAACATAAATACTTTTTTTATTTTCATATGCCAAGTTTGTGCTATCAGTGTGTCATCAGATGTGATGGCAAGAGATCAACAGAACGTGTTTAATAAATTAATATACAACAACAGCAATAACCACACGACCCTACACAGACAAAAATATGTTCTTATACCAGCTGGCATAAAAATTATGGCAAACTAATTTCGTCATATCATTTGTAACACCTCGTTATGTTAACGACAATACCTTGCCACATGATGTATGTATATAGCTCATTTTGTCACACTCGGAGAAATTTGTTAATCAAAAGAGCAAATATGGTATATATGTAGCTGTAACAACAGAACATCTGTCAAAAAAGAGAAAGCATTAATTCCTTGCTAAAACAGCAAACATTTGCTGTTTTTTTAGATGGTGAAAAGTTGAATTATTACAACTTTTCTTTTTTTACAATTTTCTACAAGTTGAAAATTTTTTGTTGGACAATAGTTGAGTTGTTATTTTAATTGGTCTAGGGTCACATACACAAAATCAAATGTAGTTGTTCTCTTGTGTTGCTAATAAGAAATTACTTGTGGCAATATTTGGAAGAGATCATGGGTAGTAAAAAACAAAATAAAATTGAAAATTGAAATTGAATTTTTAGCATCTGAAAACAACAGAAACTGTTTGCAGTTTCAGCAAAAAAATAGCCCCTATTCCAATTACAAAAAATTTTCTTTTTATTTTGAGCAAGAATTTTTGGCTGTTTTTATTAACTGATTTCTTTGAGTGTGTAAGACGATAGTGGAGAGCAAGCGCCTATCCGACGCTCGTTTAGGATTTCACCGAGTCCCATGTCGACACCACCTCGTTTTGTATCTGAGGATACTTTCCAGAAATAAGTCTGCAGGTTGAATCAGATCGGAAAAACCGCCTTCCCTTGTGTAAAAGTTTACTAGAAGGCTTTTAAGTACTTTATTTGCCAGCCGAAGAAAAAAGCTGGAGTAGGAGCAAAATTTTTAATTTTACTGGAGTGGTTTTCCCCAGCAGAAAATTACAGCATCAAACAGATGTTTTGTGCAACCCAGCTATTTTATTTAAATATATATGGAAACCGAGTTAAGATTGTTTTTACTTTCTTGCGAATTTGAACTGGGAGATTTACGCAAAAACACCTAATATGATGTCATATGCAAATTTGACAAACTTGTCACATATCAATGAGTGCTGTCCGATTTAAGTTGATGTTCAACTATGGAGCGCCTCCTTATTATAGCCGAGTTCGAACGGCGTGCCGCAGAGCAACAAGTGTTTACATGTCAAAGTACCTCACTAATGTCGCAAGCATTTGGAGAGGATAACCACCGATGAAAATTTTTTCTGAAGTTGTCGCCAGGATTCGAACCCAGGCGTTCAGCGTCAAAGGTGGACATGCTAACTTCTGCGCTACGGTATATGATGTCATATAAAATACAAAATTAACAGAAAAATAAGTCAGAAAAAATTATCAACAAACACCACCTACCGATGTTATATTAAAAATGTTTAAACTTTTGAAGGAAGTAGTTTCAAAATTTCAAGCATCCAAATGATAGTTCATTCTATTGTCGGTATTGCATCTAGGCAAGACCAATGGGTGTTTGTTTTTGTTGCTTTTTGGAATAGAAAAGGGAAATAAAACCCTTTAAAAAGTTAAGGCAAAATGTGGTGTGACAAAATGCATTGGAGCAATTTCTAAAACTCGAATAATGGGAATATTGAACAGCATTGGCGTAGTTAGCGGGGTGCTGGAGATGCTAAGCACGACAGACGAGCAAACTATACAGAAAGAATAGGCGGACACACGGAAATGGTTTTTTATTATTATCCCCTCCACCAGGGCCCCTGTTCCTTAGTGGAATGTTCATGGGCAAAATTTGAATTTGTTTATTTGTATCCCCTCCACCACTACTGTGGTACAAGGTATTACAACTTAGGGCATTTGTTTGTAAGATCCAGAAGGAAGAGAGCTAGGCCCATTGATAACCAAACCGATCGACTCAGAATCACTTTCTGATTCCTCCACTGTGGCTTTGATAGTAAAAAGGAAAAAAGGGTAGTAAAAAAATACAAAAGTCGGGCGGTGCCGACTATATAATACCCTACACCTACGCTATAAATAACAATTAGGAGCTACATATATCTAATTCTGAACCAATTTTGATGGACCTCGGCGGAGGTTTTCACATGGTTTATAGTATCCGTATCAAATTTCGAACAAATATGTTCAAATTTTAATAACTACGGCTCCATAAATGCAAATAGGGTCATGTTCATAAGAGTTAAAAATCAATCTGCACTGATTTTTATAAAATTTAACAAAAACCCCAATAGTTATACGCCAATTATCGTGGCAATCGGTTTGCAAATGAGAACATTATTGTAAATTACTCAAAATCGGACGAACATATACAATTTTCGTGGCAATCGGTTTGCAAATGAGAACATTATTGTAAATTACTCAAAATGGGACGAACACATATATGAGAGCTATACCTAAATCTTAACCGATTTCGACAAAACTCTCTAGATGTTATGGTAGTCGTAGTTTTGAGCAAAATTTTGGGAAGATTGGTCTATAAATGCGCTTGCAGTAGCACGAAAAGTGAAAATCGGACGATATATACATATATATGGGAGCTGTATCCATATCTGAACCATTTTGTATGAAATTCATCAGTAATATCGAGACATTATTTGGAAACAAATGTTCTCCCTGATGTATATTCTTGGTTGTAGTAAAAATCTAAAGTTCGGAACAATAGTTTATCGTGGGGATAAGCATCGAGTAGTTACAAACAGAATGACGAAATTAGTATACCCCCATCCTATGGTGGAGGGTATAAAAATCTAAAACGTAAATAAAAGTGTCAAAAAAAATATTTATAACTGGAATAACGTGGGAATCTCTGCGCATTTCCGATTTTTAACTCTACCGCCTTTTCTTATAAAGGCTCCAATAAAATATAAAAACTTTAGGACTTTTAAAGACATGATGCAAATTATAAGCATATACCACAATAGTTGGATGCAATTTTTACCGCGCATCCTTTCCATCAAAAACGGACGTTTGATCGAGTTTGCAAATGAGAACATCGATTCTAATAAAGGTCGAAGGAGAATTCAGCGACAGCATTTAAGCAGAATATATTTTTTTGCTCAAAACAAATTTTTTTTAAAGGTTTTACAACTATAGTTGCTGAATGTTTTCATTTGCTTGCCTAAAATTTTATGGAACCAAAAGTCATTTAAAACCAATTGACGGACACAAACAGTAACCTGTTGAAATCATAAAAATAGTTTAAGAGCAAATTAAAATGAACGCAAACGAAAAAGCAAATCACCAAAATATTGAAGCTGATTTGTCGAATCTCTCACTATAAAACTAAGATATTCGAAAAGACAATCATATGTTGAAGGATTTGTAAGATTGGGATAGGCCTATAAATAATGTGTTGGAAAGCAGTGCTAAGTTTAGCTCTGATTTTATGATCAAATGTCACCCCCGATGGGTCAGATCCTGCACCCAGTAGCGACCACAATATTCAATAAAAAATTTGAACCATCTTTACAGTAACAGAAGAATTTTGTCCATTTCTCGATTTAGAAAAAATGTGTGTTGGGGCTATATCTAAATCTAAACCAATTTCTATATAATTCAACAGACATAACAGAAAACTCAAGGCAAAGTCTTACAAATTCCAAAGCAAAAAAGAAAATTTATTCGAAAGAGCAAAGGAATTGCTGCGCTTGCACGAACATGGTGAATTTCCGAACACCGTGTTCTCCGACGAACGGCCACTCGAAGTTATTTTCCATCTCAAATGATGGTATGGGTGGCTGTGACCGCTGATGGCTGCCACAAATCGTATTTATTGAGCCTGACGTTAAAGTAAATGCAACTTATTATGGGAAAACATTTTGATGCCGTGGGCACGCAAAAATTTAGGGCATGGACGTACCAACAAGACTCGGCACCGTCACTTAAAGCACATGTAAATTTCCTCCGAAGTTTTTCAAATTGAAAAAAAATCAAATATTTGAAAAAAAATTAAAAACAATCTTTTTCTTTCCAAAGCCAATGTGCTTTATTAAAAAAAATAACTTTGCTAATATTTTATGACCATTTAGCGAAGAAAAGTGGATTTTAATGACTACCATCAAATGCAGCAAGGTTTCCAAACATTCGTCTACTTTACACCAATCAAAATTTCTTTTCTAACTCGAGCTAGAATTTTTCTAAGACAGTTCTATTCTTAGGTATGTTTCTACCCATTCGTCGCTAATGGGTTAAGTCAGTCTACCCCTATTCGTCCTTCTGCACAACACACACATCTTTTTAGCCTATAGGATATAGCTCCAGTATGTATTTTCGTCCGATTTGGACTAATACTGCAATAATATGCTAAATTGTCAATCGATCCTAATCCAACAAAAAAATGGCACGAAGATTTCTCTTATGACACTTCTGATCACAAGTGAATTTCATAGAAATCTTCTCAGATTTAGATATAGCTCCCATGTATATGTGTCGCCCGATTTTCACTTCTAGAGCATTGGCAAGGGCATTTAACAACCAATCTTCCCAACATTTTCCACAAGCATTTCCTCTTCCACTCTTAAAATATGTTCGGATTTTGGTCGAAATTCTACATAGAGACTAGATTTTAATTTTTCCAAAACAAAATTTCAATACAATGTTGGTAAGCAAAGCACCGTGATCCATTTGACAAATTTCTGCTGATGAAGATTCTGGCGAATCAGAAATCGCGATACAGAAAGCCGGTCAAATGCTTTTAAGCAACATCACACGTTTTGTCTTACTTTTGAAAGTTCTTTGAATAGAAAGCATTGAACAAAGTTGCCTATAGGCGGACAATATCCTGCAATTGAATCTAAATAAAATTTCATTGACATTTTTTCTGAAGCTTAATTCTTTCATAATTTTTTTTTTTTTAATCATAAAATTTTTATGAAATTCTTATTGAATCTTTTAATGACACTTTTTGCAAACACAAAATTTCAATGAATTTTTTTTATCAACAATTTAATGTTTTTTTTTTAACAAAATTTTAATGCAATTTTTTTAAAGAACTTTTCAATGAAATCTTTTTAATGGCAAATTTTTAATATAAATTCTTTTAAACACAAAATTTCAACGACAAAATTATATTGATAAAATTTTCTTACATTTCTAAAGACATATTTTCAATGGGATTTTTTTCTAAAGACTAAATTTAAAAATGTTCCCCTCCTAATGCTGGCAACATTTGTGAGGTACTATACCATATAAAAACTTCTTTCCAAGGAGGTGTCGCACTGCGGCACGCCGTTCGGACTCGGCTATAAAAAGGAGGCCCCTTAGCATTGAGCTTAAACTTAAATCGGACAGCACTCATTGATATGTGAGAAGTTGAGCCCTGTTCCATAGTATAATATTCATTAAAGCTGGCAAAATATCGATGGCACTATCGATACTATCGATATTTTATTTTTTGTATGAATACCGATTAAAAATTTTCCGCTCGATATTGTCGGCAAAGCTAAGTTTTTTGCAAAATTGAACTAAAATAGGCGATCCGATACGAAATGTATCCTTAACACTAGAAAGACCAAGATTTCTTATAAACCCACTCAGAACAAACCGGTCGAAATGACTGGTTTGATTTCTAGCTGAAAATTTTTAAGAGTGAAACAATTTTTTTTATAGATTATGTTCCTTTAACAAAACTGAATGTATTTCGGGTAAAAGAATAAACATATATGTAAGTGTATATTCATAGAAAATAGATATTATACTCGTATATATATAAAAATGAATTTGTGTTTGTTTGTTCCGTATAGACTCAAAAACGGCTAAACGGATTTTCTTAAAATTTTCACAGATTGTATAGTTTGGTCAGGAAGAAGAAAAAAAAAGCTATATAATATTTTCATATGGAAGGGGGGTGGACACGTCCCCTTACTATTAAAAGGCCACCCAAAACCAAAAGTGGACCTATCGGGACGATATGGGACTCAAATAAAAGTTTTTGAGAGTTAACCACGATTATGGTATTGAAAAGTGGGTCCAAGTACCTAAAGGGTCGCCCCGACTCCAAAATTCACCCAAAAGTACCCAAATAAACAAATTGGACGAACATGTCAATATGAGACTCAAGTGAAAGGTATTCGGATTACGAATATGACATTAAAAATGATGTCCTCATAATGGGAGGCAGTCCCACCCCAAAAACTCCCAAATTCCTGAAATGGGACTATTACCCGATCATGCCTATATGAAATTCAAATGAAAGATATTTGGGAGTAGATTACGAATAAGACAATAAAATGTATGTCCAAGTATCTGAGGGCGCAACGGAGCGGGGCAAATTCTGCTAGTATTCATAGAAAAAAATTTATTTTTACTAAAGTTTCACATTTATTAAAGCAAAATGAAATATATTGGTATTGATATATATTGGAGGCCACCGTGGAGCAGCGATAAGCATGTCCGCCTATGACGCCGAACGTCTGAGTTCAAATCCCGACGTGAACATAAACAAAATTTTCAGCGGTGGTTATCCCCTTACTAATTCTGGTTACATTTGTAAGGTATCCGCCGTTCCGACTAGACATAAAAAGGAGGCCCCTTATCATTGTAGTATCGCCTGTTCCTTAATGGAATGTTCATGGGAAATTTAGTTAGTTATATATATATCACAAGAAAAGTTTAGAGTTTTTTATTCGGAGAAATACACTTACTTGTACTTATAATGTACTGCCAATTTATCACAAGATTCCTATATTCCTCTGCAAATTGGGATTTAGTAGTATTTCGATAAAAATTTAGCGTACTGCGGTTTTTTTATATAAGGGGTCAACATGATCGATTGGTCTATCTAGGTATATCACAAACGCATCTGCGCGAAAATATTTTTTTAAATTAAATTAATATGTGTAATATAAAGATTTCACCAATTTAATAAAAAAAAAAAAAACAGTAAGGAAAGGCAAAAGTCGGGCGGGCCGATTATATAATATTCCTAACCTTGCTATTATAAATTCGGGCAATATATAAATATATATGTATATGAGAGCTATATCTAAATTTGAACCGTCTTTTAAACAGATCGCTGGAAAATTGTTGTTACTACGGCCATATAAGTGCAAATCCGGCGATAAATATGTATGGGTGCTACATACAAATTTGAACCGATTTTGATGAAATCTCGCAAACAGTAACAAAGCTGTCCGTGCCAAATTTTGTGCAGATCGGTTGAAAATTGTAGCTACAACGGCCATTTAAGTGCAAATCGGGCGATACACATATATGGGCAATACACATATATGTATCTAAATCTGAACCGATTTTGATAAAATTTTGCAAATATGTTAAAATCAGTAACAAAACAGTCCGTGCCAAATTTTGTGCAGATCGGTTGAAAATTTTAGTAACAACGGCCATTTAAGTCAAAATCGGGCGATTCATATATATGGGAGCTATATCTTATCTGAACCGATTGAAATTAAATCTTGCACATATGTTAAGATCAATAACATATAAATTCGTGCCAAATTTTGTGCTGATCGGTTGAAAATTGTTCCTACTACGGCCACATCAGTGTCAGAAAACAGTATGTGCCAAACTTTGTGCAGATCGGTTGAAAATTGTCCTTACTACGGCGATTTAAGTTCAAATCGGGGGATACATATATATGGGAGCTATATCTAAATCTGAACCGATTTTTACCAAAATCAATAGCGTTCATCCTTGGGTCAAAAAAATGATATGTGCAAAATTTCGTGATGATTGGATACGACCTGCACTTGGTTACAAGAATACATGGACCAACAGACGGACAGACGGACATGGCTAAATCGAATCAGAAAGTGATTCTGAGTCGATCGGTATACTTATCAATGGATCTAGCTCTTCTCCTTCTTGGTGTTGTAAAAAAGGTACAAACTTATAATACTCTGTACCACCGTCGTGGTGTAGGGTATAACTATATCGATTTTCCACCAAAAAAAATTTACTTTGAAGAGAATTTCGAATGAAATTCAAAAATGGTTTAAAATGAACCGTTGGTCTTTCTAGAGTTAAAGATATATTGCGCCGTTAGAGAGCGCAATTTTCATCCGGTTTGGCTAAATATTTTTACAATGACTTCTCTCATGCCTCATAGGTGATGCAAAACTAACGGTAGTATCGATACTATCGATATTTATTAATAGAAATATCGAATGTGCGATGATCGACAGTTTGCCAGCTCTAATGTTCATTGGCAAAATTTGCAATTTTAGACAAAATTTTAAAAGAAATTTTTATCTTAACACAAAATTCTAATGAAATAGTATTTAATTTTTCCTTTAGACAAAATTAATAACTTTGTCTTCTTGGTTTTTTTTTCAATTTGATTTATTATTAATATTTCAATGGAATGCACTTTCAAGATATAATATATCTAAATGAAAATAAACCACGATTTTTGCATACGAAATATCGACAAATAATTTAAATTAAGAACAAAAATGCCTTTACTTTAAAAATAACAAAATTATATATTGGGTTGCCCAAAAAGTAATTGCGGATTTTTCATATAGTCGGCGTTGACAAATTTTTTCACAGCTTGTGACTCTGTAATTGCATTCTTTCTTCTGTCAGTTATCAGCTGTTACTTTTAGCTTGCTTTAGAAAAAAAGTGTAAAAAAAGTATATTTGATTAAAGTTCATTCTAAGTTTTATTAAAAATGCATTTACTTTCTTTTAAAAAATCCGCAATTACTTTTTGGGCAACACAATAGTTTTATTCAAAATTTTTAATTTAATTTTTTCCTTTTCAAGTTTTGTTTACCTGTTTTAGCAGAGGTAATTTTAATTTTAGAATTTCCGTTTGTTTCTCTTTCGAGACAAGCTTAATGATCGGAGATTTTTTTATTTTTTTTTTGTTCAAACATTTGTTACTACTTTCACCAAAACGTCGATTCCGACTCCGCAGCCCTGGTCATGATCCCTGAAGATATCATTTTTTTTTTTTTTTTAAATGTAGCGTCAAGCGGTCAGGTGAATAAAGTTTTGTTTGATTTTTCCATACATAACAGTTATTTAAACATCTGTATTGATTATTGATGAAAATAGTCTATTTGAACGTTTTGACATGCGATACATTAAATCTCTAAATGTTTGTTTACAACCCCAACGATGAAGCTGACCATCGGAATTAAGACATATATGTGCCAATTCGGGTTGTCATTTTGGGCCAAAGATTTTTGCTGTTGGACAAATGGCCCTATGTTCTAAGGGAAAGAAAATCTCCTTCGAAATTGCATTATTGTTCTTTGATATTCGTTGCGAGCGAAAGTTTGTCTCGGTAAATTAGTAAGTATATCACGTAGTTCTCATTGCTTATCACCAGCATTCCAAGTTTTTGTATCATTGGGCAATAACTAGACGAATGTCTAGATAACATCTAGAAATGCAACTTCTTGAAACGACAAGCGGTGCGGCAACGAATTTAAATGATGAGATAATTTCTATACGATTTAGTACACATAAATGTACACCTTGAACTCATTTGGGGTGATAAGGGGAAGTGTGCATAGCATAGTGTGTTTACCAAACAAACATTGGCCTTCGCCATAAAAATTTCTAAAGGCGTCAACGGGAGTCTTTGCGTTGATTTTGCTCCATATTAATGTAGACACATGGAATGCTATGTGGAAGATGTGTCTGAAATTCTCCCTTTTGCTTGTATGGCCGATGATTCTATTGTTTACACCTATTTCCAGCAATGTCGGATGAACGTCTGTGACGTCACGTATAAACAAGGCCAGAAGATTAAAACAAAATCAGTTAATGAATTTGAAAATTAAAACAATTTTCAATCGCACACAAAAAAAGCCATAAATTCTAATAATTGTGTTTGTTTACAAGTTAATAAAACAACAACGATTACGTTGAATAAACGTACCGCACCGCATACCGAGGCGATTGACTGATTCTTTTTGAAACGAAAATAAATTTTGGCAAACTCTTTATTTATCTTTCTCTCATTTTTCTGGTACCATAACCAATGACGAGCCCGTCAAATGTAAAAGTAAAACTGAAATATATACCCTAAAATAAAAATAAAAAGCACCAAAACAAAACTGCACAACCACCCAACATTAGAAATGAAATTAAATTTGTTTTGATTTCAATAAAAAAAAAACTAAAAATATTGCACTCGTAAAATTCAGCAAAAGAAAAAAACATTTCTTGGCAAAAAAATCAGGAAGCACACCGACCACATCGCGAAAGTAATTGTACAAAAAACCGCATAGTGGTACTTTGTTTGAGTTCATAGCAAAGAAAAACTCCCAAATGCACAAAACTCGAAGCAATACATAGAAAAAATGACGAAGAAACTTCCTAACGGGAAAATTCCTAATGCATTTCCTACTACTTGTAAGTTAAATATTTATGTCCAAAATAGGTGCCCTTCTCATATCTCAACGAAACCCTTACAGAGAGCCTTTTGTATCGTATAGGACTGGATCTTTTTTTTTTTTTTTTTTTGAGTGAAACAAAATTCCTTCTTTTCACCATAACACTATGCTGAAAAAATTTTTGTCCTAATTTTAAAGAGTCGAGCCATAGATAAGCAAAATTTATTTAAAGATGGTAAAATTTCCAAAATTTTAAGGAAAAATTTCTTTTGATGAAAGATATTTTCCTTTATATTAAGGACTTTTTTTTATTTTAATAGGTAGTTTAATAGTTCCTTAACTTTGCGTCTTGTTATTAAAGACGAAAATCTAAAATGGAGGTCAAAATATCGTAGCAATTAAGAAAATTTACTTTGGGACGAGACAACATTGCGCATTTGTTAAAGACGTAAAATAGCCTTCAAAATAAGAGCGTGTTTAGTTTTCTTTTAGGTTAAGATGCTAAGTTTAAAAAAATAATAACGAGACAGTCATCTGTGAAGTAAAAAAAGAATAAATCCGCGATCGAAATTTGAAACGGGTGGTCGTGTCCGTTAGCAAGTAGGAAATTAAATTTAAAGATAGCATCTTCTTATTTTATTGTTGTGGTACTTTGGCTCGTACTCATTGCTAAAATCCTACTAATTAGGAAAAATCTTAAACTTTAGGCCAACTTTTTTTTCTGTGTGGAATCTTTTTAATTTAATTTTATTAATCTTTACTATATTTTATTAGTTATTTTTATTTTGTATTAATTTTAGTTAGTATAGACCCCCTGTTTGCTAAGAATTTTCCTTACAAAGGGCTTTCCAATTGGGCCTGACAACTTTGAAATGACATGGAACTGTCACTGTCAATTTATTCAGTTAAAAAAATCTACATGTGCTTTCCGAATCAACACTTCTTCCACAAACAGTAACTGTTTAGATATTGGAAGATATGGACCTGGACGACATGTGGTTTCAGCTGGACGGTGCACAAGCCACACAGCACACGTTACAATCGATTTTTTGAAGAGTAAGTTTGATGAGAAATGGCTCGTTCGTGCGACGCCTTTTGACTATTTTCTCTTAAATCGATAGTCTTTACCAACAAGAGAACGTGTGAGAACGGGTAGAGATGTTTCTTTGAAATTTGGAATGGTTAGTGCTGAGGTGCTAGCGAGATCGCTTGAAAAATTTCAAGGCCCTAGGTTGTCTATGCAGCTTTTGCCAGGCTCCAAAATTTCGTCACCTCGGTATTTCGAAAATTTGTTGGGGCTGTCAAATTTTCGTTTGAGATCCAATTTCCAACATTTTGTGCTGAATAGTGCTCAAATATCCATACAAAAAAGCTTGAGGTCTACAATATCTCCACTGATTTCGGGGACAATAGATTTTTTCACCCCTGTAATATCAATGAGTGCAGTCCTTTTATAGCCGAGTCCGAACGACGTGACGCAGTGCGACACCTCTTTGGAGAGAAGTTTTACATGGCATAGTACCTCACAAATATTGCCAGCATTAGGAGGGGAAAACCACCGCTGAACATTTTTTCTTATAGTCTCACCAGGATTCGAACCCAGGCGTTCAGCGTCATAGGCGGACATGCTAACCTCTGCGCTACGGTGGCCTCCGGTGGAGGATTACATTACTAAACGCAATAAATGAGTGATGGCAAGTCTCCTTCTGCAGCGTATTTCGCCTGCACTTGACAGCATTTTGAGGTAGGACCAGACAGATTTTGGGCCACGACGTTCTTGTGAAGACTACAATAACTACCTGCGTATAATCATTGAAAAGTCTGCAGAACTTAATACACACCTATATCTTTTATTCATCGACTCCGAGCGTGCGTTTGACACAGTTTCGAGAACTTCAATGTGGAGCACGCTGTTGAATAAGGGCATCCCTGAAAAGATCGTGATACAAATTACGGAGCTGTACAGAAATGGTGCAGTTTCAGTCAGCTTCAAAGGAAGTGATAACCGTCTTTTTGAGATCGATAAAGGAGTGAAGCAGGGTTGCATCCTATCGACTCTTTGCGCATCGCTGTGAACACATAAAGGTGAAATTGAAGGATGTAAATGCTGCCAAAGTAGGCATGAAGATAAATATAGCAAAGGCCAAATTAGGAACATCAAATCTGACACCCCTCACTATAAACGACCATGTCATTGAAGGCTTTGACAACTTCTCCTATCTTGACAGTAAAATAACAAAGGACGGAGGATCGGAAGCAGACATACGCGTACGAATCAACAAGGTTAGAAGCGCCTTTCTTAAACTCAACAAAGGTTGGAGATCCAATGACATCTCACATAATAAAAAAGTCTGAATCTACACCAGTAGTGTGAAATCTATTTTATTATATGTCTGTACAACTTGGAGCTTGACACAAGTGACTACTCGTAAAATCCAAGTTTTTATAAATCGCTGCCTACGACAAATACCTCGAATTTTAGGGCCAAACCGTATTCCAAATGAGGAAGTGCAAATAAGAACAAACACTTCTCCTGTCGATGTAAAAATCTGGAAGAGAAAATGGACTGAGTTGGGTTATATCCGAAATTAATTGCGAAACCGTTCAGAATTCTGTACGAAGTTTTGGAAAGTACATCAGATTTCATTGCGAAATTACATCAGATTGCATTGCGAAATTCCATTTCCGAATTTCGCAAAGCTATTTCTTCAGATTTCGTACCGATCGGTTTGTTGGGAAGTATCATCCAAGATCTGCACTCGTTCTCAATTCTGTTTTTCTGAGGTATTTTTTTCCGAAAGTTCTGCAAGAGTTCTCAACAATTTTTGAACGTCTTGTCGTAGGAGTTTTTTTTTTAATTCCGAACGATTTCTGGAGTGCTTATCTGTGGGAATTTTGTTTCCGATAGTTCTTCAAGAATTCTGAACGATATCTGATCGTCTTGTCGCACATTTTTGTTTTAATTTTTTCTTCCGACGCATCGGCAAAATTTTTGAACGGTTTCTGGACGGTTTGTCTGTAGGAATTTTTGTTCCGTCAGTTCTGATGGAATTCGCAACGATTTTTGAACTCTGTTTGGGATTTTTTGTGCTTCCATTTTTGGCCACATTTTTTGCAGGTAGAAATTTTTCCCGACAGTTTAGTAGGAATTCTAAACGATGTCTCAATTCGTTGCGAATGTTTTTGTCTTTTTTTTGTGCTTGCTTGTTTGCATATTTTTGTTTGTGAACCACAAAAGTTAGCATGCTCGCTTATAACGCTGAGTACCTGGATTCTAATCCTGGCGAAAACATCAGACAAAATTTAAAGTCGTGGTTATTCCATGCTGGTGACATCTGTGAGGATATATGCCATGTAAAAACTTTTCCCGTTCGGACTCGGGATTCTTTATGGAATGTTCAAGAGCAAATTTGCATTTTGAACCGTCGGAAAACACATTCGAATACTGTAAAATTCTTTTAGAGAATTCGATAAGACAAGTCGAAAAGTACATCCGAAATCTACAATTTTTTATTCCAGAATTCGGTCAGAAATTGATACGACAATTCAGAAAAAAATTTCGATTTCTTAAGGAATTCTAATATAATATCGATCAGAAATCGATAAGACAAGTCGGAAAACACATCCGTATTTATTAAAACTCAACATTAGAATTCGATCAGAAGTCTTAACGACAGCTCGAATTTCCCATATTTTGTTCTGAATTTCGCATAGTTCTGTAAAAAACATCAGATCTTCCTCCGCCATTTTGTTCCGAAATCGTGTCAACCACTCCATATATTTTTCGTTAAGAATTCAGACAGACTTCGGACCCGAATTCGGATACTTTTTCCGACTTTCGTACAGACTATGTGTGTTTGTGTTTATCAACGCTGATCAGCTTAAGTAGAGGTCTTATCACGAAATAAACAGATTGGGCATTCTCGAATCAACGATGTTACCGTCAAGATGTATATAAGGCAGTGTCACAACGCAACACGAGTCAGTCTTATTTGAGAACGCCGTTAGTGAGTTGCAAATAAGTAGATCAATAAGTCATTGTGGAGTAAAATAGTTGTAGACTAACTTAGTTTTAATTGCAAGTAAAACGCTAACTGTAGTCGATACAATATATTATGGTAACATAGTAAAATAATGTCAAAATTACTTTAAAAACGTGTATTATCCATTTTTCAACTTGAAAGGTTTTTAGAAAACAATTTTACAAAAATTTGTTATAATTTATTAATTATAAAAATAACAACAGACAAAATATTTAAATATCTTTATCACTAAAATTTGTAACTGTTTCCATCAAAGCAGACAGGATTTGCTCACATCAGGTATTTTTTTTAGGCTGGGAGTGTCGGAGTCGAGCCAGTTGAGTGTAAAAGGCAAGGCAAACTTCTCCCACCATCAATGAGTGCTGTCCGATTCAAGTTATAAGATCAATGATAAAGGTCACCCTTTTTATAGCCAAGTCCGAACGGCGTGCCACACATTTTTGTTTTAATTTTTTCTTCCGACGCATCGGCAAAATTTTTGAACGGTTTCTGGACGGTTTGTCTGTAGGAATTTTTGTTCCGTCAGTTCTGATGGAATTCGCAACGATTTTTGAACTCTGTTTGGGATTTTTTGTGCTTCCATTTTTGGCCACATTTTTTGCAGGTAGAAATTTTTCCCGACAGTTTAGTAGGAATTCTAAACGATGTCTCAATTCGTTGCGAATGTTTTTGTCTTTTTTTTGTGCTTGCTTGTTTGCATATTTTTGTTTGTGAACCACAAAAGTTAGCATGCTCGCTTATAACGCTGAGTACCTGGATTCTAATCCTGGCGAAAACATCAGACAAAATTTAAAGTCGTGGTTATTCCATGCTGGTGACATCTGTGAGGATATATGCCATGTAAAAACTTTTCCCGTTCGGACTCGGGATTCTTTATGGAATGTTCAAGAGCAAATTTGCATTTTGAACCGTCGGAAAACACATTCGAATACTGTAGAATTCTTTTAGAGAATTCGATAAGACAAGTCGAAAAGTACATCCGAAATCTACAATTTTTTATTCCAGAATTCGGTCAGAAATTGATACGACAATTCAGAAAAAAATTTCGATTTCTTAAGGAATTCTAATATAATATCGATCAGAAATCGATAAGACAAGTCGGAAAACACATCCGTATTTATTAAAACTCAACATTAGAATTCGATCAGAAGTCTTAACGACAGCTCGAATTTCCCATATTTTGTTCTGAATTTCGCATAGTTCTGTAAAAAACATCAGATCTTCCTCCGCCATTTTGTTCCGAAATCGTGTCAACCACTCCATATATTTTTCGTTAAGAATTCAGACAGACTTCGGACCCGAATTCGGATACTTTTTCCGACTTTCGTACAGACTATGTGTGTTTGTGTTTATCAACGCTGATCAGCTTAAGTAGAGGTCTTATCACGAAATAAACAGATTGGGCATTCTCGAATCAACGATGTTACCGTCAAGATGTATATAAGGCAGTGTCACAACGCAACACGAGTCAGTCTTATTTGAGAACGCCGTTAGTGAGTTGCAAATAAGTAGATCAATAAGTCATTGTGGAGTAAAATAGTTGTAGACTAACTTAGTTTTAATTGCAAGTAAAACGCTAACTGTAGTCGATACAATATATTATGGTAACATAGTAAAATAATGTCAAAATTACTTTAAAAACGTGTATTATCCATTTTTCAACTTGAAAGGTTTTTAGAAAACAATTTTACAAAAATTTGTTATAATTTATTAATTATAAAAATAACAACAGACAAAATATTTAAATATCTTTATCACTAAAATTTGTAACTGTTTCCATCAAAGCAGACAGGATTTGCTCACATCAGGTATTTTTTTTAGGCTGGGAGTGTCGGAGTCGAGCCAGTTGAGTGTAAAAGGCAAGGCAAACTTCTCCCACCATCAATGAGTGCTGTCCGATTCAAGTTATAAGATCAATGATAAAGGTCACCCTTTTTATAGCCAAGTCCGAACGGCGTGCCACACATTTTTGTTTTAATTTTTTCTTCCGACGCATCGGCAAAATTTTTGAACGGTTTCTGGACGGTTTGTCTGTAGGAATTTTTGTTCCGTCAGTTCTGATGGAATTCGCAACGATTTTTGAACTCTGTTTGGGATTTTTTGTGCTTCCATTTTTGGCCACATTTTTTGCAGGTAGAAATTTTTCCCGACAGTTTAGTAGGAATTCTAAACGATGTCTCAATTCGTTGCGAATGTTTTTGTCTTTTTTTTGTGCTTGCTTGTTTGCATATTTTTGTTTGTGAACCACAAAAGTTAGCATGCTCGCTTATAACGCTGAGTACCTGGATTCTAATCCTGGCGAAAACATCAGACAAAATTTAAAGTCGTGGTTATTCCATGCTGGTGACATCTGTGAGGATATATGCCATGTAAAAACTTTTCCCGTTCGGACTCGGGATTCTTTATGGAATGTTCAAGAGCAAATTTGCATTTTGAACCGTCGGAAAACACATTCGAATACTGTAGAATTCTTTTAGAGAATTCGATAAGACAAGTCGAAAAGTACATCCGAAATCTACAATTTTTTATTCCAGAATTCGGTCAGAAATTGATACGACAATTCAGAAAAAAATTTCGATTTCTTAAGGAATTCTAATATAATATCGATCAGAAATCGATAAGACAAGTCGGAAAACACATCCGTATTTATTAAAACTCAACATTAGAATTCGATCAGAAGTCTTAACGACAGCTCGAATTTCCCATATTTTGTTCTGAATTTCGCATAGTTCTGTAAAAAACATCAGATCTTCCTCCGCCATTTTGTTCCGAAATCGTGTCAACCACTCCATATATTTTTCGTTAAGAATTCAGACAGACTTCGGACCCGAATTCGGATACTTTTTCCGACTTTCGTACAGACTATGTGTGTTTGTGTTTATCAACGCTGATCAGCTTAAGTAGAGGTCTTATCACGAAATAAACAGATTGGGCATTCTCGAATCAACGATGTTACCGTCAAGATGTATATAAGGCAGTGTCACAACGCAACACGAGTCAGTCTTATTTGAGAACGCCGTTAGTGAGTTGCAAATAAGTAGATCAATAAGTCATTGTGGAGTAAAATAGTTGTAGACTAACTTAGTTTTAATTGCAAGTAAAACGCTAACTGTAGTCGATACAATATATTATGGTAACATAGTAAAATAATGTCAAAATTACTTTAAAAACGTGTATTATCCATTTTTCAACTTGAAAGGTTTTTAGAAAACAATTTTACAAAAATTTGTTATAATTTATTAATTATAAAAATAACAACAGACAAAATATTTAAATATCTTTATCACTAAAATTTGTAACTGTTTCCATCAAAGCAGACAGGATTTGCTCACATCAGGTATTTTTTTTAGGCTGGGAGTGTCGGAGTCGAGCCAGTTGAGTGTAAAAGGCAAGGCAAACTTCTCCCACCATCAATGAGTGCTGTCCGATTCAAGTTATAAGATCAATGATAAAGGTCACCCTTTTTATAGCCAAGTCCGAACGGCGTGCCGCAGTGCGACACCTCTTTGGGGAGAAGTTTTTACATGGCATAGTACCCCACAAATGTCGCAGCATTAGGAGGGCATAACCACCGCTGAACGTTTTTCTAATGTTTTCGTTTAGATGAACATGCTAATTTCTGTGTGTTTGCTAAAACAGTCGTGTCTTCTTTCCCATTTTCAGCAAAAATATTGCTGTTTAAAATTTTTTATTTTGCTATTGCGACAAACAAACGATTAAAAAAATTTCGTTGAGTGCAAAACGGTGCCCTTTAAAGTTTAAAAAATTTATCTAGGACACAATTATTATTCGATTCGGCTGCATTTAAAAATAATGTTTATTTATTATAGGAGTGCCTTGTATAAAGTTCGCCTTTTCAAATCGAAAGTGTTATTAATTGAAGACAAAATGTTGTTAATTGAAGACAAGTGTTTAAAAAATCTTACTACTATAACAGCAACTGATACGAGTATTTATTGTTGTGACAGCAAACAAAAATTAGTCAAAATATGCAAAAGCATGACTGTTTTCCCTTTTTTCAGATACATGTTATCATCATAACAATTTTCTGAATTTTTTCATTGATATCATCAAGCCTAATTTGGTTTTCGAAAACGCAAAACAAACGATTTTCTTTACTTTATATCTACCAAATCTTGGTATATCTATGTTGGAATGCATATACTCTAATCAATGTTCTACATAGCTAGAGGAACCACGACTGATATAAGACCATAAAAGAAAAAGGCTTAGAAAACATAGGCAAAACAATTTTTTCGTTTTGCGAATTCGAAAATCTGAACAGGCCTGAATATTTTATTCTCGATATATGACTGGTTTATTGCCTTCTATTCAATTGTATTTCTTTTTATTAATTTAACAGAACGTAAATATTGTAAAAACATATAAATAAAATAAAGTAATCTGTAGAAAAAATTATAATTGAAATAAACACTCAAGTTCGTTGTGAAAGTTTCATATTTTTTCTTATTCTATTTTAAGTACTTGTGTATTTCTGTAATTCATTCCAAGTTGTTGTGGCTTTTGATTCGTTGCCCAAAGACTTTTATTGCACATTGGCCAAGGCCATATTTGTTCTACTTTTGGGGAGGCTGGGTCAAAACAGTACTATAGCATTTAAAAATCTTAAGATTTACGAGTTGTTCCTCAATCGAAAGTTAAGTTCAATGATGCACCAGCAGCGAAGGGTAGACCAAATAACAATATTGTTTGCTGCTGATAATGGATTCAAGTATTTCTAATATTGGTGTAGCGGTAAAAGCCACTAAGGCCAGTAGAATCATTCAAACGACACTGAGTTAAGGAATTCTGGGACCTCTATATTGATTGGAACAATGCGAATAAGGTGTGGGTTGATTCTACATCAGCAACCATGAGCAAATTTGACTCGGAAATCAAGTGGAGAATTAAGCCAATTAGTCTTCCATACATAGAGTGTGAGGAACATGCATCATTGGCAAAACAACAATACTATTGTAGCTACAGCTAAATCGCAAGAAATAAAAAAAACTGCAAAATATAATCATTCTTATCAAAAAAAACAAAAAAAAAAAAAAGCAAAAACACCCAGTCAGACAAATCTATAAATGCGATTAGATAGATATTCACTTATAACCGATGCCATATGTCGTTTGGATTATTTGTCTACAGTGATGGACAAATATACAGTAAACTGTTAGCTGTTCTTCAGTTAATGATCCCCGATGTTTGAATTTGGGGGCTTTAGATCACAGAGTTGACTACCAAAACTTTGACATCTCAATAACTGCAAATAGTTTTCTTAAGAATTTAATTAATTTTTTTTAGTTTTTGACAACAAACATATTTTATGTGTTGGTATATAAACAAGAGCTTGGTATGATTTGTTGTCTGTTCACGCAATTTACTTTTACATTGGCGAACACGTTTAGGAAAATATTCGAACAAAACTCTTTTAATTATTGTTGAGTATCACCAAAATGTAGTGTTGTCATGCTTTTTTTTTTTGTTTTGTTCAACAAAAATTAACAAACTGGTTTGGTTGTTTAACATTAGTTCTATATCGAGTATTAGTTTTGGATTTTTTTGAGTTTGTTTTTATTAATTATGACAAACTTCATGCATTATGCAAACAAAAATATCACGGCGATTTGTGACTGACTGATAAAAATAGTATTTCATTGTCACCGTTTTGTCTTAAGATTTAATTTGTACGTTAAAATTAAAACTGACATGAGATAAAACTAGATGCACATCAGAGAAGAATAAAATAGACCAAACCTTCTACAGATCTTGCGAATTGAGAAACTGTCGGATTTTGTGAAATGTTCGCATAAAAACGTGTTGACCCCCACAGAAATAAGTTTGGTAATATTAGCAGAGCCTGCTTATCTATATATGATATATATATTTTTTTAATTATTAAAGAAAACCATTCTCATTCGGTTTTGATAGTAAAGCAACACAGTATGGTGCAACATCCAGTATGGATGGTATGGATGAAACATTAAATGATTAGTTCCGTTTGGTACAAGCCTTATTACCGAATTGGTATTGCATTTAATACCAATATGTTATTGCTTTTAGCACCAGACCATTATTGATGTACGAAACCGTTATTGACTATTCCATCCCCTGCACTGATAGAAAAATTACGGTCAAATTTATATTCTTGTCACCGCGCCAAAAGTATTGTTGAGTTTTGTACTTAAAATATTGACGATATTATAAAATATTTGTTAAACAAATAAATAAATTGTTGTAATAAAATTTGATTGCGTAAAAACCTGTTAAAATACTCGAATGCAGTGAAAATGGAAATAGTACAAATTCTAAGGACATTCTACATCAAAACATGATGGTCTCTTGTGTGAAAAACGATGGTGTGTTGGTATAATCATATGAAAACCACTTCTAGGAATCAATGGATATGGAATCAATTGCTGAATACAAAGAATTGAGGTTGGTCACCGTGTAATATTACTTTTTGTAATTTTTAACATAAATAATCGAAATAAAATTAGATTACAATTATTTTCAATTGTGCACCAAAACAATATTCTTGACCTCTTCCTAAGTTCGCACCCCGAAAAGTATGACGTTGATATTCTCGCACCTTTTGATAACTCCAATCATTGTATTATTTCAGCGACTTTGTCCTACTCTGCACTTCGCCCCGTTTCATCCCTTGCCCCGAAGCGCAAAATATTTATATACGAAAAAGTAAGGTGGGCCAAGCTCAATGATTTTTTCCAGCATTTTAATTGGAAACTTCGTTTCTTGTACGACCATATTTATGCTGAGGCTGAAATAATAGGAATACTGAACTGCTGCGCAAACAGACAAGAACTTCGGTGCCAAGGTACTAAGACGCGAATAGTTTCTTTACGAACAACGTCTTCGTTTCTTCTCCAAGGGCAAGTAAGTGCTTTTGGTCATTTATAAAAAGAGAACAGGGCAAATCGTCGACTATCACGACTCTCGTTAAAGATGACCAGATATTCACTGCCCCGGTTAATAAGGCTTACCTACTGGTTGACATGTTCACAGGAAATTCTTCCTTCCCGGAAAGCAATCAACCACCCCCTGTGATTGAAGGGGTTCGATGGCCCAGATATTCTTTCGAACAAGAGGCCTAAAAAGGGTTATTGTGGATCTCGACGTAAATAAATCCCAGGGCCCGGTTGGTATGTCAACACTTGTCCTGTCTAAGTGTTCTTCAATAATGTCCATCCATTACGCAACCTCTTCAACCTTGCTTACCGTGCGGGAGTTTCCCACCGTGTTGGAAGGTTGCGAACGTTCAGCCGATCCCAAGAGGGGAGAGGCGAACAATCCTGCGAATTACCGACCAATTGCGATATGCTCCGCGCTTTCAAAGGTGGTAGCGAGCATGGTTAACCACTATCTTGTGACTTACTTTAAGTCTAATCATATTTTTAGCAACCGGCAGTATGGGATCCGTAGAAATCGCTCCACGGGAGATCTGTTGGCATATCTGTCTTAACGTTGTCGCTTCATTCACCAGTTAGGTGAGAGTAAGATCGTGACTCTAGATATCTCCAAGGCATTTGATAGGTTTTGTTTGGCGCGGTGCACCTTTGTCAAAGCAAGTCGCTTTTGGTATGGGTAATGTTTCGTTTGATTTATATCGAGCTTTCTTTGGGATCGCACTATACGATTTGTTATAAAAGGGTTCTCATCCATTGAATACAAATTGACTGCAGGTGTACCACAAGGCTCTGTACTTTCCCCCTCCCTTTTCCTAATTTTCATTGACGACATTTTAAGTCAGACTTCTAATATATCGATTCTTATATATCGATTGTTTCCGTCAAATTTGACAGTCGAATTCGACTAATGTAATACTAACAAGTAAAAGGGTGTTAAGTTCGGCCGGCCGAATCTTGTATACCCTCCACCATGGAGCGCATTTGTCGAGTTCTTTTCCCGACATCTTAGGCAAAAAATGATATAAGAAAAGATTTGCTCTGCTATTAGAGCGATATTAAGATATGATCCGGTTTAGACCACAATTAAATTATATGTTGGAGACCTTTGTAAAATGTCAGCCAATTCGAAGTAAAATAGAGGGATCGATTTATATGGGAGCTGTATCGGGCTATAGACCGATTCAGACCATAATAAACACGTATGTTGATGGTCATGAGAGAATCCGTTCTACAAAATTTCAGGCAAATCGGATAATAATTGCGACCTCTAGAGGCTCAAGAAGTCAAGATCCCAGATCGGTTTATATGGCAGCTATATCAGTTTATGAATCGAATTGAATCATACTTAGCACAGTTGTTGGATATCATGACAAAACACGCCGTGCAAAATTTCAGTCAAATCGGATGAGAATTGCGCCCTCTAGAGGCTCAAGAAGTCAAGACCCAAGATCGGTTTATATGACAGCTATACCAGGTTATGGACCGATTTGAATCATACTTAGCACAGTTGTTAGAAGTGATACTTAAACACTATGTGCAAAATTTCAGTCAAATCGGATTAGAATTGCGCACTCTAGAGGCTCAAGAAGTCAAGACCCAAGATCGGTTTATATGGCAGCTATATCAAAACATGGACCGATATGGCCCATTTACAATACCAACCGACCTACACTAATAAAAAGTATTTGTGCAAATTCAAGCGGCTAGCTTTACTCCTTCGGAAGTTAGCGTGTTTTCGACAGACAGACGGACGGACAGACGGACATGGCTAGATCGACATTAAATGTCGCGACGATCAATAATATATATACTTTATGGGGTCTCAGACGAATATTTCGAGTAGTAACAAACAGAATGACGAAATTAGTATACCCCCCATCCTATGGTGGAGGGTATAAAAATGTAAACGAATTTTCGTCTTCGACAACCATAATACCGTTTTCTAAAAATTTCGACATTCGACTACGCCATCGCCAACCGGAATAAGGGGGAATAAGTCTTATAATTGACTGTACTATAATTGAAAAGAGGCAATCATGCTTATTACAAAACGTAGCATTTGACATTACAAATAAACAAAACATAAAATGATCAATACTATGAACAATAAAGACTGGGGACTGACGCCGGTGACTTTAATGGTGCACAACATGCATGCCTCAAGGGCAAGTTGAAGGAGTACGTGATGGCACTATTCCCGGTTATTGAGGGAGCATTTTACAACGTTGAGATATGGTCAATAGTTACTTGGACCGCCGGGGGTCACACCGAGTTTCTCTGCTACGTGGCAGGATTATAAACGCGGACTTTGGAGATAATGTGGTCAGAAAGCGGATGACAAGAGGAGCGCCTCTGGGGGGGCTGTTCTCGCCAATTCTCTGGAACCTAGAGAGAGAGAGATAGCGTGAGAAGGTCGCATTGGCGGACGACATCGTACTGCGAAGCTAATTTCTATCGACTATCAGCGAGATTGACAAAAGGTCACTAGGAAGACTGTCGAGATGGGCTAAGAGATATGAGTTGAGGATGACCCCAGGCAATGTAGACTGCACTGAGAGTACGTTCTTTAAGGCAGAGGTCTGTGCCATAATGATAGCCGCAAAAGACATTATGATTAAAGATAGGCCCTTACCCCCGATTCCTCTTGAAATTTCTTCTTATATTAGTACACATATATCTAACATTTTCATCCACACTTCGTTGTCTCACTAGGGTATCAATTGGCCAGACTGGCCTCCTAGTGAACTCACGCTTTCATGATGCGCTACACATTCAACCTAAAACCTAGGACTGACTTCATTCGTTGCGAAAATGCTATTAAATTATTGCGAAATTCGACGGACTCTATTCTTTGCCAGAATACAAACAAAAGTCAAACAACAACAGACAACAAAGCCAACATAATTGAAACGGAGTTGATTGGTGCTCATTTCGTTAGCATTTAATTACATTGGCAATTAGTTGAAACGAAATTAGTATTGGCGCCGCGACATGTCACTACTATTTTACTCATACATAGAACTCAGTACCACTTCTACGGAATGTGTTCGCATTTTCTTCGTCAGCATTTTTTTATAATGCGTTTTGACAGTTGTTCGGGCGAAAAGTTGAAGTCAGTATAAGGCTTAAACCATTAACAATCATTGAAAAGGTCTATCTGTTTTAATAATACACATTTTTGGTTTTGAAATTGGTTCAAACTTCATATTTTAACAGCTGGCACGAAAGTCTTACTTAAAATTTTGTTTTTCTGAATTCTACTTTCCGGTTACGGCCGACAGATATTCGGTAATCGTTTGCAAAACAAGGCAAGGCGAAACAAAACACCTGACGCGTTTTTCTACATTTACGGCACGTTTACGAGAGCATAACCAGACATTTAGGAGGGTATAACTACCGCTAAAAGATTTTTCTGATTTTTTCTTCCCAGGATTCGAATCCACGCGTTCAGTGTCATAGGCGGACATGGTAAGTTCTGCACTACTGTGGCATCACTACTTTATTCTTCGCTTCAAAAGCGGTTTCCACCAGCAACTTTAGGCGCGGAATAAATAAGAGTACCACGCGGGTTGGACCTCTGATCTCCAATTTGTGTGTTCTCATCAACGCGAGGAGGCCACCGTAGCGCAGAGATTAGCATATCCGCCTATGACGCTAAAGGCCTGGGTTCGAATCCTGGTGAGACTATAAGAAAAAATTTTCAACGGTGTTTTCCCCTTCTAATGCTGGCAACATTTGTGAGGTACTATGCCATGTAAAACTTCTTTCCAAAGAGGTGTCGCGCTGCGGCACGCCGTTCGGACTCGGCTATAAATAGGAGGCCCCTTATCATTAAGCTTAAAACTGGAATCGGACTGAACTGAATGATATGTGAGAATTTTGCCCCTGATCCTTAGTGGAATATTCATGAGCAAAATTTGCATTTGCATCAACACGAATTAGCTCAGCTGAGAGCTTCCGGGCGCGTAGACTGGTTGCAGACAGTGGAATGCTCCGTATACAGAGTAAATGCAACTGCAGTCGGACTGCACTGATTGATATGTGAACAGTTTGCCCCTGTTCCATAGTGGAATGTTCATGAGAAAATTTTGCATTTGCATCAACACGAATTAGCTCAGCTGAGAGCTACCGGGCGCGTAGACTGGTTGCAGACAGTGGAATGCTCCGTATACAGAGTAAATGCAACTGCAGTCGCGGACAATCATCGCTGTCGAGTTGAGAGTCTCAGTGCGACGCAGGGCGCAATGGAAAACTTCGTTCGTCCATCTAATATTTTTCTTTCCTTGAGATTCTTTTCCGTCTTTGAGATCTACATTGGTTGGGTTAGGTTGAAAAAATCTACATAAAGGCTGGTACTATATTCGTTTTTCACAGGTGAAAACACGTGTTTTTCGCCGCTACTTTTTTGAAAAACTACAATAATTTGAATGGAAACATAGTACTTTTATGAAAATTTTTTCATAAGTAATGAGTGAATGTCCTATTGAATGAGACCAGCAAGTTTTGTAGCTTCAAAATCTGTTATCTAAAAAAAATAATCATGAATATAGTACCACCCTTAAAGGCCTGGTTATGCTTTCGTAAACAAACGGTAAATTTAGGAAAACGTGTATACAATTGTTTACCGAAAGTCTGTCGACCGTAACCGGAATGTAGAATTCAGAAAAAACAAAATTTTACGTTCCGTTTTCGTATCAGCTGATAAAATTTGAAGTTTGAACAAATTTCAAAACCAAAAATGTTTATTTAGAAAAAAATCAATTTTTTACAATTGATTGTTAATAGTTAAAGTTTAGACTGACCCACAATGAAAAGATGAGTTTACTCGGCGGCCAGTCTGAACTGTGATGAAAAGGAATTGAAAAAGTGAGAAATATGTGAAAATATATGTAAGAAGAAATTATAAGGCGATACGGCGCCATCGTCTCCGTTAATCCATGTTAGCACTATGTCGTGAAACCGGAGCCACGCACTTCGACCTCACTGTCCTATAACCCACGGATGGTCTGTATGTCGGTTTTTTAGGTTTTCGACTACAAAAAAATTTTGTAAACGTCGGGAACGTCATATACTTGTAAAAAATGTATAAAAAGTAGTTAACGTCATAAACCTCGAAATTGCTCCGCTTCTTGTTATCATCATTGTTTTAGATTTGTTGCTGTTGCTATAGCGCCTATATTAATTGTGCAAAATTTAAAATTTGACAAAATAATATCCTGCAATGTAATCTATACAAAACAATGTTTTTATTTTAAATCTATTTATAATCAGCACTCTGCCTTCCGGAGCAGTTTAGTGAGGGAGAATAACAGTAAAAAAAAGTTTGTTGATGTTCTCGCCACGATTGGATGTCAGACGTTTTCTGTTAAAGGAGCACGTTCTAACCAATGCACCAGTGTTGCCATATTCATAAATTCACAAAAGTTGAAACTAATTGTACGATTTCCAAAATATTTTTTTTTTGTTTTTTTTGCTAATTTTATGACGTTTTTGACGTATGTATTATACGTCGGAGTTTCCAACAGACCATCTCTGGCCGCCATTTATACTGACTTCGAAAACTGTAAATCTCTTCCCAGAATTTCCCTTGATTCCACAGATCGCTATCGCACAGATCTCTGCCTAAAAGAACATACACTCGTCCGGCCGTCTCACCGACATACCGATGTTATGTGTATCAGAGTATAGCCCCAATTTAGTCCTTGTCTCCATTTTGGAGCCATCTATAAAGACCGAAAATTGTCTTGTAAAATTGTCTTCAAAACAGGATTCGCTTCCCATTCCTCCCTCCCGGCAAAGCGAATCCCGAGAACACCCGTCACTGAGGCGTTCCTCTTATCATCCGCCTTCTGACCACATAATCTACGAAGTCTGTGTTGATAGCCCTGTCAGGGAGAAACTCAGTTGGAACCCCGTGTGGTTCAGGGCGGTGACTGTCGACCCATGTCCTCGTTATTTTTATGCCCTCTCAATATTCAGGAAGGCCACCATAGCGCACTCCTTCAGTTGGAGAGTCGTCTGGACTTCTCGTACCACTTCGTGGAGGGCCGTCTCCTACTACTCGCCCTTGAGTTATGAAATGTTGTTCCCTGGAGGTATGTCTGAAGTTTTCCGACGTCAGACTCTCTCTCACCTTCAACTTTTTTTTGTTAATAAAATTGATTTGTGTTAAACGCTACGTTTTGTAAAAAGCATAATAAACATAATTTACGAAACATTTATTCTACATTTACGAGAGCATAACCAGGCCTTAAAAACTTAAGTAAAATTCTTGTGCTCCAGCAATTGTCTAGCCATTTTGAATAAAATATTAACCAAACCGACCCATTTTATTCGAAATTCCAATTTTTAAATTAAATGACTCCATTGTCTGTTTCTACTCGTAAATTTCGTTTTTTATGCGATTTCTTTTTTAAAAATTCTTATATGTCAAAATTATCTATTTTTTGTATTGCAATCAATGAGGCAGTTTAAATGATCGCAGACATTTAGGTGATGTGGGTACTATAACCAACACTCATAAATAATTCCCAAAATGTATTAATGAGCAATTCTGGAGAAAAGGAATCAATCGATCAATACGGACCATGGAAACATTTGATACAGATTGCATCAATGTGAGGCTATTTTCTCTTTTTTAGTTAGGCACTCACGCCCACGCATTAACAACCCATTCGCCTCTCACACTGGGTGCTTCTAAATATTGACATTTTTAGAAATTCCATGCACTGATAAGGAGGCGTATGAATCAAATAAACCAACAACCGTCTGTTAGTCTGCCGCCCTTTTAATAGTTGGTCATCGCTCGCGCTTCCCATGAACTGGAATCTTATCAAACGAAATGTTAAACAGAGTGGCGACAGTAGCGGCACACACTATACTGTAGTGTTGTATTATGCAATTTCACATCCACTTCCATCAAGAACATCCGAAGAGGAGCAATGGCAGAGCCCCACACAGCACGCACATCGACGTCACTACTGTCATTATTGCCGCGATACACAGTTGGGTGCCCACACTCCATTTCTTTGAGTGTGACACACATTTTTTCGGTACATTGTTGGCGATGCAGATATTTTTTTCATTATTAAACATATGAGGCACTATTTTTCTGATTATTTTTTTGTTTATGTTTTAATTTTTTTTCATCACTTTCACAGTAAATAGAAATTCTTGTTTTCGTTTGCGATTCACATTAGCTTTTCGGCACGGCCGATAAGAATTCGTCACACAGCTACCGGCAATATGCATACAAAACGACACACGCCTCGGCCGCCCGAACTTTTTGACACTCAAACTCAAGTCCGAGAAAGGTATTTGGACATTGTCTCAAACGATCAAATGGAAGCTCCAGTAATTACTGTCACCCCGAACCCCAGTGACAACAACACACAGCGCCATCAGAGTAAATTGAAAAAAAAAACTATTGTGGAGAATAGGGTGCTGATGATGACCGCTTTGGGTGTTGTTGACAAGAGAAGATAGACAGTCAGGCGATCGAAACAAAATAGCATCGAGCAAATATAATATGACGGCGACGGACAAACCGACCAATTTTCGTAAAAGCGCAATGCACGACTAAAACAAACGATTATTTAGCAGACCGGCTAATGTGAATTGTTGTCATCATCATAATCTCCCCGTGCACGTTGACTGGGACGCCATTGTATCTGCTGGCGTTGGCGTCACTGCCAACGTGACTTTGATTGGATAAAAATGCTTGGGATGAATGAATGGATGGACAGATAGACCCCTATTCACTCGTACACAAATCCATGAAGGCGAAAGCCAAAGTAAATAACAAACGAATCGTCTTAACCCATCTAGCCAAGCAATCGTACGATACGTGAATGACAACGCTCTCCCAACCAACAGGCAGCCAGCACCCAAACGCTCGATAAAAAGCTAACAGACTCAATAACAGTGCGATAGTAAAACTTTGGATGAGCATTAACCTCAGCTAACTCAGCCACGATGGCGTCAACGGCAAGGAAGTAAGAAACTATTGCCTCTGCTAACGTAACAGTTGTAGCATCTGTATCAGTGGTTTCTTGGCAATATGTAGGCAAACACACTCTAGCTACGGTCGCCAGCAGGCAACTTCAAGCATTGGTGGAAATCGTAGCACAGCTAAGCATTCAGTGGGAAAACTATTTTGCCTCTGCCCACTGGTTTTCCTATGGCAACCCGGCCTGCACATGCATGCAAACTGTCTCATACAATTACTCAAACGTCATGAGCCGTTTCAAATGCATCGATGTCACTGGAAAAATTGGTATGACTTTTCTTTTTTAATTTTTGTAATTTTCAACAAAATGTGGATTATTATAAAAACAAAAGTAGGTATTTGTATAGCCAAATATGGGAAAAGAACACTGTACTTGTATCTAATGTTCGTGTCTCCAAAGGTGTTACGACTTTCACAACAAAGGAATGCCATACATCGCATAAACAAATGACAATTTCATTGGATGTTTACAATAAGTAAATTAGTAGACCAGCTTAAAAAAAACTCTTAAGATTTATTTAATTTTGCACAAAGCTGAAAAATATGTTGTTGTTGTTGTAGAAGTGTGTTGTGTTCCATTTTACGTCTGCTTATTGCTGTTAAATATCCAGATCAAGAAACTCTGCGACTAAGTTGAGGCGTGTCCAGAGGGGTCTGGGTCTGCCTGGGCAGTTAGGTTAGGTTAGGTTAGGACGTGTGTCGTGTGGTCCCAGGACACACATCCTGCACGTTGGCATCAATCCTTGCTCTGTAGGAATTGAGGCGGCTACATATGCAGGATCATAATTGAGTCAGAACTACTCTGGTTTGCCGGAGGAGGTAAATTTCTTCGGGCCATATCGGTTTAGATTTTGGATATGGCTCCCATATAAACCGAAGCCGCAATTTTTATCGGATTAGGCAGAAATTTTGCTTGTAGTGTTCTGTTACGACGCCCGTGCCAAGTACGGTTGAAATCGCTCTACAACCCGATATAGCTCCCATATATCCGATTTCCCGATTAGACATTTTGCATGTAGTGTTCTGTTACGACTTCCAACAACTGTGCCAAATACGGTTGAAATCGGTCTATAACCGATAGCACCCATATATACCGATCTCTCGATTTTACGTCCGTATGCTTTGGAACCCACAATTTTTGTCCGATATGGATAAATTTTTGCACGTGGTTTTCGTTTACGACTTCTAAATAACAGTGCCATGTACAGCCCAAATCGGCCTTTAACCTAATGTAGATAAACCGATCATTCGATTATCTTTGTTGGGTTCCTAAAAACTTCACTTTTGCCTGGTTTGGCAGAAATATGGTACGTGGAACAAAATTATGCATTTCAACTATTGTAATTTTATTTCGTTTCAAATTTATGCAGAATCCATGGTGGTGGGTTTCAAAGATCCGGCCAAGCCGAACTTAGCACGTTTTACTTGTTTTATTTTATTTAGTTTTATTTGAAGTTAAGTACAAAAAGTTTACCAATGTATACATATAGTACAACCTATAATATGTAATTTAGATTATTAGAGTTCATTTCCGATAAACTACGCAAGACTTACTAATTGGCAACATATAATATAAAGACAAAAATATATGTTTATTAATTAAACCTAAAAAGCATTAAATTAACTTTAGGCGAAATATTAAAAATGACACAATCGTTCGCATGTGTCATCTCTATGTCGTCTGCAGGGGTAGAATGAGGGTACGTAGAGGTTAAACAGTGCCACAGATATCAACCCAACATCCGGTTTCGATTTCTCATCCCAAATGTCCATAGCTAACTGAAGACCACACAGATAATTTGCGATCCAGCGTTTCAGGCCTGGCTGGAGGGATGTGTTGGGGATGTCTTCAAATAATAACTGGCATGGCTGACCGTACGCAAACTGGTCCGTAAATTTTACGAAGAATCTTTCTCTCAAATACTCCAAGCACTGCCTCGTCTGCTTTCACAAGTACCCATGCTTCAGAATCATACAACAACACGGGTAGTATCAGTGTCTTGTTTAGTGTAATCTTCGTCTGTCAAGAGTTGGCCTTGTTTCTTAACTGATTACTGGACGTTATCTCGTGGAGGCTAAACTTTCCGACTGTTGGACCAAAGATGTCTTCCTTCCCTATCTTCGCATTAAAATCTCCCAGAACGATTTTATTATCATGGGCGGGGCATCGGTCAAATTCTCTCTCTAGGCGCTCCTAGAAAATATTCTTGGTCTGCTCGTCCTTTTCTTTCGTCGGGGCACGGGCACAATTAAGGCTGATGTTGAAGAATTTGGCTTTTTGTAGATTGTAGCTAGCCTCTCATCCACCGGAGTAAAGCTGGAGACAAGATGTTTCAGTCTCCGACTAACCACAAATGTAAACACATACGAAGCTATAAAAACAATTTTTTTAAAATGGTTCGCTGTTGTTGTAGTACCCAACCGTCAAATCTTAAAGATGAGTAAGCTCGTTCCGGTCCTTACGATTGATCGTCGCGGGAACATTATAGTAATTGGTTATTTAACGGCGCCAATAACTCGCCTTTTCATATCGAGCATCATAGGCACTCTGTATTAATTCACGAGCCGGCACCGCCCCGTGTCCACAACTGCTGTTACAGCTACTCCGTATGGAGCATTCACTATCCGCAGCCTGTGGACGCCTACAGTAGCTCCGAGTAAGCTTCTAGTGATAACAAAGAACATCACACAAATTGGAGCTCAAAGATGGATAATCCTGACCATCTAGCAAGCCAAATCATAACGATTTCTTAGATTAAGTCGCAAAGCCAGCTCCCATATATTAGCTAATTTTTCAGAGATAGCGTTTAAGCACGTGCCACATAAACTTTCTTAAGCTCTTTGCATATTTCTTTGAAAGTTAACCATACTCAGTTTGATTTAGGTTAAGAAGTAAAAACTTGCCTAGTTCAGCCAGGTCGAATTTTGGGACCCCACCACCATGAATGCAAATTCCAAATTTCCCATGAAGATTCCATTAAGGAACAGTGGGGATACTTCTCTCATATCAATGAGTGCTGTCCGATAAAAATTTAAGCTCAATCCCTCATCATTGCGCTCCTTTTTATTGCCAAGTCCCGAACGGCTTGCCGCACAGCAATACCACTCTACTATAGATGTTTGCACGGCTGATTATGGGAGCTACAGCTGTGTTCAAAATAATATTTTCACAAGTAACATTTGTTGGTATATCAACATCCAACTTAAGTCATGTTCTAAGGGTATGTATGAAGGAATATTACAAATATAAGCTCATAATAAATATTATATTTTTGATGGTATTAATTGTTTTCTCGTTTGATATTTAAATGGCCTTGTTCAAAAAAATAGGAGTATGAATGATTAGCTATAAAATTAAATAAAAGAAGTGAAAACCAATAACATCGAGTAAACCAAATTGATATGGTCAGATCCAGAGAGTCTTCACATATAACTGGATCAAATTAATGTAGCTCACATAGAGGGTGATTTTTTAGCTATTATCTTTTTGGCAACACTGGTCGTGTTTTGTTTCACTGTCAAACATCTTCAGTTTGGTCTATAATTTAACCATGAATCGAAACAAACAACGCTTGCAAAATATTGAATTAAAAAAAGTTCATCGCACCCTTCTTCCATTTTATGGTCCGTTAAATCGACCCACTGAAGCGGCTATTCGGGCTATTAAACCACCAACACGCAGCTGTATAGGCCAGTTTTAATGATGACCATCAATTATCGATTCGTCGCCGTTCGCAGCAATTGGGACTCTATTACTCAACAACACGAAGCCGAACGACGAAGCTCATTTTTCGCTCAATAGGTACTTAAATAAGCAGAATTGTCGATTTTGAAGTGAAGACCAGCCAGAAGCATTGCAGGAGCTATCAAAGCATCCAGAAAATGTCACAGTTTAGTGTGATTTATGTTTGGTGGCTTAATTTCACAGTTCAGTGTGGTTTATGTTTTGGAGGCATCATTTGACCGTACTTCTTTAAAGATGATACGAATCGTAACGTAACTGTGAATGGTGATGTTATCCAACTTTTTTTTAGCAATCCAAAATGCAAGAACTTTACTTGCAGACATATGGTTTAACCCGACGATTCCACACCGCACGCGTAACAATGGACTTATTGAGAGGCGAGTTCGGTGAACATTTTATTTCACGTTCGGGACCGGTCAATTGGTAGCCTAGATCGTGCGATGTAACGCCATTAGACTATTTTTTGTGTTAACGCTCATCACTACACAGACAAGGACCATTTGAAGCGCAGTCACGGTCAACATTTGCATGATATAATCTTCAAACATTAAATGATATGGACCGTACTATCAATTAAAAAAAAGATTTCATGAATTTTTCTGAATTTTATGGTTTTTTTTTTGAAAAACTTGCCTATAGCTCTTAAAGAATTGCCTTTACATTATGGGGTCAGCCAGAATGACTAGAATGATTACTATAACCCAGACCTATAGTGGTGGGTATAGAAAATTTACAAAATATCTCACATTTTGAGAATTGGGATCTTTGTTAGTAAAAAGCCGACACTCAAACAAATTTGCTATTCAAAACAGCAAAAATATTTGTAAAACAGCAGTTTTTGTCTGATAAAAATGGAAAGCAGACATTACTGCTGTTTTAGCAAACATTGGGTTGCTGTATCAGCAAACATATCTTACTGCTATTTCAACTAACAAAGTCTACTGTTTTGAATACACAAGCTGCTGAAAAAAAAATGTATGCTACTTTTTATGGCTGCCTGTTACTTGTTTTGATTACTTTAATCATTTTTTAGAATTTTTTTGAAATTTTGCTGGAAGAGATGAATTTAATTTGTGGAATATTACTGTAAAGTAGCTACCTGATCCATCCATTGTTATACATTTTGAAATGTGGCTGAGCTAGCTCGCATTTTTGTTATTGCTCTACTAATGTTTACATGAATGGCATGGCTTTTCGTATCTAAATTTAAAGAAAAAAGATTATGGAAATTTTACATTCAGTGGTGATTATAAACATATAAACATCCACTGATACACACATATACATATGTGTTTTATTTTTTCTTCATAATAAAGCAGCAGTCATTTTCAGCAAACAACAGTCTTTTCATCAGTAAGCCTGCTGCTCTGAAATTATAGTACTACTGAAGTAATAGCTGAAGCTCTGCTGCAATAGCAGCAAAATTTACTACTAATATTCAGCAGACAGTGTTTGCTATTTTCAGCAATCTTTTTTCTATGAGTGTAATATTTTAGGATCACAAAACAAATATATTATTTGCTATATAGTTTAAAATTAAATAAAAGTTATTTTTCATTAATCTCCCAACAAGCAGAGATAGAATGACAGACACAGGCGGGTCAGACATAGAAACAAACAGACCATTAGTAGACGCATTGGTGGTGTGTTAGGCCTCCATTTTCGGCACTATCGTTTTTCCCTGGGCCTCCCGTCTGCCACCACACAGTTCATAGCTTACAGAAAATAGAAGAATTCAATGGCCAGTCTAACCGGCAAACATACACTGATAAAAAAAAATTGCTAAAAAAAGCAAAAACTGTCTGCTGAATATTAGTAGATAATTTTGCTGCTATTGTAGTCGTAGTTCTGCTATTACAACAGTAGTCCTGCAATTTCAGAGCAGCAGGCTTACTGCTGAAAAGTCTGTTGTTTGCTGAAAATCACTGCTCCTAATGAGTGTCTCAGTTGATGTTTATAATCACCACCGAATGTATACTTTCCATGTCAGTCATGTACACATTATTAGAGCAATAACAAAAAATGCGAGCGAGCTCAGCCAAATTTCGAAATGTATATCAATGTGATCCATCCATTGGTAGTTTCTTTACAATAATATTCCACAAATTAGAATCATATCTTCAAACAAAATTTCTAAAAACTGCCTAAAGTAGTCAAAACAAGTTTGCCTGTTGCCTGCATAACATTTTTCTTCAGCAGTTTTTGTACTTGATAGTCTGTTTGTCTATCTCGAAACGAATTTTTCGCGTCACTCAAGAGTTTGTTAAAATTGCAACTTGAGTAAAAAGAGAACAATTTCGATGTATAAACAGATTCATCAAAGTCAAAAGAGCTAAAAACTCATCAAATGTAAATACTAAAAACCGTCTATATAGACGAATACAGACCGGAAAAAGAAGCCCACACAAAGGAATGGCAACCGTTCGACATCGACAAACAGGCTATAAAACAGCAGATTTTGTTTGCTGATTTTGCCGACCGAAATTTTTGCTAACACAGCAACCCTATGTTTGCTGAAACAGCAGTAATGTCTGCTTTCCCATTTTCAGCAGACAAAAACTGCTGCTTTAGCAAACATTTTTGCTGTTTTGAATAACAAATTTGGTTGAGTGTAACAAATAGTTAAATACAAGCATTGGTAATTTATTACAAAACCTGCTTTTTTGTTTTGGGATGTAGAAAGAAATTTTTAAAATATTTTTTTTTATAGCCAAAGTTAAAATTATATCTAAGGCCTCATATAGTTAGAGCATATCTGTTTGGATATAATCATATATAGCAGATATAATTATATCTGGCCCCATATCCCATTATATCTATTATCAAATTATAAAAAGCACCGGATAAATTTATATATACAGTTGAGCCTCGATTATCCGAACCTCTATTAATTCTGTTAAGCGGCATGCTGTGGTTTTGGTTTAGTACTTCTATTACCCGTTTTTTACCTCTCTTATCCATGCACCACTCATATGATTATTTGATGTAAAATTCTGGTATTCCCCTTTTTATTTTGAGTTAAAGTTGAATATCAAATAACATTCAGTCTACAATTGAAAGTTAACCGGTCAAGGTGTTTGTTCGAAAAAGGCTCCAATAACAAAAGAGAAGACACGTAATGTTCTTTAAATAAAGGAAAAGTTAGAACTAAATACAGATCACGGTAAATACACATCTCTGTTGGGTTCTGATGAGAAAAATATGATGTAGGCAAACAAATTTTACGCGATTTAATAAAAACGAAAAAAAAAAACAATTTTACAATATGCCTCTCAATTGAATCTATAGATGGTTTGAAAAGCTAAAAGTAAGACAATATCTATAAAGTATTTGCTTCGATAAGGAGTGCAAAGTGCTATTGCTTCTAGACACTTGTGCAGTGATCAAGTGAACGTTACAATAACATTTCTTCCACATACTTATTTCTGCCTATTGTTCAAGGGACAATCCGAAATTCAACCATCGTAAATGAGTCATCCAGCATCTTTTGGTTTCGCACAGCAGACATGATTTCGCTAAATCTTTGAATATCAAGACAGCTTTGTAGACTTCTGCTTGGGATAATGTAACACCACAAGTTTAACGTAATGTTTGAAACAATCTCCTGCCCAAGATACAATCAAACATTGGAATAAAGCCTGAATGTTCAATTAATGACGTTTCGAAGAAGATGGAGATCGATGGGGATGTCACATCCTGTGCTATTTTATGTGATGCCATAATACATATGCCTAAGCGAAGTGAAGAGTACGAGACTGATGGGGATTCTGAAGAATCAGACGAAAGTAAAAAAAAAAACAAAAATCTTCCATTAGCTCAACATTTTATGCATACATGTATTTTAAAAAGTTTCTATATACAAATTTATATAAAAATCATACAAACTCTGTATGGTACTACCATAACACAATAAAAATACATAAATAAAGAAATTTAAGAAAAAGCCTCTATTAGCCGTGTTTTCAGTTTTCCGTTCTCAGCTCAGTGCCGAACGAGGCGGATAATCGAGGTTAAACTGTAGTGGGATATGGCAGATCTATTTGGATCTGATTAGATCGAAATATATCTAAACCCAGATATCTTTGGATCTGACCATATCAATTTTTTTACTTAGATTATTTGTTGGAGCAGGATCTAGACTGACATCTGCTGGCCTGCCCAATACATAATCTAAATCAAAATTTACCAGACAGTCAAACATGGTGAGGCAAAAGTATTGAGACGTTGGAGCTTATTGTACAACAGTATAAGTCCAATATGTTACAACTTTGGAACAAGTAATACTAGACTTTACAGACTGGCATATGCTTCAGCTAGCAGGATAAAAACGGGAAATATACTACTAAATTGGTAAGGGGTGGTTTCATGTGGGATTCATGTTAAGCAGTGCCCGGTTTAGTCTCCTGACTTCAATAAAATATTTCATATGTTACAGGGAAACGACTGCCAAATGCGGAAGAGCTATAGACCATAGTTCGTAATGCCTGGCACAAAATCTGTTTAAAGCTATTCCAGGATCAACCTGTAAAGAGATACTAGGGTCTCATTGAGACGACTTTAATTAAATATGTTATTGCTTGACAATTTAGAGAATTGATTAATACTTAATAAGGGCTCATGAATTCAAATCAAAGGACTCCTTTACGTGGGAGCTATATCCAAACCTGAACCGATCTGGCCCATTTGAACCCCCCACAACGTATATAAGAAGTATTTCAAGTGGATATATTGGGTTGCCCAAAAAGTAATTGCGGATTTTTTAAAAGAAAGTAAATGCATTTTTAATAAAACTTAGAATGAACTTTAATCAAATATACTTTTTTTACACTTTTTTTCTAAAGCAAGCTAAAATTAACAGCTGATAACTGACAGAAGAAAGAATGCAATTACAGAGTCACAAGCTGTGAAAAAATTTGTCAACGCCGACTATATGAAAAATCCGTAATTACTTTTTGGGCAACCCAATATTTATTCGTTCGACCGCTATCGTGATTTCGACAGACGAACAGACGAACGGACACGGCTAGGTCAACATAGAATGTCAAGATAATCAAGAATGTACATTAGGCCGGGTTGATTTGTACGGATGAAAAAAATTAAAAATCGTATAACAAAAACGTGAACTACATACAATTTTAAGATGTTTCTAAGAAGAAACCATGTATCTAAAATAAAATCCTAATCCGCGCCTCTCGACTTCAACATTTTTTTCCTGTTCTTTCGATATTCAATATTCTTGCAATCAAGGTACAGGTCGCATTTGTTGTCCGATTATAGTAAATTTTTGCACATGCCACTTTTTTGCTCCAAGGGCAAACGACCAAAATTACGGCTAACTAGAGCCTAAAAATGTCATATCGGATGAAAGATATATATGAAACTGAACCGATTTTGATAAAATTATGTGCACATGTTGGAACATTATATAGAACGTCTTGAGCAAATTTTTTAAAGATCGGACCAAAATTGTGGGTTCTAGAGCCTAGTTTGTCGTGAGTGTTTCCTGAGTCGTGAGTGTCACGTGAGTCGTTAGTGTTTCGTAAGTCGTGGGTTTCTCCTGAGTCATGATTAGTGCCGTGAGCATGATTGCACTCACTTACGCACGAAGAATTTTAGTCAATAACGGTCACGCAAGATCACGTGATTGGATTTGGATCCCACTCAAAAACTATTACAAACGGAATGGCTATGTTAGTATACCCTACCCTTTGGTGGTGGGTACAAAAACTAAAATTGATTTGTTGATTAAAATTCTCGTACCATTATCGATGTTGGCTGTGAGATGAAATCTAGGCCAACAACTTGAATGAAATGATTTTTTTCTCGACTTTTAGGTGAGACATCTATGGTCGTGATCTAAAATTGACAAAGGTTTTACATCATGGCAAATGTCGACTCTTTTGTAATGGGAAGGGCACTGTGACTTACAGTCTGTAAGCCTAGTGTATTTTTTTTTTTGCAAAGTTTGATTAGTTGCCAAAATTTTGGTTGGGTTTCTTCTTCTTCAAATTGAAATGGTGTAGACTTCGATTAGTACAACCAAAACGAAAGTTGAAATAATGTCTTACGGTGTCAAATGCTCGAACGATGAATGCTTCCATTTGGACGAATTAAATTGCACTTATGGATTATGCCCAAACGCTTCGGTCGATAGGTTGTTTACTCGTTCATTCGTTGGATGAACATAATTGTGTTGATGACGGTTCGTTATCCATTCATGCATTACCAATAGTTTTGAAGAGCAGCGTAGAAGGAAAGCGACTGCAAGAATTTGAGTCATGTTAAAGGCGGTATCGACCATGCGATTGCGAGAAAAATGAGGAGGGAAGTATGTGAGCATCGAAGAATTATCGAGTTACTTCGTTTTCAATTAACTAAACGTCCAAGACACGTTTGGCTGCCATGGAATTGCCTCTGCGGTTATGAGTTACATAGACATTTCAAATTATTGACTCGCTCCCTCACACCGCAAACTGCAGTACTCTACTCTTCTACTCATTGGCAATGTTTTGTTTTGATCGCAGTTGCCTTGTGGCCCACTTAAATGAAATAGTATCTCTTTATCGTTAAGTGGTTACATGAGTGACTCCCTTATCGAAGAACTTCCATCTATGATGCATTTTCAAATGGCTTGTTGGGGAAAGAGAAACATTAGAAACGCAGTTGGCGTGTGGGCGCTGGGGCATGGAAACAATATTATCGATTGTTGTTCAACGAAACCACATTTTCTATTTTCATTTCATCCAACCAAATTTCATAGTATCAAATGGGTTAGAAACGCGCAAAAAAATCATGCGATCGCTTTTTAAAAATTAAAAAAAAAATACTTAAACCCAATAAAAAATTCATTAAAATTTTAGGGATGAATATATGTTATGGCCGGACTTTGAAATATGGGCTGAAATGGTTTTTTAAGGAGCATTTCCAACGCATTCTCTCCTCATCCCACATCTCCTGGTACATCCTATGCGCACTACTCCTGTTGCAACTCTACGGGAAGGAGTTGGGCTGTTAGGTCTCAAACGGTACACTGGATGTTTATGTCGGTTGTTCGGTGAGCGCGCGCTAGCTAAATGAGGCCTCGAGCAGCAGTGCTGAACCCTAGAGCAGAAAGACGTACCCCTATAGAGGCGCTGAATGTCATATTCTACCTTTGCACCTGCATGTGGGGGGTGTGGTAGCGAAGATTTCTTTTTAACTGAAGAATTAAAGAAACTGGCACTGATGCGCAGCGAGGGATTATTTACTAGAGGAGTTCATCATTGTTAACGGGTTGGGGTACCCCGACCTTTCCGAGATCTGTGGATGGGGGCGCCGGTGAAGGAGTCCTCATTGAGTTCTTTGGTACGAGTGTAAACTCTTTCAGGCAAACGTATTTACGGTCCTGAAGGCACTGAGACGAATTCGTGTCCCAATCGGATTGCTGCGGTACATGTGTACAGTCAGGCGGCTTATTGGTTAGAAAATGCAAGGAGTTTCTTCGAAAGATGAGGCAAGCTGTCAGGCTCTGCCTAGTTCAGGGTCATCATCGGATAACGGATAACGAGGCGGCCCACGAGCTGGCCTGGGATGGATCGCTGATAATTGCAAATCTATTTTTTGGTTTGTCTTCCTGTTATCTTGCACATTACTGTACCTATCTGCGTTTCTCCATCTTGTTTTTCTCTTCTCTACCTTCCTTCAGAGCAAACACACTACTACTACTAAATTTCCCATGAGCGTTCCATTCTCTTATCAATGAGTGCAGTCCGATTTAAGTTTGAGCTCAATGATAAAGGGTCTTCTTTTTTTGCTGAGTACCAACGACGTGTCGCATAGCGAGACCACTTGGCAGAGAAGTTTTAACATAGCAGGATAGCTCACAAATGTATCCAGCATTTGTAAGGAATTAAGCACCGCTGAAAAATTTCTTGATTTCTGGGATTTGAACCCAGGCGTTCGGTGTAGGCGGACATGCTAACGTCTGCGACACGGTGGCCTCCATGGACCTACATTTTTCGAGTGAAGCCGCATGCAACCGGAACTGTTAGTAGCATGCTTTCCAAAGCTTACCTAATGTCTCTTAAACAGCGATGGACAAAAAACACAAACAATTGCACGTGCACGAGAACATTACCCCGCCGATCAGAAAATAATGTGTGTGTGAGTGTGATACATCGGTTAGGATAGGTTGGAGAAGAAAGGCTCACGGGAATTAATTCGTCCCAGGATGGTGTACCCTCTACCAGTTTTTAAAAAAACATAGAAAACCCTATGTCAGGTATTCTGTGCTTTTAATTGGTCCTTAGTCTTCTTCCTTTCTATGCCACTGTGTCAGTTCAAGTCCGGTTTAACATACAATCCTAAACGGTGGAACCTTTCTGTTGACGAGTTGCCCCATGATGGCCCCGGCGGATACCTTGACATCTAATGTCTCGTATAAACCTCCTTCAACCTAAATCGACCTAATCTTCCATTGTGTATACTGGTCATTGGCGTAGAATGTGCTCCAAAGTTTCGTTTTTCTCTCCACATGCCCACACACAGCCTTGCCAGCCGCATCTATCTTGTGTATCCTGCAATTCTATGCGACACTTGTACATACTAAAAGCCGGACTGATCTACTTCCTTATTGTTTTCACTATTCCCCGCGTCTTGTCCCGGTTCGGATCCTCCCTAGAACATTTTCTGTCATTTCGATAGCCCCTTCCTTCAAACTTGTTTCATAAGCGAATCTTGCCGATGTCTCAGATTACGTTGCCACAAAAAGCTTTGAGTTTTCCAAGTTAATCGTCGGCAAACCTCTAGCCTCTATTGCAATGTTGTCCTCATTAATTTCTCTTACTACACTGTGCCATATTTAGCTTTACCACCCTGGCTGTTATCACCCAATAGCAACTTTACAATCCGTAAGCACGTTCACAAGTGCATTGTTTTGTCGCTGCAATAGTTCACGCATTCAGTGATGGCTCATATCTCAGCCCGAAGGTCCGTATAATTATCAGTCAGACAATAGAAGAGTTCAGTCTTTGGACCTTTTAGACACCCACACATGTTGTTTCCCAGCTTCGAGCCATCCGTCTAACAACAGTTTTCAGTTGGCATTCGTGCTAAGGTCCCTTATAGCCATTATTGCATTGTTGCAATTTGTGTTTCACACAAATGTTGTCTCAAGTATTTGATTCAAAACCTCTTCAGTATTATACCAACTAAAGCAATCCCATGGCAGCCGGTTGTACGTACCGGATTGACCCGATGGAATCTTCATCGGCAAGGGCTGCCGCCTCAGTGTACGTGTTCGTCTTTTTTCGTCATGGGAGAGGCACATCCCGAAGTGCCTTCTCCGTATGCTTTTGGTCCGTGCCGGGATTGAAAAGAACCCCGGACCCTGGTTCTGTTCCGTTTGCCAGAACCGCCTTCATCATCGGTCAGTGTCGGTGAGGTGTAACAGGTGCTTGGAGTGGGTACATTTCCGTTCTTGCTCTGGCCTAACTTCGCTACGGGAGTATAGTCATACTGGCTATGTCGCTAGGTGCTGTGCGAACTCAGCCAGCAGTGGGTCACAAGCGTCGCCGTCGTCGCCTTCGGCGTCCTCGTCGTCGGACTATGTGACCCCCCCGACCTCTCCCGTACGGCAATTTATGCAAAGACAGCACCCTAGCCCTACTATTGCCAGGCCAGTGTCGGGAAATGTATCGTTCCTGCAGTTAAACTGCAATGGACTGCGAGGCAAGATTGATGAGATTGTGGATTTTATGAGTCGGAAGAGCATATCGGTCGCAGCGATCCAGGAGACAAAGCTGACTAACACCTGCAGCTTGCACAGTTGTCACGGCTACAATGTGCTACGTAAGGATCGCTCAAGGAATGGAGGTGGGGGATTGGCCTTCGTTATACACCATTCCGTGCAGTATAGACCTATCTCGCCTGCGCTTGACGCTAGTGACCCATACATGGAATGTATGGGGGTAGCAGTCAAGTCTGGTACTGCCGAGATAGAGATATACAACGTGTATATACCGCCGGTTGGCAGCTGTGTCCCGATTAATGGCCAGGCCTACAGCCCCGACATAAGTGGGTTGCTATCTGGCCATAGTCGTCTGGTTCTGGGGGATTTCAATGCACATCACTCGTCATGGCATTCTCCCCTAGGCAACGACCAGCGTGGCATAGCTTTGGCAGAGCAGATAGATAGCTCCACGTTTTGCACGGTGAATGAGGATGCCCCCACTAGGATTACGAGGAGGTGCAGCAGCTCGCCAGACATCTCAATCGCATCCCCTGATCTCCTGAGTGACGTATCCTGGCAAGCCGTCATCTCTTTGGGGTCAGACCACCTCCCCATAATCCTCACCATCGACCGACCACCCGACTTCATAACCTCTGAGCGCCGAACGTTCATCAACTATAAGAAGGCCAATTGGACTGGCTTCAGAGAGTATACCAATCGCCGCTTCAATGAACTGCCACCCCCCTCTGATGTGCTTGTGGCCGAGAGGAAATTCCGAGACATCATCAACGCAGCAGCCGCTCGCTTTATTCCAGCCGGTCGAATACCGCAAGTGCGACCCAATTTCCCGGCGCAAGCAGTGGTACTCGCAGACGAGCGTGATGGGATTCGTGCTATGGACCCCGCTAACCCCAGAATCAGCGAGCTGAATCTGGAAATAAACAGGGTAGTCAACGAACATAAGCGGAATTTGTGGCTGGAACACTTGGAGCAATGTAACTTAGGCACCGGTGCAGGCAAATTGTGGGCCACTGTTAAGTCTCTCTCGAACCCCGGTAGACGGGACGACAGGACCTCAGTCACTTTTGGCGAGTTAACCGTGACTGATCCGAAGAGATGCGCCAGGTTGTTCAACCGTCAATTTATCGTGCATCCCGAGAGAGACAGGGCAAGGAGAAGAGCCATTCGCCGTATTCGTGGTCTCCGAGCCGATGAACAGCCATCACAATTTACCGTGGGCGAAGTTACGAATGTCATCCGTGGCGCCAAATCTTCCAAGGCGTTGGGCCCCGACGGAATCTCTACATTGATGCTGAAGAATCTGGATTTACCTGGAGTTGAGTACCTTACCACTGTCCTTAACCTGTCATTGAACACTCTTATAGTTCCCGATGTCTGGAAAATGGGCAGAGTGATCCCGCTACTGAAGCCTGGTAAAGACCCGAGTTTGGGGGAGTCGTACAGACCGATCTCCCTTCTCTCACCAGTGGCTAAGACGCTTGAGGCATTACTCCTCCCGAGCCTCGTAGGAGAATTTCCATTCGCCGAGCATCAACACGGATTTCGGAGACTGCACAGCACAACAACAGCTTTGCATGCCATCACCACACACATTTGCCGTGGCTTCAATCAACCCAGGCCATGTGATAGGACGGTCCTCGTGGCATTGGACCTATCGAAGGCATTCGACACGGTCAGCCATGCCAAATTATTTGAGGACATCGCCAACACGTCCCTCCAGCCAGGCCTTAAACGTTGGGTCGCGAATTATCTGTGTGGCCGCCAGTCATTTGTGGAATTTAGGGATAAGAAGTCAAAACACCGTAGAGTGAAACAGGGAGTTCCCCAAGGCGGGGTGATATCTCCGGCTCTGTTTAACCTCTACCTTTCCTCCATCCCACCTCCTCCAGACGGCATAGAGATCGTATCATATGCGGACGACTGTACGATCTTGGCATCAGGCCCCCCACCCATTGATGACATCTGCGATAGGTTGAACGTCTACCTCAACGAGCTTGCCTCATATTTCGCTGCAAGAAATCTGAAGATATCCGCCACCAAATCTTCAGCCACACTGTTCACTACAAATACGCGTGAGGTGAATTCTGAGCTGACTGTGATGGTCGATGGAGAATTGATTCCGACCATCAAGTGTCCCAAAATACTTGGCGTCACATTTGACAGCTCCTACACTTTCTCCCCACATGCCACAGCAATCTGCAATAAAGTCAAAAGTAGAAACAAGGTCCTCAAGTCACTCGCTGGCAGCACTTGGGGTGCAGACAAAGAAACCTTGTTGACCACGTACAAAGCAATTGGCCGGTCTGTGGTAAGTTATGCAGCGCCAGTGTGGTCACGTCAGCTTTGTGACACGCAGTGGAATAATATTCAGATCTGTCAGAATGCCGCCCTCCGAACTGCGACGGGCTGCCTCCTTAGTTCTCATGTGGACCACCTCCACCAGGAGACAAAGATCCTACCAGTGCGAAGACATAACTACATGCTGTCTAAGCAATACCTTTTGGGCTGTTATCGCAGAAATCATCCAAATCATCATCTTGTGGATAGATACCCACCGCCCAGAAGCCTTAAGGTAGATCTACATGATCTAGAGCGTGAGGTCCAGCGCTACAAGAGAGAACCTCTAGATCAAGCGGCATATCAAGCGGGTCTGAACAACATTCATGCAGACACGGTAGCAGACGCGTTAACTGGCTACCGGGTGAATGTAGTCCTTGGAGTACGACCGCCACCCATTGCACCCGAAGAAATCGACCTCCCCCGGCAAACCAGAGTGATTCTGGCTCAATTACGTTCCGGCAGATGCAGCCGCCTCAATTCCCACAGAGCTAGGATTGATGCCGACGTGCAAGATGTATGTCCCGACTGTAACCAGGGACCGCACGATACACGTCACCTGTTTAACTGCCCGGCCAGACCCACTCGACTCAGACCCAGATCCCTGTGGACGCACCCCATCTTAGTCGCGGAGTTCCTGGGTCTTGACACTCAACAGAATCAAGCAGACGAAAGATAGTACACAATAAACCGCTACAACAACAACAACAACCAACTAAAGCACAAGACACAAAACTGGGGTAAAAGGCGGACCGGGGTGAAACTCTTCCCGGTGAGGGAATGTCTAGCCTCCCAAACCAAAACTCTACAAAACTCCAGAATAACAAGAGGACTAAGTGGGCCAGAAGGGAATCCAGGTCTTACCATTATTCTGTATCTTCTCCTCGCAATTAAAGCGAGGTGAAAGTTGTTTGACTGTCTTCAACTTCTCCTAATCATCGCACACGTGCAGAAGTTCACCTTTCAAAGTGACCATCGCGACGTAAGGGAACTGACAAGAACTGTTTCGCGACATACTCGGCCACAGGGCCTTCGCAGACCAGTACCAAGCCACGGCTCTCTCACGCGACTATGTAGAATTGGTCAGATCTTCTATCAAGGAAGCGTTTGCCCTCGTATTGACCTATTTTCGTCTTCCTAGGGAACAGGTAGATCTCAATTCCCCGCAACGTGCTCTGCAATATTCTGTACGTATGCCATGGGATTTACATCCATTCTTAGTAATGGCTTAGTGGTAAATGTATCGCTTCTCACATTGTTTAAGGCCACCTCAATGAGGGGGACTTTATGACAATTGCAGCATTGAAGGACTCCTCTATTATTTGTACTACCTCGTGTAGGATAGTCTTTACTGGCCTCCCTTTAACATACATAGGGCTGCTGTCTGTACTTGAGGTTCTTTATACGCTCCGTATTTTTTAGTAAGGTTAGGTTAAGGTGACAGTCTGCAAGCTTGCCGCTTTACAATCCCCTGGGATATCTCTTTGGCCCGGCACCCAGAATGGGTGAATATTGAACTGTTCAGCCATCTCGTTGAGAGACTTGCGACAGTCGAGGGCGGTTTTTAACTCAAAATGCGTTCTACAGGGATTTAATGGCTGCCTTGCTGTCTGAGAAGATATTTATGCCAATCGTCATTATGACATTACATCTTAGCCATTCCATCACTCCATTAATTGCAAAGATCTCCGCTTGATACACACTGCAGTGGTCGGGTAACCTTCCCGATATGACAAGTTCTAGTTATTCAGAGTACATCCCAAAGCCCATCACCAGTGGTCTAGTTTGGAATCACCCGTATGAAAGTCTATATAACTTTTATTACTAGGGATATTGTAGTTCCAATGGAATCTATTAGGAATAGTGGCACAGTAATTTTTATCAAAAAGCGGCTCGGGCAATGTGTAATCAATACTGCCTGGAACATCCGGCATTTTATCAAGAATAACACAGTGTCTGTAGCCACCACATGACCAAAGAGAAAGCTCCCTTAGCCTCACAGCTGTAGTTACAGCCACGAGGTCCAGAGTCATTCGGTGTAGCATTAAGTTCAGTGCATGCTATGGTGTCGTCCTCTGTGCGGCTGCGATGCCCAAACAACTATCCTTTGGATCCGTTGAGTATCGAACAGTAGGTGGACTTTTAAAACGCCGTCCATCAGACGGCAATACTATATAGCATTATAGGTCTGACAAATGCAGTATAAACCCAGTGCATGACACGCGGTTTAAACACCCGGGTATTTTGCGCTATCAGTGAATCGAATAAGGATGTTGAAAGGAATAGAGTATAGGTAGAGGGTACACAGAGCCGGAAATATAACTCCGCCTTGGCGAATATCCCTTTTCACTCTACGGTGCTTCGACTTCTTATCCATAAAATGATTGGCGACCCCACAGATAATTCGCGACCCAGCGTCACAGGTCTGGCTGGAGGGACGTTTTGAAGATGTTCTCAGTATGGCATGGCCGACGGTGTCGAATGCCTCCGAAAGCTCCAGTGTCACGTGGACCTCAGATTGAAACCGCGGCAAATGTGTGCGGCTATGGCATGTAAAGCAATTGTTGTGCTATGCAGTCTTCGAAATCCATAACTATGTCCGTCTAATGGAAATTCTCCAACGAGTGCCTCAAGCGTCTTGGCTACTGGTCAGAGAAGGCGGAGCGGTCTGTATAACTTCCCCAAACTCGGGCCCATTACTGGCTTCAGTAGCGGGATCACTCTGCCCATCTTCCGGATACCGGGAACTATAAGACTGTTCAAAGACAGGTTGATGACAGTTGTAAGGTACTCAACTCCAGGAAAATGCAGATTCTTCAGCATCAGTGTAGAGATTCTGTCGGGACCAAACGTCTTGGATGATTTGGCGCCATGGATAACATTCGAAACTTCGCCCACATTAGATTGTGATAGCTGTCCATCGGCTCGGAGACCACAGATACTACGAATGGATCGCCTCCTAGCCCGGTCATTCTCGGATGCACAATAAATTGACGGTTAAACAACCTTGGGCATCATCCTGTACCTAAGTAACATTGCTCCAACTGCTTCAGCCACAAATTTCGCTTATGTTGGTTGGCTACCCGGTCTATTTCCAAATTCAGGTCGCTGATTATGGGGTTAGTGGGGTCCGTACAACGAATCCCATAACGCTCGTCTGCGAGTACCACTGCCTGCGCCGAGAAATCGAGTCGTACTTGGGGTATTCGACTGGCTGGTATAAAGCGAGCGGCTACTGCATTAATAATGTCTCGGAATTTCCTCTCGGTAACTAGCAAATCCGAGGGGAGTGTCAGTTCACTGAAGCGGCGATTGGTGTACTAACTGAAGCCGACCCTATCAGCCATCTTCTGATTGATAAACGTCCGGCGCTCAGGTTATGAAGTCAGGTGGTCGGTCGATGGTGATAACTATGGAGAGGTGGTCTGATACCAAAGATGTGACGTCACTCAGGAGATGCAATGGAAATGTCTGGCGAGCTGCTGCATCTCCTCGTAATCTTAAGGAGGTTATCCTTATTCATCGTGCAAAACATGGAGCTTTCCATCTGCTCTGCGAAAGCTATGCCCCGCTGGTCTTTATCAAGGCGAGAATGCCATAAAACGTGATGCACATTAGAACCAGACGATTGTGGCCAGATAGTAGCCCACTTATGTCGGCGGTATGTACACGTTGTATAGTCCTATCTATGCAGTACCGGACTTGACTGTCATCCCCATGCACTCAATTTTGGGATCGCTAGCGCCAGTTGCAGGCGAGATGAGTCTCTATTGCACGGAATGGTGTGGCCATTCCAATCCCCTATCTTCACCTCTGTTCTGGCAAACCGTCCAGAACCAGGGTCCAGTGTTCTTTTCAATCCCGGCACGGACCAGAAGCGAGCGGATAAGTTATTCGTTTTGTATACTCGCTTCATATTCGCGAACATGTAACGCCATAGGTGACTGACTTCATAGGTTGCAGTTTTCATGATTTGTTGAAGGCTTTTATTCTGCAATTCTGATACCTAAGCTTACGTCATCTTTCGAGCGCTCATTTCATGTAAGAGGAGCTAGAATTTTTAATGCTTTGCCACTTCCCCTTTGTCCTTTGTAATTTTTTTCTAATTTTGCAGTTTTAATTTTTTGTAATTTTTTTTCGTCTCATTATTTTTTCTATTGTCTTAACTATGCACATATTTTAGAGATGTATTTTAGTTCATTTTGTTTTCATGGTTGGACCAAAAAAAATTAAAAACAAAATTCATATTTTAAAAATATAATTACTGCGTTGCGCTTCTCTAGGTTGCAGAACGTATTACGATTAGTATTTTTTTTTTGTTTTTCATGTAATTTATTATTAGTATTATTATTGATTTTTCATTTAAGCTGTCTCAACTGGGTAGTTTTTTATTCATCCATTATTAAATATTTATATCTATGGAAATATGTTATATATGCTAAACTAAATGTATCTTAGTTCATTTTGATTTTAGTGTTGCTTAAAAAAACATAAAAGCCATATCTTCTATATTTATTGATATCACATTTTAGAACTCTAATTTCTATGTTCAGCAATTTTAAGTTGCTGAAGTTATTAGAGTAGTCAATCATTCATCAATTATTGTTTTGTGTTAATTAATTTATTATTGAAATTATTATATATTTTTCATTGAAGTTGCCTCAACTGAGTAGTCATTATTATATATTTCATTATTATTTTATACTTAAGAAGTTTTTTTATAATATTTTAACTTAAATGTAGTCCATTAGTCAAATAAGGCCCTAGGGCTTGGCTAATAATTGAGCAAATATTTCAGAAGGCACTCTGGGATGTGTCTCTCGCATGACGAAAAAAGGACGAACCCGTACACATCATCCAAATCTAGTTGCTGCTGTTGTAGCCACATGTCATCTAGCTCCTATAGGTGAGCAAGCTCGTTCCGGTCCAAAGGATCCATCGCCGTGGGAATATCATGGCCATTGGTTATTTAAAGGCGCCAACAACTCGCCTTGTCATATCGAGCATCATACGTACTCAGTATTTATGAAAGAGCCGGCGCCACACGGCCTCTCACTGAGACTCTCCGCTCCATTCCGCTGATTGTCCGCGACTGCAATTGCATCTTCTCCATACGGAGCATTCCATTATCCGCAATCTGTGGACGCGCCCGGAAGCTAGCAGCTAAGTTTCTCGTGATAACAAAGAACACCACACCGAAAGAACACCTCAAAATCTAGTGCCGGGCCCAAATCTTGTGATGTGCATTAGCATCACAACCTATTATGAGTCTCTTTTTTCCTGCAGAAGCGGCTTCAATCAGCAGATTTAAGGCTTGAAGGTGGCATCTCTGAATCGTGTGCCATGTATAGGGAAGCCAGCCAGTAACGAGTATTATTTATTATTTCAAAGCTTTCTACTACTCAATTTTCTGTGCTTCGCAACGAAAGCAGAAAAACACTTAGACTACAAAAATACAGGCTCTGTGTCTCCCATTTCCCGTTCTCTTGAGTAGTTTAAATCCAGGAATACTTAGTCCACGAACCATTCCTCCGCACACCCACAGTTCCCGCCTAAGAACCACGTCAAATCCTTCTGCCATCAGAAGGACCTTTAGTACCGCCGAAGCGGCCTCATAATGGTGGAGATTTATCTGCAGAAATCGGACCATAGACAGCATTCAGAATTTCCACCACTAATGCGTTAGCCTCGTCTTCTGAGTCTGCCAGGAATTCATCCTCACAAGATTCGTTACATCTTGTCATTATGAGTGTAACCACTATTTCTCAGGACACTGAACACTTGCAGTGTGGACGATTCCTCCTTAGATGCTTCACTAGCTGCTGTTGTCGAAGTACCCTTTGAGTACCGTCCTTCCCCGCTGGCGTACACCTTGAGCCCAATCCAAACGAATGACCCACCCACACAGGGCTTGGGGGGTACCGTTTCGACGCTTTCTCCTCCAGTTTTTTCTTGGCTTGCTCTTGCCGTGCTTAGACCTTTGGCGTATAGCCCAATCTTAAGCATGCTGTTTCGCTCAATATGGCGTTCAAATGGGGCGCTAGATAGCCCGCCACCTTCTGTAGTAATGCCAGGAGAACTTAATAAAATGAGCTGGGTTCAGGATGAACCGTGTATAATAAAAACTATTTTTCTATTTTATAAATTTTCCATATTGTGACCAACGTTTCGATTAACTGTCTTCCAGAAGTTTAAATTAGCTTTTGCAAAAACGAGATTAATTTTCGTGAAATGACGCAAATGTTCAACAGAAGTAGACGTCATTGGAAATGCAAAACCAAAATAAAACATTGCCGTTCTCCCTTCTTGAAGATGTTCTCGAGAGTGTGTGTACATTTTTATAAGTAGCGTGGTTGTATCTTCAACAGAGGACAAACTCATAATAAAGGGTGATTTTTTTGAGGTTAGGATTTTCATGCATTAGTATTTGACAGATCACGTGGGATTTCAGACATGGTGTCAAAGAGAAAGATGCTCAGTATGCTTTGACATTTCATCATGAATAGACTTACTAACGAGCAACGCTTGCAAATCATTGAATTTTATTACCAAAATCAGTGTTCGGTTCGAAATGTGTTCATTCACCGTAACGTTGCGCCCAACAGCATCTTTGAAAAAATACGGTCCAATGATTCCACCAGCGTACAAACCACACCAAACAGTGCATTTTTCGGGATGCATGGGCAGTTCTTGAACGGCTTCTGGTTGCTCTTCACTCCAAATGCGGCAATTTTGCTTATTTACGTAGCCATTCAACCAGAAATGAGCCTCATCGCTGAACAAAATTTGTCAAAATTTGAACACATTTCGAACCGAACACTGATTTTGGTAATAAAATTCAATGATTTGCAAGCGTTGCTCGTTAGTAAGTCTATTCATGATGAAATGTCAAAGCATACTGAGCATCTTTCTCTTTGACACCATGTCTGAAATCCCACGTGATCTGTCAAATACTAATGCATGAAAATCCTAACCTCAAAAAAATCACCCTTTAATAAAATGAGCAAAAAACTCTGACAGCGCTTTTCTTGCAGAGCCCAAGTTTTGTGATCTGGCGCTCTGTTTACTACAACTCGACCCATGCACATAGTGTTAGTCATAAACGAAGAATGCCAATACAGAGAGAGTCATAAAAAAAACAAAGAAAAACCTTTTAAGAATTTTTGAAATGCCATGCATGACATATCCACAATTTTGACTGCAACGGCGTATGATAAGCGAAGGTAAATATACACGCTTATAATCGAGAAATTATGTGAAATAACTCCAATGAAATGACTAATTGCCTACAGCAGGAGCATGGAGAGTACAGAGTCAATACCCAATCGCGTTCGCCAACCTTGGTCCCAGAGTTAAATTCCGTCGTCTAGCAAAGGGTTAATTTGGAATAGCAAAAAAAGATACATGCGATGTTGATCATAAACATTAGAATGGCAACTAACGATGACGGGAGATACTGATCAAAAGAGAAACACCAACAAAAAAAATCACAATGAGAGCAATTCATAATGGAAGCAGGGCTGCCAGATTAATTTGATGGAAAATCAGCACTTAAAAAAACATTCGGCAATCCAATTTTAAAAATCAGCCAAAAAGTTGGAACGTTTTGTTTTAACAAAATCACGAATAGTTTTAATAAAAAATTGTCAAAAATGCCTAATGTTGAGGGAACTTTACCCAAACCCCGAAAAAATAACTTTTTGTGAGCTCAAGAAGTTCAGTCGTAAGATCAGTTTATGTTGCACTTAAATCAAATTACAACTCAATCTTCGAAATGGTTGCGCAATCGTGAAAAAATACGTTATGTACAATATGTTATATAAATATGGTCGGATCCAATAAGGAGATTCATCGAGATACATGGCAGTTACATATGTATATCCATTGCGATCCATTGCTTCCGATATGGAGTATAATTGATCGTTTGTCAGGTGGTCTTATACATATCACAGCTACAAATTTAAATTAAATCGGGTGTAAATAAGTCCTTAATAAGCTTAAGAAGTATCATCGGGATTCGGCATGAGTATTGAGGATTCTTGCACAAATCTTTGTACCAAATGTTAGTCAAATCATGTGAAATATGCCTTTTATCAGCCCATAAAGTCGAAAAATCGATTTATATTGGGCAAATCAAAATGTAACCCAACTTCGAACTAAACCGTCCTATGGCACAAAATCTGTCCCAAGTTTTAGCACAGTGTCTTCATTTTTAAAGACTGTAGTTGTCTTACCGATGTCCAAAATGAAAATGTGACTGCATGTGTGAAATAATACTATGTCTTTTTAATTCTCTCAATATATAAAACATCATTTTTGGACTGAATGATTGGTGTTTTGCAAAAATAAACAAAAAATTAGAAATTTTAAATAGTTTTTTATATTTTCCAAGCGTTTAATCAACAAAAATCATTGTTTTTAAAATAAAAACAGAAAAACGATGCGTATAACCTTGAGAATGTTCGTTCGGTACTGTCTCCGCAACGACTGAAATAAAGAGAATAGGAATACGTGTGACTCGCCATCAACGCTGACATAAGGGGCTGGACATCGCTGTCTTAGAGTTTTACGACGATCCCAAATTATATATAGATTGCACGGTCGGAACCGTATATTTCGATATATTGGAAAAGAACGTATAAAAATTAAAAAGAGAAAGTTTTCAAATTTTGCAAAAATCGGCATTTTAGAGCGCAAATCTGAAAATCAGCACTTCGTTTTTAAGCTAAAAATCGGCAAGTATGGCAACCCTGAATGGAACAAATACAAAACGAACAGTGAGAGAATGGGATACACAGATAGAAAGAACCTCAGTACCAGATACCATTAGCTTTAGACAGGCAACGGTAGCCAGTGAATTATCGTTGCCTCGCTTTAAAGGCATTCTACACTTCTGTTTTGTAACTTTGCATACAGCCACCCGCCTGTCTGCCCCCACTCCTTTCCACACACACCGATACAAATACGCCGCGCTTCATTTCAAGACTCATAAGAATGACGTGAGATGGGAGGGGGCCCGAACAAATTGATGTTCGGTTGTGTGAATGCGAGAATATCGAGATGCTTTGTCTATGGGCTTGTGTGTGGACAAATTAACTTCAATTAAAGTTGTTTTTATTCGTGTTTCTGACGCTTGATTTGTAGATGACCCTGAAGATGGGATGGTGTCAAACGGAAATTAAGTGACTACGAAGACCACACCACTCGCTTAGTTTCAAAAGTAGTAGCCACAAATTTTGGGGACAATAGGAAACATGGTTGATGGAAAACACCGGTTGGCGTTTTCCTTTCGCTGGCTTTTCAACACCACCCTTTCCCACACCCTAAACACTTACGATGTCATCTGGAGGAATTTTCTTTATTTACAGCTAGCTGCCTAGAGAAAACAAAAATAAAAAAAAAACTTACCTAAATCCTCCATTTTTAGAAACTGGAACTGCTACCGCAACTGGTGTTCGTAGAAGCACTTTACACAAAGGTTGGTACAATTCTTTTTTTTGCCTTTAAATTCACAAACTTATTTCGTTTCACCAAATTTTTGCAACTTGACAGCAAAACCACTCACCAAGATTTGGGTTTTTACAAAAATATGGATTTTTTTCGCAATATTTTCCTTTACACGCACGCACTTTCGTCGTTTTTTAACTGGATTTACTTCTTAGCTTTGCTGGCGATTTTCGAATTGAAGTTATTATGGTCGTGTCCAACGACAACTAATCGAGTTCGTCTCTGATTCACATTTATTTGGAATTAAACAACGTCTGTTAAATGATTTTTTCTCTCCTTTGTGGTTCTTGATTTTAGTGTACGTCGCCGCCAGTAATGCTACACCTCTTAAACCGACCTCCCCCTCAAAAAAATAAAATACGAATCGGAATGACAAAAACAAAATAAAACACAACACGGTCAGATGAGACAAGTAAACAAATAAGAAATCGACAATGGGGAATGTCAAAATTGCGATACATGGGCAGCTGTGTTCAATATGTTCGCCTGGGTCGCATTAAAGCGGTACATGATATGGTGAATGAACTAAGGCAAGGTAGATAAACAGAAGGTATAGTCGCTTACGGAATATTTCGGTATTCAGTGACATATTACAACCAATGGGTTGACATTTGATCGGCTTTTTTACATGTAAAATGCCATATAACGAAATTATAAATGACGAATGTGTGAAAAAAATAAAATGCGTTTTTAGGCTCATGTCTTATGTTTCCACAGTGAAACTCAATAAAAAAAAAATAGTGAAAAAAATCTGTGAAATCATGAATGAATATCATTTGAGGTACTAAGCTCGTTATTGAGTGGAAAGTTTTGCAACTTGGGCCAATATGATAAAAAAAAATAAATTTTCGTCGCATTCGGGTTGCATTTTCTTTTGAATAAATAGCAATTGTCAGCAAATATAGCTTTCCTTCTATTTTTCGTGACAATACGTAAACAAAACAATTTACCAAAATAATACTGGGTGTAAAACATATGATGGGAATGATGCCTATATGTCTTTTTATTATATTTTATAAGGAAACAATGTTTTGTGAAAACTTTCCACTGAGAACGATCTCCATACCCACCTTTAAAAGTAGCAATTAGGCACAATTAATCCCCGTGAAATATGGTGTTGTTGTCGTTATTGTAACCATATGTCTATATGTGGAGGTGGCGATCCTCGCGAAGCTCCTCTAGGTGAGCAAGCTCGATCGCCAGTGATATATGGTGGCAGGATTGTGTTGGTGTAGAAAATTTGCCGTTAATATGTTTAAGTAAATTAAAATATTCGGGTCTGTTCCGATAATCGCAATCATAAGAATTTTGCGAATTCAATTTTAATTTGTGGCAGTAATCGAAAACCGCAAAAATTGTACGGTTTCAAATCGCTCAGAGGCAAGCTCTGCGAATTGAGAGTAAATGCACTGATTTCATTATAGATATGAAATATTTTTTAAAATTATTACATGTAATGCATTACTGCATATCTAAATAATTAAATCACATCTTAGTAATCCATCTGCATTTTTACATAGAATTTAGATATATTTAACAACAATCTAAATTCACCTCTGTCGCTGTTGGTCGATGTTGCGAATTCATTGTAAAACATAGGAAAATACACAGCTGACACTGCTGAAAATATAAACGAATATTAGTTTTAAAACATATTTTAGCTTCTTTTCTATTCATACAAATGCTTTTGGGCCTTTGCAAGCAGTTTTCTACTGAATTTAGCAAATCTTGGTCTGGTACTATATTGATAATATAGTATAATTATTTTGTAAATTTATAGTCTAATGCTGGTCCTGTTTGTTTTTCGCGATTACTTTTTTTATATAAAAGATTTTGAAGCCAAAAAACTTGCTGATTTCATTCAGTACGACATTCTTTCATTACTTATGAAAAAATATTCATAAAAGTAACATGTTTTCATTGAGATTTTTGTATTGTTTCATTTCATAACCTACATTGTGGTTGATATCAAGATATATTCAACCAAAACTCGTTGATAGATAGTGTACTTCGCGGGAAAAAATTGTACTCAGCTGTTTACGGTACACTACCTGGTAATTATGTCATGGTTGGTACTCTATTCGGCTTTTCACGTGAACAACTGTCAAAATCCACATTAAAAAACGTATAAGCTAACAATATGTGAATTAAATAAATTGCATTCTTTACACTAATGGCATAAAAGGAACACTTAAAAACAATTAGTTCTAGTGTAATATGAATATAAGATTGATTTAGCACATTATAGTTATGTTTAAAAAATTATATTTTGGTTTATATGTTTTTGTTCTATAAAGTGGAGTCGAGCTTATGACTATGAGAATTATTTAAAGCGGAAAAATTTTATTATTGAAAAGAAATTGTCTAATTAACAGATCCTCGGAATTAACAGATCCGTTGGGAAAGGTGGCTGCCCTTTCTTTACATAGAATAGTACCTCACAAATCTCGCCAGCCTGAGGAGAGAAAAATGTGTCACCCATGCTGGATATAGGTCTATATTGCAGATATATCGAGATATGGTCCGATTTAGACCGGATTTGACATGGGAAAGGGGTCTAATACCACAAAAAAAGCAAAATAAGGCAAAAATACGTGTCAAAAATGTTCAAGAGGTCTAATCGATAGATCTGCATGACAGCTGTGTCCAAATTTTTATCGGGAGACAAGTCTTTATGGTAGCTATACTTTATACGTATAGCTACTAATAGTCTCGAATCGGTTAATAATTACGCTTTTTCTGAATCCGAAGATCGGTTGGCATCAGGGCTTGCTCAATATATAGCCTATCTTCGAATTTGATTTGCCCATGGGGCCAAGTTTCAGCTCAATATATTAATTTTAAATTCTTTAGGACAGAGGTGGACATGACCAGGATGTTTTAGAATTTTAATACAATTACGAATTTTATGCCTTTCAAGGCTGATACTTTGTTCGCTTTTCGTGATATTTTTCGCCGAATTTTTTAAACAATATAGTATAAAGCAAAACTACTTGTTGATTTCTTTCTGTATGGCATTCCCTCTTAACTGAAATAGAGGTTTCGATGTTTAGAAAGTGAAATAATAAAATAAATTAACTCCATCCTTCGGTTGTGAGTAGAAAAATGATAAAGACAAAAGCATTTTTGAAATTTTGAAAAATCGTATTGAGATTCCATTACAGGATATTATCCGGCTTTAGACCAGGTTTAATGCTTTCTATTCAAAGAATAGTAAAGCAAAAAACATTTAAACGTCAACAAAAGTGTGTCCATGTCGCGATTTCAATTTCAACCAAGAAATATCATCAGCGAGCGATATCAAATGGATCAGGGTTGCACTAATCACTGATTTTGACAGATAGTGCACTCATGGTGAAACAATTTAAGGTGATCTCATTTGTACAACAACCACAAATCATATGGTTCAACCCGCCATCTTGCCATCAAGGCGATAGTCGTTTTACCAACACTCGTTTGTGCGTATGTGGATATGTGTGCGTGCATGAGCAGAGAATATGCGAGAAAGAAAACGACAAAAAGAATGCAAACAAAAATTTGACATCTTTGTACCGTCAAAACCGGCCGGCTGTTAACAGTTGTTCGCGTGAGAGCATTTAATATTTTGTTGGGCAACTGCCACTACTTGTAAATGTGTATATCTTGACTTCAAGTACGGCAACACAGAATGAAGCTCGATTTCAGACGCCAAAGTTGAAAATTCTTTAAGTTTTGCGCTTTGCTTTCGTGGTATTTGTTTGAAGAGTTGCATTTTTAACGCGACACTCAAAAATAATGCTTAACGCGCTCATTCTGTTTTGGCCTTTACCTGTGCGAAGTTAACGACGTTGCTAACTTTCGATAACTATTTTTTCTTAGATCACAGGGTGACATAATTTGACAAAACCCCAACACGAACGGAAATTATCAACCGTTTTTAGCTGCCTTACCGAAAGTAACCGTTGAGTGGAGCAGACGTGTTTTCATTTCGCTCCTCGAAGAAAAAAATCCGTATCGAATAGGTACCTATTACAAAAAATGTTAAAGCCTTTCAGGAGTAGGTTCAAAATAGACTCCAAAGACCCAACGTCTGCGGTAGTAACATCAGACGGTAGCATGATGTGCTCCCCTCCTATTGGTGTGGTCGCCTTGGCACCTGTAGTCGAGAGTAATGCTATAAGCACACAACCAGTCGTCAGACTAACAAATTAGGAAGAGACGGATAAACCAGAGGGATCCACGGTTCATCCCCAGCCTTTAAGTAAAGGTGGTGTTTCCGATTCAGATTCAGATAGCGACAGTGTCAATGAAACAGGCATCGCAGCCGAATCGACTGATGGGGATAGCGGGATGACGGCAGAGGTGAGCGATGGCTTTGCTAAGCTCGCAAGCGAACCGTGAAAGCAATCCAGTGCACAACGAAGGAGACAGAGGAGTGTGTACCGGCAGCGCAATCGAACGAAAGCACAGGAAGCTGGAAGGGATAGAAATGACATTCCAGGCACGATGAAAAAGAGCTTTCCCAGCTTTGATGTACTCTGGGATCGTCAAGGATTTGGGCTGCGAAATCAAGACGGAACGCATGATGGAAGTCCTAAACAAGCAAAACCAAGATTTGGTCGTGGAGAAATGGGAGGTTTTCCATAGAAAAGATAAGGAGGTAGGAACTCTTCTTGTGGTGGGTATTGATCAAGTCTCCGTGACAAGTTTGGCTAATACCAAAGGCATGGCGTACAAGTGGGCCATGGCCGTCTCTTTCAAGATTGGGAAGACTAGAATAGGCAAATATACTCATATTGAGCCATTAGGCGAAGCAGTGGCGGGACACTCAATACCGCCTTACGGACAGGGGGCCGACGACGAGGCAGTCACCGTATCCCTCAATATTGAGAAGACTAGGATAAGCAAAGATCCTAATACTAAAACATCAGGCCGTGCAGGGGGGAGAGAGCCAACACAATTGAACGATCAGGGACCCGAAGACGGAACCATCAACGACTTTCTCGAGATTAGGAAGACTAGAATGAATAAAGATCCTAATCCTGAAACATCAGGCAGTACAGTGACAAAGAACTTAATGCCGCCTAACGCACAGGGAGGAGGCTATGAGACCATAACCTACTCCCAAGAAGCCCATTTACTCAAGATTTGGAAAACTAGTATAGACAAAGATCCTAATATTGGAACATCAGGCAGTGCGGTGACGGCAAACTCAATGCAACCTAAAGGACAGGGAGCGGACGATAAGACCATCACCCACTCCCAAGAAGCCCATCTAATGGAGGACCAATGATTGAGGTCATCCAGATACCCCTCCACCTCAGCGAGACAGCTACACACGCTCTGATAGAGAAAAGCAGCAAGGACAAGCTTCATATTGCCTTAATTCAATGTTACTGGACTGAACCATGTCTACTACCAATTATTCTATGCTAACACTGGTACTCGGCCGAGACGCCTGCGTTATGTGTCATAAAAATTTTAATTATATATTTTTCTCAGAATTGACAACGTCGGACGCAATAGTGATGAGACGGTCTGGCATCACTTTATCTGCCTTTCGACTCTCCGACACAGCCACGCTCGCCGGAGCTGCAACCGTTGGTGAGGAAGGCAAAACACAAGAAATGAAGAACTAACAGGATGCGATGCGAACTCTCACCACATTTCGTGGGGTAGTACCAACAATAATGATCGGGGCCAAGCCCTGGAAGAATTCTTTATTACCAACGACCAAATAACACTTAATATTCGAAACCGCTACCTTTGGTAATAGGATTAGGGAGGAGGTTTAAGATGTGACAATATATTAGGAAAATCTGGTCGATGAGGTTTAGGATTGGAGGGTCTCCAAGGAACACTCCTTTTCTGATCATCGCTGGATTGGTTTAAAATAGGACGGCCAGCTCCAAATCCGATAAGTTTCTGTAATAAGTTGAAAGCCAACTGGCCAAAATTCGGAAGACTGAGCAGAAGAAGCCTTGGACAAGCATAGAACACAATTTCAACAGGATTACGACTGCAATAGTATGGTCTTTCAAGGATAGTTGTCCTCTTCGAGAAAGGAAATAACCCTAAGAAAACCCCTGGGGAGATTCGCAACATTGGGAAAGAGGTCCGCAGACTTCACAACAGAGCACGTCGTAAAAAGCCAAGTTTAATGCGATGTGTACTACACACGGCTCAAGTAATACAATAAGATTACCAGAGCGGCAAACGTCCCTCCTGGAAGCTTTTCTGCAAACCGGTCGATAGCGTTAATGAAGCCGCCAAGATGAAATTTCTCTCAAAAACCTATGTCCAAACTGAAACATAAGTAGACGACATGGGAGTGAGAACAGGAGAGAGGAGAGGAGAGAGGAGAGGACAGAGTGGGCCTGCATTAGGGTCTACATTGAGAAGCCAGGGACTGAGATCTGTTTTCGACTGTCTGACCATAATACGGTCCTGCAGGTGGATATCCGGGCGATAACGGACGAGGCTATTACTGAAAGGAAGTTAAAAGGTCTACGAGCCACCCATGCAAAATTGGTGTGGCAAGTTATAGCAAGTGTACGGCATGCGGGGAAGATGATCATACTCTTTTTCTAGGCTCGTAGAAAATATTCTTGGTCTGTTTGTCCTTTTCTTCCCTCGGGGTATGGGCTCAAAAAAGGCTGATGTTAAAGAATTTGGCCTTTATACGGATAATGACTAGCTTCTCATCCACCGAAGTGAACCTGGAGTCAAAAGATGTTTCAGTCTCCGGTTAACAACAAATGGCAGCTAAAGGGCTTCACCTTTCGGTGTTGTTGGGGAGCCCTTCCCGACCCATCGCACGTTCTGTATGGCGGTAATGTCTGCTTGCACTTCTACTATACATCCGCCAGTGCATACCAGATACGCAAATTATGGTCCTTAAAGCGTTAGCGGGGCTCGCCAATATAGGTGGATCCGTTTTTCATCTTCTTCGTTTTTTAAAAGTTATCTCTCCAAGTTTTGCGGGTGATGGACTACTAACCCGACGCCCAACCCACCTTTTTATCATTCCACAAGTGAGCTCATTACCTTTAAATGTTAAAGATATCTAAACAGGTGATACCGCGGGGAGGTTTGTTCTCACATTCGAGATGAAGAAAAACTAAGATAAGCCTTAATTTTGCCAAGTTAAAACCAATCATCCCCAAGTCACCCAATAGTGTATCAGTCAAAGCTCTAGCTCAATTTACAAAACAAAAAGTACCAATTGCAGCACTACGCGTAATATTTCTCCCACTTCCGGCACGATTTCAGTTTACTTAACCTTATTTTTTCGAGATGATCTTTAATTTTAGCCTAATTACCATAATTTCGTATTTTTTGGTTATTGTTGTAGCAGTTTGTTGTGTTCTTTCTTTCGTCTGCTTGATTCTGTTGATTGTCAAGACCCAGGTCTGAGTCGAATGGGTATGGGTGGCAGTTAAACAGGCGACGTGTATCGTGCGGTGTCTGGTTACGATCGGGACATACATCTTGCGCGTCGGCATTAATCCTTGCTCTGTAGGAGTTGAGGCGGCTGCATCTGCCGGAACGTAATTGAGCCAGAACTACTCTGGTTTGCCGGGGGAGGTCAATTTTTTCAGGTCCAATGAGAGGCGGTCGCTCTCCAAGGACTACATTCACCCGGTAGCCATTTACCGCATCTGCTACCGTGTCTGCATGAATGTTGTCTAGACCTGCTTGACATGTCGCTTGATCTATAGATCATATAGATCTACCTTAAGGCTTCAGGGCGGTGGGTATCTATCCACAAGATGATGATTTGGATAGTCTGCGATAACAGCTCAAAAGGTGTTGCATAGACAGCATGTAGTTATGTCTTCGCACTGGTAGGATCTTTGTCTCCTGATGGAAGTGGTCCACATGAGAACTGAGGAGACAATCCTTCGCAGTTCGGAAGGCGGCATTCTGACAAATCTAAATGTTATTCGACTGCGTGTCACAAAGCTGACGAGACCACACTGGCGCTGCATAACTTACCACAGGCCGGCCAATTGCTTTGTACGTGGTCAACAAGATTTCTTTGTCTGCACCCCAAATGCTGCCAGCAAGTGACTTAAGGACCTTGTTACTCTCTACTTTTGACTTTATAGCAAATTGCTGTGGCATGTAGGGAGAATGTGTAAGAGCTATCTAATGTTACACCAAGTATTTTGGAACACTGAGGTAGACGTTCAACCTATCGCAGATGTCAACAATGGGTGGGGGCCTGATGCCATGATCGTACAATCGTCCTTATATGACGCGATTTCTATACCGTCTGGAGGAGGTGGAATGGAGGCTAGGTAGAGGTTAAACAGTGCCGGATATATCACCCCACCTTGGGAAACTTCCTGTTTCACTCAACGGTGCTTCAAATTCTTATCCCTAAATTCCACAAATGGCTGGCGACCACACAGATAATTCGCGACCCAGCGTTTCAGGCCTTGATGGAGGGACGTGTTGGCGATGTCCTCAAATAGTTTGGCATGGTTGACCGTGTCGAATGCATTCGATAGGTCTAGTGCCACGAGCACCATCCTATCACATGGCCTGGGCTGATTGAAGCCACGGCAAATGTGAGCGGTGATGGCATGCAAAGCAGTTGTTGTGCTATGCAGTCTTCGAAATCCATGTTGATGCACGGCGAATGAAAATTCTCCTTGCCCTGTCACTCTCGGGATGCACAATAAATTGACGGTTGAACAACCTGGCGCATCTCTTCGTATCAGTCACGGTTATTTCGACAAAAGTGACTGAGGTCCTGTCATCCCGTCTACCGGGGTTCGAGAGTGACTTAAATAACGGTACTTAAATAACATTGCTCCAAGTGTTCCAGCCACAAATTCCGCCTATGTTCATTGACTCTTCTGTTTATTTCCAGATTTAGCTCGCTGTATGAAGTCGGGTGGTCGGTCGATGGTGAGAATTATGGGGAGATGGTCTGAACCCAAAGAGATGACGGTTTGCCAGTATACGTCACTCAGGAGATGCAATGGAAATGTCTGGCGAGCTGCTGCATCTCCTCGTAATCCTAGTATGGGCATCCTCATTCACCGTGTCTTCAATCTGCTCTGCCAAAGCCACGCTGGTCGTTACCTAGGGGAATGCCATGAAATGTGATGTGCACTAAAGTCCCCCATAACCAGACGATTATGGCCAGCTAGTAACCCACGTATGTCGGGGTTGTAAGCTTGGCCATTAATTGGAACACAGCTACCAACCGGCGGTATGTACACGTTGTATAGCTCTCGGCAGTACCGGACCTGACTGCTGTCCCCATGCACTCCATGTAGGCGTCACTAGCGCCAGGCGCAGGCGAGATTGGTCCATATTGCACGGAATGTTGTGTCACGAAGGCCAATCTCCCACCTCCATTCCCTGAGCGATCCTTACTCAGCCGTAACAATTGTGTAGGATGCAGATGTTGGTCAGCTTTGTCCTCTGGGTTGCTTTGTACTTTTTGGTACATTTGAGTACCTAAACGCACGAATATCACCAACATTCGTCAATCCCATGGCAACCGGTTGTACGTACCGGATTGACCCGATGAACTTCTTCATCGGCAAGGGCTGCCGCCTCAGTGTATAACTCACTGCTACAACCACAACAACAACAACCAACATTCGTAACAAGTTTCATGATTCTAGCTTTAGCCGTTTGGGCTGGGCGATGATCAGTCAGTCACGCAAATTTTTACATTAAGAGATTATTTGGTGTATTATTGACCTTTTTGGATTATAATTTGTAGACCTTAACCGAACGATCCAAAAATTAGAAATATATATTGAAAAAAAAAAGACTAAAGGACATATTGTAGACCCTGTAAATACATGTTCTGTTGGTATTTTTCTTGTTTTACACTCACCTAAATAAATTTGTGCGTATTATTAATTATAAGAAAATCGTGCTCGTAAAGTTTTAATAAAATATTGTTTATTCAGTGCTGCACAGTTGCTAAATCCTTTTATACAAACAATTGAAAAAAGATTGCGATTTTTTTCGTATATTTAAGTTTATAAGTATAATTATAAAATGCATCTCAATATACTTCGCTTAATCTAGTCGTATATGCTTCAATTGCATACTTTTGAATAAAAATTGAAACGTTATGTTTGTTCTGAAATTTAAATTCCGTTGCGAAGTTTACTAAACATCAGTGGGTATTGCTCTTCAATTGAAGGAGAAACGCTTATTTTCATATAAAAAGCCTTAAGGGAATACAACTACTAAATTGATTTGTATAATAAATATAAATACAATGTTGTCCTTAATACAAAAGAATCTTCAAATATAAAAGAAATAACATCAAGTCTTTTAAAAATTGAACTTGCATTGAGGGCGAGAAATCCCTAACGCTTCAAGTGGCTACGATTGAACAAAAAAATCTAAATGAATGAGAAGTGAAGGGTTATGTACGGTGGCTAAGATTGAGCAAATTGCAAAATTGTGGTTATCCATGGACAGAAACGTAACTTTTCTTAGAGTCCGAATTTTTATGCAAAATCAAAAATTTTCTGTCTATTTTATTGGCAAATGCGTGGGTACTTTGCATACTTACTAGCAGAGATAATGTATTCAAATCAATAAAAGTTTACAAAAAAATTATTGGAAAATACCACCGCATTTGACAAATAAAAGATATGAAACTTTGGGTCTTGACACTCAATAGAATCAAGCAGACGAAAGATAGAACACAATAAACTGCTACAACAACAACATGAAACTTTCGATTTTGCATAAAACTCCGGACTCTGCTTATTCTAAACGAAACCTTTTAGATTGGGTAATACTAAAATATCCTAATGACGCTGCCACAACAAGTTGGACTTAGACGGGAGGTGAATTCAAATGCTTTAATGCAGAGGGAGTTATGGGGGAACAAAACATGTGCCTACATAAAAACGATATCACAGAGGGAAAGAACTTCGCGTAAGCTTTGGGAGCTGTTGATGAACATCGATTTGGAATGAAATGGAATGGTTTTGGTGAGGGCATGGATATTTGTGGCACAAAGTTATGGAACGAACGTTGGTATGATAGATCTAGATGACTTACAATGTTACCCAAATTAGGTACAATTTCAATGCAGAGTTGTCCTAATTCTCAAGTAGATGAGTTTTTATGTGTGTTTTTAAGTGTATGTATACTTTTCTCACTGTATATGCAATGTGAACTTTTATCCTAAATATTCTTCATGTGAATGTGTGTCCTTATAACTATTAAAAAAATGACATATGTATTTGTAAATATATAATAATTATATGCAGGTGTTGGCTTATTTTAATTGTCGACTGCATGTAGATGAGCGTCCACTGTCCAAACTGTGGGACAACTAAACTGGATAGGACACAACGTAGTTTCTCTATATCGATGTTGCTCTTTAAATGCGGCACAACGGATCTTGGCTGCGTAATTCAAACTGTCTGGTAGCTCCGACGAAATGACCGATAAAGGCAGCAGGCAAACAGGATCGTAAGAAACTAAAAGAAACAAATATATGGGGGAATACAATTTAAATAATAAATAATTTTTATTAATTCTTTGTGTTTGTATGTTCAAGTGGTGGGCCGTTTTCGCCATGGTTGCCAAAAGCGTAACCTGAGACAAATTCTAAAAAGATTTTCCCAAGACATCAAGGTCTCAAATCATACGATTTTAAGGTGAGGTTAGGTCGAAAAGAGGACGCGGATCGGATAATAGATTGCTGGCATTCACTTTTATAACGCATTCATATTTGCGTTGATTTTGACTTGCCTTCATTCAACAATAGCAAGTAATGCTGTTGCTTTAAAATGCAATCATGCGTTTTTTTATATTGCTGTTACACCACAAGCAACAACAACAAAATGAAAGCTGACATACTAACAAGTAAAAAGGCATTAAGTTCGACCGGGCCGAACTTTGGATACCCACCACCTTGGGCACATATATGTAAACTTCCTTTAGTCACAATCCGGTGGAAATTGGATAACTTATGCACCCAAATTCGGCACGGACATTGAGTGGTTTAGTAAATATAAATCACTATTGCATTTATTATTTCAAATTTCAACAAAATCGGGTAATAAATTTTTTATGAGCTTCAGACCCTTAATCGGCACATCGTTCTATATGACAACTATATCTAAATACAGTCCGATCTTTACCATATTTGGGTCGGATGGCAGGTGGCCTGAAATTTCTTACTGTTTCAAATTTCAGCGAAATCGGATAAAAAATAAAGCTTTTATTCGCTTCAGACCCTTTTTAGGGAGATCGGTCTGTATGACAGCTATATCTAAATATAGTCCGATCCGAACCATATTTGGATCTTGTGTTGGGAGGCGTAAAACTACTCAATGTTTCAAATTTCTGCGAAATCGGTCAAAAATTAAAGCATTTATGGGCTTTAGACCCTTTATCTGGAGATCGGTCTATTTGGCAGCTATACCTAAATAAAGTCCGATTTTATCCATATTTAGGTCAGATGTCAGGAGGCTTAAAATAACCCTCTGTTACAAATTGCATCGAAATCGGATGAAAGACAAAGCTTTTATGGGTATTAGAACCTTTATCGGCAGATCGGTCTATATAACAACAAAAGACGTATCTGTGTCAAATTTCAGCTCAACATCTCAGTTTTTCAAGACTGTAGAGCGATTACAACAGACGGATAGACGGATAGACACACGGACATCGTGAAATTGTCTTAGAATTTTGCAACGATCCGAAATATCTATACTTTTTAGGGTCGGAAATTGATATTTCGATGTGTTTCAAACGGAACGACTAAATGAATATACCCCCTATCCTACGGTGGTGGTATAAAAATAAGAGATTATTCGCACCATTCGTTGACATTTTGTTGTGGTGCGAAACATGGAGTTAGAAATTTTAGAAAAAATTAAAACTCCTTTACCCCAACAGCACCGTCCAAAAGCAAAAGTGGGCTGATTGGGACAATATGGAACTCAAATCAAAAGTATTTGAGTACGAGTAGAGTACGAATATTATATTAAAAATTGTGTCCATGTATAAGAGGACCGAACATGACAATATGGAACTCAAATTAAAGATATTTGGGAATATATTTCGAATATGATATTAGAAATGACTTCCAAGAAATGGGGGCTGCTCTAACCCCCTAAACCAGTCCCCGAATCGTATTATTAGCTTATCATGACTACATGGGGTTCAAATGAAAGATATTTGAGAGAAGATTACGAATAAGAAACTAAAATTTGTGCCCAAGTATCTGGGTTGCGCTCTAACCTCTGCAACCACCCCTTAAACCACCTAACCTATTAGCGGTGGTAGATTACGAATATGAAACTAAAATGTGTGCCCAAGTATCTGGGTTGCGCTCTAACCTCTGCAACCGCCCCTTAAACCACCGCTAATAGGTTAACTGACCAAACATGGCAACGTGTGTATATTTTAGGTATTATGCGAACCTAACATACAATCCTACACAATCTGAAATTTTCACATATTGTGTAAGTTGGTCTAGAAGAGCAATATGCTATATTATTTGTTGATATCGGAAGGGGACGGACCCTCTCCTAAAAGCCGCCCACCCCAAAAAGCATCCCCAAATAGGAAATTTTTCGACCATGGTAGTATGGGGTTCAAAGAAAAGGTATTTGGAAGTAGAACGCGAATTTGGTATCAGCTTCTGGGGCCAAATGCCTGTATGTCCACCCCAAAACACCAACAAACAGGACATACTTAGCGAACATGGCTTTATGGGAGTGGGCGGTGCTTTTGTGGTTATAGCCTATTGTTCCTTCCAGACCGTATTCGTATTATACTCTTGATCGTGGCGACTTGGACCCAATTTTTAATATCAAATTCGTACTCTATACTTCTATTTTGAGTGTTGCTTTTCGGGTAAGAAGGAGGATCCGACCCCTTACTCATATCCTGATCAACCTACACATACTGTGAAAATTTCAAGAAAATCGGTTCAGTCGTTTTTGACTCTATACTGAACAAACAAATTTACAAACCCACTCCCAAGTCCCTTTTATATAAATCTCGCATTGGCCTATATGTTCGTTTGTGGTTTTTTTGGCTGCAGGGCGGCTCCCCAGACATTTGGGTTAAAAATTTCTTTAAATTTCAAAGGTGGGTGGCGGTGTCGGAGAGTCGGAAGGGAGATAGTGTGATGCCGTCTCCACAGGAAAAATGAAAAACTATGTTCAAATAAGATATTTGTACAATCAATTAAAAAAAATTGCTAAATTCGGACCGATAAAGGAATTTGTATTATTGATTAAAAATTTTGCATTTTGGATTTATGAAACCCCCAAAAATCCAATAAAGTGGTTATTAATTCAATTAATCATTCAATTGAAATTTGTCAAATCCTTTAAAAAACGTTTTTACTGTTTTAATAAAAATAAATAATTGATATCGGAAAATTTCCGATTCCATTTTTGGACCTCTCTTCGTAGTCGGCGACACCGTCTGTTAAGAGTATTATAAAAAATATAATTTATATACATATTTAAAATGAATCGTGGTAATACCAATCTTAGCATTTTGCGTTGAATACCACGAAATTTACATCCACGTATATTATCTTCCATCCTCAGCGATTGTGTCAATATAATCTATATATGGATAATAAAATAATATATTATTATATTCCAATTTGTTGTGTTTGGCATTTATCCATCCTAGTTCATATAGGGCATTTTTCTGCATTACATTTTTTTAGCGCAAAATGTTTCACAATAATTTTTTTTAACTTATAATGAAAAAATACTCTTTATGTAGAGATAAAAAACATACTTCTAATTTTCTTGATATTTTTTTTGTCCATCCACGCTACTTTGTGTCTGTATGTGATAGATGCTAGAAATTCATTCGCATTTCTTTTCGCCATACGTATTTGTGGAAGGGAACACAATATAATCTTGGAGATGTCAATTAAATAATAACTTAATTCGTACAATTAAAAATATCTTCAACGTATGCCTTGTTTACCAATCATCTGCCGTGATACAATTTGTCTCATCACTGTTGCATCCGACGTTGACAACTCTCGGGAAAATACATAATTAAGATTTTTATTACAAATAACGCCTAGTACTGATTTCATTCGCAGTGAAAATATCTATTAAATAATTGCGAAATCCAACAGAATCTATTCTTCGCCAGAACACAAACAAAAGTCAAACAACAACACACAACAAAGACAACGGCAATGAAGCAGAGTTGATTGGTGCCCATTTCGTGAGCTTTTTATTACATTGGCAATTAATTGAAGCGAAAATTGTATTGGCGCAACGACATGTCGCTGGTATTTTGTTAAAAGAACTCAGTACCACTTCTGCGGAATGTGTTTGTATTTTCTTTGTCACCATTTTTTAGCTAATATCTTTTTGGCAACAATGATTTTAACAGCTCACGCACGTTTCGAATCCTTAATATCCTAATTCCAATCGATACCGTTGCCAGATAGTAGGAGATTCTCCTCGGTCTGCCCTCTTCATCAATAGGCTGTAGTATGAAACTGTGGCCGCACCTGTCCTCCTTCAACTTGACTAAGCGCGACCTTGGTAGCATATTTCCTAGTATAAACCCAATGGGCTGCATATCCAGCATCGCTTCCAGACCAGTCTCTGGACAATGCAGGCTAGTCTCTAGATTTCCTCACGCGCGTTTCGTGTCATCTTCAGTTTGGTCTATAATTTAACCATGAATCGTCTTAAGCCTAGTGCTGACCTCGACTTTTCACACGAACAACTGTCAAAACGCACTATAAAAAAAAATGGTGACGAATGTAATGCGAACACATTCCGTACAAGTGGTACTGAGTTCTATGAGCAAAATAGTAGCGACATGACGCTGCATCAGGATAAATTTCGCACAATTTCAATTGCAAATGTAATTAAATGCTCACGAAATGCGCCAATCAACTCTGCTTCAAAACTGTTGTCTTTGTTGTGTGTTGTTTTTTGGCGTTTGTTTGTGTTCTGACAAAGAAAACAGTCCGTCGCATTTCACAATAATTTAATAGAAAATTACGGTGCGAATAAAGTCAGTACTAGGCTTTACAAACGAACAACGCTTGCAAATTATTGCATTTTATTATCAAAATGCGTGCTCTGTTAAGAAAGTTCAGCGTTCAAGGTTTTGGGTTCAGCGACCAAGCTTATTTTTGGCTCAATGGGTACGTATATATGCAGAATTGTCGATTTTAGAGTGAAAATCAGCTAGAGCTACCAATGCATTCGGAAAAAGTCACAGTTTGGTGCGGTTTGTAGGCTGGTGGCTTCATTGGACCGTACCTCTTCAAAGATTATGCGAATATTAACGTAACTTTTCACTCAGAAAAATGCTTATCGTAAATAGGAGTTAATTATTGTACATAATACTCGTTAGTCCATGATATTTATCCACGATTAGTTAAAAATTCCTAAAGATAGATAAAATAGCTTACAATTCAGGTGGAGTTAGTAATTTTCCTTAACCGATAAATTTTGAAATAAGCGAGAATTTTACTAAACATTGGCCAAAGCCTAGCATCGTTGACAATGCCTATTCTGAAATTTATTACTGAATGAACTACTTAAAGAAATAAAGATTTTTAGTTCAATATAACTAAAACGTTCATTCCAATTTCTTGAGTTCACTCATACATGCTCGATATTAAGAACAATTTAATAAACACATTTCTAATGGTGAAACATTGTGTCCACAAATAGAACATGACGAAGCTGAACAAAATAAGCATGGCCTTCTTTGATGAAAAGATGTGAGAAAATGTTTTCTCCTTTCTGTTGTTAGTAAATATTGAAATGGGAAACTAGTGATGTGGATGAATGCGTAGAGCGTCTGCTTTGTAAACAGAAGGTTCTTGGTTCAATACTCGGCTGGGACAAAATGTAGTTTTATTTAATTCATAATTGCAATGTTTCATATTAAATTTGTATTTACACAATAGCTGGGCGATTGATTACGTGGGGATGGGAGACAGGCGGAAATAAATTGATTAAGTAATTAAGATAAGATTGGATGCTTCGGAGTGTTCGGAAAAAGAGATTTTTTTTTCAATATTTTTATCTTTTATTTTCAATGCTCTTTAGTTCATATTTTACCTGTGGGAAGTTGAAAGTGGACTTATACTATTGTATGTATAAACAATTTCGTAGCTATAAAGAAATTTTTGAACTCGCAACGAGCATATTATTCTTTAGAGCCATAGGAAGTTCAATATTTCCCAAATGTGGTTCATTTTAACTAGTGTTGAAATTTTCAAGTTCGAATTTTTTTGCAATTTATTTGCCAAAAATGATAAACATTCTGCAAAAATTATAAATCGATGTTTGTATTCTACACAATTATTTTTCAGTGGCGACATATTCGGTCAATTGGCTGCCTGGATCGTGCGACTTAACGTCTTTAGACTATTTTTTGTGGGCCTACGTTAAAGCTCATGTCTATACAGACAAGCCCACTTCAATTGACGCATTGGAAGGCAACAATGAAGCTTTTAGTAGTGAGATACCGACCGAGTACTAGTGTTAGCATAGAATAATTGGTAGTTGATATGGTTCAGTCCAGAAATTTTGTTCCGTGTCGTCCATGGATCTTGAATTAAGGCAATATAAATATTTCCCTTGATGATTTTCTCCATCAGAGCGTGTGTAGCTACCTCGCACCGGTGAAGGTTGACCTCATTCATTGGTCCTCTAGTAAATGGGTTTCTTAGGGGTGGGTGATGGTCTGCTCCCTGTTCTTTAAGCTGCATTGAGTTCCATGTCACTGCTTTGCCTGATGTTTCAGTGTTAGGATCATTGCCTATTCTAGTCTTCCGAATCTTGAGAAAGTAGGTAATTGTTCCATCGTCGGGTTCCTGTTCATTAGACTGCAAGTACCAAATAGCACCAAGAACGGGGTTGCCAGACGTGACAATTTTACGTCATTTTGACGCTTGATGATTTTCGATTTGAGTCTCTTTATAAGGGTTGGTATTCTACTTTGTTTACGTAATAACCGCTGAAATTTTCAATTATTTCGCGAGCGAAATTTGACAGCAATCAAATGATTTGTTTTCATACCAAAACACGTTTCTGTATCTGCACTTATTGTTTTCTCTTTTTTATATACCTTTTTCTTAAATTAATAAAGAAAAACGAACCACTGAAACCAAAAAAACAAACAAAAATTATGCCTGCAATAGAGTTAAGTGTTGCCACTATAATGGTTTTTTGCCATTTTCCTCGTCATAAGCAGTGTACTTTTTTTCCGTCTATTTTTAATCAAAATTAAAAAAGGTCCCTGTGGACCTTGTACTTTGGCAACGGATGACTCAACCCTCGGAGGGTTAATTGATTTGGACTAATTTAAGAGACTGGCGATTTTGTTAGGATTTTTTCCAAAATTTTTGACGATTTTTTTGCGAAAAAAATTTGGCAGCACTGACTAAGAATCTGAAAAATCATTAAGTCGCCCAATATATATTGTCAAGGTATAAATGAATGCGAATTTTGGGCGCTTTAGCTGAATTCGTAAAGAAAGTACCATTTTTTATGTTTTAGTAAAAAAGTACAATTTCTAGCCGCCCAATATTTACTGTCAAGCTGTACCCATATTTTCTCGCTTCGTATGTAAGAATGTACTATTTTTACGTTTTAGTACCTTAATGTACGATTTTGAAAAAATCTTCGGGCAAAAATTTCTGATTCTAGCTTAAACCGTTTGGGCTGGGTGGTGATCAGTCAGTCACGCGTCTCTTTTATATATATAGAGATTATTAAAATTGAAGGCGTGGGAGGCGGAACTGAATGGATTGTGTAATAAAAATGTGTCTACCAATCTCCAATGGGATGCTCCAAAGAGTTCGGAAATAGCGATCAATAATTTTACCTTTCAGTTTTAATGCTCGTCAGTTCATATTTTACGTGTGGGAAGTTTAAAAATGAACTAAAACTGTGTAAAAAGAATTTGCTAGCTGTTATGAAATTATTAAACTCGAAACGAGCATATAATTCTGTAGCGTTATAAGAAGTTCAACATCGGACCATAATTGGATATTGGTGTCATATAGACCGATCTCTCGATATAGGTTATTGAGCACATAAATGGCGCATTCTACTTTTTTAATTCAAACTAAACGAGTGGTATTTAAAAATTTCGCAAATCAATATTATTAGTTATATTTTTTTACCTGAATGACAATCATAACACCACAAAATCGTGCATCATATTTCTCTTTTGGACTCAATCAACTCAAATCGGTCCATATGGCAACAATGCAAATTTGCACATAAGCATTCTATTTAGGAACAGGGACAACCTTCTCACATATCAAGATGTTCAAACCGCGTACCGCAGAAACATTTTTCAACGATCTCGCCAAGATTCGAATTCAGGCGTTCATAGTCATATGCGTTCATGCTTACCTCTGCGCTACCCTATGTGACCTCCAGTATATGGAAGCTATATTCAAATATATATGGTGAAATCTGTACTACATTTACTCCTGCAAATTTCGCCGCAATTTGATGAAAAATTCTCCTTTAAGTCCCCAATACTTTATTAGGGAGATCGATGTATACGGCAGCTATATCAAAATATTGTCCGATCACGAAAAATTTTTCAATTTAAAATTTAATTAAAAATAAATATGTTTCCAATTAAAAATTTATTTGAATCAATCATTGATTCAATTCATACGGGGGTTTCCCATTACGACCGTGATTGAAATTTAGACAAATTTCAATTAAAAAATTAATTGATGCAACCATGTTTTTAATTGAATCTGAACATTTTCCAAATACACAGGAAAAATGGAAATTTTGGTTTAATTAAGAACTTTGTACATTCAATTAAAAATTTTGCTGAATTTGTATTATTAATAAATGATTTTGCAATTTGCATTTATCACAAGCTGAATAATGAAGCGGTAAACGAATAAATCAATTTATTGGAAAATTGCTTAATCATTCAAAAATACTTTTAACTGACCTAATTAAAATGGGTATTTTTTCCCATAAATTTACATCCGTCCATTAAATGCGAATACCAAATGAAAGTCTTAATAGTACAACTATGGTGGATAACAACATATTTTAGTAGCGTGGTCACCATTTAGTCAACGAACGAATAGAGGACAAAAAGAAAAAAATACTAGTAGTCTAGGCAGTAAGTTATTTTAATATTTTTATACCCACTATCGAAGGATGAGTGTCATTCCGTTTGCAACACATCGAAATATCCATTTCCGACCTTATTCTTGATCAGCGTAAAAATCTAAGACGATATAGCCATGTCCGTCTGTCTGTTGAAATCACGCTACAGTCTTTAAAAATAGAGATATTGAGCTGAAACTTTGCACAGATTCTTTTTTTTTTGTCCATAAGCAGGTTAAGTTCGAAGATGGGCTATATCCGACTATATCTTGATATAGCCCCCATCCGATCCGTCGATTGAGGGTCTTAGGTCCATAAAAGCCCCATTTATTAACCGATTTTGCTTCAGTTTAGCCCAGATCCGTCCAGATTTGGATATAGCTGCCATACAGACCGATCTCTCGATTTAAGGTGTTTGACCAATAAAAGACGTATTTATTGTCCGATTTCGTTGAAATTTGAGATAGTGAGTTATGTAAGGCCTTTCTTCCTTCTTCAATTTGGTCCAGATCGATCCAGATTTGGATATAGCTGCCATATAGACCGATCTCTCGATTTAAGGCTTTGGGCTCATAAAAGGCGAATTTATTGTCCGATGTCGCCGAAATTTAGGACAGTGAGTTGTGTTGGGCCCTTAGACATTTTTCTTCAATTTGGCTCAGATGGGTCCAGATTTAGATATAGCTGCCATACAGACCGATCTCTCGAATTAAGGTCTTTGACCCATAAAAGACGCATTTATTGTCCGATTTCGCCGAAATTTGGGACAGTGAGTTGTGTTGGGCTCGTCCACATTTTTCTGCAACTTGGTCCAAATCGGTCCAGATTTGGATATAGCTGTTATATAGACCGATGCCTCGATTCAAGATCTTGGTCCCATAAAAGGCGCATATATAATCCGATTTCACTGAAATTTGACACTGTGACTTATGTTAGGCTTTTCGACATCCGTGTTGTATATGATTCAGATCTGTTTATTTTTAGATATAGCTACTAAAAAGATCAATATTTTGTCATGCACAATTGAACAATTACTTGTACTTTTTAGTATTTGCTCCAAATCGGAACATATTTCGATATAGCTGCTATTGGGCATAAGGTATGCCTTTTTCACCGGATTTTGGCGAAAGGTGTTTTACATATATAACCGAGGTGGTGGATATCCAAAGTTCGGTACGGCCGAACTTAACGCCTTTTTACTTGTTTTAATTGAATCGGACACTTTTTTACACCTAACAGCACTGTTATGACTGTCCGTTTACGAAAATGTCTAGCCGATCGAAATTTTGATAAATACTTCCTTATATAGAAGATAAAACTCCAACATAAACCATCTTTCGTCTACTTCTTTAAATTTCTAGACGCAATTCTAATCTTATTTATGGTTAAAATATGAATATTAATGGCATAACGGTGTACACACAGAAAATGACAGATGACAATATTGTGAAATTTATCTCGGATCAACAGAAGTCAATGCAATAGCACACAGAATTGCTCATACAACTCACGGAATTCATCGTGAGTAAAGACAAAGATGAATCAGCAACTTCTTCAACACTTCCAGTTCCAGTAGAGCCGAAAGCTCACCTCATGGAGTCTCTAGCAAATTGCATGACGAATTTAAATTATGAGCCTGGTATTGGTTTGGTATTTGAATCGTGGTATAATCGGTTCAGACACATTCGAAAGAGAAGCCAGTGCTCTGTTGTGGAGAAAAGTGTCGTTTCACACGGTTATATTCAAAGCACATATGCAAACCACTTGCAAGCAAACAGGTCATAGAGATGGTTAATGGAACAGCATGGACCAAAAGGAGAAGAAGACTTCTCAATACAACAGGCCATATCAAAACAACAGTTCAAAACAAAGCCAAAATCAGTATTTTCCACCAATCAAGTCCAATTCACGGATCTACGGAAATACGTCACAATTATCATCAACTCAAAGTAGGTAAAATTTCAAGTCGACACAGCTTCCGACATCGCAATCGTTCCGACATGGAAGAGCATCGGAAAACCTGAAGCATATGTAACCACCGCTAATGACGCAAATGCCAATCGAATAAAACTTCTCGCTGAATTCACGTAAGAAGTGATAATTGGGGAAACTTCAAAGTTTCTACACATCAAATGTGTACTCTTTGAACGTGCTTGGCACAGACTGGATTCAACAATTCAAATTATGGGACACATCCATATCAGTATGGTGCCGAAAAATAAATTTCGACAGCAAAATTTTCAAAGAACAAAATTCAAACAAGTTTCCGGCCATAGTACACTAGGTCTACGCGAAAAAACAAAGGTGCATATCAAACTACCGCCGAATTTGAAGAAAGTATTCATACCAAAACGTCCAGTGCAACACGTACGATCGAGACAGAATCACAACGTCTTGAGAACTTGCAATCATCACACCCGTGGACCCGACAAAGTGTGCAGCACCGATAGCCGTAAACAAACGCAACGGTAAGGTAAGGATTTTCGGATCCCATGGCAGCCGGTTGTACGCATCGGATTGACCCGATGGAATCTTCATCGGCAAGGGCTGCCGCCTCAGTTTACGTGTTCGTCTTTTTTTGTCATGGGAGAGGCACATCCCGGAGTGCCTTCTCCGTATGCTTCTGGTCCGTGCCGGGATTGAAAAGAACCCCGGACCCTGGTTCTGTTCCGTTTGCCAGAACCGCCTTCATCATCGGTCAGTGTCGGTGAGGTGTAACCGGTGCTTGGAGTGGGTACATTTCCGTTCTTGCTCTGGCCTAACTTCGCTACGGGAGTATAGTCATACTGGCTATGTCGCTAGGTGCTGTGCGAACATAGCCAGCAGTGGGTCACAAGCGTCGCCGTCGTCGCCTTCGGCGTCCTCGTCGTCGGACTATGTGACCCCCCCGACCTCTCCCGTACGGCAATTTATGCAACGACAGCACCCTAGCCCTACTATTGCCAGGCCAGTGTCGGGAAATGTATCGTTCTTGCAGTTAAACTGCAATGGACTGCGAGGCAAGATTGATGAGATTGTAGATTTTATGAGTCGGAAGAGCATATCGGTCGCAGCGATCCAGGAGACAAAGCTGACTAACACCTGCAGCTTGCACAGTTGTCACGGCTACAATGTGCTACGTAAGGATCGCTCAAGGAATGGAGGTGGGGGATTGGCCTTCGTTATACACCATTCCGTGCAGTATAGACCTATCTCGCCTGCGCTTGACGCTAGTGACCCATACATGGAATGTATGGGGGTAGCAGTCAGGTCTGGTACTGCCGAGATAGAGATATACAACGTGTATATACCGCCGGTTGGTAGCTGTGTCCCGATTAATGGCCAGGCCTACAGCCCCGACATAAGTGGGTTGCTATCTGGCCATAGTCGTCTGGTTCTGGGGGATTTTAATGCACATCACTCGTCATGGCATTCTCCCCTAGATAACGACCAGCGTGGCATAGCTTTGGCAGAGCAGATAGATAGCTCCACGTTTTGCACGGTGAATGAGGATGCCCCCACTAGGATTACGAGGAGGTGCAGCAGCTCGCCAGACATCTCTCCGTGGCTTCAATCAACCCAGGCCATGTGATAGGACGGTCCTCGTGGCACTGGACCTATCGAAGGCATTCGACACGGTCAGCCATGCCAAATTATTTGAGGACATCGCCAACACGTCCCTCCAGCCAGGCCTGAAACGTTGGGTCGCGAATTATCTGTGTGGCCGCCAGTCATTTGTGGAATTTAGGGATAAGAAGTCAAAACACCGTAGAGTGAAACAGGGAGTTCCCCAAGGTGGGGTGATATCTCCGGCTCTGTTTAACCTCTACCTATCCTCCATCCCACCTCCTCCAGATGGCATAGAGATCGTATCATATGCGGACGACTGTACGATCATGGCATCAGGCCCCCCACCCATTGATGACATCTGCGATAGGTTGAACGTCTACCTCAACGAGCTTGCCTCATATTTCGCTGCAAGAAATCTGAAGATATCCGCCACCAAATCTTCAGCCACACTGTTCACTACAAATACGCGTGAGGTGAATTCTGAGCTGACTGTGATGGTCGATGGAGAAATGATTCCGACCATCAAGTGTCCCAAAATACTTGGCGTCACATTTGACAGCTCCTACACTTTCTCCCCACATGCCACAGCAATCTGCAATAAAGTCAAAAGTAGAAACAAGGTCCTCAAGTCACTCGCTGGAAGCACTTGGGGTGCAGACAAAGAAACCTTGTTGACCACGTACAAAGCAATTGGCCGGTCTGTGGTAAGTTATGCAGCGCCAGTGTGGTCACGTCAACTTTGTGAAACGCAGTGGAATAATATTCAGATCTGTCAGAATGCCGCCCTCCGAACTGCGACGGGCTGTCTCCTTAGTTCTCATGTGGACCACCTCCATCAGGAGACAAAGATCCTACCAGTGCGAAGACATAACTACATGCTGTCTAAGCAATACCTTTTGGGCTGTTATCGCAGAAATCATCCAAATCATCATCTTGTGGATAGATACCCACCGCCCAGAAGCCTTAAGGTTGATCTACACGATCTAGAGCGTGAGGTCCAGCGCTACAAGAGAGAACCTCTAGATCAAGCGGCATATCAAGCGGGTCTGAACAACATTCATGCAGACACGGTAGCAGACGCGTTAATTGGCTACCGGGTGAATGTAGTCCTTGGAGAACGACCGCCACCCATTGCACCCGAAGAAATCGACCTCCCCCGGCAAACCAGAGTGGTTCTGGCTCAATTACGTTCCGGCAGATGCAGCCACCTCAATTCCCACAGAGCTAAGATTGATGCCGACGTGCAAGATGTATGTCCCGATTGTAACCAGGGACCGCACGATACACGTCACCTGTTTAACTGCCCGGCCAGACCCAGATCCCTGCGGACGCATCCCATCTTAGTCGCGGAGTTCCTGGGTCTTGACACTCAACAGAATCAAGCAGACGAAAGATAGTACACAATAAACTGCTACAACAACAACAACAACAACAAGGATTTTCGGAGACTAGAAGACTTATTATCAGATTGCCACAGTTGCACAGTGTTCACTCAACTCTAGATTTATCTGACGTATACCTTCACGCTAAAATCGACGATGAAAGCAAGGAACAAGGAACAAGGAACTTACGTTGATTACACATAGAGGACTCTTCGGATTCAACAGGTTGTCGTAGGAGTAAAATGTGCACCAGGTGCATTTCAACGTCTAATGGATCAACTTTGCACTGCAACTGATGGAATAAAGAATTACATTAATGATCGCCGCCAAAGTCATATCAACACAAGGAAAGTCTACACAAATTACTCCAACAGATCATGGAATTTGGTGTACGTTTCAAATTTGAAAAATGCCAATTATTCAAATCACAAATCAAATACAGGACAGTTATTTTATTTGGTCAGCTGAGTGTCGGTATTGGATAAATTCAAAGAAATTCTTTCTTCTGATTTACTCCTCACCCATTATAATCCAAGTCTACCGATTCACGTAGCAGCTGACGCAACAAGTCATGGAATCGGTGCCGTCATTTTCCCTGAAAAAAGGATGTGGGCCATTTACCATATTTCAAGTTCACCTTACTCCAAAGATGGGCTCTAATTATAGCATATTGTAGTAGAAAATATAGAATTGATAACATTGTACTGAACACAACCATGCTTTTAAATGAGATTAGTGATTACAATTGATATTGAAAAATGCATGCGTCATTCATCAGAATGACGCGCTAATTGCAACAATATGATTTTGACATCAGATATACAAACATTCAAGATTTTAGACAGGCAGATGTTCTCTCGAGTCTAATAAACTTACACGAGAAACCATTGAAGGTTTTTTGAAAAGCTTCCATCAATTTTGCAAAAGATTTTCAAGATGATCTCAATAAATCATTATAAACTCTACCTTTAACCACACCATGATTTCGAAGACAACGAAATCAGGCAAAATTTTTCAATGAATTTTGACAAAAATGGAACAAGGGTGGTTCAAAAGGCAAATCAAATCCAAAGAAAGGATTTACTTTCATACGTCGATGGATGTCTACTTTTCATTTCGAGTATCGTCATTCCGAAAACCTATCGAAACATTTTGCTATGGCGAAGGGCAAAACACTCGAATTGATCATATAGAACAGCGTCAAGAAATGCAACAACTGTCAATTAGCAGTCAAAAACTCAGTCAAGACAGATTTATTCTCATGGCCAATAACAACGCGTTCGAATGCCCGCAATCGCATATATTCAGTCATTTATGAAACGTTAACTACAATCAAGTTAACTACTGAGTACTGCTCACAGTTCTGCAATCCATAACAATTGGTTTCGGGCAACGGAACACAGTTCTTTTCCAGCAACTTTGAAGAATGGTTCAAGGAAAATCCATTCAGCATAATCGAATTGTCCGTTTTCGTCCGAACTCAAATAGCCAAGCTGAAGGGTTCGTTGACACTTTGAAAAAAGCACTCAAGAAAATGGAAGGGGAAGGAACGACAACAGAAATACTTCACACATTTCTGGAGTTTTATAGATCTACACCAAACTCGAATTATCTAAATGTATCAACGCCAGCAAAAACGAATGAGCAAATGGAAAACAAAAACAGCTCCAAACATGGTACAAAGTCGAAGACATTCAAAAATGGAGATCTTGTCCTACGCATGAGAATTCAAGGGAATCAAATAATTTAGGGGTCCAGGAAATGTTCTTCGTAAAATCGGACAAGTCACTTACGATACGCTAGTTTGGATTGGAAATCGTAAAAAAAATACAAGGTTTATGCAGATCAACTGAGTCTCAGAATCTTAGAAACTGCAGATTTAACACAACCTACAGATGGCATATTAACACTTGATATGTTACTCCAGGATTTTGATATTCCAACAGCGGCAGTGGAAGACACAAGTGTTCCACAGGCATCAGAAAATTCAGACATGGCACAATCTCCAGTAAAAGATTTCGTCACCTCACCGAGTTCAGCCATGCAAATCGACCACCGAAGATTATCCAGAAGACAACAAGTACGGTTTTAATTTAAAAACGGAGATGTTACGGCAACCTTGGTATTGTGCAGACATTCAGCCTAACATTATCGCAACATCCAAATCTAAAGAAGCACTTCTGCACACAGCGAGTCCTAAACAAATAAGCGAAGTGAACACATCTTTGGCTCAACATACAAAGACACTTTAAAATCATCCCATCCAACTATTCACACTAAGTTTACATTATACCAAATTATCATTTTATTAAATTAAACTTCGTATGTTTATGAATTGAATTGTGAAAGTTTTATATCATCGGCTTTGCTTCATGAACATTAAAACATAACACTTAAATTGTAGGTAGTGGTATCTTACCTGAATGCCTGCAACACCCAAAACTACTACAGCCAAAGCAAGGGTTTTCGAATCCAAGATATCCAGGAGTTCCTTTAAGCAGCCATTCTTATTTGCATGTGTCACAGTGCATGAAGTAGCTTCGTTGAGGTTAATCATTGGGCAACAAGACGCGGGCATAGTTTCGTTTGAGAAAACCTTTTCCCAATCGTTGGGTCCCTGAATGCCGCAGCACCCCAACTGTTCGTAGAAATGTGATTTGTATTAGGTGAACTAGGATACAAGGGATAACTGAAATGTTACCTCTGTTTGTAATAACGACCAGGCGTCTCGATAATCTTTGCGTTCATTGTATTGCTCCATGGTGGCGTTAAATTGTGTTTCCATAATTTGCCTCAAGCCAGTGTGTTTGATGTAGCCAGCTATGCCCAAGCCGATTTCAAGGAAAAATACTATTAATGCTAAAATGGCAAACGACAGAATCATGCAACTGTTCTCCTTTAAGGCGCCACAACATCCCATAAAACAGATGAATGCTACCAAAGCACCTACAACCATCAAAATAATGGGAGCTGTCCATATGTGATCACTGACGAAATTCGAATAGTGTGCATAGTTAAATTGAACCATGGCGCCAATCAATAAAATCAAAACTCCCGACAGCTGCAAGGGTACAAATGGAAATTAAAAAAGAACCAACGAATTCCAAAGACATCCATAATACAACTTACGGCAAATAATAAATTACAGAAAAAGGTTAAATATTTGACACATGTTAAGCCTCCAGATGCCATTTTGATTTACTAGATTAACGATTTGTAATCTGTAAATAAAAAAAAATTTAGGTAAAATCAAGACACTGGGATTACTGGGTGACCTTATACTGAGATAAAAATATATTGAATAGCAAAAAATATTTCTTTGGCTTCGAAAAACTTCCGCCGCCAACAGATCCGACTTGAAAGTTCTCTCTTCAACTGCTGTGTACGTAGTAGCACTTGTTCACGCATGCCATAGAAAAGTAGCTCAAAAAGCAACATACAAACACAATCACACATACCCACACATCAACCGCAATATACATTAGGTTGCCTGCATTAAAAGGGAAACAATTGTTTTTCTCAGCTGCAGCAAACAATTGACACATGTATTTGAAAAATAATTTTCTAATTTGTTTTCTTCCGCGCCTCTACTTGGCAATAAGCCGCAATCTTAAATGGCTTTAAAAATCCATCAACTGACTCCGGTTTAAAATATATTCATACTCTATCCAAAAATTGTACAACAATAGTTATTAATTTCTTATCCTTTATATATGAGAATCATTTTATGATCGAACTGATGAAATCGAACCATATTTGGATATATGTAGTTGCCATAAAGACTGACGTATTGCTTGCAAAATGTAGTGCAATTGGTTTGGGCATTATGACCGCCAACAAATCGGCCTTTATTTGTTTTTAAAATAACAAAACAACTTTCTGATATTTTTATAAAAATTCGGCAGTACGAAATAACCTCCAAAGCAAAAAAATTAAATAGCCCTCAAGAGTAATTTTGGAGATTATTTCCTCTTAATTCTTATAAAGAAATTGCGGTATGAAATAAGGCCCCAATGCCAAACAGCCCCAAACTGAATATGAAATAAAGACCCAAAAATCGAGCTTTATTTCATAAAGAAATTAGACCCCAAAATTAAAAAAGAAATAAGGTCGCTATGAAATGAAAAAACGCCAAACTAAAATGAAGTAAAGTCCCAAAATTTGGCGTATTATTTCATATGAAATAAAGCCCCAATTTAAAAATGAAACAATGCACGAAACATTTAATTAATAATTTGTTCCCTATATGACGAAAATTCTTATCAAATAAGTTTTAAACATATATATTTAATATATTAAATAAGAATTTCGATTTTCGTAATTCAAATGTCAAGAAGTAAAATAAAGTAAATCCCAGTAAGGAAATGCAAAAGTCGGGCGGTGCCAACTTTATAATACCCCACACCTACACTATAGGGACTAAGTGGGAGCTATATCTAATTTTGAACCAGTTTTCGAGCAAATATGTTCAAACTGTAATAAATACGGTGGATAAACGACAACATTATTTCAAATCTGACGAACATATACATGGGAGCTATATCGAAATCTGAACCGATTTCGAGCAAACCCTGCATATATTGTGGAAGTCGTCGAGGAAAGAGTTGTACAAAATTTTGGGAAGATTGGTCAATAAATGCGCTTGCAGTGGATCTAGGAGTGAAAATCGGGCGATATATATATATATATATATATATATATATATATATATATATATATATATATATATATATATATATATATATATATATATGAGAGCTATATCTAAATCTGAACCGAATTCTATGAAATTCACTAGTAATGTCGAGTCATTACAAAATGCTTCCTGCAAAACTTCGAGAGAATCGGTTAACAAATGACCATTTTATTGCATTATTACTGCAAATCGGACGAACATATATATGGGAGCTATATCTAAATCTGAACCGAGTTCGACTAAATTTTTTAAATATTGTGGAATTTGTTGAGGAAAGCGTTGTACAAAGTGTTGGGAAGATTGGTCAATAAATGCACTTGCAGTGGCTCTAGCAGTGAAAATCGGGCGATGTATATATATGAGAGCTATATTTAAATCTGAACCCATCTCTATAATAGTAGTGGTGTAGGGTATATATATATAAAAAATTGACAACACAAATAGTTCTTTCCCCTTAAAAAGAATATATAAATATATAGATATGAGTAAAAATTAAAGGAATAAATTTCAGGACAAAGTCTAAAAGAGTATAAGACTTTCAACTTTTTATACCCTCCACCATAAGATGGGGGGTATACTAATTTCGTCATTCTGTTTGTAACTACTCGAAATATTCGTCTGAGACCCCATAAAGTATATATATTCTTGATCGTCGTGACATTTTATGTCGATCTAGCCATGTCCGTCCGTCTGTCCGTCCGTCCGTCCGTCTGTCTGTCGAAAGCACGCTAACTTCCGAAGGAGTAAAGCTAGCCGTTTGAAATTTTGCACAAATACTTCTTATTCGTGTAGGTCGGTTGGTATTGTAAATGGGCCATATCGGTCCATGTTTTGATATAGCTGCCATATAAACCGATCTTGGGTCTTGACTTCTTGAGCCTCTAGCGTGCGCAATTCTTATCCGATCAGAATGAAATTTTGCACGATGTGTTCTGTTATTATATCCAACAACTGTGGCAAGTATGGTTCAAATCGGTTTATAACCTGATATAGCTGCCATATAAACCGATCTTGGTTATTGATTCTTGAGCCTCTAGAGTGCGCAATTCTTATCCGATTGAAATGAAATTTTGCATGACGTGTTTTGTTATTATATCCAACAACTGTGCCAAGTATGGTTCAAATCGGCCCATAACCTGATATAGCTGCCATATAAACCTATCTTGGGTCTTGACTTCTTGAGCCTCTAGAGGGCGCAATTCTTATCCGAATGGAATGGAATTTCGCACGATGTGTTTTGTTATGATACAAAACAACTGTGCCAAGTATGGTTTAAATCGGTCCATAACCTGATATAGCTGCCATATAAACCGATCTTGGGTCTTGACTTCTTGAGCCTCTAGAGGGCACAATTCTTATCCGATTTGAATGAATTTTTGCACGAAGTATTTTGTTATGATATCCAACAACTGTGCCAAGTATGGTTTAAATCGGTCCATAACCTGATATAGCTGTCATATAAACAGATCTGGGGATTTGACTTCTTGAGCTTTTAGAGGGCGCAATTCCTATCCGATTTGGCTGAAATTTTGCATGACGTATTTTATTTTTACTTTCAACAACCGTGTCAAATAAGGTTCAAATCGGTTCATAACCTGATATAGCTGCCATATAAACCGATCTGGGATCTTGACTTCTTAATTATTCGATATGCCTGAAATTTTGTACGACGGATCCTCTCATGACCATCAACAAACGTGTTTATTATGGTCTGAATCGGTCTATAGCCCGATACAGATCCCATATAAATTGTTCTCTCTATTTTACTTCGTGAGCCCCAATGGGCCCAATTCTTATACGAATTGGCTGAAATTTTACACAGGTCTCCAACATATAATTTAATTGTGGTCCCAACCGGACCATATCTTGATATCGTTTTAATAGCAGAGCAACTCTTTTCTTATATCCTTTTTTGCCTAAGAAGATATGCCGGGAAAAGAACTCGACAAATGCGATCCATGGTGGAGGGTATATAAGATTCGGCCCGGCCGAACTTAGCACGCTTTTACTTGTTATAAAATTGCAACTGAGAATAAACATTTAAAATTCTGTGTATTTTAAATATATGAATTGTCAAAAATGGGAACTTAACGAAATCGTTAATTAAGTGAAGTAGGTAAAAAAATTTTGAAAATTGGTTTGCCTACTTCACCTTTTTGCTCCAAGTTCACTACTTTGAAAGTTGATAACGTCAGTGAAGTTATTGAAATTTTTATAAGAGCAAATGATGAGTTAAAATAAAACAAAACATTTACAAAAAAAACTTCTCCACATTCTCTAATTAATTATTGTTTTTTTAAACTTGTTATTTTGTTGTACATAGAAAATAAAATGTTTATACGAGCAGATGATGAATTAAAAGTTTTATTTTAATTCATCATCTGCTCGTATAAACATTTTTAAGAAAATTCCATTCAAGTTAAACTAAATAAAAATGGCGCATATAAAATTAAAAACAAAAAAGTATATACATATTATTATAATATAGATATTTAATTCCTGCATTGTTTCTATAATTTTAGCACTTATATGTTTGTCACATACAAAATGTAATGTGCGTATAAGCAACTGCTTATAACAACAGGCAGGAGCGACTGAATACGTTGCAACAATTAAAAAGCAGCGACTATTAAGTTAAAGTTTTTAGTTATTTCAGTGTCATGACCACAAAGCTGCAGGCGGAATCGTTAGTTCATCATGCAACCATACTAATTGCTCGTTTTGTCAACTAGTGAAAATTGCAAGTATTTTTATATATTTTTTATGATTAAAATTAGAAAATTTAATGCTTTTTATGCAGTTTTTGCATTTAGATATATTAAATAGTGAATTGAATTTAATATTGAATGCTGTTTGTTTTTTTTTTTTTGGATATTATTTCATAAATTTATTTGGTTGGGTATATTTGGGCGCCGAAAATTCACAACGTCGACTTTTTTTGGTTTTCTGTCTTCTTTTTTATAGGGCGTTATGTTCGCATGTATACAGGTCACAGGTCTCGTGAGCCGTGAGTGTCTCGTGACCGTGAGTGTCTCGTGAGCCGTGAGTGTCTCGTGAGCGTGCCTAAGTAACATTTTATTCTCCGGAGATTGAGTGAAAATTCACTCATGTGCTCTTCTCTAGTATCACGTTCCCAAAAACGATGCTTTGTTCATGACATAACTACCAGGTAGTGTACCGTAAACAGCTGAGAACAATTTTTTCTCGCAAAGTGCACCATCTGTCGACGAGTTTTGGTTGTGCGTGTGTGTATTACTGTTAAGAACTATAACACACACAAAACATCGAAAAATGGCGCGAATTAGTAACATACTCAAAATCAAAGTTGCACTAATCACTGATTTTAACAGATAGTGCACTCAATATTTTGTTGTTGGGCAACTGCCACTACCTGTAAATGAATATATCTTGGCGTTGTTGTAGCAATTCGCCAATGCGGCCACCTTATAAATATGCCTTGATATAGAAGTTTGAGTTCCAACAACTGAGCATATAACATTATGGCCGGAATACCTCTCATATTAATGCACAGAGCCATAAAGTACACTTTACCATTCATACTGCTCTATATTACATACTTCTTCAATGACATTTTAACAACTAGCATTTATCCGGCTGGATGGGAAAAATCCAAAAATAATACTATGGCCAAAATCAAAAAATGGAAATGACTATTGTCCCATATCAATTCTGGCTTTCTTGTCAAATGCTATAGAAAATATAATCCATAAGCAAGTGAGTACGTACTTAAACGAATACCGCCTTTTATCCAGCAAACAGTCTGGGTTCAGACCGAAACGCAGCTGCAAAACTGCTTTAATCGATGTCACCAAAGATATTAGATCGAATATATGTTGTATTATTCAAAAATTAAAAGTGTAGCATTATATTAATTTTCAGCGTTTGGTTCAAGGTTCTAATGTCCAAATCTCTAGCGTGGAACAAAGGTGTGCCGCAGGGCTCGATTCTGGGACCACTGCTTTTCTGAATGTATATCAACGACCTTACCCCCGGCTCACATATTCTTCTATCCATATATGTATACATTGATGATGTACAGCTATGCTTGAGCTTTCCTAAAACGGAAATACGTCAAGGATTCGTAAAAATAAATTAAGATTTGGACATTATTTCCAAATGGGCCTATGCCAATTACCTTCATATAAACCCTCATAAATCCAACTGTCTTTTAATTACAAACCGTGGCCAGAAGTTAATTACTGATAGTATACGAGAGTCGCGAGAGGTGTTGTGTCACGTGTGATTCACGTGATTCGTTAGTGAGATACAAATCCAATCACGTGATCGTGCGCAATTGAATTGAAATTCTTCGTGCGTAAGCGTGGGTGAGAGAAATCAGCTCACGATACTAATCGCGACTAACGAGATACGGACAAATAATGAAAAACACAATTTTTTGGATGCGTCTTTAATCATATGATATTTTAACGTACGAATACAATACAAACGTACCATCGGAAATGTAAGGAAGAAGTAGGAACAATTTCTGTCTACAGATGCACAAAAATGAAAAGAGCAAACGATTGTTTATGCAGGTGGTGAGCAGGCGTGAACTTGAGTCGAAATAAATAAGTAGTGCATGAGCGTGCGTTAGAAAAAAATTTTCTCGTGAGCGCAAAATCATTTACGTGCACATCTATAGCCGTCAGTTCGGTTCGTTGCTAGTGTGGCATCACAATGGACGGGAATAGACTAAGTGAGTCGGTTTAAAAAATAGACTGCCACTCTAACCCAAACCATACTTGTCATGAACGTTGGACGTACTAGCCAAACACAATGTGCAAATTACCAGCCAAATAGGATAATAGTTACGACCTCGAGGGGCTTTTTTTTGTGAGAGCTAAATTATATTATAGAACAATTTGGACCATACTTGTTATGAATGTTGGGCGTCATAGCCGATTCAAATCGGTAGATGGATTTATATATGTAGCTCCTATATATTAGGTTATAGACCGATTTTGCTAGCTTTACTCTTTCGAAAGCTTGCGTCTTAGACCAATATTTGGAGATTATAAAGGGTGATTTTTTTGAGGTTAGGATTTTCATGCATTAGTATTTGACAGATCACGTGGGATTTCAGAAATGGTGTCAAAGAGAAAGATGCTCAGTATGCTTTGACATTTCATCATGAATAGACTTACTAACGAGCAACGCTTGCAAATCATTGAATTTTATTACCAAAATCAGTGTTCGGTTCGAAATGTGTTCATTCACCGTAACGTTGCGTCCAACAGCATCTTTGAAAAAATACGGTCCAATGATTCCACCAGCGTACAAACCACACCAAACAGTGCATTTTTCGGGATGCATGGGCAGTTCTTGAACGGCTTCTGGTTGCTCTTCACTCCAAATGCGGCAATTTTGCTTATTTACGTAGCCATTCAACCAGAAATGAGCCTCATCGCTGAACGGTGAATGAACACATTTCGAACCGAACACTGATTTTGGTAATAAAATTCAATGATTTGCAAGCGTTGCTCGTTAGTAAGTCTATTCATGATGAAATGTCAAAGCATACTGAGCATCTTTCTCTTTGACACCATGTCTGAAATCCCACGTGATCTGTCAAATACTAATGCATGAAAATCCTAACCTCAAAAAAATCACCCTTTACAAACTTGTTGATGCGTATATAGAGACCTCCATAAACTAAAAAAGTACCCAAGTGAACGTGTTAATAACTTGTCGCATCCTAATAAACATCCATACACACTGCCAACATAGTGGGCCCTTGCAAAAAACACAGAAAGTATAGCAATTCGCGCCAATAACAAATCAATACCAACGGTTTGTGCAACACAGTTTGGCCAATACCAGAGCGAAATTTCATGCAAACCAGGGAGAAAGGCAACAAAAAATAAATCCTCCTTCTAGTCCCCACAACCAAGCACACTTGCACTTGTTACATTTCTTGTGTGACCCAATAATGGAGAATAGTTGAAGGTTTTCATTGAACCTCAGTCTCACTTTCGTCAACCCCTTCAATTGAGGTCTCTTACAGCAGACATTTCCCTGCAGTAGGTGATTTGCACCATTTTATTGATTATTGATTAATCGACTGAAAAAATGTATATGTATATCAATTTCACAATTAGAGTTTGTAAATACATTGTTACATACGTACATACATATGTATGTTGCAACGCACTTGATTGATGAAAATGTGAAGTAACATTTTGCATATATGGAACGGCTTCTTCAATTATTGTAGTTTTGCGTTGCAATTTATGCTAATTCCCTTTTCAGAAGACTGCAGCAGAACTATTATGAATTCATGAAAGTTTCATTAAATGTCCTTAGGATACCTTTCTGCAATATTTTGAAGAACAACGTCTTTTGGTTGAAGCGCAACTTAAGCACAAATAATTACGCTGCTCCGGCAAAATGCATTGCCATAAGAAATGCATTATTTTCGGGTTTATTGAAAGAAAACTAATGCTAGATAGTTTTTTGCATCACGTTATGTATTTGTTTGAATTTAATGGCGCTTGATGAACTTAATCAGCAACAAGTGTGGCAGATTGGCAAAAACGACTGTACCATTTTTGTTACCATGTGTTTGCAGGCAAAATAAATATGTCAAATAAAATAACAATGGACTACCACGGCTTGCAATTTGCGATGCAGAAGACGGAGTTGCTACTCCTAATGAGAAAAGATATCTCAGTGGAAGTGGATGTGCGCATAGACGACATACTGATAAAGACCAAGAGATCGGTTAAATATCTAGGGATCCGACTGGATACAAAAGTGACCTATGCAGAGCAAATTCAGCACAACAAAGACCGCAAAAATAACGGCGCAACTCAGTCGACTGATGGCAAACCTAGGTGGGCCTCACCCGAGCAGGTGCAAGCTCTCAATGGAGATAGCATCCTCCTCTATGGAAGCCAATTATGGGGCCAGACACTGCACACGGTATGTCGAGCAAAATACCTGCTCTCGGTATAGAGGACGGCGGCTCATAGGGTCATATCATCCTAACGGACAGTGTCGGAGCTCACAGTCCTTTTGATAGCCGGAATGGTTCCGACAGACCTACAGGTTATGGAGCGCGCAAGGCTCTACAGCGCAGAATGCAACGCCCAGAGAGGACACGGTGAGATTCAAACGGATTATAAACGTGCCATACGAGAGAAGACTATCGAGAGATGGCAACAAAGGTGGGCGAATGAGAAACCGGCCAGGTGGACGCGACGACTAATACCCGATGTACGGATGTGGAGAGATAGGAAACACGGCGACGTCAACTTTTACGTTACGCAGATGTTGACTGGCCATGGTTACTTCCGGAAATACCTGCATAGAATGGGCAAATGCCCTTCTAGCAAGTGCATGTATGACGAGCTAGAGGTAGCAGACGATGTGGTACACACATTCTTCTGGGTCGAAAGACGCATGGAAAGGGGAAACATCGATTAACGACGTTTCGCCTGGGACAATAGTCCACAGAATGCTGGAAGACATGAATTGGGAGGCGGTGATGAGATACGCCAAACAAGTACTGCGCAAGAAGAAGATGGACCTGGACGCAGAGGCGTAGAGTATGAATGCAGAGCTATGGATGCATACACAACAAAGATGATATGGATAATCACCAGATATGGGGTCCACTTCGAAGAAATGCGAAAGCGGTTCTGAGGTGAAATTAATATGCAGAGGTGACATAGGGTGGGTTTTCCGCCGGTACCATTGGAAACAACGCGAGTCGGGCATAAGGCGCGGTCGTACTCCTCACATGGGTAAAGCTTTTTGCCATCTTGACAAAAATAGATAACAATGCAATAATCGTGAATGCTATTGCTATTTGAGTTATCTGCTTATCTAGTATAGACCAGACATTTGGGTGCGCTTTAACAACCTTTTGCTTGCCTACTTATTAATTGTTGCGATGGAATTCTAAAATTTTACTATACAGATTCGAAAAGATCGTACCGTGTGACGGTCATCTCATAGTTTCGAAGATTGTCGACTTATTAGGTCTGTTCTAGGTTTCACTTGCCCCATAACGCTTCATAAATTTTGTATCGTAAGATCTATTAAAGAATCCAAAGAAATCTTCTCACACAACACTAATTCTATAATCAACAAACTTTTTTGCGGTTGCTACATTTCATTGTTTTAATACCCGCTACTGAAGGACGGGCATACATAGATTTTATCATTCCGTTTGCAACACATCGAAATATTCATATCCGACCCTTTAAAGTTATAGTTCTTCAAAACTACATAGTAAAAGTTTCTTTGCTAAATGCCGCATGTAGTCAAAATTGTTCACCATGGTTTCCACTCCATTATAACAAGTTAAAATTTATTAGGTGAAATCATATCCTAATTACCTAAAGGTTAATTTGTGCCAATGTATATTCTTGGTCGCCTTTAAAATCTGAGACGATCTACCCATGTCCGTCCCTCCGTCTGTTGAAATCACGCTACAGTCTTTCAAAATTAAGATATTGAACTGAAACTTTGCACAGATTTTTCTTGTATTCATAGCCTGGGTAAGTTAAAAGGTGATCTATATCCGGCTATATCTTGACTGATCTCTCGATGTTTTGTCTTAGGCCAGTGAAGACGCATTAATTGCCTGATTTCGCTGAAATTTCGCACAGTGAGTTGTGTTGGACCACTCCACATCCGTATCGATCTACATCGGATTATATTCCGATTTGTTGCCGCATATACCTATTTTCTGATATAAGGTCTGGGGCTCATAAAACGCACAATTATTATCCGATTTCTCTGAAATTTTGGCACAGAGTATGTTTCAAATAGGACCACATTTAAATATAGATCAATCTCGCGACTAAATTAATTCTATTTTGACCCGTAAACGTATTAGCTATTAAATCAATATATTCACCCTGATTCCGGTTGTCAAAAGCGAAAATCGACAAAAGTCGTAGTCGAAGGCGAATTTCAAATTTCGTGGTATTCCGTAAAGTTATTGCCTTCGACGGTTTAGTAGTAGAAGCATAATAATCAAAAATGTAACCAATCAACCAAAACAAAAAATATATGCTTGTTAATGGGCAGTAGGTGTGTTCGTCATGTTTTTCAGTAACAATGAGAATGCCAATTGCTGCCACTTACACTTACACTTTCTCCTGCTGGCAAATAGTGTACGCGAAAACACCTAGTGCAGTCGGGAAAATTGAGAAAAAAAAAACCCTCACAAAGTATTAAGTTTGGTTTGGATTTTTATATTCTTGTTGGGATAAGGACGAATACATAATGCAAAATAGGAAAGAACTCAAAATCAGCAGAGCCAAATATGACACAGAGTTGGCTGCGACTCATGCATTCTTCATGAATGCAGTTACCAAGAAGACGCTAGACTTAAATTAGTAAACAGCTAAAATATACCTACGCCGCAGGCCGTATATAGTAAAAATATTCTTTATCGTCTTAAAAATCAATGTCCTTATGTCTTTCGGTTGCATTCGCTCTAAAATCTTTTAATATGAAGATATCGAGCAGAAAGTTAATTTGGATTATTTTTTACCTATTGACAGTTTAAGTTCAAAGTTTGGCCTATATGTTAGAAATATACATTGATAAAGTCTCATATAGATCTTCCGAAGTTTAAACATAAAATATTTTTTTTATCTGATATTGCTGAAATTTAAAATCACGACTAGGATTGGAACCTTCGACATCCATGCTAAATACAGTCCACATCGGATCATAGTTAGATATAGTTGCCATAAAGACCGATCTCTCGAATGAACTTTATAAGTTCATAAAATGCATATTCTTACCCAAGTCTGATAAAATTTATAACTGCCTTCTGTGTACATAATTTGACCAACATTTATTTAAGCTCAATGATAAGGGTTTAAGGGTGATAATCAAGTTTAAGCTCAATGATAAGGGGCCTCCTTTTTATAGCCGAGTCCAAACGGAGTGCCGTAGTGCGACACCTCTTTGGAGAGAAGTTTTACATGGCATAGTACCTCACAAATGTTGCCAGCATTAGGAGGGGAAAACCACCGCTGAAAAATTTTTTTTCTGATGGTCTCGCCAGGATTCGAACCCAGGCGTTCAGCATCATAGGCGGACATGCTAACTTCTGGGCTACGGTGGCCCTTCTTCTCGTATTAATTACTAACGCCAGTGCAAGATTTAGTAGGCAATATGTTCCTCGTAAAACCAGACGTAATGAAAATTGCAATTGACAGTTTTTGCCAAATTTGATAGTCGAATTCTCGTCCTAGACAAACAGAATACCGTTTTATTAAAGTGTCAAAATTCGAATACGCCTTCGACAACCGGAATAAGGGTGATTATTTGTGTTATGGAGGCCACTTAACTTAACTTTACACATCTTTAACTATTTTTACACATTTTATTAGATAAAAGAGTTATTTCATCCATAAATGGCATAGTGTTACCATATTTTGCTTAAATTTCGTACAGTGAGTTATATAAGAGCGCTACACATCTTTTCCAAATGAGGTGCAGCTTGGGAAGGATAGGTTCACATCCTCTAAATCAGACAGGTTCTTAAAGAAATGAGAACTCCTTCTGACTGTCAGTGCGGGACACACACACAGAAGGTGTTCTATAGTCTTTTCTTTTTCGATGTCCTCATAGCTTCTGCAAAAGTCGTTACTGGCCACCTTTAGTCTGTCAGCATGTTTTCCGATCAGACAGTGATCTGTCATGACGGACAATGACTGAGACGTCTGTTCTTGCCAGTGACAGCAAAGCAGGAGATTTCTTCAACTCTACATTAGGCCACAAAGTTTTGGAATGCTCACTGCCCCCTCTTTGTGACCATCTACCATTCGTTGCCCTTCGGGCTAAATCCTAAAAACTTAGCTTACATGTCGCTAAAGGCATACCCCCAGATTCCAGTTTCCCTGGAAAGTGTATGTTAGTTCCTAGTCTCGCAAGCTCGTCCACCTTACAATATCTCTGTGGCCCGGCATCTAGAACAGATGAATTTTGAACTGTTCAGCCATCTTGTTGAGATATCTGCGACTGTCGAGGGCGGTTTTTGTGTTCAGAAATACGTTCTCCAGAGATTATATAGCTGCCTGGCTGTCTGAGAAGATATTTATGCCAATCGACTTTGTGATGTTATACTTTAGCCCTTCCACCACTTCTTTAATTGCAAGGATCTCCGCTTGATACGCACTACAGTGGTTGGGTAAATTTTTAGATATGGCCAGTTCTAGAAATTTGGAGTACACCCCAAAGCCCACCTGGTCGTCTAGTTAGGAATCATCAGCTTGTCTAGCCACAATGTCCTGAGGCATAAGATGTAGCATTAAATTCAATGCATCAGATGGTGTCGTCCTCAGTGCGGCTGTGATGCACCAGCAAGCCATCTTTTGATCACGTTGAATATTGAACAATAGGTGGACTTTTGAAGCGCCGTCCACCAGACCACAACGTCATATAGCATTATAGGTCTGACAACTGCAGTATATACGCAATGCATGACGCGCGGTCTGAACCCCCAACTTTTGCCAATGGCTCTCTTGCAGGTGTGTAGGGCAAGAGTGGCCTTTCTTGGCCTTCCAAAAAGTTGGATTTGAAGTTAAATTTTCTGTCCAGCAAAACACCCAGATATTTTGCGATTTAAATGGAACATTCGCTCCTCCCGAGGAGACAGGTGCCACTGTATGTAACTTGTATCTCCTTTGAAAAGAACTACTTCTGTCATTCACGGTTTTACGCCTAGACCACTTTCGGTAGCCCCCTTCGCTGTTGCACGAAGAGCTTCCTGAAGTAATCTTTTAGAGTCCAAAGTAGAGGAGACAGAACACCTCCTTAAGGAGTACATCTGCTGACCCATCTTTTTAAATTCACAGATCCCAAGCCTGCCGTAATGCATCTTTATGTAGGTTATTAATAAACTTTCTTATGATAGAGTTGATGCCTAGAAACTTCAACTTCTTCGTGATTGACGTCGTTTTCCATTATTGGAAGCACCCTCAATGTCGAGAAATGCTACCATTGTATATTCCTTGACAGTGAAGGACTGTTTCAGTGGACTGGCCTTTACTATATACATGCTGCTGCCGAGACAGGCGATCTCCAGGGATCTTTGCCCTAAGATATATTTCTATCAACGTTTCAAGAGTTTTCAGCATAAAGAATGACAGACTAATAGGGCGAAAATCTTTCTCCTTCGTGTGGTAAGGTTTTCCTGCTTTCGGAATGAGAATGACCTTCATGTCCCTCCATCCTACAGGTATATATTACATACTGATACAAGCAGGGTATATCTCCCCAAGCCAAGGAACCAGTCTATCAGACACAGCTTGTAATTCAACCGGTGATACATCATCAGGGCCTGGCGACTTAAAGGAGTTGAAACTTCTTATTGCCCAAAGGATTTTCGGCTCATACACAATTTCCCAATGCGAAAGCATACCAGTGACAACCTCTTCTGGCGCCACGTTGTCCGATGGAGAATTTCCCGGGAAATGTGTATCAACGAGTAGTTCTAATGTTTTCTCACTAGACATTGTCCATACATTCTCTGACTTCTGAATATAACACACCGTAATAGGTTTCGAGGACAGAATCTTCCTTAGCTTAGAGGCTTCAGATGTATTCTCCACGGAGCTATAGAATTCCTCCCAGAATTTGTTCTGAGCCTTTCTCAGCTCGCCCTCATATTTTCTAAGCTCAGACTTTTCGATGTCCCAATCGTATGGTGCTCTTGTGGCTTTCGCCCTGTTAAAGAGTTTTCTGCAGTCCTTCCTTGGACCAACCAGTTCTGGGGCCCACCATGGCGGTCGCTGTTTGCCCCTTGGCTTGGAACTAGGACATGCTGGCACAAGTGAGTCATTCAGGGCCTTCGTGATCCGCTTGACCATTATATCTATATCCTCCACAGTTTCCACTTCCTTTTCTGGCCTAGAAGGAAAGACTTGCAGAATTTGTGCCGAAATTTATCCCAATCCGCCTTTTTTCTGTTTAGCCGAGGGACCACTTCTGCAGTATTTTCTCCAAGACTGAAACTAATATAACGATGATCAGAGGAGCTGTGGTCTTTCAACACTTCCCAGGCATATATCCTGCCTGTTCCTGGTAATAAAAGTCGGTTTATCCTGTTTATTACAAATCGCCAGATTGCAACTTTCACTCTACCTCATGGTTTCTGGATAAGAACCACGTCAAATCCACTTGCCATCAGATGGACCTTTAGTGCCGCCGAAGCGGCCTTACAATGGTGAAGATTTATCTGCAGAAACCGGACCATAGTCATTGGACACTTGCGGTGTGGACGATTAGATGCTTCACTAGTTGCTGCTGTAGAAGTACTGTCCAACCGGATGACCCACCCTCACAGGGTTTTTCGGGTTCCATTTCGATGCCTTCCCCCTGTCTCGATTTTGGGAGGGGGATTTTCAGTCTCCTGCCATCCGCCAGACTTTAGAGATGTGGTGGATAGTTCCTCAGGCAAGTGTTCAGCAGCAACTGCTGAGTCGTCTCCCGATTTCCCAACCCCACCGCTTCTATAGACCTTCAGATTCACCTTGTTGAATCAGTAGGATACAACTCCTTCATACTTGTTGAGGTCTGCGAGACAGCCGGAGTTTAGCATGTCACCATCAACTTCATCCAATCTACTAATCTTCCAGTCGGTGGTTGAAAGATTAGGATTACATTCCCTTAGTCTTCCAAGTATGCAATTAGGATCTGAGGGAATCCTTGGTATCCAAGCGTGTGCCATTGGCCGAAAAGGAATATCTTCTTTCTTGACTAAATCCAGAGCTGCGCCTGGTCAGATCTCACCAATATTTTTAAGGGTGCTACGATACATCTCAATTGAGCGTTGATCTATGAAGGCAATTAGTCTGTATCGACCCCGATACCAGCTCGAATCGTCACAAGGTGGAGGAGACCAAAAAATTCCGCAAGAACATAGGTGTATACTGGCGGACTGTCACCAGTATACATTGTTTAATTATTTCTAGGTATGCAGCCCAGTTCTTCTCCCATGTCAACAACTGTCATCACCAAACTGTCCCTAGTAACATTAGCAAAGGTTCTTGCCATGGAAAGTCCTCCAGGTGACCGCAGCCTTTGGCTGACTGCGGTGCAGTTTCCAAATCTTGAAGTGTAGTCTTTGGGGTAGGCTGTGCAGCGAATCCCCGAGCCCATTTTAGGGAGTCTCTCTCCCTAACAGTGATAGTCTTGAGTCTGAGAGTCTAAGCCTACTCCTGGGCTCTAGATCTGCCGCTCCACTTGAAACAGACGCAGATCATCATCCGCCTAATGGATAACACTATCGTAGCTATCCTTGAGTGACTTAATTTTTTTTTCCCAAAATTACCTATTACGAGTTACAGAAAAATTCTTGCGGTTTCAACGGTTTAAGGATATGATGCGTTATAAAACAACTCACTCTACGAAATTAAAGCAAAATATATAAATAATAATAAATGTGCCTTTAATGGGCCCAAGGCATAGACCGATCTTCCGATAAACGGTCTTAAACCTATAGAAGTAAAACTTTTTGCCCAATTTGGAACAGTGAGTTGTGTTGAACCCCTCGACGTCCGTACTAAGTTTGGTCCAGATCGAACCATATTTCGATATAGCTGTTATGAGTTCATATTTAGTGAATTTTTTACCGGGTTTTGGTTAAAATATATATCTGAGTTGGTAGGAATCCAGAATCAATGCGTTCTTACTTGTTTTGCGAAATACTTGCTAGTTTTGCCTAACAAGGACAGGAATTTAACCACAAGCGATCGCGAGGTGAATGAATTATTGTCCGTCGGAAGGATCGATATGATACCCAATGCTGATAAGTATGATATTTTACCAGTTATCGAAACGCGTCCAAGATTTTCCGATTTGGATCACTGCACGTCAATGGGACTATTCTATAAATAGAAGCTTTATCCTATTAATCGGGATATTCTCTCCTCTCTCTCTCTCTCCAATGGGAGACAACTTAGCTTTGCTAAAATCCTAACATGTCAATGAAATTGGAGGCCAACGTAGTGTAGAGGTTAGCATGTGGCGAGAACATCAGAAAAAATTTTCAGCGGTGGTTATCCCCTCCCAATGCTGGCGACATTTGTGAGGTACGCCAAGATGTAAAATCTTCTCCCCAAAGAGGCTGCGACTCGCCGCTCGGACTCGGTTTTATAAAGGAGGCCCCTTATCATTGAGCTTAACATTTGAATCGGACAACACTCATTGATGTGTGAGAAGTTTGCCCCTTTCACTTAATGGAATGTTCATGGGCAAATTTGCATTGTTGTCTATAAAAACGACGCCATATCAATACGAATACATAGAATTACTTGTTACGTGATCTCACTCAGAGATCTGTTTCAAATTTTGCACAGGTCTTATCTTGAAGAATCATTTGGAAAGTAGGAAAGAAGTTCTATGGAGTAGTTTCTTTCAAACTTCTCCTAAACTTCTGCCGCTAGGTAAGAGCACTCTTAAACATTTGATGAACCACACTTAATTATGACGCATGATACAAAAAAAAAAGAAAAAAAAAAATAGATACACTTACAAGATCATCTTTGTGCAGATCTCTAATAGACATTTTCCTAAACATTTTTGTTATCAAACGTCAAATGAATCGTTTACAACGAGCCACATACAAGCTTCTCAAGTAAAACAAGTAAAAACGTGCTAAGTTCGGCCGGGTCGAATCTTATATACCCTTCACCATGTATCGCCTTCGTAGAGTTCTTTTCCCGGTATCTCTTTTTCGGCCAATAAAAGATAAAAGAAAATAATTACTATGCTATTGGAGCTACATCAAGATATGTTCCGATTCGGAACATAAGCGAATTGAATGTTGAAGACCATAATATAAGTCATTGTGAAAAATTTCAGCTAGCGTGCTATCGACAGACAGACGGACGGACGGACATGCTTAGATCGACTTAAAATTTCATGACGATCAAGAATATATATATTTTGTGGGGTCTTAGACGAATATTTCGAGGAGTTACAAACAGAATGACGAAATTAGTATTCCCCCATCCTATGGTGGAGGGTATAAAAATTGTGTGGAAAGCAAAATAAGAAAAAATACTACTTTTGACAAAACGGAGTAGAATTTATTTTTGTATATACCCATGTACTTAAACGTGGTTTGGTTATTGGTATAAGCAATTTTTTAAAATATTTACCAGCTGTCTATTTTCCCTGATAACATGTAATTACGTGGATATTCATATTTATGCTAGCAAATATGGGTCGTTTAGACTTCAGAAATTGGCTCAAATTGGACTTTTGAAACATGTTGCATTTAACAGGTACCGATGACAAATGAATATACGAGGGTAACCCAATAAGTATTCCTGTTTAATAAAGCCTAGTAATGACTACGACTTTTCACCCGAATAGCTGTAAAAACGCATTACGAGTATAAAAAATAGTGTGGATGAAACTGCGAACACATTCCCCAGAAATATTGAGTTCTATGAGCAAATAGTAGCCACATGTCGCTGCGTTATTTTATACATTTCACTACAATTAATCGCAAATGTAATTAGATGCTTACGAAATGGCTATCAATTAACTCTGCTTGAATGCTGTTGTCTTTGCTGTGTGTTTGTGTTTTGACGAAGAATAGAGTTCGTCGGACTTCGTAATAATTTAATAGACATTTTCGCTGCAAATAAAGTCAGAACTAGGCCTACAGGTCCATATCCTTTTCATGAAATTTTCCATAACCAAGTCGCAAAGTTGCAGCCCTATGTCCTCGATAGCCCAACGAATTCTATCTTTGAGATCTTCAATCGACGATGGGTTGTTGCCGTACACCTTATCTTCCACGTGACCACAAAGAATATGTCTCAAGGTGTTAAATCCCAAGATCGCGGTGACCAATTGTGTTCAACTCTTCCAGAGATAACACTGCCGGAAACTTTTCCCGTAAAAGAACAATGGTTTCGTTGCTTGTGTGGCACCTTGTCCAGATCAGTGCCATCTAACTCCGACCATAAAAAAGCATTAATTATTTCTCGATAGCACAAACCATTCACCGTAACTGTTGATGCAACCCCATTTTTGAAAAATTAAGGTCCAATGACTTCGCCGGACCATAAACCCCACCAAACAGTCATACGTTGGGGATGGAGAGGCTTCTTCAACAATAACTCATGGGTTTTTCGAGCCCCAGATGGCACAATTTTGCTTGTAGCAATGTAGCCAACGAGGTGAAATGGACCTCATCCGTCAAGATGATTTTTCGATTTCGATGGGAACTGTGACTGCAAGTATTTCACCATTTTTGAAGTGAGTTTTAATAATTTTAATGCGTTGCTGAAGCGTGTATCGTAACACTTTTAATAATGTCGTAGTTTCTACTTGTCAATTGTCAAAGGTGATAGCTACCGAAATGCTGTGCGATTCAAAATAACGCCTCTTGTTGGAAAACCTATAGGAGCTATATCAAGCTATGGGCCAATATGAACCATATTTATCTTGGCTGTTGCAATTCACTAAGAATAACACGATAAAAATTTCAGACAAAACAAGAAAACCGTGCTATGTTCGGGGGGCTGAATCTTAAGAAACCACCACCGGATTGTTCAAAAAATGTCTACAAATGAATTTAGTTGAAGGGCAAATGTGTACTTTGCATACCGAATTTCTGCCAATGAGTCACGCATTGAAGCTCTAAGGGCCGTATAATGCTAATCGAGAGATCGTTTTAGATCAGGTTATAAAGCCACAACTGAACACTATGTGCAACATTTCAGCCAAATCGGATTACAATTGCGGCTTCTAAAGTTATATCAGATTATTGACCGATTTGGAACTTCAAAGCTTCATAGCTAAATATAACATGCAAGATTTTAGCCAAATTGGAAGTCGTAAAAGAGCACTATGTGCAAAATTTCAGCCCGATCGGATAAGAATTGCGGCTTCTAAGGGCACAAGTTGTCAAATCGGGAGGCTATTGTGATATGGCTCATTTGCCATGACCTAAATCAATAAGAAGTATCTGTGCAAAAGTTCATGCGGCTCAGACTACACGATCGGCAGCTATCGTGATTCCAACAGACGGAGGGACAGACAGGTGGCTAAGAATGTCGAGAGGATCAAGTATATATATTTTATATATATCGGATCACAAATCAATGTTTGGTGGCTTTACAAACGGAATGACCAGATTAGAATACCCCATCCTATGGTGGTGGGTATAAAAATGCAAATTTACTCATGAACACTCCATTAAGGGACAGCGGGGACGCTTCTCTCATATAAACGGGTGCTGCCCAATACAAGTTTAATCTCACGAATCTTCTTATTGCCGATTCCGAACGGCTGGCCACAGAAAAGCTTGTAGCCTTTGAGCTACGATGGCGCCAACAATTTCGGTGAAATCGAATAATAATTGCACCTTCTAGAAGCTCAAGAAGTTAAAACGGGAGATGGGTTTATATAGGAGCTATGCCAGTCATAGCGAAATCAGTGAAAGATTGCACCCTCCACCCTCAGCAAGGGCAAGATTCATATTGCCGTAATTCAGCAGCCATGGACGACCTGGAACAAAGTTTCTGGACTGAACCATGTTAACTATCAATTTTTGTATGCTAACACTGGTACTCAGCCGAGGACCTGCGCTATTTGTCATAAAAATTTGAATAATATATTTTCCCCAGAGTTGTCAACGCCGGATGCAACAGTGGTGGTGGGGAAAGCAAAACAGACAGGAAATTTGGTACTAATAGGGTGCGATACGAACTCTCACTACATTTAGTGGGGTAGTACCAACTCTAATAAGCGGGGCCAAGCCCTGGCAGAGTTCTTGATCTAATCTAATAACATTAACATCTAATATTAGATGTGACGATATGCTCTTAAAATCTAATCGATGAGATTCAGAATTAGAGGGTCTCCATGGAACACTCTTCTTCTGACCATCGCTACAATAGCACGGCGAGCGCCGAATCCGATAAGCTTCCGGAATAAGTTGAAAACCAAGTGGATAAAATTCGGAAGATGACTCTGAAGAAAACTTGGGCAAGATAATTTAGATTGTCTAAGCATAGAAGACATTGACGACAATGTCAACTGATTTACGACTGCACTAGTAGAGTCTTTCGAAGATAGCTGTACTTTTCGGGAAATGGAATCAGCCCAAGAAAAACCCTGGATGATCGGGGAGATTCGCAATATTGGGAAAGAGGTCCGCAGACTTTTTAACAGAACACGCCATAAAAAGGCGGAAGTTTATTTGGATGTGTATTACACACGGCTCAAGGAATACAATAAGATTACCAGAGCGGAAAAACGTGCCTCCTAGAAGCTTTTCTGCGAATAGGTCGATAGCGTAAATTACGCCGGCAAGATAAAAAAGTTTCTCTCAAAAACCCATGTCCAAATTGAAACTTTAGTAGGCGACTTGGGAGTGAGAGCAGAGACAACGGAAGACATGTTGAGGCTTTTGATGAAAACCCACTTTCCACAGGATACGAAGGGACTCACGCAGACACCGGAATATAATAACGGAATTTATGGTGAAGGAATCCTTGAGAAGCTCCATTTAAGTCACCCGGACCTGATTGAATATTTCTGGCGTTACTACAGAAAGAGGCAGACTATCTGGCGTCTCGTCTGGCCAAAATTTTCACAGCGTGCCTAGGACTTTCATATACTCCGAAAGTCTGGCAGGCGGCAAGGGTGGTGTTTATACCCAAGCACGGCAAGGCAAGTTATGCGACACTAAAGGCCTACAGACCCATAAGCCTTACGTCCTATTAACTCAAAACCATAGAACGTATTGTGGACACCATGATAAAGCGTAGGACATCTAGCGAACTGCTCAAATACAAACGGCATGCCTATGTCAAGGGAAGGTCGGTGGAGACTGCCCTGCAAGAGGTTGTGCATAAAATAGAAGAATACTTCGATGTCAAAACGTACACACTGGTGGACCGACGCAGAATCGGGTGGACCCGGTCCTTAGAGACTGCATAAACCATATGCTAAGAACAACTGGATAAATTGACATAAATATAAGGGAGAAAGTGGCACAAGGCACGCCACAGGGGGCATTTTATCGCCACTCCTATGGGTGCCCACCATAAATGACATATTACGGATGCTGACTGAGGAGGAATTTGAGCATGTCTGCTGTTATTAAACTTTTAAGGGGTAAGGATCCGGAAAGGCCGAAAGGATCTTGAATATGGCATATGACTGGGCTAGACCCAGAGTTCTCAATGTTAACCCAGAGAAGAATGAAATATGCCTGTTCACGAGGAAGGCGAAGGTTGGCCAATTTAACGCACCACCTTTCCTCAATAAGACGATTTCGATATCTGACCAGGTCAGAAAGTGTCACATTCAGGAGCGTACTGAGAAAGCTCACAGATGTTGGGCCCTATGTAGACGGGCCGTAGGCTCGAAATGGGGCCTGAATCCGAGGATAGTCCACTGACTCTACAAGAGCGTGATTGGACCAATACTTATTTACGCCTCAGTAGTTTGGTGAACTGCTATGGAGAAAAGGTGCATCATAAGGGCCATACAACAGGTTCAGAAAACATGTTGTCTTGGCATAGGCGGAGCGATTAGGGCCACGTCCACTAGGGATCTGAAGACTATTCTAGATATTCCACCCTATGGCATACAGATATAGTGTGAGGCAGCCACTGCGACTATGAGACTTAAGGAAATGGGAGAATGGATTGAGGATGGGAGTAGCTCATACCATCGTGATATAATCGAGGCGACGAAAGGAAACCTGGAAGGAAGGAGAGAGGTTTCCGACCGGATACCCGAGATGAACCTTGAGGTCACGCGCGAGGCACTGCTGCCAGCGGCACAGTCTTGGATTAACGAGACCCCAGTTATGCCACCTGGAAGATCATGTTACACCGATGGATCAAAGCTAGAGAACAAAGTGGGCCTGGGGGTCTACATTGAGAACCCAGGGACTGAGATCTGTTTGAGATTGCCCGACCATAATACGGTCCTGCAGGCGGAGATAGGGGCGATCACGGAATGCGTGAGGTGGTGTGATGCTTACGCGATGACGTCGAGTGTGAACATCTTTACGGACAGTAAAATTGCCATAAGGGCAATAACAACCAGGACGGTAAGAAGGAGATTAACGCCTTTTCTGAGGATGGCAAAATCCGCATCGTTTGGGTGTCGGGATATAACGGAGTATGGGGGAATGAAAGGGCAGACAATTTGGCGGTGAAGACCAGAGGACTGCCGTCAACAAACTTGGTTGTCCCGAAGCCTTTCGGGTCGACGCAGTCCGAGCTAAGGGAAAGCGAAACAGTCGGTAGAAAGGCGAAAATTCTATGGGGGATCCAGATCGTGAGAAGACGAGGCTATTATTGAAAGGAAGTAAGAAGGAGGTCAATATAGCTATTGGTATCATGACGGTACACATAGGACTACGAGCTCACTTATGTAAAATCGGTGCGGCAAGTGATAGCATGTGTAGGGCATGCGGGGAAGATGATGAGACGTTGGAACATTTCCTTTGTCATTGCCCGGCTTTCGCGGCTAACAGATATCAGTTTATATGACAGCTGTATGAAATCATGGACCAATTTGGCCCGTTTGAATTCAAACCAAATATTTGTGAACAATTTCAAGGACCTAGTTTTACTCCTTCAAAAAGCGTGCTATCGACAGCCAGACAATCGGAAAATGTGTCTACTTTGTATTTATTATTTATATTTTAATGAACTACAGAATAAAAAGATATGACTCCTTTGAAATCTTGAATTGAAGCAAGTTTTGTTAGAAACAGAATGAAGAAATAAGTATCCTGTCCATCTAATAACGGAGGCATAAAGAAATATACAATACGTGCACTCAATGCTTAACCCTCGTATGAACGCGTTACTAGTGGTAGTGTCATTATTCTAAAATGCTTCTATGAAATAATTTGTGCATGTGGTAAACGTACAATGCACATTTAAATATTGGTAATATTGGTAATTGTGTTTTGACCCCAATTCCAACAAATCGATACTTACAACAGCGGCCGCATAGAACACTGAGTAGATATAGCAGCCTTCATAATGTCATGTCAAAGCGAAAGTTTACATAGAATTTCATGCATAAATTTGTTACCAGAAAGCTGTTTTGCAACTTTAGAAGAATTTTAAGAAAATAATAAAAGTCAAACATATAAATACGTTCGTAATATTTGCGTTACTTGAGTATGTAAGATGGCTTGCTAACTTTTACACTCTTACTAGGAACTATTAATGGGGTTGTATTGAATTTGGTTTTTTTTTACTTTCTTTATCTGGTTTGATCTCGATATCACTTTCATATTCAATTTGCAAACAATAAAAAACCAATTTTAATTTCTCAAAAACTCCCAAAAAGCCTTGCACAACTGAGCAGATAAAAAAAAATGGAGAAAGTTGGGAACCACAACTTTGAGACAGTCAGTAATTTTATCTACCTCGGCACCGCCGTAACCGAGATTAAGCGAAGAATAATACTGGCAAACTTATGCTACTTTGGACTAAGTAAGCAGTTTCGAAACAAGGCCACCTCTCGACAGACGAGGATTACACTATACAAGACACTGATACTACCCGTGCTGTTATATGGTTCAGAAGCGTGGGTACTTGTGAAAGCAGATGAGGCGTTGCTTGGAGTATTTGAGAGAAAGATTCTTCGTAAAATATATGGACCAGTTTGCGTTAACGGAGAATATAGGCGACGTATGAACCACGAGCTGTATGGCGACGATAGCATAGTTACACGCATCAAAATACAACGGCTGCGTTGGCTAGGTTATGTTGTCAGAATGAATGGATGAAGCTCCAGCAAAGAAGTCTTTTGAAGGCAAACACGGTGGTACACGCAAACCGGGAAGACCAAAAGCCCAATGGAATGATCAAGTTGTGGGAGACACCTCGAAACTTGGTGTCAGAGATTTTAGAATGAGCGCAGAAGATCGAGGCGCTTGGAACGCTATTCTACGTTCGGCTAGTAGAACAAATATTCTGTCATAGACAATTAAAGTAAAGTAAGTAAAGAAAAAATTTGTTGGTTTTATGTATTACAAAAATCTGTCGAAAAAATTTAAGAAAACGTTGACACCTCATTTGCGCGATCATAACACGTTGTTCCAAGAGGAGAAAGAGAAATTGAATCCTGGAACAGGTATCAAAAGTGTACGGAGAAACAAAAGTGTATAAGTGCAAAGGAGTTCAAACAAAGTTTGTGGGAAAAAGTTTTATAAGAAGATCAGGGAGTCTGCACTACAAAATCAATTGGTAGATGTTCGCCTTTTAAAATAAAGCCATTCAGTTATGCTATTGACCCGATATCTCGAAAACTAGATGAGGAATCGTCTTATCTCTTTTCTATTTATAGATATGCTTAATAAATGTAGAACTATCAAAAACAAATAAAAGCGTGCTAAGTTCGGCCGGGCCGAATCTTATATACCCTCCACCATGGATCGCATTTGTCAAGTTCTTTGGCCGATATCTCTTTATATAATAATGGATAAGAATTGCTATGCAATTTCAGCTAGACCAAGTTATGAACCGATTGAACACATATTTGGTTTGGCTGCTGGAGACAAAAGTAGAATTTATTGTGCAAATTTCAGCCAAATCGGATAAGAAAGGCGCCTTACAGCGGCTCAAGAAATAAAATTTGGGAATCTGTTTATATGGGAGCTATATCAGGTTATGGACCTATAGAGACCATATTTAACACGTATGTTAAAAGTCATACAAAAAGTCGTTGTGTAAATCAGATAGGAATTGCTCTCTTTAGAGGATCAAGAAGTATAAACGGGAGATCGGTTTATATTGGACCTATATCAGTTTGAGCACCGATTTAAACCATACTTGGCACAGATGTTGGAAGTCATAACAAAACACATCGTGCAAAATTTCCGTCATTTCGGGTAATAATTGCGCCCTCTAGCGGCTCAAGAAATCAAGATCCAAGCCCGGTTTATATGGGAGCTATATCGGGTTATGAACCGATTTGGATCGTACTTAGCAGAGCTGTTGGAAGTCCAAATAAAACACTTTGTGCAAAATTTCAGCAATATCGGAAAAGAATTACGCCCTCTAGAGACGCAAGAAGGTCCAGGTCCAATATCGGGTTATATGGCAACATTTTTCACTATTTTTCAACTTTGATGGAAAATAAAAATATGCCATTAAAATAAATCTTTTATTGCCCTTTAAGAAATTTTTCGATTAAATCGATATTTTATTTCATCCAACATACAATTATGTGCAATAAAATAGGGACAGCGGATAGACGGACAAATAAAGGATTCTAAAGCATGTAAAATGAGAGCTCGATTGATAGTTTATAGCAATTTTTTAATGAATGTAGACTGTAAAAACAACAAGCAAGTGCTTTCACAAGAAAGCACTATTGCTACAAAAACCCCAATTTTAGGTTGTGCAAAATATTGGGTTGCCCAAAAAGTAATTGCGGATTTTTTAAAAGAAAGTAAATGCATTTTTAATAAAACTTAGAATGAACTTTAAACAAATATACTTTTTTTACACTTTTTTTCTAAAGCAAGCTAAAAGTAACAGCTGATAGCTGACAGAAGAAAGAATGCAATTACAGAGTCACAAGCTGTGAAAAAATTTGTCAATGCCGACTATATGAAAAATCCGCAATTACTTTTTGGGCAACCAATAAAAGGCAATTCGTTTAAAAAATTTAGAAAATTCCTCTTTAAAAGCTGTTAGTCAAAGTGAATAAAAAACGATAATTTCTTCGTAGAAATGTAAAAACAAGAGTTTAGGTACAATATTTTTTTTTTTTTAATTAAAGTTTTTCTACTTCTACTAACCTAGGCAGAACGAGGAACTTAGACCCTGTAATAAGAAAATATATGCAAAACTAAAAAACATGGAAATTGTTATAGGAAAGTGGCTGAATTGCTTAGTTTAAAAAACTCTGATGAAAAATGTTTTAAAATGCATACCCAAACCAGAAAACCTTGTCAAGAAACCGAAAATTGTGAGGCGAAGCATAGAACGACCAGAAAAATTTTTCGTCTAAACAAAAAACTTTGGTAAATATTTAAGTTGTAATTTCAATAATTCGATAAACTTCAATTCTTGAAAATTTATGTATAAAAACCATGTTTCAACAAAGGTTTATATAAAGAAAAATGGCGCAATATTCTTTGGTCTGAAAACTAAAAAGCATTTTTAATAGCCCAAATAGGGATATAAGATCATGTAATGAAACCGCTTAAAGCCACAGCGGACTCCAAGTATACCGTACAAATCGTCAAACATGTCGGTGGAAATATCATAGTTTGGGAAATGTTTTCAATGGAGTGAGCCCCGTCTATGGCATAGACGGCATCATAAAAATTACAAATAACGTTAAAATTTTACAGGATTGTATTCTTACATTGTCTGGAGACTTAAAACTAGTCAATTTTTCCATACTGCACCAGAGCCCTAAGCACACGTCGTAATACAGACAATCTTGGCATAGAAGCAATAAAATACCAGTTCTAGGGTAGCCCTCAAAGGCTCCGAATCTAAATTTGATTGAAAAATTTTGGAATATCATTAAAACTCAAATAAGGGGAATACGTCAGTCCAGTTCAAATGAATTTTGATTACCCATTTCAGGTCCATGGGTAATTATACCAGTTTCGGTTCGCCAGAACTGAACCGACTCTGTGCCTAGATTGATCTAAGCCCTTATTAAGCACAAGAGATAGTTAAGTTACTAAAAAGCTGTTAGAACATAATTTGGCTGCAATTGTAACTCAAAACTTGACTTCCATTTTCTAATTCTGCAGTTTTCGTTTGAAATCCAGAAGTGTCCCTATTATTTTCCACAGGTTAAATATTGATAGTATGCTAAAAATGGCAAACAAATAAAACAAACAGCACAGGTTTAACATTTTCGTAACGGAACTTGTTTTTGCTGTCTACATGCATTACAAATTGGTATAAACCATCGATCTAGCTCTCATTTTTTTTAGAATCCTTTAATTGTACGTCTATCCGCTGTCCCAATTTTTTGCCTAGACACATGTCCATAAAAAAATACAATATATATGAGAATGCTTGCCGATTAGAGAACGCTCTATTTTTATACTCTTCACCATAGGATACCCCCAGGTATACTATTGGGTTGCCCAAAAAGTAACTGCGGATTTTTCATATAGTCGGCGTTGACAAATTTTTTCACAGCTTGTGACTCTGTAATTGCATTCTTTCTTCTGTCAGTTATCAGTTGTTACTTTTAGCTTGCTTTAGAAAAAAAGTGTAAAAAATTATATTTGATTAAAGTTCATTATAAGTTATATTAAAAATGCATTTACTTTCTTTTAAAAAATCCGCAATTACTTTTTGGGCAACCCAATAATTTCGTTCATTCTGTATGTAAAACCTCGAAATATGCGTCTGAGATCCCATAAAGTATATACATTCTTGATCGTTATGTCATTTTAAGTCGATCCGTCCGTCTGTCAAAAGCACGCTAACTTTCGAAGGAGTAATGTTAGGCGCTTGAAATTTTGAACAAATACATTTTATTAGTGTAGGTCGGTTGGGATTGTAAATGCGCCAAATTGGTACATGTTTTGATATAGCTGCCATATAAACCGATATTGGGTCCTGACTTCTTGAGCCTCAAGAAAACGCAATTATCGTCCGATTTGGCTAAAATTTTGCGCGTGGTGTTTTGGTATCTCTTTTAACAACTGCGCTAAGCATGGTTCAAATAGGTCCATGTTTTAATATAGCTGCCATATAAACCAATCTAGGGTATTGACTTCTTGAGCCTCTAGAGGGCGCAATTCTCGTCCTATTTGGCTGAAATTTTGCACGTGGTGTTTTGGTACCACTTCCAATAACTGTGTTAAGTATGATTCAAATCGGTTCATAATCTGGCATAGCTGTCATATAAACGGATCTTGGATCTTGACTTCTTGAGCCTCCAGAGGGCGCAATTCTCTTCCGATTTGACTGAAATTTTGCACGAGGTGTTTTGTTATGACTTCCAATAACTGTGCTAAGTATGGCGCATATCGATACATAACCTGATATAGCTGTCATATAAACGGATCTAGGATCTTGACTTCTTGAGCCTCTAGAGGGCGCAATTCTCATCCGATTTGGCAGAAATTTTGTACAACGGCTTCTCTCATGACCTTCAAGATACGTGTCTAATATGCTCTGAATCGATCAACAGCTTAATACAGCTCCCATATAAACCCATCTCCCGATTTTGCTTCTTATCCGAATGAACTGAAATATTACTCAATGACTTTTACAATGTTTAGCATTCATTTATGGTCCGAATCGGACTATAACTTGATATAGCTCCAATAGCTTTACAGTTCTTATTCAATATTCTTCATTTATTTAAAAGGAGATACCGTGCATAGAAATCGACAAATGCTATCCATGGTGGAGGGTATATAAGATTCGGCCCGGCCGAACTTAGCACGCTCTTATTTCTTTTTGTTTTATCAACCCATTAAGCGGATTTTCCCCTTATTTATTATGGAGAAAAATGCTTCCTAAGAGCCTATGGAGAAAAATGCTTTCTAAGCGCTTATCACCGTCTATTATCGCCGAATATTAATGACATTTTTGGTAAGCGTGTAAAATAGAAATCATATGGTGTCATATTTCAATTTTAATGAAAATATTAAAGGAGGAAGAACGTAGTATATTTATTCAATGATTAAAGGTTCGGAAATGCAAAAAATTGCGTATAATTAAAAAAAAAGAAACAATTTTTAACGCAGCCAAATATTTATTTATAAATAAAATTACTTATTTTTGTGTTTTGTTGATATGTATTTGGTTTCTTCGGATGAGTATTAAGGCCGGTTATGCTCTCGTAAATGTAGAGAAACGTGTCAGCTGTTTTGTTTATCCATATGAAAACATATCAAAACAATTACCGAACGTAAGGATTGGTACTCTATTCTGCTTTCGAAATAGCGGCTGAAATTTTCAATTGTTTCCCGAGCGAAATTTGACAGCAATCAAATGTTTTTGTTCCATACCCTATTTTATATGCTTTTTCTCAAATAAGTAAAGAAAAATTAACCACTGAAACAAATAATGGTGGTCTCATTTGTACAACAACCACAAATGATATGGTGCAATCCGCCATCTTGCATAAAGCTGATCGACGTTTTGCCAACACACACAAAGAAATTTGTGTACGTGTGTGTATACGTGTGCGTACATGAGCAGAGAATATTCGAGAAAGAAGATAACAAAGAGAATGCAAAAACTGACATCTTAATACCGTCAAACCTGGCCGGCTGGTAACAGCGTTCGCGTGAGACCACCTTTTTAAATCTCCCTTGAAATGATGTCGGCAATAGTTTGAAGTGTTGCCAATATAGTAGTTTTTGCCATTTCTTCGCTATAAGCAGAGTACTACTTTCCGCCTATTTTTAGTCAACGTTTTTTTTTTATATGGCGTTTGACAGCATTCCGCCTGAAAAGCTGAACAGAATACTCAGAACACCGAAAAGTAGAACTCGGTATATAAAAATCGCAAAATTTTGCCCATGAACATTCCACTAAGGAACAGGGGCAAACTTCTAACATATCAATGAGTGCAGTCCGATTCAAGTTTAAGCTCAATGATAAGGGGCCTCCTTTTTATAGCCGAGTTCAAACGGCGTCACGCAGTGCGACACCTCTTTGGAGAGGAGTTTAACATGGCATAGTACCTCATAAATGTTGCCAGCATTAGGAGGGAAAACCACTGCTGAAAATTTTTTCTGATAGTCTCGCCAGGATTCGAACCCAGGCGTTCAGCATCATAGGCGGACATGCTAAGCTCTGCGTTCAGGTGGCCTCCGTACATACACATAAGAAGAAATTACAAGATGAGTGTTGGGGTCGAGCATCAATACGGCGCCATGGTATCTGCTAAACTATGTTAGGACTATAGATGTCGTGAAACCACAGTCTATTGAAGGATTCCACACACTTCGACCTCACTGTTTAAGAACCCGCGGCCTACAGGGCCGGCATATATCCTGATTTCGAACACTCTTAATCCCTTCTTTCTTTTGCGGCTATCGTTATGGCACAGAGCTCTGCCTGAAAGAACATACACTCGTCCAGCAGTCTCACGTACATACAGATGTTGTGTGTGTCGGAGTATAGAACCAAATACAGTTCATATCCCCATCTTAGGGCTACCTATAAAGACCGATATATCATTCCCTCCTCTTTCGGTTGGAAAGACGGCTCGACTTCTTGTGCCACTTCGCAAAGGGCCGTCTTCTCCGAAGCATAATTGCTTGTTTACATTTATTCTACACTAGCTGTCGCGGGCCCGCTCCGTTGCGCCTTCTTTTACTTTATATAGAACAAAAGTTTCCTTGGAATATTTATTTTCGACAATTAAAGAGCTTTTAGTGAAATACCATGCTTAGTACAATTTAACAATATAAGTGCCTTTGTCCGTGTTTTCGGGGGTTAGGTGGTCCCCCAAGCACTTGGCCCTGGGGGACCACCTCACCACCTCAGCATCGTGCTCTTCTTTCAAAAACCATTTATTTAAACCGCATATTGCCATTGATTTAGGGGAGTTTACACGATAAGGCGTCCCCCAAACACATGGCCCAAAATAGGTTATCAAATTCGTTTTCTAATCTTAAATACCACATATTGGCATGGTCGAAAACTTTTTACCCTATGCGGGGTGTTTTGGGGATATACCTTTAATTTGAGCCCCATATTTCCATAGTCGGCAAACGTGACCGGCTTGGGGGGTGTTTTGGGGGATGGGCGGCCACTCAGTGAGTTGGTCTTGAAAATATATATCAGATTCGTGTTCCACTCTAAAAACCCTCTTATTTGAGCCTCATATTGCAAAAGTCAGCAAATACTTACTATTTGGGTGGTCTTGTGGGGGTGGGGTGGCCCCATAGACACTTTTCCCAAATATTGATATCAGATTCGTGCTTTACTCCCAAAGACCTTTCATTTGAGCCCCATGTGGCTATGGTAGTAAATTTGTCCCCTTTGGGGGAGGTTTTTGGGAAGAGGCGGCCCCCAAACACTTGGTCTCATATTTAGATATCAGATTCTAATTCTACACTCAAATGCCTTTTATTTAAGCCCCATATTCCCATGGTTAGTAAATAAGTCCTGTTTGGGGGGTGTTTTGGGGAAGGGATATCAGATTCGTATTTGGATATCAGATTCGTATTCTACTCGCAAATACCTTTCATTTGAGTCCCATATTGCTATGGTCGGTAAAAATGTCCGTGTTAGGGGTGTTTTGGGGGTTGGGGTGGTCCACAGATACGTTTTCTTATCCTAAATAACTTTCACTTGATTCCCATATTGTCGTGATCGGTCTAAATATATGTTTGGTAGGTTTTAGGGTGGGGCGGCCCCCCTAGGTACCCCATCCGAAATTTGGATACCAAATTTTTATTTTTAGGGTACTCTATGTGAGCACGCAAAATTTCGCTTAGATCTGGCGTTTCTGAGAATTAGGGTAAGGGGAAGGGTCCGCCCCCCCACCCCTTCAGATATCAAAAAATGTAGTACCCTATTTTCACCACGGGATCATTATGCACCATCTGTGAAAATTTCAAGAAAACGGTTCAGCCGTTTCTGAGTTTATAAGGAACACACAAACATACAAACTAACAAACAAACAAATAAACAAACAAACCTACAAACAAACACAAATTGATTTTTATATATAAGATTTACAGTACATTAACGAGAGCATAACCAGGCCTTTGTTCAATGTGAAAATACAAAGCATTTACCGGGAATAGTATTTTATCTGCCCATGAGATAGCGATCCGCAAGATTGGTAAATAAAGGAACCCAAATATTGCCAAATATTGGGTTGCCCAAAAAGTAATTGCGGATTTTTTAAAAGAAAGTAAATGCATTTTTAATGAAACTTAGAATTAACTTTCATCAAATATACTTTTTTTACACTTTTTTTCTAAAGCAAGCTAAAAGTAGCAGCTGATAACTGACAGAAGAAAGAATGCAATTACAGAGTCACAAGCTGTGAAAAAATTTGTCAACGCCGACTATATGAAAAATCCGCAATTACTTTTTGGGCAACCCAAATATAATGTATTATCCGATTTATTTTGAAACATTCCATTCATAAGTGTCATAAAAATTTCAATCACAAAAGTGATAACTTTAAATTTATTATGGCGCTTTTTCAATTTCTTCATCTATCCATTTGATATCATAAAATAGCTGGTTAATACATTTTTGTGTTTTCTGTTTCGGATTTTTAAAAGGAAAGGTGTACGTTTGAAAGCCTTAAAGTGTTCAAGATCGAAATAATGAGAAAATTCGTCATATTAACGACATTATTATGTCAATAAAGTTATGGACCATTGATTAGAGCAATGCATGAAACCTTGGTGAGCGTTTGCTTACATTTTGTTTGTTTGTCACATATAATTATCATTTAATGTTCTGAAAAGTTAGATTCATAATCAGTGTGGCCGTTTTTGGTAGGTTCCTACCAAAATTGGTAGATTTTTATTATCTTGGTAGGTAGGCTGACCTCAATTTTTGGCAGGTTTTTTCATTATAGATATAAAACCAAGTTAATTACCGAAAAAATCGCACCTTGTCGTTTCTGTATAATCGTTAAGTGTGCAGAAAAATGTGAACGTCGTGGATCCAAATACTGTTACAAGGGGTCTCGCTGATTCAAATTTCCTGAAAAAGGGTGCAAGTTCTGCTGTTGGCTATAACTGGTACGAGTGTAAAGGGATCTTTTTTAAATTTCATAAATTGTGGATAATAAATGTGGCATATGTGGCAGCTGATCTAGTACTTTGTTTCGTTGAAATTGTATATAAAGTAATATGATGTGTTCCAACTGGAAAGGCCAAATGACCAACTGTTCGGTGGTGGGTAAAAATACATTCTATAGCACATTTTTTGGCTTGCACATTTGGTAGGTTTTCGTCGGGTTTGGTAGAATTTTTCTTAAATTTTTATATGAAATAATTTTCTTGAGTGGCTACACTGTTCAAAATACATCTATTTCTGATATACTATGGTTGTTGTACAACTGGCTATTGCAACATTTTGGCTCATTTATTGCTCTACCTATCGACAATAAACAGACCGCTATGCCTATGTATACGAAAATTTACTGCAGAACATTCACGAATTATTCTGAAATTCAAAAACTCGCCCAAAATTTTCAATTCCAAATTGTCCATCTTTTTAACCCCAGGCTATTAAGAGGGTCATGCATTTAAAAAGGAACGAAACACTAAAAGTTTCTATTCTATCAGTTTATGTGAGCAGCTACTGTTCGTCTTACAATACGACAAGTGACTTTAATTGACAAGCAGATGCGAGATACTATTCATTTCAGTTATTGATTAAAGACCTTTTGTTAATGGTAAACGAGTCAGGGTCAAGCTATGAACTCCGATGGTCAATGATCGATATTTGTTAGATTTATTAAATTTGTAAACACTTTCTAACTTTTCATTCTACTTTTGATTTAAGATAACATTTTTGGAGAACTAGGTATCTAAGAATATTTTTAAAAAGAACTAGCCAACTAGAACTGAAACAACGTTGATGGTGACAATTGCATTGTCTTCATTTTGTCATTGTCATTGTCGTTGTCGTTAATTTAATCAAAGTGTCTTTTAAATTGTTTAATGGCCCAATTTGTAGGTCATAGGAGTATGACTGTTCTTGTTGTAGCCACATTTGAATGTGAATGTAACGATCCTCGTCAAGCTCCAAAGGTCAGCAAGCTCGTTTCGGTTCATAAGACCGATCGTCGAGGGAACGTTGGTTATTTTAATGCGCCAATTACTTGCCTTTGATACCATATCGAGTATTACAGGCACTCAGTACTTAAGCAAAAGCAAAAGCCGAAGCCGCTCGGCCTCATACTGGGACCCTCCACTCGATATCACAGATAGTTCGTGGCTCCAATTGGAGTTACTCCGTATATGAGAGCTATGCGTTAGCTCTCAGCTGAGGTTCTCGCGATGACGATGAGCACCACACAAATACGGGATTACTAGGGCGTCCTATTCATCCATTTACACAATTTGGATGTCAGATTTATGATCATTTCATCCAATAATCCTATTTGGTAGTAAGATGCCATATGTCTCCCAATATCCATATATATCGATCTGCCGATTTTGGGTCTTAAGCCCATAAAAGGTGCATATGTTTACCGGTTTCACTAATTTTGAACAGTGGTTTGTATTACATCCCTTGATATCCTTGTCAAATACTGTGTAGACCAAATCTAGGGTCTTATTCCCATAAAGACAGGATTCATTGCCCGACATTGTTGAAATTTGAAACAGTGCATACAAAGTGTGAGTTTTTGCAAATTATTAAATTTTATTATCAAATTTGCGTGCTTTGTTACGAAAGTTCATTGTTCGACTGCTATCGTGATTTTATAGCTATAAAAACAAAAAAATTAAATCCACACAGAATGGTCGTGATTTTTTAAAAATAATCCCCCTTATTCTGTTGTTGTTGCTGTAGTAGCAGTGTGTGTTACACTGAGGCGGCAGCCCTTGTCGATGAAGGGATTGATCGGGTCAATCCGGTACATACAACCGGCTGCCATGGGATTGCCCTTATTCTGGTCGGCGAAGGCGAAGTCGAATATAGAATGTTGAAATTTTCACAAAATCACTTCACTACGGGAGTATAGTCATACTGGATATGCTACAATGTGCTGTGTCTTCTACGTCCTCGTGGTAAGACTATGTAACCCCCCGACCTCTCCCATACGGCAATATACGCAACGGCATCATCCCAGCCCCAATATTGCCAGGCCAGTGCTGGGAAGTGTATAATTTTTGCAACTAAACTGCAACGGTCTCTGTGGGAAGGTCGATGAGATTGTGGATTTTCCGAGTCGGAAGAGCATTTTGGTCGCAGCAATCCAGGAGACAAAGCTGACCAACAAATGCAGCTTGCACAGTTGTCACGGATACAATGTGCTACGTAAGGATCGCTCAAGGAATGGAGGTGGGGATTGGCCTTCGTGATACACCATTCCGTGCAATATAGACCCATCTAGCCTGCGCCTGGCGCTAGTGACCGCTACATGGAGTGCATGGGAATAGCAGTCAGGTCCGGTACAGACGAGAAAGAGCTATACAACGCGCACATACGATCCGAACGGCGTGCCGCAGTGCGACACCTATTTGGAGAGAAGTTTAACATGGCATAGTACCTCACAAATGTTGCCAGCATTAGGAAGGAAAAACCACCGCTGAAAAAAAAAAATTTTATGGTCTCGCCAGGATTCGAACCCATGCGTTCAACGTCATAGGCGGACGTGCTAACCTCTGCGCTACGGTGACCTTTGGGGTCAGACCACCTTTCCATTATTCTCACCAACGACCGACCACCCGACTTCATAACCTCTGAGCGCCGGACGTGTATCAATCAGAAGAAGGACGATTGGGCTGGCTTCAGAGAGTATACCGATCGCCGCTTCAGTGAACTGCCACCCCCATCGGATGTGCTATTAGCCGAGAGGAAATTCCGAGACATCATTAACGCAGCAGCCGCCCGCTTTATACCAGCCGGTCGAATAACCCAAGTGCGGCCCAACTTCCCGGCGCAGGCAGTGGTACTCGCATACGAGCGTGATGGGATTCGTGGTATGGACCCCACTAACCCCAGAATCAGCGAGCTGAATCTGGAAACAAACAGGGTGGACGAAAATCAGCGGAATTTGTGGCTGGAACACTTGGAGCAATGTAACTTAGGAACCGGTGTAGGCAAGCTGTGGTCTACTGTTAAGTTACTCTCGAACCCCGGTAGACGGGATGGCAGGACCTCAGTTACTTTTGGCGAAATAACCGTGACTGATCCGAAGAGATGCGCCAGGTTGTTCAACCGTCAATTTATTATGCATCCCGAGAGTGACAGGGCAAGAAGAGAGCCAATCGCCGTATTCGTTGTCTCTGAGCCGATGAACAGCACAACTGCTTTGTATGCCATCACCGCACTCATTTGCAGTGGCTTCAATCAGCCAAGGCCTTGTGATAGGACGGTCCTCGTGGCACTGGACATATCGAAGGCATTCGACACGGTCAGCCATGCCAAACTATTTGAGGACATCTCCAACACGTCCCTCCAGCCAAGCCTGAAACGCTTGGTCGCGAATTATCTGTGTGGTCGCCAGTCATTTATTGAATTTAGGGATAAGAAGTCGAAGCACCGTAGAGTGAAACAAGGAGTTCCCCAAGGTGGGGTGATATCTCCGGCACTGTTTAACTTCTTCCTAAGCTCCATTCTACCCCCTCCAGACGGCATAGAGATCGTATCATATGCGGACGATTGTACGATCATGGCATCAGGCCCTTCACCCAATGTTGACATCTGCGATAGGTTGAACATCTACCATATTTCGCTGCAATAAATCTGAAGATATCTGCCACCAAATCTTCATCCACATTGTTCACTATAAATACGCGTTAGGTGAATACTGAGCTGATGATTCCGACCATCAAGTGTCCTAAAATACTTGGCGTCACATTTGACAGCTCTTACACATTCTCCCCACATGCCACAGCAATCTGCGATAAAGTCAAAAGTAGAAACGAGATCCTCGAGTCACTTGCTGCCAGCACTTGGGGTGTAGACAAAGAAACCTTGTTGACCACGTACAAAGCAATTGGCCGGTCTGTGGTAAGTTATGCAGCGCCAGTGTGGTCACGTCAACTTTGTGAAACGCAGTGGAATAATATTCAGATCTGTCAGAATGCCGCCCTCCGAACTGCGACGGGCTGTCTCCTCAGTTCTCATGTGGACCACCTCCATTAGGAGACAAAGATCCTACCAGTTCGAAGACATAACTACATGCTGTCTAAGCAATACCTTTTGAGCTGTTATCGCAGAGACCATCCAAATCATCATCTTGTGGATAGATATCCACCGCCCAGAAGCCTTAAGGTAGATCTACATGATCTAGAGTGTGAGGTTCAACGCTACAAGGGAGAACCTCTGGGTCAAACGGCATATCAAGCTGGTCTAGACAACATTCAGAGTACTCAGCAAACCAGAGCAGTATCACATAAGTCGAATTCGACTGTCAAATTTGACAAAAACGATCGACATATAAGTTAATTGAGTTCTAAAGAGCATCGCGCCTGTTTGTCGAAAGGGTATTAACCCACTTTTATATTATTTTTTTATTTATCACAATATTTTTCTATTATTAAACTGTCGAAGGCGAATAAGTTACAGAATACCATAAAATGTGAAATTCGTCTTTGTCTATGATGCTGTCGATTTTCGTCTTCGACAATGGGAATAAGGGTGAATCCTTCGGGAACGTTTATGAAGAATAAATTGTTTTCTTAAAAAATTATGAATCGCAGATAAAAACTAAAACCGATTCTCCAATTTCTTGTGCAAAACTTCCTAGAAATGTTGGTACCTATATAGCGACTTTGAAAACCGCGTCATAGACACAAAAATCGGCACAAAAAATAGAAGGGTGGGTTTATCACCAAACAAGGTAATACCTTTTTTATCATCCTCGGTTGTCATTAGTCCTGTAGTCAAATAATGAAATAGCCTAAACAAGTATGGTGGGGTATTTTTGATTACCGTCTTTATGGCTTTGTGATTTTTTTAACAAAACTACAACGGCTTATAAATTGGTTTGTTTGCGATGTAGATCGTTCTCCTTTTGAAATTGACGTAAATACCTGTATGTATAGGAACCCATTTCTACACTTGCCTTAGGAATACCTAAGTCTACTTATTGTTTTTATTTAGCTTCAAATTTGTGGAGTAATTTAAGTTTGTGAAGTAATTAAAATGACTTCACAATTGTTTCACTAAAAATGTTTTGTTTGAAATTTTGTAGTTGCTCGAAAATGGAACAAACGACCAGCTCCTGGACATAAAATTGCTTGCCTCTCACCACTACAATTTTCAAATTCAAAATTCACGTTTATTCAACGTTTAACCCAGTGGTATTGCTGAGAGACATCAAGACTCAAATCGCATGAGTGTGGCAACATTTCACGATTTCTTACATATTTGCTGAGAAGAAATAGCGACACACAACGGAATGCAAATTAGTTGGATAAATGCAGTGCAGCGGCAAATAAACCACAGTTCCTCAAAAGCAAGTGCAGACGGTAGAGCGTGAACAACACCTTCCCCCAACATTGCAATTTTTGGTATGTATACTTGTGCTGGTTCAGTATTTTTTTTTCATTATAAATAACATTGATTAATGAATGGAAGATATATTTTTCCGTACCTTCTTCCTTTTATATCGATTAAATCGGTCGTTTCACTACTAGCTTTGTTTAAAATATATTTTTTAATGTGCTTGCTTAACACTTTGTTCAGTTTTTGTTATTGTTTTTAGTTTGGTTATTTTATTCTCTCTCGTCGTTGACACTTTCGTCGCAGCTTATGTCCGAAGTTGGCTGAGTGAAGGCGACGCCGACGCGTGGCGAAATCGACGGCGTACATATTGCTATAGAAAGAGTTAGACACAATGGAAAACGCCTTTGTTAGAGAGATGTTCTTTTCTACAATGTACAGTTTACACTACACATCCTGATTACTCTTTATTTGTGTATTGTTGATATTAATGGTTAAAGCCTAGTACCTAGAACAAAGGTCAAACAACAGCACACAACAAAGGCAACATAATTGAAACAGAGTTGATTGGTGCCCATTTCCTGAGCATTTAATTACATTGGCAATTAATTGAAGCGAAATTTGTATTGGCGCAGCAACATGCCGCTACTATTTTACGTATAGAACTCAGTACCACTTATACGAAATGTGTTCGCACTTCTTCGTCACCATTTTTATACCCTCCACCATAGGTTGGGGGTATACTAATTTCATCATCCTGTTTGTAACACCTCAAAATATGCGTCTGAGACGCCATAAAGTATATATATTCTTGATCGTCATGTCATTCTAAGTCGATCTTGCCATGTCTGTCCGCCTGTCTGTCGAAAGCACGCTAACTTATGCATATTTTTGCATAAAATTGGGATTGTAAATGGGGCAAATCGGTTCATGTTTTGATATAGCTACCATATAAACCGATCTTGGGTCTTGACTTCGTGAGCCCCTAGAGGGCGCAATTCTCGTCCGATTTGACTGAAATTTTGCAAGTAGTGTTTTGGTGTCACTTCCAACAACTGTGTTTAGTATGATTGAAATCGGTTCATAATCTGGTATAGCTGTCATAACCCGATCTTGGGTGTTGACTTCTTGAGCCCATAGAGCGCGCAATTCTCTTCCGATTTGGGTTAAATTTTGCATTAGGTCTTTTGTTATGACTTCCAATAATTGTGCTAGGTATGGCGCAAATCGGTACGTAACCTGATATAGCCGCCAAATAAACCGATCTGGGATCTTTGAGTTCTTGAGCCTGTAGAGGGAGCAATTCTCATCTCTCTCATGACCTTCATCATACGTGTCTAATACGGTCTGAATCGATCAATAGCTTTATACAGCTTACACAATGACATCTAGAAATTTCAGCATTCATTTATGGTCCGGAATATAACTTGATATAGCTCCATTAGCATTCTTATCCAATATTCTTTGTTTGCTTAAGAAGTGATACTGCGCATAGAACTCGACAAATGCGATCCATGGTGGAGGGTATATAAGATTCGGCCCGGCCGAACTTAGCACGCTCTTACTTGTTTTATAATGCGTTTTGACAATTGTTCAGCCGAAAAGTCGAGGTCAGTACTAGGCTTAATGTATCACATATACACATGGTCATGAATTTTTACTAAAAATTAGTAGTGAAATTCAGTAGTGTTTTAACGAAAATCATTTAGTTAAAAAGCGATAACAGAAAAGTTAACGAATTTGGTATTCAATAGCCACTTTTAACGATAATCGACATTGTTCAAATCAACAAACAGAAATTCCATAAAACAAATTCCACTAAACAATGGTGTTTACTTTAACGAAATAAATGAAGATAAATATTTACGATGGCTGTAGAGTATTTTTCTCTTGTTTTTCTCAAACATTTCGGATATGTGTTTGTACAATAAATTAATAAGCGTGGTAGTGGCGTGTATTTCTTAACATGAAAAAATAGTTCGCGAAAGTTTTATACGAATAAATTTGAATTTATAGCACTTTTCCTAAACAATTTTGTACATTTTATTTAAATTTGTGACGTTTTCAAATTAATTAAAGAAGAATTTCAGGCTATGAGAAGAATTATTTTTTATTTTTGTCGATTCCTCTTTGTGTTTTTCGTTGTTTTGGGTAGAGTTCGCACCATTTTTTGTTCTTTGTGTGTGCTATGGTTCTTAACTATAATACACACACAACCAAAACTCGTTGACAGATAGTGCACTTCACTAGATAAAATTGTACTCAGCTGTTTACGGTACCCTACCTGGTAGTTATGTCATGGTTATAAGTTACAGAATTGCGGTACAGATATCGCTTAAAGTCCGCTACTATTATGTTCGTTTTTCAAGGTTAGTTTTTTTTTGCAAAAATCTCAATGATAACATGCTCTCTTTTTGCATTAAAAAATCAATATTTTTTCAACAATTCGTTTTGAAACACTATAAAAATTTCAATGATAATACTACTATTAAAATGTAATACTCTTATTAAAATGTTATCATAAGTAACTTGCTACTGAATGAAATAAGTTAGTCTTTTTGTTTTATCTATTGTCTAAAGAAAAGTAATCGCGAAAAATATCGATTTTAAAGCCTAGTACTGACTTCATTCACAGCGAAAATTCCGACGGACTTTTGTTTGCGTTCTGACAGAGAAAAGATATTTTTCGCGATTACTTTTCTTTAGACAACAAAGAACAACAGTATTGAAACAGAGTTGATCTGGCCCATTTCGTAAGCATTTAATTACAATTGCAATTAAAATTGTGCGAAATTTGTCCTGCTGCAGCGACATGTCGCTACTATTTTGCTCATAGAACTCAGTTGTTCGTGTGATGTAAGTACTAGGATTTAATGCGAAAAGCGAACAAAGTACCAGCCTTAATGAAGGAATGTCCTACTGAACGAAATAATTTTTTTTTGCTTCAAAATTTATTATATAAAAAAAGTAATCGCTAAAAGCGAACCTAGTATCAGCCCTAAATCGAAAATGTAAATCATTTCTTTACAGATGTTGAATGAAAAGATGTATGAGGAAAAAAAATAAAAAAGAGAATGTAAAGAAAAGAATGAAGACGAATGAAGAACAAAAACTAAACAAGAAATAGTTCTAGAAAGAGTCCGATTATTTGACAACATGCTGTAACGACATTTACCAACTTGTGAAAACAATTAAGGCTAAAACAGAACTAGTAGCATTTTTCAACGCGACGCTCCTCAAGGAGATCATTCTGTTCTGGCCTTTAGAGCTGCTTCTATGTTTGTAATTCGCTGTTGAAAGAAACACTACAAAAATCTTCCAGACAAAATTGAAAACTAGATTTAATTAAGATATGTTTAAAGGTTAATTTTTTAAGAGTTATAGGAAAGTTTTTAAAAAGAAAACACATAAAATTCCGAAAAATGCATAACATACATATTTATTTGAATCGATAGTACGGTCCATATAATTTAATGTTTGAAGATTATTTCAAGTAAATGTTGATCGTGACTGCGCCTCAATCACCGGATTTAAAAAGGTGATCCCACACGAACAGCTGTTAACAGCCGGCCAGGTTTGACGGTATTAAGGTCAGATTTTTGTTTGTTATCTTCCTTCTCGCATATTCTCTACTCATGTACGCACACGTATACACACCCGCAAACAAAATTTTTTGTGTGTGTTGGCAAAACGTCGATCAGCTTGATGACAAGATGGCGGATTGCACCATATGATTTGTGGTTGTTGTACAAATGAGTCCACCTTTAATTGTTTCACCATGGTCAGGATTCACTGAATAAGGTTAAGCCAAGCGACCTGCCGACATAAAATTTTTTTAAATTTTGGCAGTACTTGGCATTGAGGATGTCAACTTGTTCTCTTTTTACATTCGTTCTTTGTTTACAATTTCTCCTATTTGATGGCATTTTCAATCGGCAGATTTGACATCCTTAATGATGTTTATGAAGCCTATCTATCCACTTTATGTTTTGCAAGTGACCTAACCTTCTATTAGTGAATCCTGCGCCATAGTATAGGCACATGACATAATTACCAGGTAATGTACCGTAAACAGGAGTTTTTGTTGTGTGTGTGTATTAAAGTTATGAACCAAACTCCCGCAAACAACGAAAAATACTCGCAATCAGAGTTGTACGAATTAATGACTTTGACAGATAGTACACCCAATGTTTTGTTGTTGGGCAACTGCAACTACCTGTAAATGAATTACTTGTTCTTCTCTTAATAATAGGTTCCGCAGTGCTTCAGAATAAGATTCTCGAATATGTCTAGTCCAAGGTATTCTATTCACGCATATATGTATTACCACATTTCGAAAATACAATAAAACACAAAAAACAAAAACGCTAAAAAACAAAGTGAAATTGATATCTAGCTAAATCATCTTTTTTGTTCTGAGTAGGTAATGGGAAAGATGTTGGGCTTTAATTCTGCTCCAAAACATGACATCTAGCGGAGTATTTTGAATGGTAAATAAGTACGATATTTAAATCGAGTTCTAAAAGAAAATGTAGGAAAATACCTTGAATGCTAAACACATGGTTGTATTCCATCATGTTTTACGATTTACTAATTTATTAACATGTCGACGTTTACTGCTCAGCCATTTAGTAATGGATGAGTTGTGAAATAAAAGTGTCGGTAATAATGTGACTCGCGTGGAAAAAGATAAGAGATAATCTTATATATAAAAATCAATTTGTGTTTGTTTGTTTGTGTGTTCCTTATAGACTCAAAAACGACTGAACCGATTTTCATGAAGTTTTCACTGATAGTTCATAATGACCCCGTGGTGAAAATAGGGTACTAAATTTTTTTACCATAATTTTCAGAAACGCCAAATCGCGGTGGTGCGATTTAAGCAAAATTTTGTGTGCTCTCTTATGTACCCTAAAAATTAAAATTTGGTATCCAAATTTTGGATGGGGTACATAGAGGGACCGCCCCACCCTAAAACCTACCAAATATATATTTAGACCAATCACGACAATATGGGACCCAAATGAAAGATATTTGGAATAAGAAATATTCAATTGATATCCAATTGTCGGACCAAGTGTTAGGGGGACCACACCAACACCCAAAACACCCCTAAATTGGACATATTTATCGACCATGGCAATATGGGAGTCAAATGGAAGGTAATGGCAAGTAGAATACGATTCGAATATCTAAATGTGGGACCAAGTTTCTGAGGGTCTACCCCTTCCCAAAGAAAAAACCCCAAACAGGATTTTTTTACTTAACATGGGAATATGGGGCTGAAATAAAAGGTACTTGAGAGTAGAATACGATTCTGATAATCAAATGTGGGACCAAGTGTTTGGGGAGCCGCCCCTCTCCAAAAACACCCCCCAAAGAGGATAAACTTACGACGATAGCAATATGGGTCTCAAATGAAAGGTCTTTTGGGTAAAGCAAGAATCTGATGTCAATATTCGGGAAAAGTTTCTATGGAGCCACCGCACTCCCATAACAATACCCGTAGGACGTATTTGCTGATCATTGCAATATGGGGCTCAAATAAGAGGTTTTTTATAGTATAACACGAATATGAGGTATGTATTCAGGACCCATACCCCAAAACACCCCCCAAACCGGACATGTTTGCCGACTATGGAAATATGGGGATCATATGAAAGGTATTTGGGAGTATACCACGAATGCGATTTCAACATTCGGGACCAATTGTCTATGGGACGTCCCACTGCCATAACAACCCCCAAATAGTACGCATTTGGTCACCATAGTTTTTAGGGCCCATATACCAAACCGGACATATGTGCTGACTTTCCCAATAAGGGATTTAAATGAAAGATATTTGAGACTAGAATACGAATATGATATCCAATTTTGAGGCCAGTGGCAATATGGGGTTCAAATAAATGATATTTGAAAGTAGAGCTAGGGCTAAGTGTTCGGCGAACCACACCGCTTCCTAAATCGGACATATTTACCGACCATGTCAATGTGGGGCTCAAATGAAAGGTATTAGGGAGTAGAGCACAAAATTGATACCCACTTTCGGAACCAATTTTCTATTGGGGATTAGAAAACGAATTTGATAACCAAATTTTCGACCAAATGTTTGGGGACTCATCCCATTAAATTTCCTTAATCCAATGGCAATATGAGATTTAAATAAATAGTATTTGAGGGTAGAGCACGATGCTTATATTTTTTTCAGAGCTTAGTGCCTGGGGGACCACCTCACCCCGAAAACACTTCTACAATAAATCGAACATTAATCGGATTTTAAGAGTGGAGTACATCTAACATTCAAATTAAAACCCTTCGAGGGAATTCATAGAGCAATAAAGATCATATGGGATTAGATTAAGGTATTTATATTGTTCTACTGTTACTAAGCGATATACATTTACTATTTTCATAGCATGATAAATATTTAAAGGATAATTTTGTTCCATATGAAGTAAGAGAAGGCGCAGCGGAGTGGGTCCGGTTCAGCTAGTGTATATATAAAGTATAATGTAATGTCTTATAAATTTGAACACCTCGCCGACAGCGACCAGAGTTGCCGTTTTTGGTAGGTTCCTACCAAAATTGGTACAGGTGTTAAGGAAGCTCTTGCAAATTTCGTTGGTAGGCAATGCGGCTTTTGTGCGTTCTCCGCCTTCAATCGAAAAACAGGTCTAAGTGGCAGCTGCATACAAATATGGTCAGATCTGTTCTATACCCAAATCTTGAAGGATCCATGCAACTCACTCTAACGGCGAAAATGGGTAGTAAAGAGCATTTCTCTAAATCGGTTGATCGCTTTATCCAAACTCGGCACCGTTTTTCATTGAAACGGCGCAAAAAAAAAACTTCTTTATGAACTCGAGATTTCTTATCAGGTGATCGGTATAAAGGGTGCAAATAGAATGGCAAAATGGCGGTGAAGGGTATAAAAATATATGCTGCATTTTTAATTTGTAGAATAAATAGTCGGGTTTGGTAGGATTTTTCTTAAATTTTGGTAGGAAATAATTTTCTTGAGTGGTAGCGACATCTATTAACATAATTCCACGTCATAAAAGGTGATTTTTAAGAGCTAAAAGAAAGATTTTCAACAAACAAAAACACATTAAAATTAGAAAAATGCATGAAATCTTTATTTGAATCGATAGTACGGCGGTCCATACAATTAAATGTTTGAAGACTATTTCAAGCAAATGTTTATCCTGACTGCGCCTCAAATAATCCATCCGCATAGTCCAATTTTTGTATACTCTTTCCAACATTTCGGCCGGTATCTCACGAATAAATGCGACATGACCAAAGAGAAAGCTCCCTTAGACTCACGGCAGTGGTCGCTGCAATTTGTCTAGCCACAATGTCCAGAGACATTTGATGAAGCATTAAATTCAGTGCGTCAGGTGGTGTCGTCCTCAGTGCGGCTGTGATGCACAAAGAAGCCATCCTTTGGATCCGGCCATTCTTTCTATGGTGTCGTCCTCGGTGCAACTGTGATGCAAAAGCAATCCATCCTTTGGATCCGGTTGAGTGTTGAACAGTAGGTGGACTTTTGAAACGCCATCCACCAGACCACAACACCATATAGCATTATAGGCCTGACAACTGCAGTATATGCTTAATGCATGACGCGCGGTCTATACCCCGAACTCTTGCCAATGGCTCTCTTGCAGGTGTATAAGGCAAGAGTTGACTTTCTTGTCCTTTCCGAAATGTTGGATTTGAAGTTCAATTTCCTCTCCAGCAAAACACCCAGGTATTTTGTGTTTTCTGTAAATGGAACATTATCTTCTCCCAAAGAGACAGGTGTATGTCCTCCTGAAAAAAATCGTTTATGCCTTGCACTGATTTATACCTAGACCACCTTCGGTAGCCCACTTTGCCGTTGCACGTAGAGCTTCCTAAAGTATATATCTTAGAATGCTGGGAAACTTTCACCTTAACGCAATTGCCACGTCATCAGCATACGCGACCACTTTTACGCCTTTTTTCTTTCAGAGACAATAATAGATTGTTAATGGATAAATTCAAAGTAGAGGAGACAATACACCTAATTGAGGTGTTCCTCTGCTGACCCATCTTTTTAGGCCTACAGATCCCAAGCCTGCCGTAATGCATCTTTTAGTAAGTAAGTTATTAATGAACTTCATTACGGTTGAGTTGATGCCTAGAAAATCCAATTCCTTCATGATTGACGTCGATTTTACATTATTGAAAGCATCTTCAATGTCATACCATTATATATTCCTTGACAGCGAGAGAACCCTCTATGTAGCCGACTAAGCTATAGGTGATCTCCGAGATCTTTCTATCAACTTCTCAAGAGTCTTCAGCATAAAGGATGACAGACTAATAGGACGAAAGTCTTTCGCCTTCGTGTGGGAAAGTTTTCTGCTTTCGAAATGAAAACGACCTTCGTGTCCACAGGTATATATCAGATGCTGATATAAGCGGAGAATATTGCCCTAAACCAATGAACTAGTCTATGAGACGCAGCTTGTAATTCAAAATCATAAGGGCAGGAGAAACTTCTTATCGCCTAAGTGATTTTCGGCTCAGACATAATTGCCCTAATAACCTCCGACGAATGCATACCAGTGATAACCTCTTCTGGCGCCACGTTGTACGTTAGAGAATTTCCCGGGAAATGTGTATCAACGAGTAGTTCTAGTGCTGTCCATACATTCTGTGCCTTCCGAATACACACCACCGTAATAGGTCTCGAGGACAGAATCTTCCTCCACGGAGCTTCTGAATTCTAACCAGAATTGTTCTGCGCCTTTTTCAGCTCGCTCTTATATTTTCGAAGTTCAGCCTTTTGAGGTCCTAATCGTGTAGTGCTCTTGTGACTTTCACTCTTTTGAAGACTTTTCTGCTGACCTTCCTTAGATCAACCAGCTCCGGGGTCCCCCATGGCGGTCGCTGTTTGCCTTGCGCTTATATTTTCCGATACAAAGGTAATATCTAGTACCTCCTACCTGGTCCTGGTAATCAAATCGCCAGATTGCAACTTATAGTATATTCGCTAAGTAGCTGACCACTTTCGTTGACATCCGAATTTCCCCATATCTTCCCTACAGAAGTGGTTTCAACCAGCAACTTAAAGGTTTGAAGACGGCATCGTGTGCCATATATGTAGGGAAGCCAGCCAGTAATGAGACTTATTTAATGTTGATTGATGTATCGCATTATAAATCAATCTCTCGATGCAACCCCCCACGTATTGACTAATTGAGACACTAAAACTTTTCCCGATAATCCATACAGTTGTACATCTACACTGAAAGATAAGCTAACTTAATTTAACGATGATCAATTACCCCACCTTTTGAAGAAACATTTCATTTGGTGAAAGATATTTTCCTTTATATTAAGGACTTTTATTTTAAATTGTAGGTTAATAGATCCTTAACTTTGGGTCTTAGTAATAAAGACAAAATTCTAAAATGTAGATCAAAATATCGTTGAAAGTTAGCAAAGTGACTTTGGAACAAGAAAATGTTTAGTTTTTTTAGGTTAAGATGCTAAGTTTAAAAAAAGAATTTTTTATAACTTTGTCTTCTTGGTTTAGCTCGAAGTGTTGGTGTTTTATCTAATTAATGTTTCGACCACCGCCGGTGATCTTCATCAGGGTTTGAACTATTAATTTAACAAACAAGTCATTTTATAAAAAAAAATCAAAATATAAAAACATTTATATATTTGAATATCATTGCATTTTGAAGCAAAACAATCAACTTTTCTTTTACATCGCTCAAGTTTGACTAAAGCTCTCTCATTTTTGTCTGTATTTTTGAACCAAATTCCTGTAAATTTGTGCACAATTTTCTGTGTTTTTCTTCAAGTCCATGTGTTTGTCTGTGGGGGTGTCAACTATATGTAACATTTCTAAAGTAAATCGTCTTTTCTGATTGGATTCTTGTGATAGTATGTCTACGACTTTAAAATTTGGTGTATGCACTGTTAAAGTGCAATGTGCTGCAAGTGTGGTTTTTGTTCTAAAGGTTTGTCTTTCATTTTCTGGTCAGATTTGTGAAATAATTATCTTGTCTTTAATTTCGTTTTAGTTGTTCCCGCATATGTCATTGGACAAAAATTTGCTTCATCCTCGTTACATATAATCTTGGAAACTACATTTGATATGTACTCCTTTTTCATCTTGGATTTAGTCCTGCCGAATAGACTTTTTAATGTGTTGTATATGGGGTCCTTATAGTGTTGTTTGGGAAGTAATTTAATCGGAGTATTTGTTGAATGTTCCTTAATGATATATTTTGTCACTGATTTTTAGAACTCTGTTGATGAATTAGTAGTTGTCTTTATTTGTATTCTTCTCTAAAATAACAATCAATTAGCGATCAAAATTTGAAACGGCTGGTCGTGTCTTTTAATATATCTTATATATAACAAGCAAAAGCGTGCTAAATTCGGCCGGCCCGAATCTTATATACCCTCCACCATGGATCGCATTTGTCGAGTTCTTTTCCCGGCACCTCTTCTCAGGCAAAAAAGGATATAAGAAAAGAGTTGCTCTGCTATTAAAACGATATCAAGATATGGTCCGGTTCGGACCACAATTAAATTATATGTTGGAGACCTGTGTAAAATTTCAGCCAATTCGTATAAGAATTGCGCCCATTGGGGCTCACGAAGTAAAATAGAGAGAACGATATATATGGGATCTGTATCGGGCTTTAGACCGATTCAGACCATAATAAACACGTTTGTTGATGGTCATGAGAGGATCCGTCGTACAAAATTTCAGGCATATCGAATAATAATTGCGACCTCTAGGGGTCAAGAACTCAAGATCCCAGATCGGTTTATATGGCAGCTATATCAGGTTATGAACCGATTTGAACCTTATTTGATACAGTTGTTGAAAGTAAAAATAAAATACGTCATGCAAAATTTCAGCCAAATCGGATAGGAATTGCGCCCTCTAGAAGCTCAAGAAGTCAAATCCCCAGATCTGTTTATATGACAGCTATATCAGGTTATGAACCGATTTGAACCATACTTGGCACAGTTGTTGGATATCATGACGAAATACTTTGTGCAAAAACTCGTTCAAATCGGATAAGAATTGTGCTCAAGAAGTCAAGACCCAAGATCGGTTTATATGGCAGCTATATCAGGTTATGAACCGATTTAAACCATACTTGGCACAGTTGTTGGGAATCATAACAAAACACGTCGTGCGAAATTCCATTCCAATCGGATAAGGATTGCGCCCTCTAGAGGCTCAAGAAGTCAAATCCCCAGATCTGTTTATATGACAGCTATATCAGGTTATGAACCGATTTGAACCATACTTGGCACAGTTGTTGGATATCATAACGAAATACTTCGTGCAAAAATTCATTCAAATCGGATAAGAATTGTGCCCTCTAGAGGCTCAAACAGTCAAGACCCAAGATCGGTTTATATGGCAGCTATATCAGGTTATGGACCGATTTCAACCATACTTGGCACAGTTGTTGGGTATCATAACAAAACACGTCGTGCGAAATTCCATTCTAATCGGATAAGAATTGCGCACGCTAGAGGCTCAAGAAGTCAAGACCCAAGATCGGTTTATATTGCTGCTGTATCAAAACATGGACCGATATGGCCCATTTACAATACCAACCGACCTACACTAATAAGAAGTATATGTGCAAAATTTCAAGCGGCTAGCTTTACTCCTTCGGAAGTTAGCGTGCTTTCGACAGACAGACAGACGGACGGACGGACGGGCAGACGGACGGACATGGCTAGATCGACATAAAATGTCGCGACGATCAAGAATATATATACTTTATGGGGTCTCGGACGAATATTTCAAAAACACCCCCCAATGAGGATAAATTTACGACGATAGCAATATGGGTCTCAAATGAAAGGTCTTTGGGAGTAAAGCAAGAATCTGATGTCAATATTCGGGAAAAATGTCTATAGGGCCACCCCATAACATCACCCAAATTGGACGTATTTGCTGATCATTGTATTATGGGGCTCAAATAAGAGGTTTTTTTTATAGTATAACACGAATCTGAGATATGTTTTCAGGGCCAAGTCACTAAGTGGCCGCCTCATCCCCCTAAACACCCCCCAAACCGGAGATGTTTGGCGACTATGGAAATATGGGGCTCATACGAAAGGTATTTGGGAGTAGACCACGAATGTGATTTCAACATTCGGGACCAATTGTCTATGGGACGTCCCATCCCCATAACAACCCCCAACCGCATTTGGTCACCATAGTTTTTAGGGCCCATATCCCGAACCGGACATATTTGCTGAATTTTCCAATAAGGGATTTAAATGAAAGGTATTTGAGACTAGTAAACGAATTTGATATCCAATTCTGATCCCAATGACAATATGGGGTTCAAATAAATGATATTTGAAAGTAGAGCACGATGCTGATTTATTTTTAGAGCTAAGTGTTGGGCGAACCACACCGCTCCGTAAATCGAACATATTTACCGATCATGTCAAAGTGGGGCTCAAATGAAAGGTATTAGGGAGTAGAGCACAAATTTGATACCCACTTTCGGAACCAATTTTCTGGGGGTCTACACCTTTTCCAAAACACCCAAAACCAGCCATTCTTTACTACGGGGCTCAAACAAAGGTATTTGGGAGTAGAATACGGATCTGATATAGAAAACAAAACACCCCGCCAAAAAGTAAAAAATTTACCGACCATGGCCATATGTGGCTCAAGTGAAAGGTATTGGGGATTAGAGAATTTGATAATCAAATTTTCGATAAAGTGTTTGGGGACTCCCCATAAAATTTCCTTAATCCAATGCCAATATCAGGTTTTAATAAATGGTATTTGAGGATAGAGCACTATGCTTATATTTTTTCAGAGCTAACTGCCTGGGGGACCACCTCACTTCCGAAAACACGCCTAAATCGAACATTAATCGGATTTTAAGAGTTCTGCTGTTTTTTTTCATTTTCATTTAAAACTCTTGAATTGTCGAAAATAAATATTCAAAGGATACTTTTTTTTCCATATAAAGTAAGAGAAGACGAACGGCGTGACTCATAGCGACACCACTTGGTAGAGAAGTTTTAACATGGCAGGATACCTTACAAATGTAGCCAGCATTAGTTAGGGGATAACCATAGCTGAAAATGTTGTTGATGTTCATGCTGGGATTTGATGCGTTTGGCGTCATAGGCGGAGTGCTAGCCTCTGAGCCACTGTAGCCTCCGGCTTTGGCTCGCCTACATTGCTATAATCCTACGAATAAGGAAAAATCTTACATTTTCGGCCAACTTTTTTTTTTGTGTGGGATAAAAAACCCTACCAACTAAAAAACCAGTACATCTAAAGTGCGGCCCAAATTTTAGCCACGTAGTTGTTTTTTCGATTTAAAAATTTTTCACAAAATATAATTCGCACAACTTTTAACTTTTCAATTTTAGATGGACAATGGTAAACAATAAAAAATTATCAGTCAAATTGGATATGTCAGACAACCTGTTAACTCCATCGGCTCACAAAGTCAAATGTGTCTACGTGTTGTATACTTTGACGCTATTAATAACGGCATTGACCATGGTCATGGTATTCCAACAGTATTTAAAAGGCTTTGCTGAACTCGATGTGCAAAATGATAAACAATCGATCGATGTTGACGACATGTGCCATCTTCAGTTGGTCGAGAGCATTCCGGAACATTTGAATTTCTCAGAGCATAGTCCAAAGTTTTTGTCAACATATGATGCTTGGAAAATATTATTGAACTCTACAGAGTCTGTTTTGAATATTGGTTCGTTGTACTGGACGCTGTTGGGCTCGGACGTTATAAACGATAGCAGTGCTTGGCAAGGAGAAGATATTTTCAAGAATTTAATGGACTTGGGGATGGAGGGTAAAATTAAAATTCGCATAGCTCAAAGTGCTCCGACAGACTTATCCCCAAATTTCGATACAGCGGAACTTCAACGAAAATGTGCAGCCGAGGTCAGGTCCTTGAATTTTACCCGTCTGTTGGGCGGTGGGGTTTTGCACACAAAGTTTTGGATATCGGACCATAAACACGTTTATCTCGGCAGCGCCAATATGGACTGGCGGTCTTTAACGCAGGTCAAAGAGATGGGAGTGCTGGCCTTGAATTGTTCCACATTGGCCGTTGATTTGGAAAAGGTGTTTGAAGAATATTGGTTACTGGCCAATGACACAGCCAAAATACCGAAAGAGTGGCCCTTGGAATATGCTACTCAGTTTAACTTTCAAAATCCCATGGATCTTTTTGTTAACAATAAATACAGCCAACCTGCTTTACTCTCGAGTTCTCCACCACCCTTAACTGCTAGCGGCCGTGTACATGATATTGATGCTATAGTGGAGATAATTTCAACGGCCCGGAAGTTTGTTAACATTGCTGTAATGGATTACGTTCCCTTAATGATGTACTCGAAAGAGAAGACTTATTGGTCCACCATTGATGATGCTCTTCGTTCGGCTGCTATAGATCGGAAGGTTCAAATCAAATTGCTTATATCATGGTGGAAACATTCGAATCCCTCTGAAGATTACTTTTTGAGATCTCTGCAAGCTTTGTCGAATTCCCTGCCCAATGTGGACATACAAATTAAACGCTTCATTGTGCCATCTAATGATCATGAGGCGAAGATTCCCTTCGGTCGGGTAAATCATAACAAATACATGGTAACCGATAATGTAGCCTACATCGGTACATCCAATTGGTCGGGTGATTATTTCACTAACACAGCAGGAGTGGGTCTTGTATTGATGGATACTATCGAAATGGTCAATATATCAACAATTCGTCAAGATCTTCTAGGTGTTTTCGAGAGAGATTGGAATAGTGAATACACAAAGGATTTAGAATCCAAGTAGTATTCGGGTTATTTGTATACATGTTTTTTTTTTATTTTTAGACTAAATTTTCTTTCAATTGAAAAATTTTGAATAAATTTTATAGAATTTTGCAAAATTACGTTAGTCTAAAATGGGTTTGTTTGTAAAGGGGTTTCCAACAAGAGGTGTTATTTTGAACCACTTGGTAATTCGGTAGCGGTCACTTTTGAAGCTTTTATTCTTTAGATTCGCCGTTATTAACAACAACGCATTGAAATTATTAAAATTTCTACAACAATGGTGAAAAACTCAGTTCGCATCGAAATAGAATCGAATAAGTAAAACCGTGCTAAGTTCGGCCTGACCGTTTCTTATATACCTTCCACTTTGGATCGCATTTGTCAATTTCTTTGTCCGGTACATCTCTATAGGCAAACAAAGGATAACGGATAAAATTTGCCATGCTATTAAAGATATATTAGGTTATGGACCGATTCAGGCCATACTTTGTTTGGTTGTTTGAGACCATCATGGAACTCATTGAGCAAAATGTATATAGGAGCCAGATCAGGTTATGAACCGATTTAGAACATTTTATTTTTATACCCTCCACCATAAGATGGGGGGTATACTAATTTCGTCATTCTGTTTGTAATTACTCGAAATATTCGTCTGAGACCCCATAAAGTATATATATTCTTGATCGTCGTGACATTTTATGTCGATCTAGCCATGTCCGTCCGTCTGTCCGTCCGTCCGTCTGTCCGTCCGTCCGTCTGTCCGTCCGTCCGTCCGTCCGTCTGTCTGTCTAAAGCACGCTAACTTCCGAAGGAGTAAAGCTAGCCGCTTGAAATTTTGCACAAATACTTCTTATTAGTGTAGGTCGGTTGGTATTGTAAATGGGTCATATCGGTCCATGTTTTGATATAGCTACCATATAAACCGATCATGGGTCTTGACTTCTTGACCCTCTAGAGGGCGCAATTCTTATCCGATTGGAATGGAATTTCGCACGACGTGTTTTGTTATGATACCCAACAACTGTGCCAAGTATGGTTCAAATCGGTCCATAACCTGATATAGCTACCATATAAACCGATATTGGGTCTTGACTTCTTGACCCTCTAGAGGGCACAATTCTTATCCGATTTGAATGAATTTTTGCACGAAGTATTTCGTTATGATATCCAACAACTGTGCCAAGTATGGTTCAAATCGGTTCATAACCTGATATAGCTGTCATATAAACAAATCTGGGGATTTGATTTCTTGAGCTTCTAGAGGGCGCAATTCCTATCCAATTTGGCTGAAATTTTGCATGACGTATTTTATTTTTACTTTCAACAACTGTATCAAATAAGGTTCAAATCGGTTCATAACCTGATATAGCTGCCATATAAACCGATCTGGGATCTTGACTTCTTGACCCTTAGAGGTCGCAATTATTATCCGATATGTCTGAAATTTTGTACGATGGATCCTCTCATGACCATCAACAAACGTGTTTATTATGGTCTGAATCGGTCTATAGACCGATACAGATCCCATATAAATCGTTCTCTCTATTTTACTTCGTGAGCCCCAATGGGCGCAATTCTTATACGAATTGGCTGAAATTTTACACAGGTCTCCAACATATAATTTAATTGTGGTCCGAACCGGACCATATCTTGATATCGTTTTAATAGCAGAGCAACTCTTTTCTTATATCCTTTTTTGTCTAAGAAGAGATGCCGGGAAAAGAACTCGACAAATGCGATCCATGGTGGAGGGTATATAAGATTCGGCACGGCCGAACTTAGCACGCTTTTACTTGTTTATCAAGACATGGACCTATTGGGCCCATTTGCAGTCCTAAACGACCCACACTAATAAGAAGTATTTGCGCAAAATTTCAAGACCCTAGCTTTACTGCTTCAAATGTTAGCGTCCTTGTGACAAACATACCGACGAACGTACAGATTGCTAAATCGAGGACGTCAAGACGATCAAAAATTTATATACTTTGTTAGGTCTCAGATCAATATTTCGATTAATTACAAACGGAATGACGAAATTAGTATATCCCTATTCTATGGTGGATGATATAAAAATTATCTTGACTGATGAGGTTCGTTCCCACCTCGGTGGCTACGTCAACAGGTCAAATTGTCGTATATGGGGCTCCCAAATCCATGAGCTATTGTTGAGAAGCCTCTTCATCCTCAAAGTGTGAGAGTTTGATGCAGTTTATGGTCATGCGGAGTCATTGGACGTTAATTCTCGAAAATGAGGTTGAATCAAAAGTTACGGTGAATGGATTGCGCTATCGGAGATGGTTAATCATTTTTATGGTCGGAGTTGGATGGTATTTGGGCAATAAGGTGACGACTTTTTGACCTTTTTTCTTAAATTTTTTTTTTCTGTTGCACGAATGAATGAACTGCCGCCTATTTAGACTAAAATAACGTTTATTCCATTTAAATATTAAAAGAGGTAGCGCACAAACCACTTTGAAACTATATTTTTGTGAAAAAATTTAAATGTTGTCTTTTTTAAAGTAGTCCGTCCGTCCGTCTGTCGAAAGCACGCTAACTTTCGAAGGAGTAATGCTAGGCACTTGAAATTTTGCACAAATACTTTTTATAAGTGTAGGTCGGTTGGAATTGTAAAATTGGAAATTTTGCCCATGAACATTCCACTAAGGAACAGGGGCAAATTGGAATGGTAGATGGGCCAAATCGGTCCCTGTTTTGATATAGCTGCCATACAAACGGATCTTAGGTCTTGATTTCTTGAACTGAAATTTTGCACGTGGTGTTTCGGTATCACTTCCAACAACTGTGCTAAGTATGGGATCTTGACTTCTTGAGCCTCTAGAGGGCGCAATTCTCATCCGATTTGGCAGAACTTTTGTACAACAGCTTCTCCCATGAGTTTTAACATACGTGTCCAATGTGGTCTGAATCGATCTAAAGCTTGATACAGCTCCCATATAAACTGATCTCCCAATTTTGCTTCTTGAGCCCCTACAAGGTCAATTCTTAACCGAATGGACTGAAATATAACCCAATGATTTCTACTCTGGTCTTCAGCATTCAATTCCGTTTCCTGTTGGGGATTATTTTGTTGCAGAAACCACATTTAAGAGGGGTCATTAATTTGGAGGTATTGAAAAATTTGTAACCTACAAGCGCTAACTCAAGTATATAGCCACCGTAAAATAAAATTAATGCTGCTTAACGAACAGGGAGCCGACAATGAAACCATCACCTACTCCCAAGAAGCCCATTTATTGGAGGACCAATAATTGAGGTCATCCAGATAAACATCCGCCGGAGCGAGACGGCTACACACGCTCTGATAGAGAAAATCAGCAAGGGAAGATCCATATTGCCTTAATTCAGAAGCCATATACTACCCGGACTGTTAGTCCGGAGATTCGCAACATTGAGAAAGAGGTAATCCTAGGGATCTCTATGTTAACCCAGAGAATACAGAAATCTGCCTGTTCACGGGAAAGGCGAAGGTGGGTCAATTTGACACACCACGTTTCCTCTATCGATTTCGATATCTGACAAGGTCAAATATTTGGAAGTGATCTTGGACAGTAAACTAAATTGAAAGTGTCACATTCGGGAGCGTACCGAGAAGGCTCACAAGTGTTGGGCACTATGTAGACGGCTCGAAATGGGGCCTGAATCCGGGGAAAGTTCACCGGTTTTACAGGAGCGTGAATAGACCAGTACTTACTCATGCCTCAGTAGTTTGGTGGACTGTGATGGAGATGGAATAAATGCAACGTTAGGATAATACACCAGGTTCAGAGAAGATGTTGTCTTGGCATAGGCGGAGCGATGAGCACCACGCCCACAATGGTACTGGAGACTATTCTAGATATCCGACCCATAAACATACCGGTTATGTGTGAGGCAGCCATTGCGGCTATGGGACTAATGGCGATGGGAGAGTGGATATAGGGTAGTAGCAGCTCATACCATCGCGGTATAATCGAGACGATGATAGGAAACCTGGAAGGAATGGAAGAGGTTTCCGATCGGATACCTGAGACGATACTTAAGGTCGAGTGCGAGGCACTGTTGCCAGCGACATAGTCTTGGATTGATGGAACCCTAGTATTGCCATTTAGAAGATCATGTTACACGAATGGATAAAAGCTAGATGACAGAGTGGATCTGGGGGCCTATATTGAGAACCCAGGGACTGAGATCTGTTTTAGACTGACTAACGATCCTGCAGGTAGAGATCCGGGCGATCACGGAATGCGTGAGGTGGTGTGGTGTTATCGTGAGGACGTCGAGCGTGAACATCTTTAAGGACAGTAAAATTGCCATCAGGGCAATAATAACTACGACGATAAGGGCTCGAACAGTCTTGGCGTGTAAGAAAGAGATTAACGCCTTCTCTGGGGATTGCACGATCCGCATCGTTTGGTTGCCAGGTCATAGCGGAGCAAGGGGGAATGAAAAAGCAGAAGATTTGGCAATGAAAGACAGAGGATTGGAACCCGAAGCCTTTGGGTCGACGCAGTCCGTGTTAAGGGAGTGGGCGACGAATGCGCAAGCAACATTGGGGGACAGCGAAACGGTCGGTAGAACGGCTAAAATGGTGTGGAAATGCAGTTTTAAGACATTTTCATTAATATCTTATAGAAAATATACTCCTTAAAAAAACAATCATAATGTTTTGTTATGATTTTTTTATACATTTTCATTAACGAAACTATTAATTTAGTTTTTTTGCGAATTTCTTACACACATTAAAAACAAAATTCATTTCTGTACAGTCAATTAATTGTTTATGATTAAATTCATATTTCACACCATCGGATATTGTCCGGGTAATCTGTTTCTATTACATGAAAAAACGTGTTTTTTAAAGTTAGGCAGAAAATGTGTTTTTTGCTTTGTTATAGCATTTGACTGGTTTCCTAGATCGTGATTTCGTTTGGAACCAGACAAACTCGTCGGTAGGATTTGTCAAAAAGGTATATCTTCTAGGTTGAAACTATGCTCTTAGTTGCAACCTATACAGCAAACAGTGTAGCCTGCAAATATGTTTGCATTGAAAACTTACTCGTATGTAGCAGTTGGGCAAGTGTGTTTGTTTGTAATAGTTGGAGGTCTTAATTTAGTACAAACATATGAAGTGGAGTTAGACAAAATTGCTGCGCTACAAATGAAAATAATCTTAAAAGCTTAGTTTCATCCTAGAAGACATAGGTTAGGTTAGGTTTAAATGGCAGTCTGCCATCACACTCACTTAGCCGTTATCGTCTATTGTGATACCACAGGAACTGAAAAAGGAAGATGCTTTCTAGTTCCTAACGTTGATTCATCCATATCGATTTAAAAAGCCCAATAACTTGCGAATGTTCACACCCGCTAAATCAGACAGGTTCTCAAAGAAATGAGAACCTAATGTGGAACTCCTTCTGACTGTCCCTTCTTCTTCGATGTCTTCACAGAAGAAGAAGTCAAGACCCAAGATCGGTTTATATGACAGCTATATCAGGTTATGGACCGATTTGAACCATACTTGGCACAGTTGTTGGATATCATAACAAAACACGTCGTGCAAAATTCCATTCCAATCGGATAAGAATTGCGCACTCTAGAGGCTCAAGAAGTCAAGACCCAAGATCGGTTTATATGGCAGCTATATCAAAACATGGACTGATATGGCCCATTTACAATACCAACCGACCTACACATTAATAAAAAGTATTTGTGCAAAATTTCAAGCGGCTAGCTTTACTTCTTCGGAAGTTAGCGTGTTTTCGACAGACAGACGGACGAATAGTATACCCCCCATCTTATGGTGGAGGGTATAAAAAGGATAATAATATTCTCTGACAGCCTGTCAGTGGTAAAAGCTATCCTTAACATCTCCAACACATACTCGAATTGTGTAAATAAAATTCGGGATATTTTAACTAACCATAAGGAACAAGTAAAAGCGTGCTAAGTTCGGCCGGGCCGAATCTTATATACCCTCCACCATGGATCGCATTTGTCGAGTTCTTTTGCCGGCATCTCTTCTTAGTCAAAAAAGGATATAAGAAAAGAGTTGCTCTGCTATTAAAACGATTTCAAGATATGGTCCAGTTCGGACCACAATTAAATTATATGTTGGAGACCTGTGTAAAATTTCAGCCAATTCGTATAAGAATTGCGCCCATTGGGGCTCACGAAGTAAAATAGAGAGAACGATTTATATGGGATCTGTATCGGGCTATAGACCGAGACCGATAGACCGATACTTGGCACAGTTGTTGGATATAATAACAAAACACGTCGTGCAAAATTTCATTTCAATCGGATAAGAATTGCGCACTCTGGAGGCTCAAGAAGTCAAGACCCAAGATCGGTTTATATGGCAGCTATATCAGGTTATGGACCGATTTGAATTATACTTGGCACAGTTGTGGGATATCATAGCAAAACACGTCGTGCAAAATTTCATTCCAATCGGATAAGAATTGCGCACTCTAGAGGCTCAAGAAGTCAAGACCCAAGATCGGTTTATATGGCAGCTATATCAAAACATGGACCGATATGGCCCATTTACAATACCAACCGATCTACACTAATAAGAAGTATTTGTGCAAAATTTCAAGCGGCTAGCTTTACTCCTTCGGAAGTTAGCGTGCTTTCGACAGACAGACGGACGGACATGGCTAGATCGACATAAAATGTCGCGACGATCAAGAATATATATACTTTATGGGGTCTCAGACGAATATTTCGAGTAGTTACAAACAGAATGACGAAATTAGTATACCCCCCATCTTATGGTGGAGGGTATAAAAACTTAAAATAATATAGAATCCTGGGCACGTAGGAATAGTTGGCAATATGCATTCTAATAATGCCGCCAAAAACGCATGCACAGCACCTTTAATCGCAGAACCATTAGTAGAAAAAGAAGACATTAAACCTTTCATCAGATCCGAATATCGAAAACGTTTTATAAGAAACCTAAAACAATTCAAACATCGCCATTAGTCTGGAGTGAATATAATTTACGATAAACCATTGTATCCTACACACACTGATAAAATCTAAATATGTACTTTCTCCCGGCCTCATATGGGTCACACGATCGGAACTCGCCAACATTTAATCAATAAGGACATTTTCGAGAGGAGAGTCTCAGTGAGGTGTCAGGTGGCACTGGCTCTTAACTATATACTGAGTGCCAATGGCGAGTTATTGGCGCCTTCAAATAACCAATGCCCAACATCAGCGTCTGTTCCCAGGTTAGGGGCGGCTGGCGGCGAGCGTCGGATCTTGGAGCAAGCGGCTCGCCACAACGAGGGATACATGCAATCCCACAAACCCATGCGGTTGGGGCGCTGGGCCAGTAACACGCCCCCGGAAAACATAGAACTACTATGAAAGACAAAGGAATAGTAAAAACGGACCCCCCCAACGTTGACGACCCACGCAAACGAAAAAAGGACCATGATTTGCGAATCTGCACCTGGAATGTCCGCACTCTTTATTGAGAAGGTGCAGTATACGCGCTGGCGGATGTATTAGAGAAGTACAAGGCAGACATAACCGCCTTACAGGAAGTGCGATGGACTGGGAATGGCGTCACTACAACACCAAACGGTGACGAACTATACTATAGCTGCCATAACACGAGGCATGAATTTGGCTGCGGATTTGTGGTTAGTCGAAGACTGAAACATCTAGTCTCCAGCTTTACTCCGGTGGATGAGAGGCTAGCCACAATTCGCATAAAAGCCAAATTCTTCAACATCAGTCTTATTTGTGCCCATGCCCCGACGGAAGACAAAGACGAGCAGACCAAGGATATTTTCTACGAGCGCCTAGAAAGAGAATATGACCGCTGCCCAGCCCATGTTATTAAAATCGTTCTGGGAGATTTTAAAGCGAAAATAGGGAAGGAAGAAATTTTTGGTCCAACAGTCGGAAAGTTTAGCCTCCAACCCAGTAATGGGTTGAGGCTGATAGATTTCACCGCTGCAAAAAGCATGGTAGTTAGTAGCACCAGATTTCAACATAAAAATATCCACAAAGCCACATGGCTGTCACCCGATCAAAACACGAGAAACCAAATTGATCACGTTGTGATAGATGGAAGGCATTCATCCAGCGTGTTAAATGTACGATCGATCCGTGGAGCGAATACAGATTTGGATCATTACCTTGTTGCAGCAAAGGTTCGCACCCGTTTGAACATGGCGAGGAAAGTACGATCTGACACTGCACGGAAGCTGGACATTGAAAAGCTGCAGACACAACAAATGGCAGCGGCATATTCCACTCGACTGACCCAACTGCTTAATGAAATCACTCCTTGTTCCGATGATATAATGGCGCAGTGGCAAACTATTGCCCACTCCATGGAAAATGCCGCGAAATCCGTACTTGGGTACCGAAAGCCTCCTCCAAAAAACCCATGGTACGACCAATAGTGTCGAGATGCTACTGAAGCCAAGAATGTGGCATATGGAGCAACCCTGCAATCAGTAGCAACGCGCCAAATGAAGGAGAGGTATCGGGAGAAAAGGAGAGAGGAGAAACGTCTATTCCGCAGAAAGAAAAAGGAAATGAAAAGACATGAGTGCGAGCGAATTGAGATGTACAGGAGTCAGAATGAAGGCCGGAAATTCTACCAAAGAATTAAACACCAAACCGATGGCTTTGGTGCAGGCACATCCTCCTGCAGAGACAAAAAAGGAAATCTGGTAACTGACACAGACAACATGCAGAGGATATGGAAAGAACATTTTACCCAACTGCTAGTGTCCGATGTTGGCAGCGAAGAGGATACCGCAGAACCAATCCCTGATGATGGTATAGAATGTTTACCTCCTAGTCAGAATGAGGTCCAAGTAGCAGTAACCCGACTAAAGACCAACAAAGCAGCAGATAAGACTCTGCAGGATGACACTTGCTGATACGCGTTCCTCAGTAAGAATAGGAAAGAATCTCTTCGAACCATTTAATATCAAACGAGGTTTCAGACAAGGAGACAGCATATCGTGTGATCTCTTTAATTTCCTGCTAGAGAAGATTATACGAGATGCAGAAGTGAATAGATATGGCACACTAATCACAAGAGAGCACATGCTACTTGCCTATGCCGACGATATCGATATCATAGGTCGGTCACCGGAAGTAGTAACTGCAGCCTTTGAAAGAATCGAAAGAGAGTCAGTGAAAATGGGTCTGGCAGTAAATGGAGATAAGACGAAATGGATGGTCTCCACTCCCAAAAAGCCTTGTACAACCCAGCAGATAAAGAAAATGGAGAAAGTTGGGAACCACAACTTTGAGACAGTCAATAACTTTATCTACCTCGGTACCGCCATAACCGAAACGAATAACATCAGTTTTGAGATTAAGCGAAGAATAATACTGGCAAACAGATGCTACTTTGGACTAAGGACAAGGACAAGGCTCTCGACAGGCTCTGTTATATGGTTCTGAAGCATGGGTACTTGTGAAAGCAGATGAGACAGTGCTTGGAGTATTTGAAAGATTCTTCGTAAAATATATGGACCAGTTTGCGTTAACGAAGAATATAGGCGACGTATGAACCACGAGCTGTGTGACGACGATAGCATAGTTACACGCATCAAAATACAACGGCTGCGTTGGCTAGGTCATGTTGTCAGAATGGATGAAGAAGCTCCAGCAAAGAAGTCATTTGAAGGCAAACACGGTGGTACACGCAAACCGGGAAGACCAAAAGCCCGATGGAAAGATCAAGTTGTGGAAGACACCTCGAAACTTGGTGTCGGAGATTTTAGAATGAGCGCAGAAGATCGAGGCACTTGGAACGCTATTCTACGTTCGGCTAGTGGAAGAAATATTCTGTCATAGCCAATTAAAGTTAAAGTAAGTAAAGGACATTGACAACAAATGTCAAAAATGTGGAAGTATCATCTCTATTCAACATATTATACAAAACGGCAGTCATTTATCCCATCAGAGGAACCTTTTGCTTAAAAACAAAGGAATTCACATACTACAGACTCCTAGTGCGGAGAATATCAACGCTATCTTTAAATTCATTTACGACACAAATGCCATAATCTAAAATTAATAGCATGATTTTTCTTATTAGCTGATGGCCTTAGCAGCCAATCCTATCTTATCCCTCATACCAAATTTATATCTTATAAAGGGTGATTTTTTTGAGGTTAGGATTTTCATGCATTAGTATTTGACAGATCACGTGGGATTTCAGACATGGTGTCAAAGAGAAAGATGCTCAGTATGCTTTGACATTTCATCATGAATAGACTTACTAACGAGCAACGCTTGCAAATCATTGAATTTTATTACCAAAATCAGTGTTCGGTTCGAAATGTGTTCATTCACCGTAACGTTGCGTCCAACAGCATCTTTGAAAAAATACGGTCCAATGATTCCACCAGCGTACAAACCACACCAAACAGTGCATTTTTCGGGATGCATGGGCAGTTCTTGAACGGCTTCTGGTTGCTCTTCACTCCAAATGCGGCAATTTTGCTTATTTACGTAGCCATTCAACCAGAAATGAGCCTCATCGCTGAACGGTGAATGAACACATTTCGAACCGAACACTGATTTTGGTAATAAAATTCAATGATTTGCAAGCGTTGCTCGTTAGTAAGTCTATTCATGATGAAATGTCAAAGCATACTGAGTATCTTTCTCTTTGACACCATGTCTGAAATCCCACGTGATCTGTCAAATACTAATGCATGAAAATCCTAACCTCAAAAAAATCACCCTTTATATAAAATTCAATTTGTGTTTGTTTGTCGGTTTGTTTGTTTGTTCCGTATAGACTCAAAAACGGCTGAAACGATTACCTTGAAATTTTCACAGAATGTGTTGGTTGGTCTGGAAGGAAACATACGACCCAGAAATAAAAGCGAACCGATCGGGACAATAAGGGACTCAAATGAAAGGTATTCAAGAGAAGAGTACGAACGGGGGGCCGCCCCAGCCCCAAAACTCCTTAAAATAGGTTTATTTGGCGATCATGACAATATGAATATAATCACGGATATATGGGACTCGGTTTGTTTGTTCCGTATAGTCTCGAATGAAACTAAAATGAAAAGTATGGGTTGCCCAAAAAGTAATTGCGGATTTTCTAAAAGAAAGTAAATGCATTTTTTATAAAACTTGGAATGAACTTTAATCAAATATACATTTTTTCTAAAGCAAGCTGAAATTAACAGCTGATAACTGACAGTAGAAAGAATGCAATTACAGAGTCACAAGTTGTGAAAAAATTTGTCAACGCCGACTATATGAAGAATCCGCAATTACTTTTTGGGCAACCTCATAGTAGTCCCAATAGTATGGGACTCAAATGAAAGGAATTAGGCAGTACATTATGAATATGAAATTAAAATTTGTGTTCAAGTCTAGGTTGCGCTTTTCCTCCTAAAGATACGTCAAATGGGTTATTTGACCAATTATGACAATATGGGACTCAAATGAAAGGTATTTGAGAGTAGATAATGAATTTGATATCCAGTATTGGAGCCAAGTGTTTTGGGGTACGCCCTCAAGCACCCCCTTAACTGAACTTCATTCCCCTTGGGAATAAAGAACGAATCTGATATCTACTTTCAGTGCAAAGTGCTGATGGCCGCCCCAGCAGTAAAACACCCTCCAAACGGTTCATATTTACCGGCAATGGCAATATGGGGCTGAAATTAAAGGGATTGGGAAGTGCAGCACGTATTTGATATTTATATTTGAGTCGAAATGTGTGAGGTGCTATCCCTCCCCTAATGAGAACATTACCCTAAGGAAGAACATTACCACCAGAAACCCAGAAGGACAAATTCTCACACATCAATAAGAGCTTTCCGATTCTAGTTTAAACTCAATGATAAGGGACCTTTTTTTATAGCCGAATCCGGCCCTGTTCGGCTGGTTTACTATAAGCTAAGTATTTAAACAAATAAATTATAATAAATAAAGGTATCTCGGGAAAAGAATTTGACAAATGCGATCCATTGTGGGTGGTATACACTATTCGGCCGAACTTAGCACCCTTTTGTTATTTTTATACCCTCCACCATAAGATGGGGGGTATACTAATTTCGTCATTCTGTTTGTAACTACTCGAAATATTCGTCTGAGACCCCATAAAGTATATATATTCTTGATCGTCGTGACATTTTATGTCGATCTAGCCATGTCCGTCCGTCCGTCCGTCCGTCTGTCGAAAGCACGCTAACTTCCGAAGGAGTAAAGCTAGCCGCTTGAAATTTTGCACAAATACTTCTTATTAGTGTAGGTCGGTTGGTATTGTAAATGGGCCATATCGGTCCATGTTTTGATATAGCTGCCATATAAACCGATCTTGGGTCTTGACTTCTTGAGCCTCTAGAGTGCGCAATTCTTATCCGATTGGAATGAAATTTTGCACGACGTGTTTTGCTATGATATCCAACAACTGTGCCAAGTATGGTTGAAATCGGTCCGTAACCTGATATAGCTGCCATATAAACCGATCTTGGGTCTTGACTTCTTGAGCCTCTAGAGTGCGCAATTCTTATCCGATTGAAATGAAATTTTGCACGAAGTGTTTTCTTATTATATCCAACAACAGTGCCAAGTATGGTTTAAATCGGTCCATAACCTGATATAGCGACCATATAAACCGATCTTGGGTCTTGACTTCTTGACCCTCTAGAGGGCGCAATTCTTATCCGATTGGAATGGAATTTCGCACGATGTGTTTTGTTATGATACCCAACAACTGTGCCAAGCAGAGATGGTCCGTAAGACGATTTTTTAGGTTTCCGACTGTCAAAAAGTTGTAAAAGTCGAAAACGTCGTATACTTGTATAAAACGTAGAAAAAGTTGCAAACGTCATAAACCTTAATAACTCAGTGTAAAAGTTTGATTTTTAACAAATATTATTGTCACTTATTTGTTGTATATAGAAGAGTTTATATGTAAAAAAATTTCGCAATAAAAGAATATTAAGTTTTTTTTTTTAATTTTTGCATTTACATTTTTCACACAATAAATTGGAAATATACGCAAATTTCAAGTCAATTTATAAAGTAACGTTTAAGGATTTTTTTGTGAAGCAAAAAATCAATAAATTATTAGTTTTCATCAATTATATTTAGAAATTGCAATTATTTTGAATCCTTTTGCAAAATTATTTGCTTCTCCCATTTTAATTTGCTTTTTGAAAGCTGTTGTAAACGACATATGTTAAAAATGCATGACATCTGAGGAAGTGTCAAGTGAAATGGTACATGGAGTGTTAATTATGTTATTCAATAACAATACTTAAAAATAACATTACTTATTCAATAAAATACTTAACACGCCATCTTCCATTTCACTTGACATTACCTCACATTAGCATACTTAACACGCCATCTACCATTTCACTTGACACTACCTCAGATGTCATTCATTTTATAACATGTGTCGTTGTCAACAGCTGTCAAAAAGCAAATTAAAGCGGGAGAAACAAATAATTTTGCAAAAGGATAAGAAATAATTAATAAATACAAATGTTGCAACCACCCAATAACTCGTAACAGCCAGAGGGATTTAGCGAGGGATTTTGCGTGTGCCACAATTCGTGAAGATCGGTTAACAAATGACCACATTATTGCAATATTGGTAAAAATCGTGTAAACCTACGGTAGCTTTTTCTAATTCTGAACCGATTTTTTCCAATTTCAATATTGTTCGTCTCCAGGAGGAAAAAATTACTTATGCCAAAATTTTTAGTTAATCAGATCAAAAATTCGACATATTTTCGTTCGAATTTTTTTTTTCTGTCAGAAACCTAGTTTTTTGGCTAGGTTTACGACGTTTTCGACGTATGTAATATACGTCGGAAATGTATGTCATATACGTCACTGTTTCTGACAGGCCATCTCTGGTGCCAAGTATGGTTCAAATCGGTCCATAACCTGATATATCTACCATATAAACCGATCTTGGGTCTTGACTTCTTGACCCTCTAGAGGGCACAATTCTTATCCGATTTGAATGAATTTTTGCACGAAGTATTTCGTTATGATATCCAACAACTGTGCCAAGTATGGTTCAAATCGGTTCATAACCTGATATAGCTGTCATATAAACAAATCTGGGGATTTGATTTCTTGAGCTTCTAGAGGGCGTAATTCCTATCCGATTTGGCTGAAATTTTGCATGTTGTATTTTATGTTTACTTTCAACAACTGTGTCAAATAAGGTTCAAATCGGTTCATAACCTGATATAGCTGCCATATAAACCGATCTGGGATCTTGACTTCTTGACCCTTAGAGGTCGCAATTATTATCCGATATGCCTGAAATTTTGTACGATGGATCCTCTCATGACCATCAACAAACGTGTTTATTATGGTCTGAATCGGTCTATAGACCGATACAGATCCCATATAAATCGTTCTCTCTATTTTACTTCGTGAGCCCCAATGGGCGCAATTCTTATACGAATTGGCTGAAATTTTACACAGGTCTCCAACATATAATTTAATTGTGGTCCGAACCGGACCATATCTTGATATCGTTTTAATAGCAGAGCAACTCTTTTCTTATATCCTTTTTTGCCTAAGAAGAGATGCCGGGAAAAGAACTCGACAAATGCGATCCATAGTGGAGGGTATATAAGATTCGGCCTGGCCGAACTTAGCACGCTTTTACTTGTTTGTTATGTAATACACTTTTTTAGTTGGCGTTTGACAATCAGTGGTTGCCATATTATCGATTGGGGATAAATACCAAAAAAGTATTTAGACATTGACCATTGGAGTTTATTAATATTTTCAAAAAATGTCCTTTTGAAATATTTTGTTTTTAACAAATGAAAAACATGTATTTTCGGATAAAAAAGAGCTGGTGGTAGTTCATTTTTTTTAGAACTTTGAAAACCATTTCTGTAGTGCTCATATTCGTTGCGAATTAATGGGCAAAACCTTGGCAAATAAGCAAAGAGCCCGTGTTTGCAGCACATAAATCCCAGAACAATTTGAGAGGGCTCATCTCCACTTTGAACGAGAGTTAATCAATTCCTTAGGGACTTGTGGGGGAGGGGTGTGTCATTAATGTCTTTAGTCATAAAATAGCACTTCCGTATCCTGCGACAAGTTGTTTATGTTGTCCTTGCTGTTGAATCCTTATTAAATTAACCACCCGCGATCATTTTAATGTGATGTGATGGAAAAACAGACAAACGCACATGTATGCTAGAATGCATGCATACTTATTGTATTCAATTAACAAACTCACACTCTTCTCGCACTTTATGCACTAACACACCCACACACACACACACTTACTGCTGTACTTGCAATGAAAGACTTACTAAATCGAACGCTAATTAAAAGCTTACGAAAAGAGTAATGAGGCGAAGGGAATGATAGAAGGAAAGTGTGGGCACCCAAAGAGAAAATAAACATGAATATAGCCCAAGTTGAAGGTAGTGATGATACTCTGCTGAGGGTGTCTTAATTACTTCCGTCTCCCAAGCAAGCAGAGGCAGTCTGCAAACAAACTCTCGCCAGACAACCAACTAACGATAACCGACTCGACACAGTATAGGTCCATGGCTTGCTGACTTTTTTTTTCTTTATTTCACTGTGTTAACAACAGTGCACTATGGGCCCCACAAGACATTTGCTAAATTGTCATATGAATTCGCGTATACCTCAAAAAGAAACGAATGAATGTGTAAAATGGTGTTGGTGTTAACTTAATTTAGTTATAGATCACAAGTACTTGATGCCTTCTTTGGCGTAGAGGTTAAAAAACATGAATTAGAAATAAAATTTTTTTAAACTGTTTGTTTGTTTGTGTGTTCCTTATAGACTCAGAAACAGCTGAACCGATTTTCTTGAAATTTTCGCAAATGGAGCATAATGACCCCGTGGTGAAAATAGGGTACTACATTTTTTGATATCTGAAGGGGGGCGGACCCTCCCCCTTGCCCTAATTTTCAGAAATGCCAGATCTCGGAAATGGGTGGTGCGATTTAAGCGAAATTTTGTGTGCTCTCATATCGTACCCTAACAATAAAAATTTGGTATCTAAATTTCGGATAGGGTACCTAGGGGGGCTGCCCCACCTTTAAACCTACCAAATATATATTTAGGCCAATCACGACAAATGAAAGGTATTTAGGATAAGAAAACGTATCTGATATCCAGTTGTCGGACCAAGTGCAAGGGGGAACACCCCTACCCCCAAAACACCCCTAAATCGGACATATTTACCGACCATGGCAATATGGGACTCAAATGAAAGGTATTTGAATGCAGAATACGAATCTGATATCCAAATATGGGACCAAGTGTTTGGGAGGCCGCCTCTCACCAAAAACATCCCCCAAAGGGGACAAATTTACGACCATAGCAATATGGGACTCAAATGAAAGGTCTTTGGGAGTAAAGCACGAATTTGATATCAATATACGGGAAAAGTGTCTATGGGGCCACCCCACCCCCACAATCAGGCTTATTTACCGACCATGACAATGTGGTGCTTAAATGAAAGGTATTGGGGGTAGAGCAAGAATTTATGCCCATTTTCGGGACCAATTTTCTGGGGGTCTACCCCTCTCCCAAAATACCCCACAAACAGCAATTAGTGACCATCGCTATATGGGGCTCAAAAAAGGTATTTGGGAGTAGAATACGAATTTGATATCCAAATGTAGGACTATGTATTTAGGGCATCATCCCTCTCCCAAAACACCCCCAAAAGGAAAAAATTTTTCGACCATGCCAATATGTGGCTCAAATTAAAGTTATTTGAGATTAGAAAACGAATTTGATAAGCTATTTTGGGGTCATGTGTTTGGGAGACGCCTTATCCTGTAAACTCCACTTAAGCCAATGGCAATATGGGGTTTAAATAAATTGTATTTGAGAGAAGAGCACGATTCTGATATTTTTTCAGGGCCAAGTATCTGGGGGACCACCTCTCCCCCGAAAACACCACTAAACCAGATATCGTGAGAATATCGAGCTGCAATAAAGTATTTTTGGAATGGAGTACACCTTACATCTAAAATTAAATTCGTAGACCAATAAAGATCATATGGAATTCAGATAAAGGCAGTTATGTTGTTAAACTGTTAGTTAAGCGATATACTATTTTCGTAGCATGGTATTTCACTAAAAGATCTTTAATTGTCGAAAATAAATATTCCAAGGAAACTTTTTTTCCATATAAAGTAAAAGAAGGCGCAGCGGAGCGGGCCCGGGTCAGCTAGTGAGCTATAAAGTGTACCAACAAAATGAAAAGATCATTTAAAAATGATGATGTACCTGCACGTCAAGAAAAAATTATAAGAAAAAAAAACGAAAAATGATTTACCCACGACTAGTGCGGAATACAACAATAACTAAATATTATGCTCCCCTACAGACAGTAGATGATGATCAAATCGAGGATGGGCAAGTGACAAATGAAACTGAAGGAATTCAAGGAATTTGCAAAAGTAACCAACTACGCGATTCGGAAAATCTCAATTAAATTGTTTGTTAATTAAAAAATTGATTTTGATATTATTTGTAACACACTTATTAAAAAATATGATTTTTTCACGTATGCAACCAAGGATGAAAAACCGTATAAAGCTCTTTTATTTGGCTTGGAGTCTCAAGATCCAATCATTATTAAGAAATAACTAACTGAACAAAAACGTCAATGCCTCGATGTACAGATCGTCCGTTAAAAGGTTAAGTATGACATGTTAGTTATATTTGGGGTATATTTTTAACGTAAAACTATAATAATGATAGAATTGCCACAAAACCTCTAAGCGATTGACTATGTTGAAGTCAAATGGGATTTCCAAGCAAAATTTGCAAATTTTGCCCATAAAAATTTCATTAAGGGACAAGGTCAAGCTTCTAATATATCAAAGAGTGTTGTCCAATTCGAGTTTAAGCTCAATGGTAAGGGGCCTACTTTTTATACACGAGTTCGAATGGCGTGCCGCAAAGCGACACCTCTTTGTGGAGAAGTTTATACATGGCTGCCATACCGTAGGGAACAAAGTACCGTACATCCCCTTATTCAAATACAGAATATTGTGAGGTCAAATTTCAGGGATCAAAAATATACTGACATTGTATTGTTAGATATAAAGAACGCATTTGATACTGTCTGGCATGATGGCCTCATTTTGCAATTAATTAAATTAAAGTTCCCTTCTCATATAGTACAACTTATCAAGAATTTTTTAACTGCTAGATGCTTTAGAATTCATATAGGTTCTGAATATTCGAGATTATTTACCATAAGGGGGTGTCCACTAGGGTCATGTCTATCGCTTTAGTTGTACAATATTTACACATACGATTTGCCGACTATGAAGAAATGCACTGCATCTATATTTGCTGGTGTCACAGCTATATTATCTTTCTCAAGATTTTCTTATGAAATTATTTCTAACCTCCAGCCGGCTCTCGGAATCTTGTATGAATATTTTACAAAGTGGAAAAAAACCAATTAATACTGAACAAGTAAGAGCGTGCTAAGTTCGGCCTGGCCGAATTTTATATACCCTCTACCATGGATCGCGCTTATGGAGTTTTTTGCACGGTATCTCTTTTTAGGTAAACAAAGATTAATGAATAAAAACTGTTGTGCTATTCGAGCTATATCAAATTATAGTCCGATTCGCACCAAAAATAAATTCAATACTGAACATTGTAGAAGTCATTGTGTGATATTTCGGTACATTCGGATAAGAATTTCGCCTTGTAGGGGCTCAAGAAGCAAAATCGGGAGATCGGTTTATATGGGAGCTGTATCAAGCTATTGATTGATTCAGACCATATTGAACACGCATGTTGAAGGTCATAGGAAAAGCTATTGTATAAAATTTCTGCCAAATCGGATGAGAATTTCGCCCTCTAGAGGCTCAAGAAAATCAATATCCCAGATCCGTTTATATGACAGCTATATTAGGTTATGTACCGATTTACGCCATACTTCTGTGCCGATTAAAACCATACTTAGCACAGTTGTAGGAAGTCATACCAAAACACCACGTGCAAAATTTCAGTTAAATCGGACGGGAACTGCGAACTCTAGAGGCTCAAGAAGTCGGCCCAAGATCGATTTATATAGCAGCTATATCAAAACAGGGTCCGATTTGTCTAGTGGCTAGCTTTATTCTTTCGAAAGTTAGCGTGCTTTCGATAGACAGGCGGACAGATGAACAGACGACGGACATGGCTAGATCGACATAAAATGCCATGACGATCAAGAATATATATACTTCATAGGGTCTTAGGCGCCTATTTCGAGGTGTTACAAACAGAATGGCGAAATTAGTATACCCCCATCCTATGGTGGAGGGTATAAAAAGGTCAGGTATTTTACAAGAAAAATAATTGTTTTTTGCCTCAAATAGATATATATTCTCGTAATAAAGATATTGAATGGAAGAGATCTGTTAAGTATTTAGGCGTTACTTTAGATTCTTAATTAACTTATAAGGACCATATATCTTGTTAACAAATGCAACATTCTTATTTGTACATTGTACCCGTTTATAAATAGGAAATCGTCATTAAATATCGAAAACAAAGTTTTAAGTTTTAAATCAGAAATCAGAAAAATGTGAAGAGTTGTTTTTGAAACGATAGAAAACGTACGCTTAGTACCGCATTTGGTACTTTTTTCGGATAGAGCTAGAGTTCTGAAATTTGGCTTATTGGTACCTACAACTAGGAAATATAACATGGGTGGCTACATGAGCTTTTCAAGTTCGTAAATTTTGGTACCAAAAAGGACAAAATAGTACGAAAGAGTTTATCTTCGTCTATGGCTAACGGTGATAGCTAGAATTACACAATTTGTTAAAAGTGATAGTGATCTTGTAAAAATTAAATATTAGATAATACATCGTACCAGAAGTGAAAGAAAACGTACTATAGTACTGTTATTGGTTCTATTTGGTACATTCTTTGCTGATTGAGTTAAAGTTTTCATAATTACGACGCAGTTATACCTTGACAGTATATATTGGGCAACAAGAAGAATTTTTTGAAATCTGTACATTAAGGCACTTAAACGTCCAAAATTCACTTTCATAACAAATTGAATAAAAGTTCTCAAAATCGGGATGTTACTCCTTGACAATATATATCGCGGAACAAGGAGATATTTTTTGAAATTCAAACATATAGGCACTAGGACGTTCGCAATGGTATCGGACGATTAGAAGTTTTTTTGATATTTGTACATTAAGGTACTAAAATGTACAAATTGGTACCTTATTTATGGATTGAGCTAAAATTTTCAAAATTAGGATACATTTGCACTTGGCGGTATATATTGGGCGGATAGGAGCTACTTTCTTTACTGAGGTAGAGTTCTCAAATTTGGGAGACAGGTACAACTTGAGAGTATATTTCGGCCGATTAACGAATTCTATGAAATTCGTACTTTAAGGTATTAAAACGCACAAAATGGTTCTATCTTAACAGAGTGAGTTACAGCTCTCAAAATCGGTATGCAGTACGCCCAGATAGTTTATATTGGGGGATAAGGCAATTATTATACCCTCCAGCATAGGATGGGGGGTATACTAATTTCGTCATTCTGTTTGTAACTACTCGAAATATTCGTATGAGACCCCATAAAGTATATATATTCTTGATCGTCGCGACATTTTATGTCGATCCATGCCCGTCCGTCCGTCCGTTTGTCTGTCTGTCGAAAGCACGCTAACTACGAAGGAGTACAGCTATCCGCTTGAAATTTTGCACATACTTCTTATTAGTGTCGGTTGGTATTGTAAATGAGCCATATCGGTCCATGTTTTGATATAGCTGCTATATAAACCTATCTTGGGTCTTGACTTCTTGAGCCTCTAGAGTGCGCAATTCTTATCCGATTGGAATGAATTTTTGCACGACGTATTTTGTTATGATATCCAACAACTGTGCCGAGTATGGCTCAAATCGGTTCATAACCTGATATAGCTGTCATATAAACAGATCTGGGGACTTGACTTCTTGAGCTTCTAGAGGGCGCTCTAATAGCAGAGCAAATTTTTTCTTTTATCTTTTTTTGCCTAAGAGGAGATGCCGGGAAAAGAAATCGACAAATGCGATACATGGTGGAGGGCATAAAACATTCGGCCCGGCCGAACTTAGCACGTTTTTACTTGTTTTTAAATTCGAACATTTAGGTACTAAAACTTACAAAATGGCTCTTTCTTTACGGATTGAGGTAGAGCTCTGAAATTTGGTATGCAGGCACACACATTGGCAGTATACATCGGGCGGCTAAAAGATGTTTGGCATTAGTTTATATAGTTAACAAAGCGAAGAAAATTGTATTTTCTTTACAGATTGAACTATACCTTTCAAAAATTTGGATACAGTTACTCCTTAACAGAATTTATTGAGTGTCTGGAAGATATTTTTGAAAGTCTCACAATTAGGTACTAAAACGTACAAAATGGTAATTGGTCTAGAGGTCTGAAATTAATATAAGTACACTTTGAAGGTATAAACCGGGCGAGTACACACATTTTTGGAAATTCCTACATCTAGGTACTAAAACGTACAAATTGGTTCTTTCTTTACGGATTGAGCAACAGCTCTCAAAATTAGAATAAAGTTACTCCTTAACAGAATATATCGGACGACTTGAAGATTATTTTGAAATTCGTACATGTAGGTACTGAAACGTACAATAACTCTCAAAATTTGGATACAGTTATGCCTAGAAAGGATTTATTGGGCGACTAGGAGAGTTTTTGAAATTAGTACATCTAGATACTAAATCGTACAAGTTGGTACTTTCTTTGCGTATTGAGCTAAATCTTCCATAATAAGCAAACAGATGCTCCATGCCAGTATATATTGGGCGTTAGAAGAGTTTTCTGAAATTCGTACCTTTAGGTAATAAAAAGTACAAAGTAGGACATTATGATTTATCTTAGTCCACACCACAATAGCACAAATGGCATTTTATGCAAAAGCGTAGAAAAAGATTACATTTAGTACGATTTTAGGTACTATAACGTATTTACGAAATCAGCTAGAGGCTGAAAATATGGTATACAGAATGGGCGAGTAGAAAGTTTTTTCGTACATTCAGGTACTAGAAGATATAAAATGAGAGTTTCTTTGAGGATTAGAGCTCACGAAATTGGGATAAAGTTACAAGTTGTCAGTAACTGTCAAGTTGTAACTGCATTAAAACTTACAAAATGTTAATTTCTTTACGGATTAGGCTAAAGCTTTTAAAATCCCATACAACTACACCTTGACATTGGGTGTACCATTAGGGACAGCGAAGCGACTGGGCGTATGATAGTAATATATATATATATAAACGGTTAAACAAGCTTAGATTGGGTCAGATTTAAGTGGCAGTCTACCATCAGACTCACTTAGAAGTTTTCGTCCATTGTGACACCCACGGACAGGAGAAGGAAAATGCCTTCTAGTTCCTTTCGTTGAACCATCCAGATCGCTTTAAAAACCCCAACATCTTGTGAATGTTCACATCGGCTAAATCAGACATGTTCTTAAAGGAATGAGAATCTGCCAGCGCGGGACACACACAGCAGATATTCTATAGTCTCTTCTTCCTTGACGTCCCCACAACTTCTGCAGAAGTCGTTACTTGTAGCCTTCACTCTGTCACCATGTTTTCTGATCAGACAGTGACCTGTCATAACGACCTGGCCAGCGACAGCAAAGTGGTAGTCCTCTTTAAGTCTAGATTAGGCCACATAGTTTTGACCATCATCTTTGTAACCATCCGTCATTCGTTGTCCTTCGGGCCTGATCCTGAAGATCTAGCTTACATGTTGCTGGAGGCATACCCACAGATTCCAGTTAAACAAACGATTATAAAACCTCGTCTCATTGTAGCAAAAATCAATGTTTGGAAATCCTTCAAAGGAGCATATAGATACAAAGTTTTTGAGTTTTACCATTGGTACCCATAGTGCAATGTAAAAATATGTTTTGTTGTGTGTGCCAATGTGTGCATTTGAAACACAGAGTTCGTTGCTTTATTGCAGACGGGGGAGTCGATGAAGAGTCGTCATCCCTCCAATGTCCTGTGTTGTTATTTTGCTGTTGTTGTTTGAGTTGGGAAAAGTCACAGTGGGACTTCACCATGGAAGATTGTTAACTTCGTTCCGAATTCAATTTCTTTTTCTCCAGTGTGTGCCAATTATGTTTGTATGTGAGCGAATGTATGCTCACATGTGTGTCTGACTAATCTTTAGTGAATATTATATGTAGTATGTATGGATACGTTTACGTTCGTCGAAATTGATCGAAATTAATTTCGAGGCATTCGTATCAGCAACAAGGATTAGGTATATAAAGTAAAAACAAATAAGCAACATCCTCGCAGACTACACAGATAAAAATACGTTTTAAAACAGCATCTATTACTGAAAAAACAACAACAAATTTTGTTTTCTTTTTTGTGAAATCAAATTATATTCGCCCTAATAGGCAAAGACACTTTGAAACAAGTAAAAGCGTGCTAAGTTCGGCCCTGCCGAATCTTATATACCCTCCACCATGGATCGCATTTGTCGAGTTCTTTTCCCGGCACCTCTTCTTAGGCAAAAAAGGATATAAGAAAAGTGTTGCTCTACTATTAAAACGATATCAAGATATGGTCCGGTTCGGACCACAATTAAATTATATGTTGGAGACCTGTGTAAAATTTCAGCCAATTCGTATAAGAATTGCGCCCATTGGTGCTCACGAAGTAAAATAGAGAGAACGATTTATATGGGATCTGTATCGGTCTATAGACCGATTCAGACCATAATAAACACGTTTGTTGATGGTCATGAGAGGATCCATCGTACAAAATTTCAGGCATATCGGATAATAATTGCGACCTCTAAGGGTCAAGAAGTTAAGATCCCAGATCGGTTTATATGGCAGCTATATCAGGTTATGAACCGATTTGAACCTTATTTGACACAGTAAAAATAAAATACGTCATGCAAAATTTCAGCCAAATCGGATAGGAATTGCGCCCTCTAAAAGCTCAAGAAGTCAAATCCCCAGATCTGTTTATATGACAGCTATATCAGGTTATGAACCGATTTCAACCATACTTGGAACAGTTGTTGGATATCATAACGAAATACTTTGTGCAAAAATTCATTCAAATCGGATAAGAATTGTGCCCTCTAGAGGCTCAAGAAGTCAAGACCCAAGATCGGTTTATATGGCAGCTATATCAGGTTATGGACCGATTTAAACCATACTTGGCGCAGTTGTTGGGTATCATAACAAAACACGTCGTGCGAAATTCTATTCCATTCGAATAAGAATTGCGCCCTCTAGAGACTCAAGAAGTCAAGACCCAAGATCGGTTTATATGGCAGGTATATCAGGTTATGGGCCGATTTGAACAATACTTGGCGCAGTTGTTGGATATCATAACAAAACACGTCTTGCAAAATTTCATTCCAATCGGATAAGAATTGCGCACTCTAGAGGCTCAAGAAGTCAAGACCCAAGATCGGTTTATATGGCAGCTATATCAGGTTATGGACCGATTTGAACCATACTTTTCACAATTGTTGGATATAATAACAAAACACGTCGTGCAAAATTTCATTCTGATCGGATAAGAATTGCGCACGCTAGAGGCTCAAGAAGTCAAGACCCAAGATCGGTTTATATGGCAGCTATATCAGGTTATGAACCGATTTGAACTATACTTGGCGCAGTTGTTGAATATCATAACAAAACACGTCGTGCAAAATTTCAATTCAATCGGATAAGAATTGCGCACTTTAGAGGCTGAAGAAGTCAAGACCCAAGATCGGTTTATATGGCAGCTATATCAGGTTATGGACCGATTTGAACCATACTTTTCACAATTGTTGGATATAATAACAAAACACGTCGTGCAAAATTTCATTCTGATCGGATAAGAATTGCGCACGCTAGAGGCTCAAGAAGTCAAGACCCAAGATCGGTTTATATGGCAGCTATATCAGGTTATGAACCGATTTGAACTATACTTGGCGCAGTTGTTGAATATCATAACAAAAGACGTCGTGCAAAATTTCAATTCAATCGGATAAGAATTGCGCACTTTAGAGGCTCAAGAAGTCAAGACCCAAGATCGGTTTATATGGCAGCTATATCAAAACATGGACCGATATGGCCCATTTACAATACCAACCGACCTTAACTAATAAGAAGTATTTGTGCAAAATTTCAAGCGGCTAGCTTTACTCCTTCGGAAGTTAGCGTGCTTTCGACAGACAGACGGACGGACGGACAGACGGACGGGCATGGCTAGATCGACATAAAATGTCGCGACGATCAAGAATATATATACTTTATGGGGTCTCAGACGAATATTTCGAGTAGTTACAAACAGAATGACGAAATTAGTATACCCCCCATCTTATGGTGGAGGGTATAAAAAAGCTTTAAAAATCTGCATGGGAGTTGTCATGTCACGTATAAATTACGCGATAATATCATGACTCACAGGAAAATCGCGACTCAACGGAAACTCATGACTAGAGTGATCGAAAAATCGGTAAAATTGAAAAGCGGGTTTTACCGGTTTTAAAAAACCGCATATTTTTAAACTTTAACAGAAAAAACCGGTTTTTTTTATTAAAATTAAATATGGGACTAAATTTTGCTAGAAAAAAGTTTATTGCAGCAAAAACAACAAAAAAGAGTAATTCAATTGAGTATATATCATTCTAATCTGAAATCTATCTATCATTCTTAATTTAAAATCAGGATAAAATTCACACCTTTAGTAAGACACTTAAAAGGGTTTTCGGAGATTTTCTAATTTAGATTAAGCCCCGTATTTATGGTAGTAATATCTTAAAAAAGCAATACAATTGAAATTTGTCGATTTCCTTTTATTTTTTTTTTGCTTGGTTTTTATGAAATTTTAGGTTGAAAAAAACACGTTCAGAATATGTCGACGCTGGGCTTATAGTTAACAAGGCGTTGTAAAGTTCTTCAAGCTTATCAGTTCTTTTCTGCCATTTGTCTAATATATGAAAATCGTCTAAATAGGAGTTTTGCCGGGTAGTGATTTTAGTTGTGATTTGAAACGTTTTTATTGTATTTGAAAGGTCAGCAAATAAAGATTCGCTGCCATCTAAGATTACATTATACTTAGTATCACATTCTTTGCTTTGACTAGAATGATCTAAGTTTACATCGGAGAATAACCGTGAATACAAATCAGTTGCAAATTCATTTACTTCGAATTTACTGGCATATGTTAAAATATTTTGCTGTACATTTATTTATTCTTCTCTCCGCTAGACGACCCATTAAGGTTTGGCAAAATTTATTTGCAGTTGGATTATAAATTTTAATTTTCGGGCAGTCTTCTGGGGAAGGTCGGTGGAGACTGCACGAGGTTGTGCATAAAATAGAAGAATCGTTCGATGTCAAAACGTACACACTGGCGGTATGCATTGACATCGAGGGGGCTTTTTACAATGTGCGGATCGACACACTGATCCAATCCTTAGAACAGTACCAGGTGGACCCGGTCCTTAGAGACTGGATAAACTATATGCTTAGGAACAGGTGGATAAATTGTGTGTCCAATGGCATAAATATAAGTGAGAGAGTGGCACAGGGCACGCCACAGGGGGGCATTTTATCGCCACCCTTATGGGTGACCACCATAAATGACCTATTGCGGATGCTGACTGAGGAGGGATTTGAACCCGTCTGCTACGCAGACGATGTTATAATACCTCTAAGAGATAAGGATCCGAACGAGCTATGCAGAAGGGCCGAAAGGTCTTGCATATGGCATATGACTGGGCTAGACCCAGAGGTCTCAATGTTAACCCAGAGAAGACTGATATATGCCTGTTCACGAGGAAGACAAAGGTGGGCCAATTTAACGCACCACGTTTCCTCAATAAGATGATTTCGATATCTGACAAGGTCAAATACTTAGGTGTGATCTTAGACAGGAAAATAAATTGGAAGTCTCACATTCAGGAGCATACTGAGAAGGCTCACAGATGTTGGGTACTATGTAGACGGGCCTAGGCTCTAAATGGGGCCTGAATCCGAGGATAGTCCACTGGCTGTACAGGAGCGTGATTAGACCAATACTTACTTACGCCTCAGTAGTTTGGTGGACTGCTATGGAGAAAAAGTGCAACATAAGGACCATACAACAGGTTCCGAGAACATGTTGTCTTGGCATAGGCGGAGCGATCAGGACCACGCCCACTAGGGCACTGGAAACTATTCTAGATATCCGACCCATTGACATACAGATTAAGTGAGTGAGGCAGCCACTACGGCTATGAGACTTAAGGCGATGAGAGAATGGATTGAAGAGGAGAGCAGCTCATACCATCGCGGTATAATCGAGGCGACGATAGGAATTCTGGAAGGAAGGGGAGAGGTTTCCGATCGGATACCTGAGATGAACCTTGAAGTCGAGTGCGGCGCACTGCTGCCATCGACACAGTGGATTGACGGAACCCTAGTATTGCCATCTGGAAGATCATGTTACACGGAGGGATCAAAGCTAGAGGACAGAGTGGGCCTGGGGGTTCACATTGGGAACCCAGGGACTGACATCTGTTCTGCAGGCGGAGATCCGGGCGATCACGGAATGCGTGAAGTGGTGTGGTGCTAACGGGAGGACGTCGAGTCTGAACATCTTTAACGACGAAACGAAAACAATTAAGGATTTTGTAAGTAGCACGGAATTCCTAACTTAAAATTTTCTTTTTAGAGGTTACTTTCTAGTTTTTAGAGCGCACAAAAGTAATCGGCTTACTGGCTTAGGTGTATGTCCATAGTGGCATGGGGCGGATTAATATCTGCACCTTCTTTTCAACCTAACATAACCTATATAAAAACTGATTCGTAGCTTCAGATTCCAACATCGTTTTTAAATAACTGATTGATTGCTAGTACTAGAGGTTGTAAAATCATGTTTAAACTTTTCAGAGATTCAATTTCATCCGAGGTAAATAGATGTAATTGCAGGTTTAGTAGTGCATGTTTAACCGACTGATGTATTTGTAAAAATCTATCTATCATAATATATAAAGAATTCTATTTATGTTACACGTCACTAATTATGTGCATTTCTTTACTGACGTTCTTCACAACAAAATCCTGGAGTTTATTTTGCTTAACGGAAAATTTTTAAAATATATGACGGTTTTGCGTAGTTTTTTTTTTTGTTATGGTTGCTTAAAAAATCCATAGAAGTATCCACTAACAAACAATTATCAAAAGTGTCTTCATCATCGCTAGTGGTGATGAAGTCAGTCTCGAAATCAATTAGGCATTTTTTTTAATACATTACATCTACGACACTAAGATGTCATTATTACGTAGCTGCGAAATTGGTGTAATGTTTCTCCCATACTTTTTCATGACGGAGGCACCATCATGTGCAACAATATCGTTTTCAAGATTTCGACAAATGTCTTTCAACTTTTTTTCTACGATGCATTTTAATATATCGCAGAAGCGGCTTTCTTTATTTCCTCCAAACCCAAATTAAATGTTTCGAAAACTCCATTATAACAAGCTCTTATTGAAACATAGACGTACCTAGTGTTCGAAATGTCGGCCCATTCGTCAACTGTTATAGAGAATCGCCCTTCATTACTTTTTATTTTACGAAACAATGCAATACACTCGTCCTTTTTATACCCTCCACCATAGGATGGGGGGTATACTAATTCATTCTGTTTGTAACTACTCGAAATATCTCAGACCCCATAAAGTATATATATTCTTGATCGTCGTGACATTTTATGTCGATCTAGCCATGTCCGTCCGTTCGTCTGTCTGTCGAAAGCACGTTAACTTCCGAAGGAGTAAAGCTAGCCGCTTGAAATTTTGCAGAAAATACTTCTTAATAGTGTAGGTCGATTGGTATTGTAAATGGGCCATATCGGTACATGTTTTGATATAGCTGCCATATAAACCGATCTTGGGTCTTGACTTCTTGAGCCTCTGGAATGCGCAATTCTCGTCCGATTTGACTCAAATTTTGAACATAGTTTTTTATATCACTTCCAACAACTGTGGAAACTATGGTCCTAATCGGTTCATAACCTGATATAGCTGCCATATAAACGCAATTCTCGTCCGATTTGGCATAAATTTTGTACAACGGCTCCTTCCATTGCCTTCAACATACGTGTGCAATATGGTCAGAATCGATCTATAGCTTGATACAGCTCCCATATAAACCGATCTCCCGATTTCGCTTCTTGAGCCCCGAATCGGACTTTAACTTTATATAGCTGCTCTTCCGTCCTTATTAATTATAATTTGTTTGCCTGAAAATTTTGTACAAACAGCCAAACCAAAAATTTTTTGTTCTCAGAAACTTCAAAAATCAAAAAAATATTTTAATTGTTTGCGCTCTATTACTAACACAAATACAAAATGGTATGAAGTTGGTTGCATTAATAATTGAAATGTTCAGAAATTTTTTTTGGGAGTAATCAGAGTTAAAATTGATTGACGACAAACTGGGCGGATTTTCATTATTTTTAGTTTGTATAAAAAACCGAAAACCAGCATTTTTTCCACGAAAAATCCGGTTGCACCGGTCCACCGTAAATCTGATTTTTTGAAAAACCGACAATCGGTGGAAGGAAAAACCGGCCGATCGGTTTTTGCAAACCGGTTTTGATCACTCTGATCATGACTCATGTAAAAATTACCATTTTTGAGATAATGAGACGATGTTAAAAAAAGTTTTTCTATAACCGAAATGATGTTAACATCAAAATGTGGCAAATTCACGGCAAGCGTTCAAAGGTGGAGGGAAATGTTGCATATTTACAATATTATAAAAATAGTACTTCCCCAATAAAACATATATGTTTGTCGTAGAAATATACCAAACGTTCTATGATTTGCGTGCAGGCTATTAATATGATGCACATATACTTTCTTATTGATGTATTGATGGGGATTGCAAATGGGCCGTATCTCTTTATCGCAAACAAGATACTGCGTGAAACATTGAAAACTAAAGTCAATGAGATAAATGCAGCTCTAGACCTGGTAAATCCTCCATCGACCAGATATTCACTCGCCAAATCCTGGAAAGGACCCGAGATGAACAGCTCAACTCTCTCCATCTCTTTGCTGACAAAACAAAACAGCTTTCGATCGCATTATATGTTCAAAGGGTTTTCAAGATGTCTTAGTTTGAAGGATGACACTTGCTGATACACGTTCCTCAGTAAGAAAAGGAAAGAATTTCTCAGAACCATTTAATACCAAATGTGGGTTCAGACAAGGAGACATCTTATCGTGTGATCTCTATTTAATATCCTGCTGGAGAAGATTATGCGGAATTCAGATGCGAATAGAATGCCACACTACACACATGCTACTCGCTTATGCCGATGGCATCAATATCATGGGTCGGTCATCGGAAGTAGTAACTGCAGCTTTTGAAAGAATCGAAGGAGAAACCGTGAAATCGGGTCTGGCAGTAAATGGAGGTAAGACAAAATGGATGGTATGCAAGTCCAAAACTTTTTATCAGTTGATCTGAACGGTAAAAAATATTTCGATCGATTTTAATAAAGTTCGAAGGAGAATTTAGCGACGTAATTAAATAGAAAGTAGATGACTGACTCTTCGTAAAAATTGGTCGGCATATTTTTAAACCCTCCACCATAGGATGGGGGTATACTAATTTCGTCATTCTGTTTGTAACACCTCTATGACCCCACAAAGTATATATATTTTTGATCGTCATGTCATTTTAAGTCGATCTAGCCATGTCCGTCCGTCCGTCCATCTGTCTGTCGAAAGCACGCTAACTTTCGAAGGAGTAAAGCTAGCCGCTTGAAATTTTGCACAAATACTTTTTATTGTCCATGGTCCATGTTTTGATATAGCTGTCATATAAACCGATCTTGGGTCTTGATTTCTTGAGCTTCGAGAGGGCGCAATTCTCGTCCGTTTTTATTGAAATTGTGCACGTAGTGTTTTGGTAGCACTTCCAATAACTACGCTAACTATGGTTTAAATCGGTCCATATTTTGATATAGCTGCCATATAAACCGATCTTGCATCTTGACTTCTTGAGCCTCTAGAGGGCACAATTCTCGTCCTATTTAACTGAAATTTTGCACGTAGTGTTTTGGTATCACTTTCAACAACTGTGCGTAGTATGATTGAAATCGGTTCATAATCTGGTATAGCTGTCATATAAACCGATCTTGGGTCTTGACTCCTTGAGCCCATAGAGCGCGCAATTCTCATCCGATGTGGCTGACATTTTGCATTAGGTATTTTGTTATGACTTCCAATATATGTGCGAATTATGGCACAAATCGGTACATAACCTGATATAGCTGCCATATAAACCGATATGGGATATTGACTTCTTGAGGCTCTAGAGGGCGCAATTCTCATCTGATTTGGAAGAAATTTTGTAGAACGGCTTCTCTTATGACTTTCAACATACGTGTCTAATATGGTCTGTATCGATCAATAGCTTGATACAGCTCCCGTATAAACCGATCTTCCGATTTTGCTTCTTGAGCGCCTACAAGACGCAATTCTTATCCGAATGAACTGAAATATTACACAATGATATCTAGAATTTTCAGCATTCATTTATGGACTGAATCGGACTATTACTTGATATAGCTCCAATAGCACAACAGTTCTTATTTAATATTCTTTGTTTGCCTAAGAAGAGATACTGCGCATAGAACTCGACAAATGCGATCCATGGTGGAGGGTATATAAAATTCGGCCCGGCCGAGCTTACCACGCTCTTACTTGTTTTAATTTAATGAAGGACAAACTATAGTTGAATGTTAGGAAATTGACTTTGGGATAAGACGACAGTGTACCTAAGCTATTTAGGTTAGGTTGAAAAGAGGGTGCGTATATTAATCCGTCCCATGCCATGGACATTATTTGACGACTGTTTTGTAACCTTATATCCCTGTATCATATATGAATGAGCTTTTATTTAAGACTAGCTGACCCGGGCCCGCTCCGCTGCGCCTTCTTTTACTTTATATGGAACAAAAGTTTCCTTGGAATATTTATTTTCGACAACTAAAGAGCTTTTAGTGAAATACCATGCTACGAAAATAGTATATCGCTTGACTAACAGTTTAACAATATAATCGCCTTTATCTGAATACCATATGATCTTTATTGGTTCATGAATTTAAGTATGGATGTAAGGTGTACTCCATTTGTAAAAATCTTTATTTCAGCCCGATATTCTTATGATGTCTGATTTAGTGGTGTTTTCGGGGGAGAGGTGGTCCTCCAGATATTTAACCCTGAAGAAATATCAACACCGTGCTCTTCTCTCAAATACCATTTATTTAAACCCCATATTGCCATTGGTATAAGGGGAGTTTACAGGATGAGGCGTCCCCCAAACACATGGCCCAAATAGGTTATCAAATTCATTTTCTAATCTCAAATACCCTTCATTTGAGCCACATATTGGCATGGTCGAAAAATTTTTTCCCTTTGGGGGGTGTTTAGGGAAAGGGATGATGCCCTAAATACATGGTCCTACATTTGGATATCAAATTCGTATTCAACTCCCAAATACTTTTATTTGAGCCCCATATTGCGATGGTAAGTAAAAAAGTTGCTGTTTGTGGGAAATTGGTCCCGAAAGTGGGTATCAATTCTTGCTCTACCCCCCAATACCTTTCACTTAAGCTCCAAATTGACATGGTCGGTAAATATGCCCAATTTAGGGGTGTTTTGCGGTCCCCCAAACACTAAGCCCGGAAAATATATCAGCAACGTGCTCTATTCTCATATATCTATACATCATTTATTTGAACCTCATGTTGCAATAGCCCTCAAAATTGGATATCAAATTCGTTTTCTAATCTCATTTAAACTCCTTATTGCAAAAGTCACGAAATATGTCCGGTTTGGACCCCCTGATATCAACAGGGGGTCCCTCATGTCTACTCCCATATACCTTTAATTTGAGCCCCATATTTCCATAGTCGGCAAACATGACCGGCTTGGGTGGTGTTTTGGGGGGATGGGCGGCCACTCAGTGAGTTGGCTTTGAGAATATATATCGGATTCGTGTTCCACTCTAAAAACCCTCTTATTTGAGCCTCATATTGTAATAATCAGCAAATACTTACTATTTGGGTGGTGTTGTGGGGGTGGGGTGGCCCCATAGACATTTTTCCGGAATATTGATATCAGATTCGTGCTTTACTCCCAAAGACCTTTCATTTGAGTCCCATATTGCTATGGTCGTAAATTTGTCCCCTTTGGGGGATGTTTTTGGTGAGAGGCGGCCCCCCAAACACTTGGTCTCATATTCGGACATCACATTCTAATTCCACATTCAAATACCTTTTATTTAAGCCCCATATTCCCATGGTCAGTAAAAAGTCCTCTGTGGGAGGTGTTTTGGGGAAGGGGTGGACCCCCAGAAACTTGGTCCCACATTTGGATATCCCATATTGCCATAGTCGATAAATATGTCCGATTTAGGGGTGTTTTGGAGGTTGGGGTGGTCTCCCTAACACTTGGTCCGACAATTAGATATCAGATACGTTTTCTTATCCTAAATACCTATCATTTGAGTCCCATATTGTCGTGATTGGTCTAAATATATATTTGGTAGGTTTCAGGGTGGGGCGGCCCCCCGAAATTTGGATACCAAATTTTTATTGTTAGGGTACTATATGAGAGCACACAAAATTTCGCTTAAATCACACCACCCATCTCCGAGATCTGGCGGTTCTGAAAATTAGGGTAAGGGGGAGGATCCCCCCCCCCCCCCCCCCTTCAAATATCAAAAAATGTAGTACCCTATTTTCACCACGGGATCATGATGCACCATCTGTGAAAATTTCAAGAAAATCGGTTCAGCCATTTCTGAGTCTATAAGGAACACACAAACAAACATACAAACAAACAAATCTACAAACACAAATTGATTTTTATATATAAGAAGATTAGATAAAATCCTACTTATATACTTAAGCTTTAAAGCCACATATATGAAACATTACATAGGATCTTCAAACACACAAGGAACTTCTATATTGACGTTATCATTGGAGAGAATAAATCTTAGTGGGAGGTAGTCCTAGTTGGGGTCGAAGTTGTATAAGTCTTGCATAACTTTGACCGTACGCTCAAAGCAGTGGTTGTTTCGGGAAATGTTGGTTAGAGATTCATATTTTTTGGGTAGTCATTCAGAGCTAAAGGCAGTTCTTTGAAATCATTAGTGCGGAATAATTGACTACTCAACCAATTATCAGCCCATGAGTGAGAAATTAATGAACAGATTTTACTCATCCTATTCCGGGTTTCAAGCATCAGAATAATCGTAGGGAGAGCTAGAATGGTATGAGAGTTCCACCGTGTATTGCAGATATTTGGGATCTACTTAAACATTACAAAAGGGGTTAAAGTTCTCTCAGTCTTTATGTCATCTCTCTAGACCCCGGTTTCCTTAATTTCAGTTTTACCATTGCTGAAGTCTTCCTTTAACTGTTAATAATTTTTGTTCAAATCCTGCCCAAAGAAATGCTCGAAGTTTGTTGGCAAGAACGCGATCCAGCACCATGAGCTGGAAATTGTTGAACTTGGACATTTCTCATCGAACATTTGGTGCAGTCGAACTAAAACGCCGATCTTTTGTCGGCACGCTTGTGGAATGGGAAACAATCAACAATCAATCAATAGATCCCCATAGGTTGAACTCATCAAACACCTTCTAGAGTACTCCTGCGATTCAGCTCTTAAGTAGCTTTCTTTTAGATAGTCGTGTGGATTCCTAGCTAACATGGGGTTGAGATTTCAATGCCCTCAGAGGAAAGCTGATGACAAACCGTTGCTGCCATTTTTCCATACACCTCTGTGGAAATGGTGATCCATTCTTAAAGTATTCTTTCTTTTAGGAACCACAGCATACCACGAAAAAGCACCCCATACCTATCATGTTGCCTCGATCAGGATTGAAGGCCTTTAAAATATAGTGAGGGTCAAGTTTCTTGCTTGACTTGCATGGTAAAATGCATACGACGTCCTGCAAACAAAAAACTTGACCCTTAATATAACTTAAAGGCTATAAATCCTGATGGAGGAAACATAATGATTTTAAGGTGCTATTTCATGGTATTTTGTGGTTCGTAAACGTAAGAACACTCAAAGTTTGGATCACCATTTCCATACACTAAAAAAAGTTTACTCAAACTCACAGATTTTCTTGATTTTGGTAATAATTTGAATTTGGTAATAACTTTGAACTAAAGATATGCAAATTATAAACTAGGATGGTGTGTGGATATAAACCAAGTACACGGCGTTTTAAAATATGCATAAATCCTAAACACAAAGAAATTAATACTAAGATCAAGGTTTTTTGCCATAGAAACCCAAGGATAGGCAATTTTGAAATAACGATATTAGTCTATTAATTCAATACAAAAATAGATTATAGAATAGAATGGATTCTTCCGTACTACACATGATATTGTGCATTTGTTGGAAGTTGTATTGATGGCTTCGAACGCTAAGACTAAGCGAGAGTCATTGCCGTTGTCGTAGCGTTCGAAGCCATCAATACAACTTCCAACAGATGCATTAGGAAAAGTACAGCTAATAGACAGGGTTGTCGAGTGTGGTTAATGTGGTAATTGTATCATACAATAGATGCGTTGCGATACTAATACGATTCAAATACAACATACCAAGGCACGGCCTCAGAAGCCATCACACCTAATATGGTTGAAAAGTCTTCTGACCAAAGACGAAACGCGTCCCATAGCGGTGGGTGTATGTTGCTATCTTTGGCTTAATTTTTTTATTTTATTGGACATTTATATATAGTTGTTAAGAAAATGAGAAATTTTAAAAACACCGATGTATTGGGTTGCCCAAAAAGTAATTGCGGATTTTTTAAAAGAGAGTAAATGCATTTTCAATAAAACTTAGAATGAACTTTAATCACATACTTTTTTTACACTTTTTTTCTAAAGCAAGCTAAAAGTAACAGCTGATTACTGACAGAAGAAATAATGCAATTACAGAGTCACAAGCTGTGAAAAAATTTGTCAACGCCGACTATATGAAAAATCCGCAATTACTTTTTGGGCAACCCAATATATTCCTTAGCCAAATTGTGTGAATAATGTTGCACTTGCAATTCACTTTCCAATCGTATTTATTTATTTGTATAAACACCCTGCTATATATGTTAAGGACGATTTAATATTTTAATTATCTGTGTCCCCTTCAAGCCTTTTCTTATGAGTTTAAAAAACCATTGTTATAATTTTGTCAACTTAGATATCTAGAAAGAAAAAAAAAAACAACATCTTTTTATACACATATTTTGCCTAGCTGGTCGCAATGCCTTATTTTATGTGAAGGTGAAAAACTTATTAAATTCGATATTTTTATTAATACCCGGAAAATGTAAATTAATTTAAGAAATAAAAATAAAGGATGATTTACCTATTATCTTTTTGCCAACACTGGTTACAACAGCTCACGCACGTTTTTTGTTTTGTTTCACAATCAAACATCTTTTCTTTTATACATATTGTCATGATTGGTCTATATATATATTTGGTAAGTTTTGGGGGTGGGGCTGCCCCCCTGGGTACCCCATCCAAAATTGGGATGTTTTAGAGTCTATAAGGAACACACAAACAAACATACAAACAAACAAACACAAATTGATTTTTATATATAAAAAAGATTTACGATGAATTATTAGCGGTTCAGCTGTTTTAGAGTCTATAAGGAACACACAAACAAACATACAAACAAACAAACACAAATTGATTTTTATATATAAGAAAGATTTACGATGAATTATTAGCTCATTTGACGAACCTGTTTATACATCCAAATTCTTCCCTTTTGGTCGAATTGCAGTTTAAACAAACTCTTGAGTGACGCGAAAAATTCGTTTCGAGATAGACAAACAGGCTATTAATCTGTATGTCAATGGGTCGGATATCTAGAATAGTCTCCAATGTCTTAGTGGGAGTGGTTCTCATCGCTTTGCCTATGCCAAGACAACATGTTCTCTGAATCTGTTGTATGGTCCTAATGTTGCACTTTTTCTCTATAGCGGTCCATTAAACTACTGAGGCGTAAGTAAGTATTGTTCTAATAACGCTCCTATAGAGCCAGTCGACTATCCTCGGATTCACCCATTTCGAGCCAACGGCTCGTCTAGATAGTGCCCAACATCTGTGAACCTACTCAGTGCGCTCCTGATGTGACACTTCCAATTAAGTTTCCTATCCAAGATGATTCCTAAGTATTTGACCTTTGCCATCAGATATCGAAATTGAATTGATGAAACGTGGTGCGTGAAATTGGCCCACCTACGTCTTTCTCGTGAACAGGCACATTTCAGTCTTCTCTGGGCTAATATTGAGACCCCTGGGTCTATCCCAGTCATATGCCATATGAAAGACCCTTTTCGGCCTTTCTGCATAGCTGGTTCGGATCCATACCCTAGGAAGTATTATAACATCATCTGCATAGACGGGTTCAAATCCCTCCTAAGTCAGCATCAGTAATAAGTTATTACTGGTGCTCACTTTCTCCCTTATATTTATGTCATGGGACCTTCAGTTTAACCACCTGTTCCTTAGCATATGGTTTATCCAGTCTCTAAAAACCGGGTCCACCCGGTACTGGGATAAGGATTGGATCAGTGTGTCGGTTCACACATAGTTAAAACCCCCCTCGATGTCAATGCATACCGCCAGTATGTACGTTTGGATTCTAAGTATTCTTCTATTTTATGCACAACCTCGTGCAGGGCAGTCTCAACCGACCTACCCTTGACATGCTGACATGCATGCTGTTTGTATTTGAGGAGTTCACTGGATGTCCTACTCTTTATCAGGGTATCCATAATACGTTCCATGGTTTTGAGTGGAAAGGACTTAAGGCTTTTAGGACAATAGGCATTTGGTGTCGCATAACTTGTCTTGCCTTGGGCTTGTTTATAAACACCACCCTTGCCTCCTGCCAGGGTTTCGGAGTATGTGCAAGTCCTAGGCACGCTGTGAAAATAGTGACCAGATGAGATGCCAGATAGTCGGCTTTTATTTGTAGTAACGCCGGAAATATTCCATCAGATCCGGGTGACTTAAATGGTTTGAAGCTCCTCAAGGATTCCTTCACCATAAATTCCGTTATTAAAAACCTTCGATCATCATCATTATTCCAAGATTCCGGTAATCCCTCCCCTTATCCATTGTTTTCAAACAAGCCAGATCTTGGAGATCGATACACTGATTGTTTGACATTTTATGGCAACCCAAAAACAGGAATTTGTTAAGGAAAAAATTGGAATCGAGCAGCCTGCGGACATGTGACACAATCAGGACAATATGGGTATCAATTGAGGGGTATTAAAGAGTAATAGTTTGAGAGAAGAGTCAGAATATTTGGGACCAAGTGTTAGGTGGCCCGAACATTCATACATATTTGGGATATGTTGCAAATATTCCCATGAACATTCCATTAAGGAACAGCAGGTACACTTCACTCATATCAATGAGTTCTGTCCGATTCAAGTTAAAAGTCGATGGTAAAAAACTCTCTCCAATGCAGAGCGCCACCACAAACAAATCTCGCCAGCATTATTTGCGTATACCCTGCGCAGAGAATTTTTTCTGATGTTTTCACCACGATGGCTCGCAGTAGGACAGGTTAGGTTATAGTGGCGATATGCTACCGACTTATATTGATATTTTGTTGTCCATTGTGATGCCACGGAAGCGGCAGAGTAAAGCCTTTGGTGGGCATTGATACCTCGACCATATCGCTGTTATTTCGAGGTCGCTAGTTACTCGGCTACCAAGGCACTCATATTTAGGATAAGGTTGATCCGGAAATTACTTTTGGGCCATTAAAAATATAGTTTGGAATATGGGACTTATGTGACATGTATTTAAAAGTAAAAAACAAATACGCTGAGTGAAAGGAGGCCACCGTAACGCAGACGTTAGCATGCCCGCCTATGACGCTAAACGCCAATGCTGGCGACATTAGTAAGGTACTTTGTCATGCAAATACTTCTCGCTAAAGAGGTTTCACTCTGCGACACGCCGTTCGGAATAGGCTTTAAAAAGAAGGACCCCTATCATTGAGCTTAAACTTGAATCGGAGATCACTCATTGCTTTGTGAGGAGTTTGCCCTAGTTCTTAATGGAATGTTCATGGGCAAATTTGCAATAGAGTGAAAATTTTCAATTTTCACCAAGTTTGTTTTTGGAAACCCGTACTTTTACTTACCTGTATTAGTTTTGTATGCATGGAATGAAAGTGAATACAATGTTTAGTTAATTTGGCTAGAAAGTTCAAAACGATTTATTGAAATATTCTTTTCATACGCACTTCTGCTTCTGTATTCTTATCGCCTATGTCTACAAATATTTGTCTTCTTCCGGGGATTGTGAACAGTGATTCTGAAGTGGAACTATTCCTTTTTTGCTTTACTTTATTCCTTTTTAACATAATTGAGTTCATTAATGGAGTTGTCCTAGAAGCACTTTCGTGCGAATTCTCATGTGGTTGTTTAAGCGTTTCCTACTGCTACTACAAATCTAATCAATAGAGTTATAAATCGATACTTGCATATCAACTAATTAATTATTATAAATACAATATTTAAATTATTTGCTAATTTGTTTCAATGTTTGTAACCAATCGGTGAATTTGGATAAATGCAAGGAGTGATTGTACTCCTCGGCACTATACTTAGAGCTAAACATTCAGAAATCAATATTCGTTGATATCCCGAGAGGGGTTGTCATTCCCGAATAGATGGTATCGAACCTGGGACCTTACAAGAACTCTCGAAATGGTTCATCGAAGTTGTTGTTATCGCCCGCAGTATCGCCATAGCCATTCATAATAATAGCATTTTGCTGTTGCGGTGGAGGTGGTGGTACATTCGGCGTTTGTTGTTGAGGCATCAGGATCTGATTGTGATTGGAAATCATGATGTGATGAGACTGATGGTGCATGTGGCTGAGTGGTTGATTCTGTATCTGTATCGTAGTGGTTGCTGTTGTCAATGACTGGGGTGTGACATTTTGATGGTGTTCCGCGAGGAGAGTACAATTATAGGTCGCTCCATTGGCCAGTGACGTGTCGTCATAGCAATTACCGGATAGTGCAATTAGGCCGTTAGCATTATTGCCAGCGGGATTGCCATTTAAACCAAGAATATTGACGTCAGGCTCAATACCATTGTTAACTGTAGTGGTATCTACAGCACCGTTGCCGTTCATAAGCGCGCCATTGAATTCCAAAGCCGACTCCTCATTACGTTTGGCCAGTATTATGTGCGTCAAATTGATGATGTAATTTTTGGCCAATGTCAGCGTTTCTATTTTTGAGAGGCGGCGTTCCATTTCTACATGGGGAATCACTTCTCGTAAGGACTGGAATGAGAACGAATAGATAGAGATGCATGTTAGACAATGAAGTTACCCATAACCAGACAAATTTGTCAGCTATTAGCAGCACTGTTTGCTGAAATGTCATTGTTATAAACGGTATACACTGCCGCTCACAAGAATAGAACAACTAATACACTAATCTTAATACTTTTCTCAAAATTGTAGTATTAGGTGGTTCTAAAGTATATCATTATCTTATAACACTTGTCTAATTTCAATATAAAATACTTAACATTTGTTGCCTTTTATATAACAAAGGATAACGCAACAAAAACAATATAAAGTAATAAATTCAAGCAAAATAAGAGGATCTTTTGAATAGAACTCCCCAATTGAAATAAGTATAGACATGAAAGTGAATGTCAAATTGAGATTCCATTGCAGGATATTGTTAAAGTAAAATATTATTATTATTATATTCCAAATTAAGAACAAAGTTTTTTTCATTATATTTAATAAGTGGTACCTTTATCCTGTTTAAGGATCTACCACGATATTTTGTTTTACATAATATCTTATTGCACCTTTAGAAAATCGGGTTTTATGCAGAACTAGGATTGTTTTTGTCTCTCAACGAGTTATTTTACTTAAATAATGCTGTATTTTTAACTTGAAAACATGCCAACCATTCCCATATTCTTTCTATAGTATCTATATCGGGAGAATCTGATGGTCATCTGGTGGTTTGTCGACTAAAGTCATTTGAAAACATACATTTTCGAGCTAAAATCTTCACCTCAAGGCTCCGAAAATGTTTTTGAGTTGGCAAAAGTCCTTATCTACAGAATCTTATATAGTGCCCGTTTAATTTGGATGCCAGAAATGAAACACAACAGCTCAAAAATAAGTAAAGGTTCCCCACACAATGACAATGCCTTATTGATTATAAAAAAGAGCTTTTCCTTTCGACGTTTGCGAATGTAATAATTAACTTTTAGGCCTAGACCAATCTTTTTTCATCCACCACCATAGGATGTGGGGTCTACTAATCTTGTCACACACAGAGTATAATATCATGCCTTTCAACATCCATGGTAAGTATGATCCAAATCTCGTCTTCTATATTCCCTAGAAGTTTAAATTGTTACCTGATTATGCTGAATTTTAGTACATAAAATACGCGTATGCCCTTCAACTGAGTTCAGTTGAGTAAATTTTAAGCAAAATTCATGGTGGAGGATTCGCAGATTCGGCCCGGTCGAGCTTAGCACATTTTTACTTGTTTAGCTAAATAAATAATTTGGCTCTATTTTAACACATATGGTAATTGTGGGTTTCTCTTAACTTTTTTATACACATCAACATAAGATGGTGGGTATACTAATCTAGTTATTCCGTTTGTAACACCCTGAGATATTGACTCGCTCCGGTTCATAGAACCGATCGTCGCTGGAACGTTATGGCCATGGTTATATGGTTATATGGCTCGTCCAAAAACCGAAACACACAATAAAGCCAACGTATTATATCATTTGCGAGCCACCAAAAATATTTGCTTCAAAGTTTTTTTAAAAACAAGTAAAAATGCGTTAAGTTCGGCTGGGCCTTTTGAATATCCACCACCTCCGGTAAACCACTTTTCATCCGGTGAAAATTGCATACCTTATGTCCCATAGCAGTTATGTCGAAATATGTTCCGATTTGGACCAAATACTTATAAGTAAAAGTCATTGTTCAATTGTGTATAACAAAATATTGGTCTTTTTAATAGCTATATCTAAAAATAAACAGATCTGAACCATATACCACAGGGATGTCGAAAATCCTAACATAAGTCTCTGTGATTTCAGTGAAATCGGATTATAAATGTGCCTTTTATGGGGCCAAGACTTTAAATCGAGAGATCGTCTATATGGCAGCTATATCCAAATCTGGACTGATTTGGGCCAAGTTGCAGAAAAATGTCGAAGAGCCTAACACAATTCAATGTTTAAATTTCGGCGACATCGGGCAATAAATGCGTCTTTTATGGATCCAAAACCTTAAATCGAGAGTTCGGTCTATATGAAAGCTATATTCAAATCTGGCCCCATCTAGACCAGATTGAAAAAGGATGTCTAAGGACCTAACACAACTCACTGTCCCAAAAATCGGACAATAAATGCGCCTTTTATGGGCGCTAGACCTTAAATCGAGTGATCGGTCTATATGGCAACTATATCTAAATCTGGACCGATCTAGGCCAAATTGAAGAAAGAGTCGAAGAGCCTAACACAACTCACTGTATCAAATTTTAGCAAAATCGGATAATAAATGTGGCTTTTATGAACCTAAGACCCTAAATCGGCGGATTGGTCAATATGGCAGCTATATCCAAATTCGAACCAAATTAAATATGGATGTTGAAGGGCTTAACACAACTCATTGTCCCAAATTTTAGGAAAATCGGATAATAAATGTGGTTTCTATGGGCCTAAGATTTCAAATCGGCGGATCGGTCTATATGGGGGCTATATCAAGATATACTCCGATATAGCCCATCTTAGAACTTAACTTGCTTATGGAAAAAAAAATAGTCTGTGCAAAATTTTAGCTCAATATCTCTATTTTTATACCCTCCACCATAAGATGGGGGGTATACTAATTTCGTCATTCTGTTTGTAACTACTCGAAATATTCGTCTGAGACCCCATAAAGTATATATATTCTTGATCGTCGCGACATTTTATGTCGATCTAGCCATGTCCGTCCGTCCGTCCGTCTGTCTGTCGAAAGCACGCTAACTTCCGAAGGAGTAAAGCTAGCCGCTTGAAATTTTGCACAAATACCTCTTATTAGTGTAGGTCGGTTGGTATTGTAAATGGGCCATATCGGCCAATGTTTTGATATAGCTGCCATATAAACCGATCTTGGGTCTTGACTTCTTGAGCCGCCAGAGTGCGCAATTCTTATCCGATTGGAATGAAATTTTGCACCACGTGTTTTGCTATGATATCCAACAACTGTGCCAAGTATAGTTCAAATAGGTCCATAACCTGATATAGCTGCCATATAAACCGATCTTGGGTCTTGACTTCTTGAGCCTCCAGAGTGCGCAATTCTTATCCGATTGAAATGAAATTTTGCACGACGTGTTTTTTTATTATATCCAACAACTGTGTTAAGTATAGTTCAAATCGGTCCATAACCTGATGTAGCTGCCATATAAACCGATCTTGGGTCTTGACTTCTTGAGCCTCTAGCGTGCGCAATTCTTATCCGATCAGAATGAAATTTTGCACGACGTGTTTTGTTATGATACCCAACAACTGTGCCAAGTATCGGTCTATCGGTCTCGGTCTATAGCCCGATACAGATCCCATATAAATCGTTCTCTCTATTTTACTTCGTGAGCCCCAATGGGCGCAATTCTTATACGAATTGGCTGAAATTTTACACAGGTCTCCAACATATAATTTAATTGTGGTCCGAACCGGACCATATCTTGATATCGTTTTAATAGCAGAGCAACTCTTTTCTTATATCCTTTTTTGCCTAAGAAGAGATGCCGGGAAAAGAATTCGACAAATGCGATCCATGGTGGAGGGTATATAAGATTCGGCCCGGCCGAACTTAGCACGCTTTTAGTTGTTAAAGACTGTAGACGATCGTCCGTCGTGGACGATCGTCTTAGATTTGTACGCTGATTAAGAATATATATACTTTATAGGGTCGGAAATGGATATTTGGATGTATTGCAAACGGAATGACAAAATCAATATACCCCCGTCCTTCAGTGGTGGGTATAAAAAGTGTATAACTATAAGAGCATAAGTGTAACATTAGTGTACCATTTTTTTCAGAATCGAAATCACAATAAGTTCATTTGTGTAAATTTTTAGTAGAATCCACTGTGGTGGTTTCCCAAGACCCGGCCTGGCCGATCTTAGCTCGTGTTAACGTGTTTTATTATACCCTCCACCATAGGATGGGGGGTATACTAATTTCGTCATACTGATTGTAACTACTCGAAATAGTCGTCTGAGACCCCTTAAAGTATATATATTCTTGATCGTCGTGACATTTCATGTCGATCTAGCTATGTCCGTCCGTCTGTCTGTCGAAAGCACGCTAACTTCCGAAGGAGTAAAGCCAGCCGCTTGAAATTTTGCACAAATACTTTTTATTAGTGTAGGTCGGTTGGTATTGTAAATGGGCCATATCGGTCCATGTTTTGATATAGCTGCCATATAAACCGATCTTGGGTCTTGACTTCTTGAGCCTCTAGAGTGCTCAATTCTTATCCGATTGGAATGAAATTTTGCATGACGTGTTTTGTTATGATATCCAATAACTGTGCCAAGTATGGTTCAAATCGGTCCATGTTTTGATATAGCTGCCATATAAACCGATCTTGGGTCTTGATTTCTTGAGCCTCTAGAGTGCTCAATTTTTATCCGATTGGAATGAAATTTTGCACTACGTGTTTTGTTATGATATCCAACAACTATATCAAGTATGGTTCAAATCGGTCCATAACCTGATATAGCTGCCATATAAACCGATCTTGGGTCTTGACTTTTTGAGCCTCTAGAGTGCGCAATTCTTATCCGATTGGAATGAAATTTCGCACGAACGGTTTTGTTATGATATCCAACAACTGTGCCAGGTATGGTTCAAATCGGTTCATAACCTGATATAGCTGCCATATAAACCGATCTTGGGTCTTGACTTCTTGAGCCTCTAGAGTGCGCAATTCTTATCCGATTGGAATGAAATTTCGCACGACGTGTTTTATTATGATATCCAACACCTGTGCCATGTATGGTTCAAATCGGCAAATAACCTCATATAGCTGTCATATAAACCGATCTGGGATCTTGACTTCTTGAGCCTCTAGAGGTCGCAATTGTTAGTCGATTTGCCTGAAATTTTGTACGACGGATTCTCTCAGGACCATCAACATACGTGTTTATTATGGTCTGAATCGGTCTATAGCCCGATACAGCTCCCATATAAATCGATCTCTCTATTTTACTTCTTGAGCCCCCAAAGGGCGCGATTCTTATTGGCTGACATTTTACACAGGTCTCCAACATATAATTTAATTGTGGTCCAAACCGGACCATATCTTGATATCGGTCTAATAGCAGAGCAAATCTTTTCTTATATCCTGTTTTGCCTAGGAAGAGATGCCGCGGAAAGAACTCGACAAATATGATCCATGGTGGAGGGTATATAAGATTCGGCCCGGCCGAACTTAGCACGCTTTTACTTGTTTAATATTGTATTCGTTACAATAAAAAACAAGTAAAAACATGCTAAATTCGGCCGGGCCGAATCTTATATACCCTCCACCATGAATCGCATTTGTCAAGTTCTTTAAATGACTTTTTCAATATATATGTAAGTTACACTAAGTTATTGACCGATATGGTCCGTACTTGTCATGTGAATAGAAAAATACCACAAAAATTGGGAGGTTATAAACCAATATAAACCATACTTAGCATAGTTGTTGAAGACAAAACTAAATATTTCATGCAAAATTTCAGCTTAATCAGATAATTGCGCAATCTAGGGGCTCAAGAAGTCAAGATCTCAGATTGGCAGCTATACCAGGTTATGCCCCGGACAAAACGGGAATGGTGGAAAGCTCCGTCTTTATGCGGAGTAGCTACAAATGCGGCCAATGCAGTCAGCGATTGTCGAGAGGAGTGTCTCGGTGAGGAGTCAGGTGGCACTGGCTCTTCCCGCCCCGGAAAATTATGAGAATCACTATGAGAAACAAAGGTATCACGTTGTCGACCCACGGACCATGATTTGGGGATCTGCTGCTGGAATGTCCGCACTCTCTATAGAAAAGGTGCAGTATACGCGCTGGCGGAGATATTGGAGAAGTACAAGGCAGATATTACCGCCTTACAGGATGTGCGATAGACTGGAAATGGCGTTACAACAACACCGAACGGTGACGAACTAAACTATAGCCGCCATGGCATGAATTTTGCTGTGTAGTTGTGGTTAGTCGGAGACTGTAAAACCATTTCTCAGGCTTTACTCCGGTTAATGAAAGGAAAACCACAATCCGCCTAAAAGCCAAATTCTTCAACATCAGCCATATTTGTGCCCATACCCCGACGGAAGACAAGGACGAGCAGGCCAAGAATATTTTCTACGAGCGCTTACACTCAACCAAATTTGTTGTTCAAAGCAGCAAAAATGTTTGCTAAAACTGCAGCTTTTGCCTGCTGAAAATGGGAAATCAGACATTATTGCTGTTTCCGCAAACATGGGGCTGCTGTATTAGCAAACATTTCTTACTGCTATTTCAACTAACAAAATCTGCTGTATTGAATACACAAGTCTGCTGAAAAAAATGTCTATGCTAATTTTTATGGCGCCCGTTACATGTTTTGATTACTTTAGGCATTTTTTATACCCACCACCGAAGGATGGAGGTATATTCATCGAAATATCCATTTCCGACCCTATAAAGTATGTATATTCTTGATCAGCGTAAAAATCTGGTTAAGTTCGAAGATGGGCTATATTGGACTATATCTTGATATAGCCCCCATATAGACCGATCCGCCGATTTAAAATCTTGGGCCCATATAAGCCACATTTACTATCCGATTTTGCTGAAAATTGGGACAGTGAGTTGTATTATCCGATGTCACCGAAATTTGGGACAGTGAGTTGTGTTAGGACCTTCGACATCCTTCTTTAATTTGGCTCAGATCGGTCCAGATTTGGATATAGCTGCCATATAGACCGATCTCTCGATTTAAGGTTTTGGCCCATAAAAGGCGCATTTATTGTCCGAAATTTGAGAGAGTGGGTTAAGTTAGACCCCTCGGAATATTCTGCAATTTGGCTTAGATCGATCAAGATTTGCATATAGCTGCCACATAGACCGATCATTCGATTTGGTTTTGGGCCCATAAAAGGCGCATTTATCGTCCAAATTTTGGACAGTGAGTTGTATTAGGCTCTTCGACTTTTTTATTTAATTTGGCTCAGATGGATCCAGATTTGGATATAGCTGCCATATACACTGATCTCTCGAGTTAAGGTTTTTGTGTCATTAAAGGCCCATTTATTGTCCGATTTCGCCGAAATTTGGGACAGTGAGTTGTGCTAGGCTCTTCCACATTTTTCTGTAACTTGGCCCAAATTGGTCCAGATTTAGACATAGCTGCCATATAAATATATCTCGATTTAAAGTCTTGGTCCCATAAAAGGTGCATTCATGATCCGATTTAACTGAAATTTTACACAGTGACTTATGTTAGGCTTTTCGACATCCATATCGTATATGGTTCAGATCGGTTTATTTTTAGATATAGCTACCAAAAAGACCAATATTTTGTTATACACAATTGAACAATGACTTGAACTATTAGCATTTGGTCCAAATCGGTACATATTTCGATATAGCTGTTTGGGGCATTAGGTATGCATTTTTCCCCGGGTTTTGACGAAAGGTCGTTTACATATATACCCGAGGTGGTGGGTATCCAAAGTTCGACCCGGCAGAACTTAGCGCCTTTTTACTTGTTTAGAATTTTCTTAGAAATTCTGTTGGAAGGGATGATTTTAATTTGTGATATATTATTGTAAAGATCCATCTATTTGGTTTACAATTCGAAATGTGGCTGGTATAGCTCGCATTTTTGTTATTTGTATTGTATCTTTTGTATCTAAATTTAAAGAAAAAAGTTTATGTAAAGTATACATTCAGTGGTGATTATAAACCTCCACTGAGACACACATTTACATTTGTGTTTTAATTTTTTCTTCTAAAATCCCCTTCATAAGTCGTTGCTATTTTCAGCAAATTTGTCTATGAGTGTCGAAAAGAATATGACTGCTGCCCCGCCTATGATATTAAAATCGTTCTGGGAGATTTTAATGTGAAGATAGGGAAGGAAAACATCTTTGGTATAACAGTCGGAAAGTTTAACCTCCACAAGATAAGTCCAGTAATATGTTGATGCTGATAGATTTTGCAGCGGCAAAAAACCTTGTAGTTAGCAGCACCAGTTATCAACATTAAAATATTCAAAAAGCCACATGGCTGTCACCCGACTAAAATATGGGGAACCAAATTGATCACGTTGTGATAGATGGAAGGCATTCATCCAGGGTGTTATATGTACGATCCACCCGTAGAGCGAATAAAGATTCGGATCATTACCTTGTTGCAGCAAAGGATCGTGCTCGTTTATACATGGCGAGGAAAGTACGATCTGACACTGCACGGAAGCCGGACAATGAAAAGCTGCAAACACAACAGATGACAACGGCATACTCCACTCGACTTACCCATCTGCTTGATGAACGCACTCCGATGATATAATGGTGCAGTGGCAAACCATTGCCCACTCCATGGAAAATGCCACGAAATCCGTACTTGGGTACCGGAAGCCTCCCCCAACAAACCCCTGGTACGACCAATAGTGTCGAGATGCTACTGAAGTCAAGAATGCGGCATATAGAGCAACCCTGCAATCAGTAGGAACGCGCCAGATGAAAGAGAGGTATCGGGAGAAAAGGAGAGAGGAGGAACGTCTTTTCCGCAGAAAGAAAAAGGAAATGGAAAGACATGAATGTGAGAGAATTGAGATGTACTGGAGTCAGAATGACCAATGAACTAAACATCAAACCGATGGCATTGGTGCAGGCACAACCTCCTTCAGAGACAAAGAAGGAAATCTGATAACTTACACATATAGCATGCTGAGGATATGGAAAGAACATTTTATCCAACTGCTAGTGTCCGACATTGGCAGCGAAGAGGATACAACAGAACTAATCAATGATGATGGTATAGAATGTTTACCTCCTAGTCAGTATGAGGTCCAAGTAGTAGTGACCTGACTAAAGAACTACAAGGCAGCAGGAGCCGACGAGTTACACTCTGAACTATTTAAGGCCGGAGGCGGCACGCTGATAAGGCGCATGCATCAGCTTATCTACGCAATCTGGCTAGAAGAACGCATACCCGACGATTGGAACCTCAGCATACTATATCCCGTACACAAGAAAGGAGACAAGACGGAATGTGCCAACTACAGAGGAATAAGTCTCCTCCCCATCGAATAAAAGTTACTCTCGAGCGTACTGTGTGAAAGATTTAAACCTGACTTCAATGAGATAATCGGGCACTATAAATGCGACTTTAGACTGGTAAATCAACACCTACCATCCCTTTTTTTACTACAAAGCCGTTTTTGATATCCCTATACGTTCAAAGGTTTTTCAAGCCATGTCTGAGTTAGGTATCCCTGCAAAATGAATAAGACTCTGCAGGGTGACACTTGCTGATACGCGTTCCTCAGTAAGAATAGGAAAGAATCTGTCCGAACCATTCAATACCAAACGAGGTTTCAGACAAGGAGCACTTTATCGTGTGATCTCTTTAATATCATGCTGGAGAAGATTATGCGAGATGCAGATGTGAATAGATATGGCATACTACTCATAAGAGAACGTCTACTCCGACGACATCGATACCATAGGTCGGAAATAGTAACTGCTACCTTTGAAAGAATTGAAAGAGAGTCAGTGAAAATGGGTCTGGCAGTAAATTGAGCTGAGAAAAAAGGAATGGTTTCAACTCCCAAAACGCCTTGTAACACCGATGAGATATAGAAAATGGAGAAAGTTGGGAACCGCACCGCCGTAGCCGAAACAAATGACACCAGTATTAAAATAGAGCAGAGGATAATCCTGCAAACAGATATATCTTCGGATTAAGTAAGGAGTTTAGAAAGAAGGCCACCTCTCGACATACGAAGATTACTCTATACAAGACACTGTTATTATATGGTTCTGAGGCATGGGTACTTGCGAAAGCAGGCAAGGCAGTGCTTGGAGTGTTTGAGAGAAAGATTCTTGGTAAAGTTTTTGGACCAGTTTGCGTTAACGGAGAAAATAGGCGTCGTACGAACCACGAGCTGCATGCGCTGGAAAGATTAAGAAGTGGTAGACACCTCGAAACTTGGTGTCAGAGATTATAAAATGAGCGCAGAAGATCGGGGCGCTTGGAACGCTATTTTACGTTCGGCTAGTGGAACAACAAGTGGTTCTGACATAGCCAAGTATATTAAGTATCAGGTTACAAACGACTTAGACCATACGTGGCACAATTGTTGGAAGTCATTACAAAATAGCCTGCGCAAAATTTCAGCCAGATCGGATGAGAATTGCGCTCTGTAAAGGCTCAAGAAATCAAGACCCGAGACCTTACTTGGCATTTGTTGGAAGTCTTACCGAAAGGACATATGCAAAATTCAACCAAATTGGATAAGAACTGCGCCTTCTAGAAGCTCACGAAATCTAATCGGGAGCTACATCTAAACCTGAACCGACTTTGATGAAATTTTGCACACGTATTGGGACTTTGAATAAAATGTCTAGTGCTAAATTTTGTAAAGATCGGAAAAAAACTGTGGCTTCTACAGCCTTAAATGATCATATCGGATGAAAGATATATATGGGAGCAATGTCTAAATCTGGTCCGATTTTGAGAAAATTTTCGCATAATGAGGACGTCGAATAAAAATCCTCACGTTAAATCTTGTACAGATTAGACCAAAACTGTGGCTTCTACAAGCTTAAAAGGCCATATCAGATAAAAGATATATATGGAAGATATGTAAATCTGGCCCGATTTTGACGAAATTTTGCATACGAATGGAAAAGTCTAATAAAATACCTCTTGCTTAATTTTGTACAAATCGGACAAAAATTGTGGCTTCTTCTGCCTTTATTGGCCATATCGGATGAAAGATATATATGGGAGCTATATCCTTCATCCGATGTATATATATCTGAACCGAAATTTTGTACACACATGAGGACGTCGAATAGAACACCTCATGCGAAATTTTGTACAGATCGGACCAAAATTGTGGCTTCTACAGCCTTCAAAGACCATATCGGATGAAAGATATATATGGGAGCTATATCTAAATTTGGTCCGATTTTCAAAAAATTTTGCACACATATGAGGACGTCGAATAAATCACCTCATGTTAAATGTTGAAGAGGTCGCACACAAACTGTGGCTTCTACAGGCTTAAAAAGCCATAGCGGTTGAAAGATATATATATTTATGGGAGCTATATCTAAATCTGAACCGATTTTTTTCTAAAATCAAGAGCGTTTATCCTTGGACCAAAAAAAGATTTGTCCAAAATTTCATGACAATCGGACAACAAATGGGACCTGTACCTTGATCACAAGAATACATATTGGCAGACGGACATAGCTAGATCGAATCAGGAAGTGATTCTAAGCCGATCGGTATACTTATCAATGGCTCTTCTTCTTCTTAGCGTTGCAAGCAAATGCACAAAGTTATAATACCCTGTACCACAGTGATGGTACTGTTCGCATGACCTTACCTTATAAGTGCATCCTGAATGAAACCCAAACGAATGTATGAGCGTAATTGTTCTTGTTTGTATGGTTTACGTATGTTGTATATAAGATTGTCATGTTTGTTTGTAAAATAAGAGATTTATTTTCAAGAACTTTATGCAAAGATATTACAAACAAGTAAAAGCGTGCTAAGTACGGCCGGGCCGAATCTTATATACCCTCCACCGTGGATCGCATGTGTTGAGTTCTTTTCCCGGCATCTCTTCTTAGGCAAAAGAAGGATATAAGAAAATCTTATAAAAAAGGATCTACTATTAGAGCGATATCAAGATATGGTCCGGTTTGAACCACAATTAAATTATATATATGCGGCCTTTGCGGACCAAGAAGTAAAATAGAGAGATCGATTTATATGTTAGCTGTATTGGGCTATAGACCGATTCAGACCATAATAAACACGTATGTTGATGGTCATGAGAGAATACGTCGTACAAAATTTCAGGCAAATTGGATAATAATTGCGACCTCTAGAGGCTCAAGAAGTCAAGATCCCAGATCGGTTTATATGACAGCTATATCAGGTTAAGAACCGATTTGAACCTTATTTGACACAGTTGTTGAAAGTAAGAATAAAATACGTCATGCAAAATTTCAGCCAAATCGAATAGGAATTGTGACCTCTAGAAGCTCAAGAAGTCAAGTCCCTATATCTGTTTATATGACAGCTATATCAGGTTATGAACCGATTTGAACCATACTTGGCACAGTTGTTGGATATCATAACAAAACACGTCGTGCAAAATTTCATTCCAATCGGATAAGAATTGCGTACTCTAGAGGGTCAAGAAGTCAAGACCCAAGATCGATTTATATGACAGCTATATCAGGTTATGGACCGATTTGAACCATACCTGGCACAGTTGTTAAGTATCATAACAAAACAACGTCGTACAAAATTTCATTCCAATCGGATGAGAATTGCGCACTCTAGAGGCTCAAGAAGTCAAGACCAAGATCGGTTTATATGGCAGCTATATCAGGTTATGAACCGATTTGAACCATACTTGGCATAGTTGTTGGATATCATAACAAAACACGTCGTGCCAAAATTCATTCAAATCGGACAAGAATTGCGCCCTCTAGAGACTCAAGAAGTCAAGACCAAAGATCGATTTATATGACAGCTATATCAGGTTATGGACCGATTTGAACCATACCTGGCACAGTTGTTAAGTATCATAACAAAACAACGTCGTACAAAATTTCATTCCAATCGGATGAGAATTGCGCACTCTAGAGGCTCAAGAAGTCAAGACCAAGATCGGTTTATATGGCAGCTATATCAGGTTATGAACCGATTTGAACCATACTTGGCATAGTTGTTGGATATCATAACAAAACACGTCGTGCAAAATTTCATTCCAATCGGATAAGAATTGCGTACTCTAGAGGGTCAAGAAGTCAAGACCCAAGATCGGTTTATATGGCAGCTATATCAAAACATGGACCGATATGGCCCATTTACAATACCAACCTACCTACACTAATAAGAAGTATTTGTGCAAAATTTCAAGCGGTTAGCTTTACTCCTTCGGAAGTTAGCGTGCTTTCGACAGGCAGACGGACGGACATGGCTAGATCGACATAAAATGTCACGACGATCAAGAATATATATACTTTATGGGGTCTCAGACGAAAATTTCGAGTAATTAGAAACAGAATGACGAAATTAGTATACCCCCCATCTTATGGGGGGTATACTACTAATTGTTGCCCATAAATATGCGGCAACAATAATCCACCAATATTCAAACAACTACAGTCAATATGGGATAAGTGAAGTGAAAGAGGTTTCATTTATCCATAATAGCGTAGTTCGAATAAGTGAAATTAGTTATCAGTTAAGCAAGTAAATAACTTATGACAAAAAACAAGTAAGAGCGTGCTAAGTTCGGCCGGGCCGAATCTTATATACCCTCCACCATGGATCGCATTTGTCCAGTTCTATGCGCAGTATCTCTTCATAGGCAAACAATGAATATTGAATAAGAACTGTTGTGTTATTGGAGCTATATCAAGTTATAGTCCGATTCGGACCATAAATGAATGCTGAAAATTCTAGATGTCATTGTGTAATATTTCAGTTCATTCAGATAAGAATTGCGCCTTGAAGCGGCTCAAGAAGCAAAATCGGAAGATCGGTTTATATAGGAGCTGTATTAAGCTATTGATCGATTCAGACCATATTAAACACATATGTTGAAGGTCGTGAGAGAAGCTGTTCTACAAAATTTCTTCCAAATCAGATGAGAATTGTGCCCTCTAGAGGCTCAAGAATTCAAGATCCCAGATCAGTTTATATGACAGCTATATCAGGTTATGTACCGATTTGCGCCATATTAAGCACAATTATTGAAAGTCATAACGAAAGACTTTCAGCCAAATTGGATGAGAATTGCGCGCTCTATGGACTCAAGAAGTCAAGACCCAAGATCGGTTTATATGACAGCTATACCAGATTATGGACCGATTTCAATCATACTTAACACTGTTGTTTGAAGTGACACCCAAATACTTCTTAACACAGTTGTTGGAAGCGATACGAAAACATTACGTGCAAAATTTCAGTCGAATCGGACGAGAATTGCTCCCTCTAGAGGCTCAAGAAGTCAAGACTCGAGATCGGTTTATATGGTAGCTATATGAAAACATGGACCGATTTGAACCATTGGCAATCCCAACTAACATACAATAATAAATGGTATTTATGCAAAATTTCAAGCGGCTAGTTTTACTCCTTTGAAAGTTAGCGTGCTTTCGACAGACAGACGGACGGACATGGCTAGATCGACTTAAAATGACATGACGATCAAGAATATATATACTTTATGGCGTCTCAGACGCATATTTCGAGGTGTTACAAACAGAATGACCAAACTAGTATACCCCCATCCTATGGTGGAGGGTAGAAAAAACAACCAAAACAAAATCAGCTGTAGTTTTGCAAATTTTCGCTGGAAGTCGTTTGCGTTCTTTTGCTTGCAAACTTTTTAAAGAGAGTAAACTGACTCTTACTCTCCTGCAAGTTTTTATTGGAAAAGTACTTATTGATATGTTTTGGCAAGTTTTATTTTTTAAACAGATATTTTTCATAGAAAAACATTTTTTACTTATGTGATTTTACTTTCATATAAAACTGAAATTATAAATGTAAACAGGTTTTATTTACCGACATTTCACTGAAACGAATTCATTTACTATACACACTACTCACTATTTCCACTGTTAAATATGGAATGACTGGCGTACCTGAAATGCGTCATTTAGGCTGTGCATTCGCATGCGTTCTCTTTCGTTGGACTCCAGGCGGCGTAAATTTCGTTCCTTTGCATTAAGTGTGCCCTTTCTGCGGCGATTGGGATTTGTGCCCGATGAATTTCTGCCACGACTTGAAGGTCGTGCCCCGCTCCCGCCACCATTACTGCTGCCACCTCCTCCACTGGTGTCATCGCTTTGCGAACTTGAATCTGTCATTTCCATATCATAATTATTGCTTAACTGCTCTCGTGTAACAGGGAGAAACCGCATTGTCGGCGTTTGTTTTAGCATCCGCAAGAAAAAGGAAAAGAAAATACCGAAAGAAGATTACAAGGGATAAAGAAATATAAAAAAAATTATTATAATATATAAACAGTCTTGTTCAATGGTGGGCTTCATAAGAATAGTGACCTTTCATGCATGCTGACAAATACATGCCAAACCTATTCAACTCAAGAATTTCTATTCAAAATCAAATTAAATTTCATAATGATACAGATTCCTATATGAGTTAAAAAAATATGGGCTTTATTTGAATTTTAAGATCACTTATGGGTATTTATATCTAATAAACGCCTGCGATTTGCCAGATCAAACTAACGGCATAAAAATATTTAATCTAGATTTGACATTCAAATCAACGGGAGACAATTCATTGTAAATAGCAAGCGTCGTAGATACATTTCCGTTATATATAGAACTCATTAGCCGTGTGTGTATCCTTGTAGTCCAAATTGTGTGTATCCTTGTAGTCCAAATTATCACCAAACTTTTATTATACAATATAAGAATCTACAAAGTTCTTTTTGTTGTCTATGCGTTCAAGATCACTTATTTTTAGCTGGCATTTACCATAGGGGTAACTTCGCAACCAATGGTCGTCCAACTTATTTGTTAGTTGACAACCGTGAGTGATTTTATCTTATTCTAGCTGACCCGGGCCCGCTCCGCTGCGCCTTCTTTTACTTTATATGGAACAAAAGTTTCCTTGGATTATTTATTTTCGACTTGATTAACTTTCTTTTAATTTGACTAACAGTTTAACAATATAAGTGCCTTTATCTGAATCCCATATGATCTTTATTAGTCCAAGAATTTATGTTTGGATGTAAGGTGTACTCCATTCTTAAAATACTTAATTTCAGCCCGATATTCTTATGATGTCTGATTTAGTGGTGTTTTAGGGGGGAGATGGTCCCTCAGATACTTGGCCCCGAAATTATATCAGCATCGTGCTCTTCTCTCAAATACCATTATTTTAAACCCCATATTGCCATTGGCTTAAGAGGAGTTTACAGGATGAGGCGTCCCCCAAACACATGGCCCCAAAATAGGTTATCAAATTCGTTTTCTAATCTCAAATACCTTTCATTTGAGCCACATATTGACGTGGTCGGAAAATTTTTTCCCTTTAGGGGTGTTTTGAGAAAGCGGTGATGTCCTAAATACATGGCCCTACATTAGGATATCAAATTCGTATTCTACTCCCAAATACCTTTATTTGAGCCCCACATTGCGATGGTCACTTCAAAATTGCTGTTTGTGTGGTATTTTGGGAAAGGGGTGGACCCCCAGAAAATTGGTCCCGAAAATGGGCATAAATTCTTGCTCTACCCCCAATTCCCTTCATTAAAGCTCCACATTGACATGGTCGGAAAATATGCCCGATTTAGGGGTGTTTTGGTGATTGAGGTGGTCCCCAAACACTAAGCCCGGAAAATATATCAGCAACGTGCTCTATTCTCATATATCTATATATGATTTATGTCAACCCCATATTGCCATTGCGCTCAAAATTGGATATCAAATTCGTTTTCTAATCTTATTTAAACTCTTTATTGCAAAAGTCAGCAAATATGTCCGGTTTGGGGTATTGGCCCTAAAAACTATGAATATTAAGTTCCACTCTCTTGTCCTATTTGGGGGTTGTTATGTTGGTGGGACGTCCGCTAGACAATTGGTCCCTAATGTTGATATCAGATACGTGATCTACTCCCACATATATTGGGTTGCCCAAAAAGTAATTGCGGATTTTTCATATAGTCGGCGTTGGCAATTTTTTTCACAGATTGTGACTCTTTCTTCTGTCAGTTATCAGCTGTTACTTTTAGCTTGCTGTAGAAAAAAGTTTAAAAAAGTATATTTGAATAAAGTTCATTCTAAGTTTTATTAAAAATGCATTTACTTTCTTTTAAAAAATCCGCAATTACTTTTTGGGCAACCCAATATATCGGATTCGTGTTCCACTTTAAAAACCCCCCTATTTGAGCCTCATATTGCAATAGTCAGAACATACTTACTATTTGGGTGGTGTTGTGGGGGTGGGGTGGCCCCATAGACACTTTTTCCGTATATTGATATCAAATTCCTGCTTTAATTCCAAAGACCTTTCATTTGAGGCCAATATTGCTATGGTCGTAAATTTGTCCCCTTTGGGGGATGTTAATGATCAGAGACGGCCACCCAAACACTTGGTCCCATATTTGGATATCAGATTCTTATTCTACATTCAAATACCTTTTATTTAAGCCCCATATTCCCATGGTCAGTAAATAAGTCCTGTTTGGGGGGTGTTTTGGGGCTTGGGGTGAACCCCCAGAAACGTGGTCCTATATTTGGATATCAGATTCGTATTCTACTCGCAAATACCTTTAATTTGAGTTCCATATTGCCATGGTCGGCAAATTTGTCCGATTTAGGGGTGTTTTGGGGCTTGGGGTGGTCCCCCTAGCACTTGGTCCGACAATTGGATATCAGATACGTTTTCTTATCCTTAATACTTTTCATTTGAGTCCCATATTGTCGTGTTTGTTCTAAATATATGTTTGGTAGGTTTCAGGGTGGGGCAGCCCTCCTAGGTACCCCATCCGAAATTTGGATACCAAATTTTTATTTTTAGGGTACTATATGAGAGCACACAAAATTTCGCTTAAATCGCACCACTCATCTCCGAGATCTGGCGTTTCTGACAATTAGGGTAAGGGGGAGGGTCCGCCCCACCCCCCCCCCCCCCCCCCCTCCAGATATCAAAAAATGTAGTACCCTATTTTCAAATTTCCTATTTTCAAATTTCAGTAAAATCGGTTCAGCCGTTTCTGAGTCTATAAGGAACACACAAACAAACAAACAAACAAACCTACAAACAAACACAAATTGATTTTTATATATAAGATTATCTTGTATACCAAAGTATACAGTCGATTTATAGTTTTCATGTGGAGGTGGCGATCCTCGTCAAGCTGTGTTGTAGGTGAGCAAGCTCATTCCGGTCCTAAAGACCCATTGGCTCGGGAACAGGGTGGCCATTGGTTATTTAAAGGCGCCAATAACTCGCCTTGTCATATCGAGCATCATAGGCACTCAGTATTTGTACAAGAGCCTGTGCCGCCTGGCCTCTCGCTGAGACTCTACGCTCGATATCGCTGATTGTCCGCAACTGACCTTGCAGCTACTCCGTATTGGGCATTCCACTATCCTCAAACTGGTAGCTGGCAGTTAAGCTTCTCGTGACAGCAGTGAACACTAACAGATCAGACCTCAATGCTCCTGTGTGGCGCTCGCAACTATGCCGTGCCGGGAAGATAAATGGTAATAGTAAAGTAAATTGATTTCGTGGTTCTAGACCGATTTAGGAAAATGGATATTAAAATTCCATCGACATGAAATCAATTAAGAGTAGAGGCTGGGTTATCTTTTGAAAAGTGACCTGGGCGAAGACAACATCTTTCGTTCTCATAGAAAAAGCAGAGTTGCAGTTCCCTTTTATTTTCATTTGTTTTAAAGCTTCAAGATGTGTATATTTTTTTCTTATTGCTGTTTAAGTAGCTTTTTTAGCAAGGTCAAATAACTCTCCTCTCCACATTCTAAGCCAACTGAGTTTACGGAAAAGAACTTTTTATACCCATGTCCGTCCGTACGTCTGTCGAAATCACGATAGCGGTCCTACGCGTAAAGCTAGCCACTAAAAATTTTGCACAGCTATCTAATATTAATATAGGCCATTGGAGATTGCAAATGGGCCACATCGGTTCAGATTTGGATATAGCTCCCATATAAACCGATCTCCCCTTTTTGAGCTCCTAGAAGCCGCAATTTTTGCCCGATTTGCCTGAAAGTTTGCACGTACTGTTCTGTCCGAATCGGTGAATAACCTGATATAGCTCCCATTTAAACCGATCTCCCGATTTAACTTCTTTAGTCCTCACATGCCGCAATTTTTGTTCGATTTGGCTGAAATTTTGCATGCGGTGTTCTATAACGACTTTCAACATCTGCACCAAATACAGTCCAAAGTAGTCTATAACCTGATATAGCTCCCATATAAACCGGTCTTTGGATCATCCTTGTTCGATTCCTAGAAGCTTTAATTTTTGCTGGTTTGATAGATGTTTGGTATGTGGGATAAAATTATGCCCTTCAACTAAATTTATTTTGTATACATTTTTAGCAGGATTCATGGTGGTGACTTCCCAGATTCGGCCCGGCCGAACACGCACGCTTTTACTTATTATATAATCAAAACTAACGGTAGAAACCTCGACTGTTAGAGTGGCTTCGCCAGGCTTTACTAGCCGACAAACGACTGGTCAGCAGGGCTATTAACGAAGACACCTGGTTCGAGCCTTAAGGCCTGGGCCATCGGCCTTCTCTGGCAAACCAATACGCACTTTAACATGTTGGAATAATAAATGGCGCAACACTGATCCTAAAATTCTCACCGATAAGGAGAGAGGCTCCCTTAATTGGACTCGGAGATTCGCTGAACGGGCTATCCCAAATGCAAAACATCTAGATAAGGAAGCGGCATCTCAGGCAGCTAGAAGAACCTTTGCTAATGTCGCTAAGGACAGCTTGGTGATGGTAGTTGTCGTCAAGGGAGAAGAACAGGGCTGTATACCTAAGAACAACTGGAGTGGGATAGTCAATGGAATTTAATCTCGTTTCTGACGATGCAGGCTGGTATCGGGGACGTAAAAACGGACTGCTTTCGGGGTTGCGCCTTAAAAAGATTGGTCAGATCTGGCCAGGCGCGGCACTGGATTTAGTTAAATAGGAAGATATTCCTTCTCAACCAATGGCACACGCTTGGATACCAAGAATTCCCTCATATTCTGAACCCATATTTGGGAGACTAAGTGACTGTAATCCCAATCTTTCAACCACTGACTAGAAGATTGGTAGATCGGATGAGGCTTATGGTGACCGGTAACATGCAATATTCGAACTTAATAGCAGACCTCAAAAAGTCTGAAGGAGTTGTATCGTGCGGATTCAACAAGATGAGACTTAAGATGTATAGAAGCGGTGGGGTTGGGGAATCAGGAGACGACTCAACCGTTGTTGCTGAACACTTGTCTGAGGAACTATCGACCACATCCCTAAAGTCTGGCGGATTGCAGCAGACTGAAAATTCCTCTTCCACGCTCAAGAGAGGAGGGGAAGGCATCGGTCATCCGGTTGGACTGGGCTCAAAATGTGCGCCAGCGGGGAAGGACGGAACTCAATAAGTACTTCGATCGCTGGTATAGCATCTAAGGAGGAATCGTCCACACCGGAAGTGTCCAGTGTTGGCTGTCTTCCCTATGTATGGCACACGATTCAGAGATGCCGCCTTCAAACTTTAAGTTGCTGGTTGATGCCGCTTCAGCAGGGAAGAAGATTCTCATTGTAGAAAGTGATGCTAACGCAAATCACCAGATATGGGTAAGTTCGGATGTCAACGAAAGGCGTGAGCTGCCTATCGTATCTTATATACAAAAATTAATTTGTTTTTGTTTGATAGTACGTTGTTTGTTTGTCGGTTTGTATGTTCCGTATAGACTCAAAAATGGCTGAACCAATTACCTTGAAATGTACACAGGTTGTGTAGGTTGGTCTGGAAGGAAACATAGGCTATATATTTTTTTTTGTCAAATGTAAGGTATTGGGTCCAAGTACCCAGGAAGTCGCGCTAACCCAAAAACTTATAAAAGCAGATAAATTTAATGTCCATATCAATATGGGGCTCAAACGAAAGGTATTTGGGAGTAGATTACGAATCTGGCATACAAATTAAGATTGAAGTGTAGGGGGTCTTCCCACCCCCCAAAAACGCCCCAAATGGGCATATGACCCATCATGACTATATGAGACTCGGTTTGTTTGTTTGTTCCGTAGAGTCAAAAACGTTGCTTACCCTAAAAACGCCACCCAAAAGCAAAAGTGGATTGATAGGCACAATATGGGTATCAAATGAAAAGTATTGGAGACTAGAAAACGAATATAGTATTAAATTTTGAGTCTAAGTACCCAGCGGGCCGCCTCAACCCCGAAATTCCTCTAAACCGATATATTTGACGTTCCTATTAATATGGGCATCAAATGAAAAGTATTCGGCCGTATATTACAAATATGGCATAAAAAGTTAGGTCCAAGTAATGGGTCGCCCCACCTCCAAATACCCCCAAATGGACATATCAGCCGACCATGGCTATATGGGATTCAAATAAAGGATATTTGGGAGGAGATTACGAATATAACATTAAAATTTGCGTTCAAGTCTAGGTGGCGCTTTTTCTCCTAATTGACCCATTATGGAAAAAGAATTTGATGTCCAATTTGGGGGGACGCCATAAATCACCCCCTAAACTGAACTTCATTTCCAACAATAGCAAAAACACTTCTTATTACCCAAGTTTTAAAAAATACCAGATCTCGAAGATTGGTTGTGATTTGTTCGAATTTTTTTTCACTCTCACAGTCACCAAAACCAGAACATGGTTTGTTGGAGTCGAGTGCCTCGGGGGCCGCCCAAAACCCGCCTAACGGATATATAGACCAATCACGACAATATAGAGCCATGTGTTTGGAGAGCCGCCCCACCTGGTAATTGTGGCTAGACAAATTGTTGTGACCACAGCTGTGAGGCTAAGGAAGGTTTATCCTTTGGTCATGCGGCGGCTACAGACACTGTGTTATCCTTGATACAATGCCCGATGGATTACACACTGCCTGAGCCGCTTTTTAATAAGAAGTACTGTTAGAACCCATTGGAACTGCAATATCCCTGCTAGTATAAGTAATATTGAATTGCTGTACGGTTGGTTCCAAACTAGATGACCAGTTGGGCTTTGGTCTGAAAACCCTATCGAGAATGTTATCTGACCACTGCAGTGTGTATCAAGCGGAGATCCTTACAATTAAAGAAGTGAGGAATGGCGTCGATATAATATCATAACGACAACTGGCATAAATACTTACTCAGACCGCCATTAAATCCCTAGAGAATGTATTTCTGAATTCAAAAACCTCCCTCGACTGTCACAGATCTCTTAACGAGATTTCACAGGGAATTGTAAAGCTGAAGAGCTTGCGAGACTGGGAATTACTTTACACATTCTAGGGGAACTGGAATCTGTGGGTATGTCTCTAGCGACATGTAAGCTAGGTTTTCAGGACCAGTCCCTAAGGGCAACGGATGATAGTTGGTCACAAAGGAGGGGTTGTGAACATTCCAAAATGATGTGACCAAATTTAGACTTTGCTGTCGCTGGCTAGAACAGACGTCTCAGTCATTATGTCCGTCATGACAGGTCACAGTCTGATCGGAAAACATGCTGACAGACTGAAGGTTGCAAGTTACGACTTTTGCAGAAGCTATGAGGCCGTCCGAGGAAGAAGAGACTATAGAACATCTGTGGTGTGCATGTCCCGCACTGGCAGTCAGAAGGAGTTCCACTTTATGTTCTCATTTCTTTAAGAACTTGTCTTATTTAGCGGATGTGAACATCCGCAAGTTGTTGAGTTTTTTAAAGGCGATCTTGCAAGACTAGAAGTCATCTTACTTCTCCTGTTCCTGTGGTATCATAATGGACGATAACATCTAAGCGGGTCCGATGACAGACTAATACTTAAATCTAACCTTACCTGTCAGAATGAATGAAGAAGCTCCAGCGAAAAAGTCTTGTGAAGGAGAGCATTGTGGTACACGCAAGCCTAGACGACTTAAAGTCAGAAGGAAAGACTATATGGTGAAAGACATCTCGAATCTTGGTGTCAGAGATTTTAGAAGAAGCACAGAAAATCGAGGCGCTTGGAACGTTATTCTAAGTTCAGCTAATGGGGCAAATGATCAGCTATAGCCAATTAAAGTAAAGTAAGTAAATAATACCATTCTTCCATAATGGAATATTCTTGGGCAAACTTGTTAGTTGAATTGTACATACATATACTTAATGTAAGGATTGTTTTCTTTTGTGACTAGTTTCGTTGTTGTTTTTTTTGGTAAAAAGTTGTTTTAGCAAGTACCACAAAAATCAGGCAGACCAACGGATTGGCAGAAATAAATGGGATATTCCTACAGTTTTATCGTTTTAATTTGTAAATTAATGAATATTCTATGATAGCTAAAGGTGATCCGAGAAAACGTAGAAATAAGTTAATTTTCCTTCAATTAAAGGATCTAAATCCAAAAATCGCGGAAATCGCTTATATTATCTCCATGACCTGGTGTTAAAAAAAACGAACTTTGAATACCCACCACCATGAATATAATCATCATTATTATAACTCAATAATCATATCCATAATTTTTTCTAAATAGGGGTTGGTCTCGATCACATTTTATTCAGATCCCGAGAACTCTTATACAAGTCACAGTTTCGGCGAAATCAGGCAATAAATGCGTTTTTATTGAATTAAGACCTATAATTGGATGATAGACCGATCTATGATAACTATATCTATATAGTGTGATCTGGACCATATTTGGGTCGTATGTCGGAAGACTTAAAACAACTCACTGTTTCAAATTTCAGCGAAATCGGCTAATAAATAATGATTTTATGGGATTCATCCGACCTTAATTGGAAGATCGATCTATATGGCAGCTATATCTTAATATAATCCGATCGGAACCATATTTGAATTGGATTTCGGGAGCCTTAAAAAAATACTGTTTTAAAGTTCAGCGAAATCGGGTAATAAATAAAGGTTTAGACCCTTTATCGGCGGATCGGTCTATATGGCAGCTATATCTAAATATAGTCCGACTTCCTTGTTGAAGACGAGTCTGAACTCGGACTATATCTTGAGATAGCTCCCATAGAGACCTTTCCATATGTTTCTAAATATGGTCCCGTTTGGTATACACAATTCTTTGTTTACGGTACATGAGTGAGTGACTTGAAATCTAGTTGACATTTTAAAGAAGTGGAGATATCGGAACTCAATTTCAGCACACAATTATAGAAAACAAGTAAAAGCGTGCTAAGTTCGGCCGGGCCGAATCTTATATACCCTCCACCACGGATCGCATTTTTCGAGTTCTTTTCCCGGCATCTCCTCTGCTATTAGAGCGATATCAAAATATGGTCCGATTTGGACCACAATTAAATTATATGTTGGAGACCTGTGTAAAATGCCAGTCAATTCGAATAAGAATTGCGCCATGGGGGCTCAAGAAGTAAAATAGAGAGATCGATTTGTATGGGAGCTATATCGGGCCGATTCAGACCATGATAAAAACGTATGTTGATGGTCATGAGAGAATCCGTCGTACAAAATTTCAGGCAAATCGGATAATAATTGCGACATCTAGAGGCTCAAGAAGTCAAGACCCAAGATCGGTTTATATGGCAGCTATATCAAAACATGGACCGATATGGCCCATTTACAATACAAACCGACCTACACTAATAAGAAGTAGTTGTGCAAATTTCAATATTTCGAGTAGTTAAAACCAGAATGACGAAATTAGTATACCCCCTTATCCTATGGTGGAGGGTATAAAAATTTTTTGCGATTAATACCAATTTCATAGAAATTTGTCCTTAATTTATAACCTATAAATTTTGAAATAGTCCTGTATTTCTTAAAAACAATTCTCTTTTTCCTGTTGAATTAAATTTTAACATATCAAGTATAAGAGAATAAATCAATGTTAGGTTTTATTTACACTAGGTAGTAGAAATAACTAGTTCCCATGAAAACTGTATCCAAAGCTTTAATATAAAAATTATTATTATTTAAAAACTGTATTATTTTATTTGCAAATTTATAACTATTTTGAATGTACAATTTTCACTTAATCAAAAAAGTGAACTTTGAACAATGAGCATTAATTTCAATTTTTGGTCAAGCTAAAACACTCATTTGATTGTTTAATAACACTTCCACTTCAATTTTCATTCATATTTATTTATTTTAAAGATTAGCTAGTTTTTATCATTCATCCAGCCAATTTGGATATATATTTGCTGCAACAAGCCATGGTAAGCTGTAGTTATGATTTTCACATAGAATGTCTAAAACGAAAACAAAAGAAACATATAAGAGAGCGTGCTAAGTTCGGCCGGGCCGAATCTTATATACCCTCCGCCATGGATCACATTTGTCGAGCTCTATGCGCAGTATCTCTTTTTAGGCAAACAAAGAATATTGAATAAGAACTGTTAAGCTATTGGAGCTATATCAAGTTATAGTCCGATTCGGACCATAAATGAATGCGGAACATTGTAGAAGTCATTGTGTAATATTTCGGTTCATTCGGATAAGAATTGCGCCTTGAAACAAAATCGGAAGATCGATTTATATGGGAGCTGTATCAAGCTATTGATTGATTCTGACCATATTAGACACGTATGTTGAAGGTCATGAAAGAAGCCGTTGTACAAAATTTCTTCCAAATCGGATGAGAATTGTGCCCTCTAGAGGCTCAAGAAGTCAAGATCCCAGATCGGTTTATATGGCAGCTATATCAGGTTATGTACCGATTTGCGCCATACTTAGCACAGTTATTGGAAGTCATAACAAAACATCTCATGCAAAATTTCAGCCAAATTGGATGAGAATTGCGCGCACCATGGACTCAAGAAGTCAAGATCCAAGATCGGTTTATATGACAGCTTTACCAAATTATGAACCGATTTGTATTATACTTAACACAGTTGTTGGAAGTGATACCAAAACACTACGGGCAAAATTTCAGTCAAATCGGATGAGAATTGCGCCCTCTAGAGTTTCAAGAAGTCAAGACCCTAGATTGGTTTATATGGCTGCTATATCAAAACATGGACCGATTTGCCCACATGTTGAATCTTGATAAAAGTAGTTCAAAAATCACGCTTTGAAAAATAGTGGCAACTGCCGTCAAGGCTTTAAATCTAAAAAAAAAACAAAATGCTATTCGTTAGAAAATTAAAAAAAAACAATTACATTTCATTTTATTTAATTCACCTTTTAAAATCATCATCAATGTTTCCTTGACACCTTTATTAATATTTTTCAGCATTTTGTTTTTTTCCGATGTAACGATGCGGACCCGAACTCATAACAAAACCAACTGACTAAGCCGCCCATCAAAATGAAAATAAGCAGATAACTAAATACGAGATTTCAGGCGTGTATTCATTTATGTTTACACGCCAATTCACACACAGCCATTTGTTTTTCAGCATGCACTAGCTTGCCCAAAAAAAAAGTAAATGAAACAGATTTTAATGAATTCCGACTGTAAATGGGTACATGTTTTACTGGCAGCAAAGAAAAATATCCTTAAAATGCACTTACATATTTTAATTTTTTTCCACACTAACTGAAAAGATATGTTTAAAATATTTTTTTACTTGCTTCTACAACGTGATGAACATGAAATTAGCAAGTCCGCAAAATCAATGGTAATAAGCTTCAGTAAAAATTTGCTATAATTTTTTTTTCCATACAAATTTTTTTTAGTATGGTCACAGATTACAATTTAGGATGGATATTTAGGAAATTTCCTTGCGCATTTTAAGTATATGAACTAACTGCAATTTCTTAGGAAATAGGATATGTTCCCGTAATTTAGCAGATTTTCATAACACAAGAAAAAATTCTCATTATTATGAGTAAATTTTTTATTAGCTAATACGATGTTCTTTTTTCAGTGCCTAACAAAGTTTGTGATTGGCAAATGTCGTTGCTGCAATCAACATCTTCATCTCTGGAGTTAAACCATCTATCCTCTGAGGTTTATATCTTTAATGATATTTAGGAAATACTTAAGGAATGAGAGACGGATTTTCGCCAACGCAGTTAGGGATACCGTAGCTTAGAGGTTAGGATATCCGACTTTGACGCTGAACGCCTTGGTTCAGAACCCGAAAAGAACATTGAAACAAACTTCACCGGTTGTTATCCCCTTCTAGTGCTGACGAGAAGCTTGACGTATTTACCATAGGTAATCACCTGTGTAACCTTATCTTTTAAAGCGATGTCGGTCTGTAGCAAGCCATTCGGACTTTGCAATAAAACGAAGGTCCCTCTCGATGAGCTTAAACTTGTATTGGACAGCACTCATGTATATGAGAGAAGTATTCCCTCTGTTCATTAATGGAATTTTCATGAGCATAATTGCAATTTTGCGATAGGTTATGCCAATGTCAATCATAGATTTAAAACTCTCCTTTCTTGAGTTTACGCCTACATATAGTAAAATATGGTAATTGTCAAAAAAGTACGCAAAAGACTCGCGGGGGTACAGTGGTACTTGCAATGTTTACAAAGTTTCAAAAAAAAAGTATCAAAATTATCATCCCTGCTCCAGCCTACCGACATCATCTTTTTATGATGAAATAACTCAATGGGATTTAATGCTAAGTAATAATTGTCTCAATTAATAAATCTTAAAAAAAGTAAAAACCACTTAAATTTTTTTTTTTAATACGAAATTCATATATTTTATTCCAAATTTTCTAAAATAGTTTAAAGAGAACAAAAATTGTTTTTGACCGGCCGGGGGATTCGACCCTGGGCTTACAATGGCATGGGAGTTTAGCGCGCTACATGGTAGTACGACTTTTTCAATAACTTTCTCAACTAATGATTTTGTTGAAAGTCCACAAACTTTTAATAATTTGGCTTGTCAAGTCTCTACTGACCTCTACTGTCTTCAATTCAGTGCTAAAATTCGTTGAGAATTTAAAGTTTCACATACAAATTGGGTAGAAAAACTAAGAGTTATTTTTTTCTGTGCATTTTGGACCCATTTATGCGCCTATTCTGCTGAAATTGTTAGTAGTAAAGTGTGGCGAGTTTTGTCCAGATCCGACCATATCTCGACATACACCTGTGGCCAAAATAGTTGTAACAGATACAGAAATTTAAAAAACTAAATTTAAGAAATTGTAATATAAAGACATTTAATTTTTCTCACGTAAAAGGGTATTTTTTAACGCCTAATGATAAACTTTATTATTATGATTTCATTGGCACTTATTTTACTTTTTTATTTTATGTCATCAACTCGCCACTGGTAGCCGAGTTTGTAGCGTGGTCGGATTGCCAGTGCCTGGGGTCATGGGGGGTTCGACTCCCACCGCGGCATTTGTCTTTCGCAACTGTGGTATCACAATGTACTTAAAATTGTCTAAGTGAGTCTATAAAGGACTGCCACTCCAAGCTAACCTAACTAAATAGTAAAAAATAACTCTTACAAAAAACCAACTTCCAAATTTGAATGTGAAACTTTAAATCCTCAACGAATTTGAGTTGACGGCTTTATTTGCTGAAGTAGGGGTCGAAGAGACTTGACAGACGAAATAATTGCAATTTTGTGGATTTTCAACAAATTCTTTTGTTGAGTTAGTTGTCAAAATACTCCCACGCCATTAAGACTCCCATGCCATTGAGTACTTGGAAACCTATAGTTCATATAGACTATAGTAAAGAAACATTTGGACAAAACATTTAAAACTAGAAAAATTCTTCAACGCTTATTGAGTTTTACAAAACCTTTGCATTTTTTTTTAATTTTCGCTAAATATAGTTAAAATGTAAAAAGTAAAAATTACGAGGCCTGCTATAAGAGATATCCTCATGCATGAGGTATTCTTTGAAAAGGGTTTGCAAGCACTATCAAACAAGGAAATAAATTTAAAAAACGGACCACAAATGTGTCTTTCGCAGCCCGAACAATGTTTGTAGAAGTAATTTTTTTTAGTTTTAGTTTTCGGTTGGGCTGTAGCACCCCTTAGGAAAAATGTCCAGCTACGCCGTTGGCGTTCAATAGTCTTACGTATGTGCATAGCATATGTAAATACCTGTGGTGTCCTGCGACTAGCTCGTCTTATTGGCCTTGACGATCTGGTGTTATCAGGATTATCGGAATGTGATGGTACATTTGGGGGAGTTGTTTGTGTCTGTGTTTCCGTCATTTGATAAGTGAGCATTTGTTGTTGCTGTTGAACATTTTGCTGTTGCTGCAATTGCACAAAATCATGGGAACCCATCAAATCCATCACTTGAGTGTCGTGCATGTTTAATTTACACATCAAATCATGATTCATTTTACAGCAGTGTGGGCGGGTTATCTGAAATAAGTAAAACAAAAGTTTAGTTACTCGAAGAGCAGATTGTGTTGGATGCACTTAAAAATCCGGAATAACCCTTTCAGTTGACGTTGGAATGGTTTAAGAACTCGATATTGCAGTTTAAAAATATTATCTGATTTCTCTTTGCATTGGTTCTCTTGGAAACGTCAAATCAATATTTTTCCAAAGCACCAGTGCTAGACGATTAATTTACAAATTGAAAAATCTTTAAAATAATAATTCTGCAATGCTAGAACAATTATTAATCTGGAAAGCAAACACTTTTTTTGCAGCTTAAGAAACACTTTTGCCATTAAAAAGTTTTCAATGTTTCCTCGAAATAACTATTTTTTGCCACAAGAGAAGTTACTTAAGGCTTTACCATAAACTAGGTGACGTTTGCTTTAAATAATGCCGCATGCATGACTAATGTCTAACTTTATAAAAAAAAGAGTTTTTAGTAATTGTGTTGGGGAAGAATGTGCTATTCCTAACGCAAGGACGCATCTAAGGAGAAATCGTCCACACCGCAAGTGCCCAGTGTCCTGAGAAAGAGTGGTTCCACAGCTTTCTAACCTGCCCCAGGATGCGTATGGAAGCTCCTCATGACAAGTTCTAACGAATCTTGTGAGGATGAAATCCTGGTGGAGTCAGAAGACGAGGATAACACAACAGTGGTGGAAGTTCTGAAGCCTGACTATGATCCGATTTCTACAGATAAATCTCCACCATTGTAAGGCGGCTTCGGCGGCACTAAAGGTCCTCCTGATAGCAGGGGGATTTGACATGGTTCTTATACAGGAACCATGGGTGTGTTGAGGAATGGTCGGTGGACTAAGAATTCCGGGATTTGAACTTCTCAAGGGTTCGGGGAACAGGAGACACAGAGCCTGTATTCTAGCAAAGAGTAGTCTAAATGTATTTCTTCTTCCGTCGCTAAGCATTGAAGATTTAGTAGTAGCCAGCCTTGAAATAAACAAGTCTCATTAATGGCTGGCTTCTCTATATATGACAGATGGATGCCGCCTTCAGACCTTAAGTCGCTGGTTGAAGCCGCATCTGTAGGGAAGAAGAGCCTCATTGTAGGAAGTGATGCTAAAGCCCATCACCAGATATAGGAAGTTCGGATGTCAACGAAAGGGGTGAGCTGCTTATCGAATATAAGTTGCAATCTGGTCATTTGGAATAAAGGGGATAAACCGACATTTATTACCAGGTACAGGCAGGAGGTACTAGATATTACTTTTGTATCGGAAGATATAAATGGAAGAATATTCGACTAGGGTGTATTGGATGACCACAGCATCCCTGAATATCGTTATATTAGTTTCAGTCTTGGAGAAAATACTCCAGTAGTGGTCCCTCGGCTAAACAGAAGAAAAGCAGATTGGGATAAATTTCAGCACAAATTCTGGACGTCTATTCCTTCTAGATCGGAAAAGGAAGTGGAAACTACGGAGGATATAGACATAGTGGTCAAGCGGATCACGAAGGCTCTGAATGACTCGCTTGTGTCAGTCCCGAGCCAAGGGGTAAACAGCGACCGCCATGGTGGAACCCAGAGCAAAAGCCACAAGAGCACCACACGATTGGGAAAAGGCTGAGCTAAGAAAATGTAAGGGCGAGCTGAGAAAGGCTCAGAACAAATCCTGGGTAGAATTCTGCACCTTCGTGGAGGATACATCTGAGGCTTCTAGGCTAAGGAAGTTTCTGTCCTCAAAACCTATTACGGTGTGTTATATTCAGATGTCAGAGAATGTATGGACAATGTCTAGTGAGGAAACATTAGAACTACTCGTTGATACACATTTCGCGGGAAGTTTTCCAACGGACAACGTGGCGCAAGAAGAGTTTGTCACTGGTATGCAATCGTCGGAGACTATTATGGAAACTGTGTCTGAGCCGAAAATCCTTTGGGCGATAAGAAGTTTCGACTCCTTTAAGTCGCCAGGCCGTGATGATGTATCACCGGTTGAATTACAAGCTGTGTCTAATAGACTGGTTCCCTGACTTAGGGAGATTTATTTTGCTTGTACCAGAATATCATATATACCGGTGGGATGGAGGGACACGAAGTTCATTTTCATTCCGAAAGCAGGAAAACCCTACCACACGAAGGCGAAAGATTTTCGACCCGTTAGTCTGTCATCCTTTATGCTGAAGACTCTTGAGGGGTTGATAGACAATCTTAGGGCAAAGATCCTTGGAGATCGTCTGTCGCGACAGCAGCATGCATATCGTAAAGGCAAATTCACTGAAATAGCTCTTCATGATCTAGTCGGCTATATAGAGGGTCTCTCGCTGTCAAGGAATATACAATGGTAGCATTTCTTGACATTGAAGGAGCTTCAATAATGTAAAACCGACGTTAATCTTAAAGGAGTTGGAGTTTCTAGGCCTCAACTCTACCGTAAGAAAGTTTATTAATAACTTACTTTCTAAAAGATGCATTACAGCAGGCTTGGGTTCTGTGGATCTAAAAAGATGGATCAGCAGAGGAACACCTAAAGGAGGTGTACTGTTTCCTCTACTTTGGCATATAGCCATTAAAAATATATTTTTGTTTGTGGAAGAAAAAGGTGTAAATGTGGTCGCGTATGTTGATGTCGCGGCAATTGCGGTTTGGAGAAAGTTTCCCAGCACTTTAAGAGATATACTCCAGGAAGCTCTGCGTGCAACAGCAAAGTGGGCTATCGAAAGTGGACTATGTATAAATCCGTGCAAGACAGAAGTAGTTCCTTTCAGCAGGAGATACAAGTTGCCTACAGTGGAACCTGTCTCATTGGGCGGAGAGAATTTTCCATTTACAGAAAGCGAAAAATACCTGGGTATTTTGCTGAACAGGAAATTGAACTTCAAATCCAACATTTTGGAAAGGGCAAGAAAGGCAACTTTTGCCCTATACACCTGCAAGAGATCCATTGTTGGGGGTTTAGACCGCGTGTCATGCATTGGGTATATACTGAAGTTGTCAGACCTATAATGATCATTGGTCATGTGGCGGCTATGGACACTGTTTTATCCTTTACACAATATCCGATTTTGCAGCCAGTGTGGATTAGACCCTACCTGAGCCGCTTTTTGATAAAAATTACTGTACCACTATTCCTGATAGAACCGATTGGAACTATGATATCCCTGGTAACAAAAGTTACATAGACTTCTATACGGATGGTTCCCAACTAAACGACCAGGAGGGCTTTGGGGTGTACTCTAAAGATTTGGAACTGGTCATATCGAAAAGGTTACCCGACCACTGCAGTGTTGGAGTGGCTAAGATATAATGTCAACCGCCCTCGACAGTCGCAGTTCTTTCAACGAGATGGCTGATCAGTTCAAAATTCACCTGTTCTGGGTGGCTGGCCACAGAGATATCCCAGAGAATTGTTAAACGGATGAGCTTGCGAGACTAGGAACTACCCTACACATTCCACGGATAATGGGTATGCCTCTAGCGACATGTAAGCTAAGTTTTCAGGACCAGGCCCGAAGAACCAGGAATGATAGATGGTAACAAAGAGGGAGCTATGAGCATTCCAAATATATGTGGTCTAATCTAGACTAGAAGAGGTCATTGGCTAGAACAGACGTCTCAGTCATTGTGTCCGTCATGACAGGTCACTGTCTAATCGGAAAACATGCTGACAGACTGAAGGTTGCCAGCAACGACTTTTGTAGAAGCTGTGAGCACATCGAGGAAGAAGAAACTATAGAACACTTAGAAGGAGTTCCACTTTAGGTTTTCATTTCTTTGAGAAGCTGTCTAATTTAGCCAATGTGAACATTCGTAAGTTATTAGGCTTTTTAAGGCGATCTGGATAGTTCAACGGTTGGAACTAGAAGGCATCTTCGTTCTTCTGTTCCTGTGGCATCACAATGGACGAAAACGTCTAAGTGAGTCCGATTTCAGACTGGCTCTTAAACCTAACCTAATGCAAGGATTAATTGAATGCAATAAATTGTAGTGCTGAAACTATCACATTTTCGGTGCACAAGCGTAAGTAAGCAGTCACATCCTCAGCGTACATAGTTGCACTCCTGTATGGCTTTGTGCTTTTGGTACGAGCTTCAACGAACGATCGAAGATGTAACGATTTAAATGAACATGGAAGTAATAAAAACAAATCAGTAAACTCTTATAGATTTCCTGTTTTCTTTTGGGCTTTTAAAAGCGCTGAATTGTATACAAAGTGTTAACGCAGTAGGCGTTGAGTGGTTTTAACTTCCCAGTCACAGTCTTGTTTTCTGTCATGTGAGACAGTCGAATACAGATTCTAAAGATGCCAAGTAGGGCTTGTATATTGAAAACCACAGGATGTCTTTAAACTCCATTTGATGCGTCTATGTGTTTACGATCGAGAAGTCATACATGATCGTGTTCGGGAGCCTGATCACCGTTGTGTTTGCAGATTGGAAAGTGTAATGTTATGGATCATCAAAAATTTCGGTTTATCGCGTTGTATTGTATGAATATTTTTAAGCATTCAGTTTTGTTCGACTCAAAGTGGATTTATAACGAATGGGAGACTTTGAATACAGTGGTTTTATAGTGCGTTTTCTTGCCACGTCGAATTGCTTTCCGCAAATATTAAAAATGCAACAGTATCCCGAAACAAAGAGATTTAGGGTTTTCGTACAGAACTGCAATTTTCGGACTTGCTTGCCATTCGTTTAACTCAAAACATGTTATGATGTTTCATTTAAGTGTGCCTCTTAACAAGCAATGCCATTTAGTGCGATGGCATGTTTCCATTGTTTTAAGAGTGTAGCGTTCCATCTTTGCGTTCTGCCTTCCTTCTTTGCGTTAAAATGTTATACTTTCCGTCTGGCGATTGATTGTGATGTGATGTCCTTGTTTTTATTAAACAATACCGCCGCTATTACTTAACAACGCATTAACAAGGACCAGAAGGAGAACGGTAACAAATACACGAGTGGCAGTAACAGAAACAAGGGCTTCCTATTCTGTTGTTGATGGCGAAGTCGGTGTGAAAGCGCAACAATCAAAAACCGTAGGGGTTTCGCAGTCATTGTCACAGTTCAATGCATTTGTTCTGCTTTCATGTCTAAGTTTAAAAGATGAGGTTTTCGTTTCATGGCTAGCGCTCTGCAGCTTTTCTTTAATTTACTTACTCTTGGCTTGCAAGTTCCTTTATTGTGGCATCGTTTAAGGAATAAGGTTATAAGGTTACAATCATAACGAATAGGGAAAACCGCCAAAGGATTGACTTTTCTTAAGAATAATCATTTTGCTACTGGTCGAGTTCCCACTTACTCTGCCATCAAGATTCGCATGTACTCCATTGTTGTGTTCCCATTCGCCATTTAGCGATGCACTAACTTGACAAGGAATCCGGAGAACAAGTAATGTTGTGATGAAAATGTTAAAGCTTTAATACGCACTCTTGATGTGCATGCATACACTGAAAAAATTGTTGTCCCAATTTTAATGATACCGTAGTTAAAGACTCCAAATAGCCTTACAAATAGAAGAGTCTTAAAATGTTTAACTTTTTCAAGTTAAGTTGCTAAATATAAGTTAAGGTGGACAGTCTTCTATGAAGTAAAATAAGAATCAATCAGCCATCAAAATTTGAAACGGATGGTCATGTCCGTTAGTAAATACGAAATTAAATTTTAAAGTTTGGGTTCTTTGTCTCGTTTTTATGGTTAAAATCCTACGAATAAGACAATTTTTTTAATTTTTGGCCAACTTTTTTTTTATCAGTGTAAGGATAGTGTATTTCTACTATCACGAGGTTTTCCAGTATTTGTCCCATAACCCCGTCTCGCTAAGAAAGTAAACATATGAGACCCAAGTGGCGCCAAGTGCAACACCATCAAAAGTTAACACATTGTGTTTGGTATGTATGTGGGAGGATGTAAGTAGAAATGCTAGGGGTTAATGTTCCCTTCAATGTTGGGGACATAGGAAATGCATCATTGATAAGGAACACCTGTGGCTATGAACTATGCATTACTATGCCGTTACTTTGGTGCTAAAAGGCTTGTTAAGAAAAGCAATATTAGTTAATCATGCTTATACTAAATTTGGAAAAAGGAAACGAAAAATGCTATGAATGATAAAGCCCAAATTATGCAGAAATTGCGAAATATATAATCAGTAATTGGAGGCCACCGTAGCGCACAGATTAGCATGTCCGCCTATGACGCTGAACGCCTGGGTTCGAATCCTGGCGAGACCATCAGAAAAAATTTCAGCGGTGATTTTCCCATCCTAATGCTGGCAACATTTGTGAGGTATTATGTATGCCATGTAAAACTTCTCTCCAAAGAGGTGTCGCACTGTTGCATGCCGTTCGGACTCTGCTATAAAAAGGAGGCCCCTTATCATTGAGCTTAAACTTGAATCGGAGTTTGCCCCTGTTCCTTTGTAGAATGTTCATGGGCAAAATTTGCAATTGCATCAAAATTGTCGATCATTAAGTTCGTCTAGAAAGAGAAAAAAACATTACCAGCAATGTCAGAATTGGAAACACTTACAATATATTTAGGAGGGACCAAGCTCGTCTTGCAGTGAAATTTCTTTACGAAATTTTAAATCGTTATATATGTAGCTGAATTTCTAATCAGATTGAAAAATTTCTAAGCCTACCAAAAAAGTTATGTATATTTGAAATCCAAACATTTTATTTACTTCAAGTGGGAGCAGTTTAGGACTACAATGCTCAGATATGAGTTTAGAGCAGGCAGAAGGAAAGTGACTTCTTTGTTGAGACAGGGCAAGATGTCAAGGTTTGCTGTAAACCCGTTTTCGGATGGGCGTATTATTCCAGAAGATACCGCATATGGAAGTGGCATGCGGCTTCGAATTCTATATGCTTTTTCAAAGGTATAATTTAACGCCATCGATTAGGCAGCATAGATCCAAGATTTTTAAGAATCTTGTATTTAATAATATACTGAGTTTTAGCTCTTGCCCTAAACTTTAGAGATATTCGAAAGTATTGGTCATTCCTAAAGTCAACTCTGAGTACCGGCAAATTTTCATTTTACACTTTCTTTCCAATTTTTTTAAGAAATTGTTGCAGAAACAGATGTCCGTAGTCTTGATGACCAAATTTCTTTTTTCGCCAAATCAATCAGACTTTCGTCTTGAGCATAGCCTTTTGAGTGCAATAACTGACGTTTGCGAGGATTTAAGAACGGAGCTTGATAATGGTCGACTACATAAATTTTCTTGTTCTTCTTGACCACTTAAGGGAAATCAGAAGGATTTTTCTTGTTTTTATACGAAAACTCGTGTGTCTGATGGTTTACCTAGTTTTAGAAGAGTTGCTCAAGGGTTCACATTTGGCCCTTTTCTTTTTTTTCGGTTTACATTTATTAATTACCACACTTTATGACTCACAGTACGATGCACATGTACGTTGACGAAGTTCAAATATGCTTAGGTATTGTCATGAATATATTATCGCAGAGCGTAGATAAGATTAATTGCATAGTCGAGTCCGAATGGGGTGTCATACCATTTTTTCAAATGGTACGGTACCTCACAAACGTCTCCAGCATAAGGAGGGCAGAACCACCACAGAAAATTTTTTCGCATGTTTTCGCCAATATTCGAACTCGGCGTACGGCGTCATAGACTGACATGCTAACCTCTGCGCCACGGTGGTCACCGTCCATACATAACTAGGTAAACACATATAAATTTTTCAGATGTAGCAACCACAACATAATAGCAAAGTCTACATAAATAATGTGAAAGCCGCTCATTAGCAGTGTTCTACTGATGCACAGAGCGTTTTGTGGACTAGGTGCCAGAAAAATGTGTTTTTTGCATTGCAATAGCATTTGACTTTTATCGATAAAATAGCAGCGCAAGGCAAACCATTGTCTACTCCACGGAAAGAACAGCACTTGGATAGTAAAAGCCTCCCTTAAGGAACCCATGGTACGACCAGGACTGCAAAAAATCTACTAAAGCCAAGAATGCGGCTGAAGTTCAGTTCTGCAAAAATAGGAAGAAAATGGCAAGACGTGAGTGTGAACTAATCGAGATGTTCAGGAGCCAGAATAAAGTCCGGAATGAAACACTGACGGCTTTGGCAAAGACAAGAAAGAAAACTGGTGACAGATAGGTAGTGTGCAAAGGATATTGAGAGAATAGTTTTACCAACTGCTGATATCTGATAATGGCGGTGATGAGGAACCACAGAAATAGGCTCTAATGATGGTTTATAATGTGTAGCAACTGCTCAAAACAAGGCCCTCTAAATGCGGCTTAACACTTGGCAAACCCAACTGATATTTACACTGCGCAAAATACAGGAAAAGTCTCAAGAAGGACAAACCGATATCTACCATATTTTCGTCGAAAACATAGCCGCCTTCGTCAGCCCTGTAAGGTTAGGTTAGATGGAAAAGATATGGACATACACCTAAGCCAGTAATCGCCTTGTTGTGCGCTCTAAGTACAAAAAAGTATCCTCGAAAATGAAAATCGAAGTTAAGAATTCCGTGCTACTTACAAAATCGTTAATTGTTTCCATGCCACTCCCATAAGTTGGTTCATGTCTCATCTAAGTGGCGGTATCAGTTAGACGCTAAAGCCGGCCAATGACAAATGAAATGTTCCAAACTCTCATCATCTTCCCCTCCTGACCTACAAATTTTATCACTTGCCGCACCGATTTTACATAAGTTAGTTCGTAGTCCCATGTGTCCCGTTGTGATATCAAACGCTATACTGACCTCCTTCTTACTTCCTCTCAGTAATAGCCTCGTTTTCTCACGATCTGGATCCCCCATAGAATTTTCGCCGTCCTACCTACCGTTTCGCTGTTCCACAATGTTGCATGCGCATTTATAGCCCTCTCCCTTAACTCGGACTGCGTCGACCCGAAAGGCTTCGGGTTAACCAAGTTTATTGTCGGCAGTCCTCTGACCTTTACTGCCAAATCGTCTGCCCTTACTCCGTTATGGCCCAGCACCCAAACGATGCGGATTTTGCCATATTCAGAGAAGATGTTTATCTCCTTCTTACACTGCACGACTGTTCGTGACTTTACCGTCCTGACTGTTATTGCCCCTATGGTAATTCTACTGCCCGTAATGATGTTCCCACACGACGTCCTCGCGTTAGTAACACACCACCTCACGCATTCCGTGATCGCCCGGATCTCCGCCTGCAGGACCGTATTATGGTCAGGCAGTCTAATACAGATCTCAGTCGCTGGGTTCTCAATGCCCACTTTGACCTCTAGCTTTGATTAATCCGTGCAACATGATCTTCCAGATGGCAATACTAGGGTTCTGTCAATCCAAGTCTGTGCGCCGGCAGCAGTGCCTCGCACTCAACCTCAAGGTTCATCGCAGATATCCGATCGGAAACCTATTCCCTTCCTTCCATGTTCCTATTGTTGGCTCGATTACACCGCGATGGTATGAGCTGCTATCATGCTCAATAACTTTTCCCATCCGCTGCCTCAGACTTAATCTGTATGTCAATGGGTTGTAGAATAGTCTCCAGTGCCCTAGTGGGCGTGGTCCTCATCGCTCCGCTTATGCCAAGACATCATGTTCTCTATGTTCTCTGAACCTGTTATATAGTCCTTATGTTGCACTTTTTCTCCATAGCAGTCTATCAAACTATTGAGGCCCGTCTACATAATGCCCAACATCTGTGAGCCTTCTCAGTACGCTCCTAAATGAGAAATCGTTTTATTGAGGAAACGTGGTGCGTTAAATTGGCCCACCTCCGACTTCCTATTGAACAGTCAGACTTCTCTTAGTTAACATTGAGACCCCTGGGTCTAGCCCAGAAGGGCTGGCATCTGCATAGCTGGTTCGGATCCTTACCCCTTAGAAGTATTATAATATCGTCTGCATAGCAGTCGGGCTTAAATCCCTCCTCAGTCAGCATCCGTAATAGATAATTTATGGAGGCCACCCATAGGAGTGGCGATAAAATGCCACCCTGTGGCGTGCCTTATGCCACTTTATTCCTTATATTTATGTCGTGGGACACACAATTTATCCACCTGTTCCTTAGCAAATGGACCGGGTCCACTCGGTACAGGTCTAAGGATTGGATCAGTGTGTCGGTCAGCACATTGTTAAAAGACCCGTTGTCTCACTTTCGTGTCGTTTATTAAAGTTTCAATTTGGACATGGGTTTTTGAGAGAAACTTTTTTATCTTGGCGGCGTCATTAACGCTTTCGACATGTTCGCAAAAAAGCTTCCAAGAAGCACGTTTTGCCGCTTCGCTTATCCCGGAAACTTTTCGGATTCGGAGCTGGCCGTGTTATTCTAAACTTAATTTAGCTATGGTCGGAGAAAGTGTGTTCCAATCCTGAACCTCATTGATTAGATTTTCCGAACGTATCGTCACATCTAATACCTCCTCCCTAATCCTATAAACAAAGGTAGCGGTGTTACCAATATTAAGTGTTATTAGGTCGTAAGTATTCAAGAAGTACCTCGTTTCCTGTCTGTTTTTCTTTCCTCATCAGCCATTGCAGTTCCGACGTGGGTGGCTGTGTTGGAGAGTGGAAAGGCAGATAAAGTGATGCCAGGTATGCTCCATCGTCTCCCTGTCTCACCACTGTTGTATCGGGCGTTCACAACTCTGGAGAAAATATATAATCCAAATTTCTATGACAAATACCGCAGGTCCTCGGCCCAGTACCAGCATTAGCATAGAATAATTGGTAGTTGATATGGTTCAGTCAAGAAACTTTGTTCTGGGTAGTCCTGAATTAAGGCAATATGAATTTTGCCCTTGCTGATTTTCTCCATCAGAGCGCGTGTAGCTGTCATGCTCCGGTGAAGGTATATCTGGATTACCTCAATTATTGGTCCTCCAGTAGATGGACATCTTGGGAGTAGGTAATGATCTCATCGTCTGCTCTCTGTTCTTTAGACTGCATTGACTTTCCTGTCACTGCACTGGCTGATGACATCGTAATAGGTTCTTTGCCTAACCTAGTCTTCCGATTCTTTATAAAGTCGGTAAGGGTTCCTTCATCGGGTCCCTGTTGAGTTTTTACTGTATTGAGTTTTCATTCCCTGTACTACCTGATGTTTTAATACTATGATCTCCGTCTATCTTAGTCTTCCAAATCTTAAGTAAAAGGGCTTCTTTGTCTTAGGTGATGGTACCATCGTCGGCACCCTATTCGTTATGCTGCATTGAGACTCCTGCCGCTGCTCTCCCTGATGTTTCAATATTAGGATCTTTACCTATCCTAGTCTTCCGAATCTTGAAGTCGGTGATGGGTCCGTCGTCGGGTCCCTGTTTGTTAAACTGTTTTGGTCTCTCGCCACTGCACTGCTTGATATTTTAGTATTAGGATCTTTGCTTATCCTAGTCTCTCCAATATTGAAAGAGGCGGTGATTGTCACGTCGTCAGCCCCCTTTTCGTTCTGCGGTATTGAGTCACCTGCCACTGCACGACCTGCTAACCCAAAAGGAGGATTTCTGCTTATCCTAGTCTTTCCAATCTTGAAAAAGACAGCCTGGCTCCCATGGTGCACCATGCCTTTAGTCTTAGCCAAACTCGTCACGGAGACTTGATCAATGCCAACCACAAGGATAGTTCCTTCCTCCCTCTCCTCCCTGTGGAAGACCACCCACTTCTATGCGACCAAACCTTGGTTTTGCTTGCCCAAGTATCCCAACATGCGTTCCGTCGCAAATTTACTGCCCCGTCCCTTGATGAGCTGGGGGATGTCCATCTTTCTCACCAGGTCGACCTTTGCGCCGCCCAGGGAGAGTGAATACCTCTGACGAGCTGTTTGACGGTATCAATACATTTCGCCGACGCAAAACGCAACGAAAAGATGTCCCCTCCATACTCGCAGTTCATCATTTGTATGGGTGGACCCTCTACAGATTTCCACACATGTTCGAAAATCCGCTCGTTAACCAGATCTTCCAATTAGGACCGATGATCTGGTGGAATCCTACCAGATGTAATCTGATGTAAGAGGGTTCAGCTACCATCTTCCCCTTCCGTGATGGTTGTGGCCTCCTTTTGAAAGTCGCAGTCGTCAATGGGGCAGTGCGCTCTTCGTTCGTTCCAGTTCCGACTTTGTCTACCTCCGCAGGACACTGTCTGGAGTCTCCATTGCGGGCTCGCTGGCTTGGTTTTCCCAGAGTACTTGAAAGCGGGGAGCTCTTTTTTTTCTTCAACATTTTAGCAGTGTTATGCTCTTCGGGAGATCTGATTCTTTTTCCAGATTCCGTAGAAGTGCTTGGAATGTTAGTTCTATCCCTTCCAGCATCCTGCACTTTCGCCCGATTACGCTGCCGGTGCATACTTCGCTGTCGTCGTTCACCGGATCGCTTTCAGCTTGTGAGCTTAGCAAATCCATCACTTACTTTGGCCGTCATCCCGCTGCCCTCATCTCTCGATTCGGCATTTCTAGCCTACTCTAAAAAGGCTTTAAAATGTTTCGTAATAGGTAGTACCTATTCCGAGTTACGAATATTTTTTCTTTGAGGAGCGAAATATAAGCGCGTCCGCTCCACTCAACGGCTACAATAATAAGCACAAGCGTCGTCAGCCCTGTGCTTTCGAAGGTATTTCGAGCCATGTCTTAGTGTTATCCCTGCAAAATTTATAAGATTCTGCAGAATGACTCTCGCTGATACACGCTTAGCGAATAAAATAGGAATGAAATTTTTTGAACTGTTCAATACCAAACGAGATTACAGACAGAGAGAGAGAGAGAGAGAGAGAGAGCTTATCGTGTGACATCGCAAAAAATTTAAAATAAGTCCACAGACTTTTAATTGTTGATCTAAGCGGTAAAAAATGTTCTAGACGTTTATATAGGAGCACATATGTTAGGTTAGGTTGAAAAGAGGGTGCAGATATTAATCTGACCCATGCCACTATGGAAATATACATCTAAGCCAGTAATCGGCTTGTTGTGCGCTCTTAATACTAAATGTAACCTCGGAAAAGAAAATCTAAGTTATGTATTTCGTGCCACTTACAAAATTCATATCACGCCCCTAAGTGACATGAGTCGGATATTGTGGCCCCACCTAAACACCGGTGTCTGTTAGCCGCGAAAGCGGGGCATTGACATAAGAAATGCTCATCTTTCTCCCCACATGCCCCACACATACTATCACTTGCGGCACCCAGTTTGCATAAGTGAGCTCGTAGTTCCATGTGTCCCGTTATGACACCAAAAGCTATACTGACCTCCTTCTTACTTCCTTTCAGTAATAGCATCGTCCTCTCACGCTCCGGATCACACCATAGGATTTTCGCCGTCCTAACGACCATTTGTTGTCCATGCTCTTAAAACGGACTGCGTCGACCCGAAAGCCTTCATGTTATCCAATTTTATCGACGGCAGTTCTCTGGTCTTCACTGCAAAATCGTCTGCGGATTTTGCCATCCTCGGAGAAGACGGTTATCTCCTTCTTACACTGCAAGACTGTTCGTGACCTTACCGTCCTGATTGTTATTGACCTTATGGCAATTTTACTGTCCGTTAAGATGTTCGAACTTGAAGTTCTCGAGTTAGCACCACACCACCTCACGCATTCCGTGATCACCCAGATATACGCTTGCAGGACCGTATTATGGTCAGACAGTCAAAAACAGATCTCAGTCCCTGGGTTCACAATGTAGACCCCCCGGCCCACTCTGATCTCTAGCTTTGATCCATCCGTGTAACATGATCTTCTAGACGGTAATACTAGTGTTCCGTCAGTCCAAAGACTGTGTCGCTGGCAGCAGTGCATCGCACTCGATCTCAAGTGTCGTCTCATGTATCCAATCGGAAACCTATTCCCTTCCATCCAGGTTTCTTATCGTTAGCTAATAGTACCGCGATGGTATGAGCTGCGCCCATCCGCAGTCCATTCTTCATCACCTTAACCTGTATGTTTGTGGGTCGGATATCTAGTATAGTCTCCAGTGCCCTAGCGGGCGTGGTCCTCATCGCTCCGCCTATGCCAAGACAATATGTTCTCTTAACTTGTCATATTGTTTTAATTCAAGACATTTAGAAGTGAGGACATAAACATTTTATATCAAGTATGAGTAGAGTTAGTCTTTAACCCTGGGAAATGAGTTTTCTGATATCAGCAGATACTCTTTGCTGATCTTGTATAAAGTTTTTGAACATCGCAGAAAACCGTTTCAACTTTTTGAGATAGTTAACGCATTGCCTACATATTAATGTAATTTTTCGTTTAAAAGCTTAAATATGATTTAACTAGATATTTTGTTTTAGAAAATATGATAAAATTGATTTTAGAAGCTCAACAAATTGAAAGATCAGGTGAAATATACATTTTCTCAAAGTATTTATGGCATGTAACATATGAAAACAGCAGAAAGTGTTTACCATTTTTGCTAAAAATGTGTACTTTCCCATTTCCCTCAGACTATATGTTATTACTCCAACATTTTTGTTGATTTTACAGAAAACCTTCTCTGGGAGTAACTTTTTTGCAACCATGAACCCTAGAAGTTTAGATCACAAATATAAGGGAATTTTTGTTTTGTGTATTCTAAAAGAGGAGCTTGCCTGGGTGGACTGGTAATAATAAAATTTTTCATCTTGAAAATGGTGTGGACATGGAAAATCTAAATTAAGTTGATGTTCTGAAAAGCAGCGAATCTATGGGACTTCTTAATATGGTGGTAACCGTTATTATTTTTTATGACTTATCTACAAATTGCAACATTTGTTTAAATCCAATGAGAATTGAATAGCAAACTACATATTAAGCATTGTATATTGGGGTTATGACTTTTTGATTTTTTTTCTCAAAAATTATTTCCTTTTACACGAATGACTGAACTATTGCTTATTAGTGACTAAAATAATGTTTTTTCTCTCTCAATATTACAAAGGTCACGCACAAACCACGTAGAATTCTTTTTTTTTGTGAAAAAATTGAAATTTTTTTCTTTGTAATTACATAAATGCAAAAAAAGAGAAAAGTGTCATGTCTTACAACCTTTACAAAGAGCCACATAACCTAAAACATTGATCATAGAAATCGATAGACATCTCTCATTTTTATTTACAACTAGCCGAATCGGGTCTGCTCCGCTGCGTCTTATTCAACTCTTTAATATCTTTTTAGGTTAAGGACACTTGGCCCTGAATGTGAATATCGAATTCGAGCCACTGTAACCTATGCACGCCTATGACGCTAACCATCTGCGTTCGAATCCTGGCGAAAACATCGGACAAAATTTAAAGCGGTAGTTGTCCCCTCCTAATGCTGGCGACATTTGCGAGGTAAATCTATGTTTTGTTTTTAGTGACTGTGAGAGTGCAAAAGAAATTCGAACGAATCTAAACCAATCTTCGAGATCCGGTATTATTGAAAACTAAGGCAATGAAAAGTGCTTTTTAGGGGAGAAATTTCGACTCAAATCCCTTTAATTTTAGTTCCATATTGCCATGGTCGGTATGAATGGTATGAACCGTTTGGAGGGTGTTGTAGGGCTGGCGCGGCCAGCGGCATTTTGCTCTGAAAATAGATATCAAATTCGTTCTTCACTCCCAAATACCGTTGATTTGAACTCCATATTGCTATAGTCGGAAATGAAGTTCAGTTTAGGGGGTATGGCGTCCCCCCAAATTGGATATCAAGTTCCTTTTCTACTCTCAAATACCTTTAATTTTAGTCCCATATTGCCATAATGGGTCAATTAATCTATTCGTCGTTTTTTAGGAGGAGAAGCGGCACCTAGACTTGAAGGAAAATTTTCATGTCATATGTCGTCATGTTTAATGTCGTAATCTCCTTCCAAATATCATTTATTTGAATCCCATATCGCCATGGTCGGGTGATATGCCTATTTGGGGGTGGGGCGACTTCTCATTACTTGGACCTAACTTTTTATCGTCGAATATATCTCTTTAGTGAAGTTTTGGGGTTGGGGCGGTCCGCTGGGTACTTGGATTTAATACTATATTCGTTTTCTAGTCTCCAATACCTTTCATTTGATACCCATATTGAGCCTGTCAGTCCACTTTTTGATTCTACGGAACAAACAAATAAACCGAGTCTCATATAATCTTGATGGGTCATAGGACAATTTGGGGCATTATTGGGGGTAGGAGGACCCCCTACACTTGGATCTTATTTTGTGTGTCAGATTCGTAACCTACTCCCAAATACCTTTCATTTGAGCCCCATATTGATTTGGACATTAAATGTTTCTGCTTTTAGAAGTTTTTGAGTTAGGGCGACTTCCTGGGTATTTGGACCCAATTTCTAATACTATATTCGCATTGTACTCTTCAATACCTTAAATTTGATACACATATTGTAATTATCGGTCCACTTTTGAGTTAAGTTGTGTTTTTGAGGTAACGGGAGGGGGGTCAGCCCCCTTTGAAGCCTGTTCCTCCTTTTGCCCATATCCGCATTCTTCTCGCAAATACCTTTCACTTGAGTCCCATATTGTCATGATCGTCCAGTAAACCTATTTTGGGGTTGGGGCGGCCTCCCAGTAACTTGGACCCAATTTTTAACAAGAAATTCGTACTGTACTCCTGAATACCTTTCATTTGAGTCCCATATTGTCCCGATCGGTCCACTTTTATTTTTGGGAAGGTCTGCCCTCCTTGAGATATCAAAAAATTATATAGCCTATTGCTCCTTCTGGACCACTCCATACAATCTGTGAAAATTTGAAAGAAATTGGTTCAGGCGTTTTTGAGTCTATACGGACAAAGAAATTTACGAACCCACAAACAAACACAAATTCATTTTAATATATAAAGAATAGAAATAGATAGATTGATTTGGATTACATACTATATTGATGCAATTAAAAATAGTCAAACGGGTCATGTTTTTTGACATGCTTCAACCAAATATGGCGTAGATCAATAATTTTATATTGCAAACATATAAGTAATAAACAAACTGCATCGCTTGGTACACAGTTATAATTTCGAGACAACTTTTCTGTCATGAATGAATGTCAAAATAACCGAGGTGTGCACATTGTGCATCGATTTTGGTCCATATAATAACATTTTTATGTAAACAAATTATACATTTCTGGAAAGGTCAAGAGAAATGCAAAAACATTTAACAGGTAAAATTTTAGACCTATTATTTGGGTGAGAACCAAAATGAGGCCAAAAAATACACTTTTGTGAAAAATAAAATTCAAATTGAAAATATCATATAACCAACACTACTAAAGATATCGTTCTAATTTTTCACAAATTGGTAGATGAATATCTTTTTAAAAAAAAATAGTAAAAATTTTAGCCACATTTCTTGATGAAAACTCTCAAAATCCCCAAAAATGTTTGCAAAATTGGCATTTTTTAAGTCACATGTCCGTAGAGTGGCACAAAAAATGTTTTGCATACAGTTAGTTGTTACAATACTTGGGGCAATGAAAATCTTATATATAAAAATCAATTTGTGTTTGTTTGTTTATTTGTTTGTATGTTTGTGTGTTCCTTATAGACTCAGAAACGGCTGAACCGATTTTCTTGAAATTTTCACAGATGGTGCATAGTGATCCCGTGGTGAAAATAGGGTACTACATTTGTTGATATCTGAAGGGGGGGCGGACCCTCCTCCTTACCCTTATTTTCAGAAACGCCAGATCTCGGAGATGGGTGGTACGATTTAAGCGAAATTTTGTGTGCTCTCATATAGTACCCTAAAAATAAAAATTTGGTATCCAAATTTCGGATGGGGTACATAAGGGGGCCGCCCCACTCTAAAACCTACCAAACATAAATTTAGACCAATCACGACAATATGGGACTCAAATGAAAGGTATTTAGGATAAGAAAACGTATCTGATATCCAATTGTCGAACCAAGTGCAAGGGGGACCACCCCAACCCCCAAAACACCCCTAAATCGGACATATTTACCGACCATGGCAATATGGGACTCAAATGAAAGGTATTTGCGAATAAAATACGAATCTGATATCCAAATGTGGGACCACGTTTCTGGGGGTCCACCCCTTTCCAAAAACACCCCCCAAACCGGATTTATTTACTGACCATGGGAATATGGGGCTTAAATAAAACATATTTGAATGTAGAATAAGAATCTGATATCCAAATATGAGACCAAGTTTTCGGGGGCCGCCTCCTAAGAAAAAACATCCCCCAAAGAGGACACATTTACGACCATAGCCACATGAGGCTCAAATGAAAGGTGTTTGGGAGTAAAGCACAAATATGATATCAATATTTGGGAAAAGTGTCTATGGGGCCACGCCACCCCCCCCCCCAAAAAAAAAAAAAAACACCACCTCATCCCCAAAACACCCCTAAATCGGATATATTTACCTATCATGGCAATATGGGACTCAATTGAAAGGTATTTGCGAGTAGAATACGAATCTGATATCCAAATGTGGAACCACGCTTCCCAAAATACCCCTTAAACAGGACTTATTTACTGACCATGGGAATATGGGGCTTAAATAAAATGTATTTGAGTGTAGAATTAGAATCTGATATCCAAATATGGGACCAAGAGTTTGGAGGGCTGCCCTTTCCCATAAACATCCCTCAAAGGGGACAAATTTTGGACCATAGCCATATGGGGCTCAAATGAAAGGTCTTTGGGAGTAAACCACGAATCTGATATCAATATTTGGGAAAAATGTCTATGGGGCCACCCCACCCCCACAACACCACCCAAATAGTAAGTATTTGCTAACTTTTGCAATATGAGGTTCAAATAAGAGGGTTTTTAGAGTGGAACACGAATCCGATGTATATTTTTAAGGCCAACTCACAGAGTGGCCGCCCACCACCCAAAACACCCCCAAGCCGGTCATGTTTGCCGACTATGGAAATATGGGGCTCAAATTAAAGGTATTTGGGAGTAGACCACGTATCTGATATCAACATTAGGGACCAACTGTTTAGGGGACATCCCACCAACATAACAACTCCAAAATAGGACATATTTACTCATCAAGACAATTTGGGTCTTAAAGAGAGTGGAGCTAAATATTTATAGTTTTTAGGGTCAATACCCCAAACCGGACATATTTGCTGATTTTTACAATAAGGAGTTTAAATGAGATTAGAAAACGAATCCAATTTTGATGGGGTTCAATAAATGATATGTAGATATATGAGAATAGAGCACGTTGCTGATATATTTTCTGGGCTTAGTGTTTGGGTGACCACCCCAATCCTTAAAACACCCCTAATCGGGCATATTTACCGACCATGATTGGGAGGTAGAGCAAGAATTGAGACCCACTTTTGGGACAAATTTTCTGGGGGTCTACCCCTTTCCCAAAATGCCCCACAAACAGCCATTTTTTAGTGACCATCGCAATATGGGGCTCAAATAAAGGTATTTGGGAGTAGAATACGAATTTGATATCCAATTTTAGGACCATGTATTAAGGGGAATTACCCCTTTCCCAAAACATCCACAAAGGGAAAAAAACTTTCGACCATGGCAATATGTGGCTCAAACGAAAGGTATTTGAGATTAGAAAACTAATTTGATAACCTATTTTGGGGCCATGTGTTTGGGGGACGCCTCATCCTTTAAACTCCTCTTAAGCCAATGGCAATATGGGGTTTAAATAAATGGTATTTGAGAGAAGAGCACGATGCTGATATTTTTTTCAGGCCAAGTATCTGGGAGTTCACCTTATATTCAAACTTAAATTCGTAGACCAATTAAGATCATATGGGATTCAGATAAAGGCACTTATATTGTTAAACTGTTAGTTTAACAAACAACACACCAAGCGATATACTATTTATGTAGCATGGCATTTCACTAAAAAATCTTTAATTGTCGAAAATAAATATTCCAAGGAAACTTGTGTGCCTTATAAAGTAAAAGAAGGCGCAGCGGAGCGGGCCCGTGTCAGCTAATATGTTATAAATTTGGGGTATCAGCTTTGCGTTTTGAGAACTCGAACGGTTTTCCCAGTGTTTTTTGTTAAAAAAACGCCAATATTGTATTTCACAGATCTCCTATTAGAGTTAACAGAATTTAAAAAAATTGCACCTAAAACGCATCTACATTAAGTCTTCTTTACATAACAGTAAGCAAAATTGATAGTACTGGGCCAAGTTTTTTGTATAGAGACGAAACAATGACCTTTGACCTTGCGTATAAACTGGATAACACCTCAGCTATAACCATGTATAATTTCATGAAGATAACTCTATCCGTTCCAAAATGGCTGACTTATTTCCACTTATTTTGGATGGAAGAAGGTAAGCATAAGATGCGTACCACAAGTTTTTACTATTTTCTAAATCTTCCACAGGTGTGGGCTGATTGGAAAACCAATGTCCGGGAAAAATTAGCACACGACAAGCGCGAGCGTTTGCTACTGGCGGAGGCCCTTTTCCTCAACTGGTTGTGGCAGAGGTCGAGGATAAAATAGCCCAATCATGAGGGCTACATAAAATTACTGAGGGTATTGAGGGAACGAAGTCGTATGGGAAAGGAGGAAGCAAGGGTCAGCAGGCGGACCAAGACATTGTAAGAGAACCAGGACCAAAGCGTAGACGACGATCTGACCCTACAGAATTGGAACAGATCTGAAGTACGCAAATTGAATTGATATATTTCGTGACATTTCACAAATCGTAGAAAATCATTTAGAAAAATATTTTAAAATATAACTATAGAGGCTACGTAGTTGCTCAAAGGGCATAAAAAGAGCAATGTAATTAATAATAAATAATTTAAAATAACTCGAATTGAGAAAATGTTCCTTTTTATACCCACCACCGAAGGATGGGGGTATATTCATTTTGTCATTCCGTTTGCAATACCTCAAAATACCCATTGCCGACCCTATAAAGTATATATATATTCTTGATCAGAATAAAAATCTAAGACGATCTAGCCATGTCCGTCCGTCTGTTGAAATCGCGCTACAGTCTTTAAAAATAAAGATATTGAGCTGAAACTTTGCACAGATTCTTTTTTTTTTAAGTTTGAAGATGGGCTAAATCGGACTATAAATTTGGGACAGTGAGTTGTGTAAGGCTCTTCAAAATCCTTTTTCAATTTGGCCTAGACCGGTCCAGATTTGGATATAGCTGCCATATAGACCGATCCGCCGATTTAGGGTCTTAGGCCCATAAAAGCCACATTTATTATCCCATTTTGCTGAAATTTGGGGCAGTGAGTTGTGTTAGGCCCTTCGACATCCTTTTTCAATTTGGCCCAGATCGGTCCAGATTTGGATATAGCTGCCATATAGACCGATCTCTCGATTTAAGGTCTAAGGCCCATAAAAGCTACATTTATTAACCGATTTCGCTGAAATTTGGGACAGTGAGTTGCATTAGGCCCTTCGACATCCTTCGTCAATTTGGCTCAGATCGGTCCAGATTTGGATATAGCTGCCATATAGACCGATCCTCCGATTTAGGGTCTAAGGCCATACAAGCCACATTTATTATCCGATTTGCTGATATTTTGGACAGTGAGTTGTGTTAGGCCTTTCGACATCTTTCGTCAATTTAGCCCAGATCGATTCAGATTTGGATATAGCTGTCATATAGACCGATTTCTTTATTTATGGTTTTGAGCCCATAAAATGCTTATTTATTGTCCGATTTCGCCAAAATTTGGCACAGTGAGTTGTGTTAGGCTTTTCGACATTTTTCTGCAACTTGACCCAAATGGGTCCAGATTTGGATATAGCTGCCATATAGACCGATACCTCGATTTAAAGTCTTGGCCCAATAAAAGGCGCATTAAGAATCCGATTTTACTGAAATTTGACACAGTGACTTATATTAAGCTTTCGACATCCGTGTCGTATATGGTTCAGATCGGGTTATTTTTAGATATAGCTACTAAAAAAAAGATAAAAGAAACAAGTAAAAGCGTGCTAAGTTCGGCCGGGCCGAATCTTATATACCCTCCACCATGGATCGCATTTGTCGAGTTCTTTTCCCGGCATCTCTTCTTAGGCAAAAAAGGATATAAGAAAAGAGTTGCTCTGCTATTAGAACGATATCAAGATATGGTCCGGTTCGGACCACAATTAAATTATATGTTGGAGACCTGTGTAAAATTTCAGCCAATTCGTATAAGAATTGCGCCCATTGGGGCTCACGAAGTAAAATAGAGAGAACGATTTATATGGGATCTGTATCGGTCTATAGACCGATTCAGACCATAATAAACACGTTTGTTGATGGTCATGAGAGGATCCGTCGTACAAAATTTCAGGCATATCGGATAATAATTGCGACCTCTAAGGGTCAAGAAGTCAAGATCCCAGATCGGTTTATATGGCAGCTATATCAGGTTATGAACCGATTTGAACCTTATTTTACACAGTTGTTGAAAGTAAAAATAAAATACGTCATGCAAAATTTCAGCCAAATCGGATAGGAATTGCGCCCTCTAGAAGCTCAAGAAATCAAATCCCCAGATTTGTTTATATGACAGCTATATCAGGTTATGAACCGATTTGAACCATACTTGACACAGTTGTTGGATATCATAACGAAATACTTCGTGCAAAAATTCATTCAAATCGGATAAGAATTGTGCCCTCTAAAGGGTCAAGAAGTCAAGACCCAAGATCGGTTTATATGGTAGCTATATCAGGTTATGGACCGATTTGAACCATACTTGGCACAGTTGTGGGGTATCATAACAAAACACGTCGTGCGAAATTCCATTCCTATCGGATAAGAATTGCGCCCTCTAGAGGGTCAAGAAGTCAAGACCCAAGATCGGTTTATATGGTAGCTATATCAGGTTATGGACCGATTTAAACCATACTTGGCACTGTTGTTGGATATAATAAGAAAACACGTCGTGCAAAATTTCATTTCAATCGGATAAGAATTGCGCACTCTAGAGGCTCAAGAAGTCAAGACCCAAGATCGGTTTATATGGCAGCTATATCCAAACATGGACCGATTCAACCCATACTTGGCACAGTTGTTGAATATCATAACAAAACACGTCGTGCAAAATTTCATTCTGATCGGATAAGAATTGCGCACGCTAGAGGCTCAAGAAGTCAAGACCCAAGATCGGTTTATATGGCAGCTATATCAGGTTATGAACCGATTTGAACCATACTTGGCACAGTTATTGGATATCATAGCAAAACACGTCATGCAAAATTTCATTCTAATCGGATAAGAATTGCGCACTCTAGAGGCTCAAGAAGTCAAGACCCAAGATCGGTTTATGTGGCAGCTATATCAAAACATGGACCGATATGGCCCATTTACAATACCAACCGACCTACACTAATAAGAAGTATTTGTGCAAAATTTCAAGCGGCTAGCTTTACTCCTTCGGAAGTTAGCGTGCTTTCGACAGACAGACGGACGGACGGACGGACGGGCGGACAGACGGACGGACATGGCTAGATCGACATAAAATGTCACGACGATCAAGAATATATATACTTTATGGGGTCTCCGACGAATATTTCGAGTAGTTACAAACAGAATGACGAAATTAGTATACCCCCCATCTTATGGTGGAGGGTATAAAAAGAAATGACTTGTACTTATTAGTATTTGGTCCAAATCGGAACATATTTCGATATAGCTGCTATGGGGCATAAGGTATGCATTTTTCAGCGGATTTTGACGGAAGGTGGTTTACATATATACACGAGGTGATGGGTATCCATAGTTAACGCCTTTTTACTTGTTTTTTCTGTCGCTATCATTAGCAATGAAAACCGACCTCCTAATTTACGCAATATACCTTATTTAAAAATAAATTTTCATACCTTTTCAATCTATCCTAAATTTCGTCTAGACTTCGTTAAAATCAATGTAAAAATCTCTATATGTGAAATGAAACCTTATATGGGGCCTACACTAAAACATTGATCGATTTGCCCAATATAAATGTGTTAGACCAGAAAAAGCTCTCCTACAAAAGTTTAAAAAAATTGGAATAAGAATATGTATTTTATACCTATAGAATATATTTGTGTTTAGATTTGATGCAGACAAATATTACCTGCTTAGCAATGTCGAATTCCCAGGAAACCCACCGTATCAATGAGTGTGTAATAAACCTGCCTATAAAAAATTCTTAGTAATATTTTTAACAAAAATTGGAGTACAGGTATTTACCTGGAGGTAAGTTAAAAAAGAGGCTATGTGGACCAGTTCTGATACCAAATGGGTAATAAATTGTGAATATAAGTACAATGAATAAATATTTGAATTAAATCCATATTTTCTTCATTTTATTTTGTCGAGGCGTAAAATTCGTAAAATTTTTGATCTATTAATAGTAGCATCCCCGAAGAAGTTAAAAGGGATGGTAGAAAGTATTCCAACTCAAAAATCAACTATGGAGTTCACAGAGGAAGATGCACTGGCCCTAATTTTGAACCTAGGCCTCTTAAGAAATAAATATTAAACATTGAGGAAGGCTCTTCGTGAAAAAGATTGGGGTTGTTCACACTCAAAAAGTAAATTGTACAATACTAGGACGAAAATGGTGCCACTTAATATCTATGTGGACGAATTGAAAGCAAGAGTAAAACTTATTGATCTTCTTGAAAATACTTTTACTGAAGAACAGTAATAATTTTACTGAAGAACAGTTGAACACATGTGATAACTTCGAAGTTGTTTTGATCAGCAAATGGGGTTGTGATGGATCATCTAAATTTTTTGAATATAAACAACAGACAGAAATAGATACCAACTTCACATCAATTTTTATGGCATCATTAATACCATTGAGAAAGAGATTGTAAAAGGACCAATCTTCAAAATCGAAAGAAAATGCATTTTAAGATACATGGTTAAATAGAACGCCTGGGTCAAAATATTTATGTCGCCCAATTCGGTTCGAGTATACGAAGGGAGACCGGAACACAACACGAGCTTTGGTGGACGAAATAAAGGAAGAAATTGCTGCATTATCCATGATTGTTATAAGCCAATCGGTATGAAGGATAAAAAATTCGTTTCAACTACAACTCACTATGACAGATGGAAAGGTAGCAAACGCATTGACTGGAGTTATGTCCAATTGAACATGTAATATTTGTAGCAATAAGAATGGGCAATTCGAGGAAAAATCTGACGAAAATTTAGAAAACGAAAATCCTCTCAATTTCGGTATTTCGCTCCTGCACTGTAGAATTAGATTCATGGAATATAGTTTTGGAGTTATCATATGACCTAAAATATCGGACTAGCCCTGAAAGCCGTGATGTCTCTGTCAGAAACAACCAAGATCTCCACAAAATGAGGCAAGAAGAGAAGAATCGAATCCAGTTGGAGTTTAAGCAAAAGTTACTTGTAATAGATAAGCCACTTTACGGATACGGAAACACAAATGATGGCAACACGGCACGGCGCTTTTTTAAGGACCCCGTATCGACAGATGATAAATTCAACCAAATTGAAGCAAATAGTATTAATACAAACAACATTTTAACTGATTTATATTCGGAAAGCTTTAACACCGACAGTACATTAAGTCTTAAATCACTGTAAGAAAATTGTGGAATACAATATACTTCAGTTAGGAAAACTTACAGAATAAGCTCAGGAATCCCGAAATAGAGTTTTTCAACAGTTCCGGCTTTTCAATACCCGGAAGAGCAGCAAATTTAATAAAAATTATGATTTGATTCATTATTAATAGAGATAGAGATTTTTACATTGTTTAACGAAGTCTAGATGAAATTTGGGGTAAATAGAAATCGAGTCGTTAAAAATAAGGTATATTGCGTAAATAAAGCAGTTTTAATTGCTAATGATGACGACAACAAAAAAATCTTGAATATTCGGCTTTTTGAAAAATTGACTATCCGGTTCGCTTGGGACCGAGCTTAGCACGGAAAATCGGAAAAACGGTTAAAAGAGTTTTTTTTTTTAATTTAATTTTTTTATGTGTTTACCTGGGCTACATATGGCTTTGCAATTTCTGGACTACTATTGTTTTCAAAAATTCCAATAGAACACTGAATGCCTCTATTGCTTGAGCTACTGCGCAGTTTTTGGGTATTGCGTCTGATTCTTCGAAATTCCCAATTGCTTGTATTCTTCGATTTTGTTAGCCGTATTTCTATAGCACCGAATGTGACACAATCATCACACTCCCTCTAATTTGAGAGATTATTAATTGAACATCCAGGCGTTATCACAATGTTTCAGCAGCATAATTCGCCTTTTCGTTATATTGAGACAGCAGATTGTCTAAACATTACGTTCAACTTGTGTTACATTGTCGCAAGATATACCTGCTATATATAGAGAGACTTGATGAAATTCTGAAGCCAAAAGTTTTTGAGTGATTAATTTACGGTGTTTGAAGCTTCGGATTGTACCTTGATCCATTAAGCATGTGGAATTCGGTGGAAGATATATTGCTGTCATTTTTTCAGATTTCAAAACATTTACATCTGGTTGTGTTCTCATCTAGAAGCCAAGCCACTTTGCGTTCCTAATCGAAGCTCATGTTTTGTAGATTTTTTCTTTCTTCTGCCTTTTTCAAACTATCCATAGACTCACTTGTAGAGGCATATTTTTTTATACCCTCCACCATAAGATGGGGGGTATACTAATTTCGTCATTCTGTTTGTAACTACTCGAAATATTCGTCTGAGACCCCATAAAGTATATATATTCTTGATCGTCGTGACATTTTATGTCGATCTAGCCATGTCCGTCCGTCTGTCCGTCCGTCCGTCTGTCTGTCGAAAGCACGCTAACTTCCGAAGGAGTAAAGCTAGCCGCTTGAAATTTTGCACAAATACTTCTTATTAGTGTAGGTCGGTTGGTATTGTAAATGGGCCATATCGGTCAATGTTTTGATATAGCTGCCATATAAACCAAGTATGGTTCAAATCGGTCCATAACCTGATATAGCTGCCATATAAACCGATCTTGGGTTTTGACTTCTTGAGCGTCTAGCGTGCGCAATTCTTATCCGATCAGAATGAAATTTTGCACGACGTGTTTCGTTAAGATATCCAACAACTGTGCCAAGTATGGGTTGAATCGGTCCATAACCTGATATAGCTGCCATATAAACCGATCTTGGGTCTTGACTTCTTGAGTGTTTTCTTATTATATCCAACAACAGTGCCAAGTATGGTTCAAATCGGTCCATAACCTGATATAGCTACCATATAAACCGATCTTGGGTCTTGACTTCTTGACCCTCTAGAGGGCACAATTCTTATCCGATTTGAATGAATTTTTGCACGAAGTATTTCGTTATGATATCCAACAACTGTGCCAAGTATGGTTCAAATCGGTTCATAACCTGATATAGCTGTCATATAAACAAATCTGGGGATTTGATTTCTTGAGCTTCTAGAGGGCGCAATTCCTATCCGATTTGGCTGAAATTTTGCATGACGTATTTTATTTTTACTTTCAACAACTGTGTAAAATAAGGTTCAAATCGGTTCATAACCTGATATAGCTGCCATATAAACCGATCTGGGATCTTGACTTCTTGACCCTTAGAGGTCGCAATTATTATCCGATATGCCTGAAATTTTGTACGATGGATCCTCTCATGACCATCAACAAACGTGTTTATTATGGTCTGAATCGGTCTATAGACCGATACAGATCCCATATAAATCGTTCTCTCTATTTTACTTCGTGAGCCCCAATGGGCGCAATTCTTATACGAATTGGCTGAAATTTTACACAGGTCTCCAACATATAATTTAATTGTGGTCCGAACCGGACCATATCTTGATATCGTTTTAATAGCAGAGCAACTCTTTTCTTATATCCTTTTTTGCCTAAGAAGAGATGCCGGGAAAAGAACTCGACAAATGCGATCCATGGTGGAGGGTATATAAGATTCGGCCCGGCTGAACTTAGCACGCTTTTACTTGTTTTAAATTTGTTTTCTTTTTATACCCTCCACCATAAGATGGGGGGTATACTAATTTCGTCATTCTGTTTGTAACTACTCGAAATATTCGTCTGAGACCCCATAAAGTATATATATTCTTGATCGTCGTGACATTTTATGTCGATCTAGCCATGTCCGTCCGTCTGTCTGTCGAAAGCACGCTAACTTCCGAAGGAGTAAAGCTAGCCGCTTGAAATTTTGCACAAATACTTCTTATTAGTGTAGGTCGGTTGGTATTGTAAATGGGCCATATCGGTCCATGTTTTGATATAGCTGCCATATAAACCGATCTTGGGTCTTGACTTCTTGAGCCTCTAGAGTGCGCAATTCTTATCCGATTGGAATGAAATTTTGCACGATCTGTTTTGTTATTATATCCAACAACTGTGCCAAGTATAGTTCAAATCGGTCCATAACCTGATAAAGTTGCCATATAAACCGATCTTGGGTCTTGACTTCTTGAGCCGCCAGAGTGCGCAATTCTTATCCGATTGAAATGAAATTTTGCACGACGTGCTTTGTTATTATATCCAACAACTGTGCCAAGTATAGTTCAAATCGGTCCATAACCTGATATAGCTGCCATATATACCGATCTTGGGTCTTGACTTCTTGAGCCTCTAGAGTGCGCAATTCTTATCCGATAGGAATGGAATTTTGCACGACGTGATTTGTTATTATATCCAACAACTGTGTTAAGTATAGTTCAAATCGGTCCATAACCTGATGTAGCTGCCATATAAACCGATCTTGGGTCTTGACTTCTTGAGCCTCTAGCGTGCGCAATTCTTATCCGATCAGCATGAAATTTTGCACGACGTGTTTTGTTATGATACCCAACAACTGTGCCAAGTATCGGTCTATAGCCCGATACAGATCCCATATAAATCGTTCTCTCTATTTTACTTCGTGAGCCCCAATGGGCGCAATTCTTATACGAATTGGCTGAAATTTTACACAGGTCTCCAACATATAATTTAATTGTGGTCCGAACCGGACCATATCTTGATATCATTTTAATAGCAGAGCAACTCTTTTCTTATATCCTTTTTTGCCTAAGAAGAGATGCCGGCAAAAGAATTCGACAAATGCGATCCATGGTGGAGGGTATATAAGATTCGGCCCGGCCGAACTTAGCACGCTTTTACTTGTTTTTATTAAATCGCGTAAAGTTTCACTGCCTACATCATAATTTTCTCAGTACAAACCAACCGAGATGTGTATTTACTGAGATCTTTTATCAGTTCTAATTGTTCCTGAATTGAAAGAACTATACAGTCGTAGAAATTTGTTAGTAAAAACAGCAAAAATGTGTGCTGAAACAGCAGAAAATCTGCTGAGAATGGGACAGCAGCAATTTTTTGACAAAACAGCAAACATTTTCTGCTGTTTTAAAATTCAAAAAAGATAAAAAAGGTCAAAATTGTCGTTAATTTTTCAAAAAATTTTATATTCCATCATGTTTTTCTATTTTACAAGCATACAACTTAAAGTTTTTTAAAATCTTGTACAATATGCTCAAGTTTGATGGAATTTAAATAACAGCAGACAAAAAATCTACTCCCATTATATTTAGGCTTTTAAACAAAAAAGTTACGCATAAGTTTGGCAAATAACTCAGTCGTTGTTTAGAAGTTCAAAACTTTTGAATGGATTTATTCAAAAGATAAAAATATTTTATTTAATATCACCAGATAATGGTTGCTGATATTAGCAGATAGTGTTTGCTGATATCAGCAGACTTATTTTTCTGGGTGCACGTTCTCTTCTTTTCTCTTTTGTTTTTGGAGCCATTTTCGTACAAACACCTTGACCTGCAATTTTTCAATAACAGTCTGACAAATAGAAATTTAACTCAAAATAAAAAGGGGAAACCCAGAATTTTACACCAATCATGTGTGTAGTGCACGGATAATAGAGGTAAGCATGGTTAATAGAGAGAGCATTATTGAAGCACTGGTAATAGAGGTCGAAAACGAAAATCACAGCATGTCGGCTAACAGGGGTAACCGGTTAATATAGACCCGGACAATCGAGGTTCAACTGTACATGGGAACCCTGTATTTGTGCTCCTTTTTATTTGGATTTTTCATTTTATAGTTGGATATCTTTGCCATCTGAAACCAATTGGCTGTGATTTTGCTCCTATTTGAAATAGAAAGCATAATAAAAACCTTTTTAAAAAGTTAAGGCATGTGAGTGGTGCCCGAAAGGCATTGGGCAAGATACGGAGTCCATGATTACAAACATGGACAGGCGGACACGCGCCCAGACGGGCATGGCTAGATCGAACTAGGAAGTTATTCTGAGTCGATCGGTACAATATTTATTGTCAAAGAAGTGGTTCTAGGTGTAACTTATTGTTATTTAACAATAAGTGCCATATAAATGTTTACTTTGTGCTCAAATTAAATTCTAAGACGTAAAAACCTCAAACGGATTCCAAAAAATTAACCTTTTTGGCGGCACGTGTTATCGTTAACAGATCGGCATAAAATTTCATATATCACTTATTGCGATCGAAAGGGGGGAAATATGGAAGGTATGTGTCTCTCTTTTTGCAAAATATATTTCAACTAATATTTCAACTAACAACAACAAAAAGATATTGTATGCTAATTTGTATGCCTGTTACTTGTTTTGATTACTTTGGGCATTTTTTAGAATCTTGTTAGAAATTTTTTTGGAAGAGATGATGGATGGATCAGGTAAAGAAGCTACCTGATCCATCCATTGGAATACATTTCAAAATGTAGCTGAGCTAGCTTGCATTTTTTGTTATTGCTCTGCTAATGTGCACATGACTGGCATGGCCTTTTATTTCAAAATTTAAAGAAAAAAGAATATGGGAAGTAAACATTCAGTGGTGATTATAAACATCCACCGAGAAATTTTGCACAAATACTTTTTATTAGTGTAGGTCGGTTAGAATTGTAAATGGGCCAAATCGGTCCATGTATTGATATAGCTCCCATATAAACCGATCATGGGTCTTGACTTCTTATTTCTTTAAATTTAGACACAAAATGCCATTCCTGTCGTGGTAAACATAAAAATAGCATAACATTTTTTTCAGCAGATTTTTGTATGTAAAACAGCAAATTTTGTTTGCTGATTTAGCTGACCGAAATGTTTGCTAATACAGCAGCCCTATGTTTGCTGAAACAGCAGTAATGTCCGCTTTCCTATTTTCATCAGACAAAACTGTTGTTTTACCAAACAAATTTTCTGCTTTGAATAACAAATTTTGGTTGAGTGCAGCAGCAATTTTCGGCAAACAACAGACTTTTCAGCAGTCAGCCTGCTGCTCTGATATTGTAGAACTACTGCTTTAATAGCAGCAAAATTAAATGCTGATATTCAGTAGACAGTGTATGCTCTTTTCAGCAAACTTTTTTCTAGGAGTGAAAAAGAATCAAATCATGGTCTTTTATCATGTCTCCAATGAGTAATTGCTACGAGGGTTGCCTTTTATGTTTTGGGATTAGAGAACATAAACAAATATTAATCATCGAAAATTGCTTCTTTGTTTTTCAAAATATTCCACATTAAGATCTTCACATTTTTGCATGCGTTTGAACTAATTGTCGAAGCGCTTTTGCCACTCCGATTGAGGTATATCCAAAACATGCATTCTGAAGGCATCAACCGCTTCTTCAGGTAACGTTGACCTCTCATTTTATTTTTTACGTACAGGAATAAAAAGAAGTCATTCGGTGCCAAGTCAGGACTATTCGGCGGATGGCTCATCAATTCGATGTTTTGAGTGCTCGCATTGTCGTGGTAAAGAGTGATCCTTCTTCGGTGGTTGGTTTTCTTGATTTTTTGGAAGATCACTGGCAAAAAAATGCTTGTGTACCGTTCAGATTGCGACCAGTTTTTCTAGAAAAGCAGGCGATCATTTACTTGGAAGTGTTTCGTGTGCGATCAACTTTTTTGGATTTGGCTCATCTTGAAATACCCATATTGTCGACTACTTTCGGGCTCATACGCGTAAATCCACGATTCATACCAGTCATGGTGTCATAGACGTGTTTCAAAGCATAGCGATAGTATTTTTGGAGCATTTCTTTCGACCAATCGACAAGAGCCTTTTTTGAGCCATTGAGAAATTGTGTGGGATCGAAAGCGAACAAATTTTTTTGAAGGTCAAATGTTCATGCAATATTGAATGTATGCTGACCCCACTAATGCCAAAGGTTGTCTCAAACTCACGATAGGTTACATGACGATCTTGCAAAATCAGTTGGCGCACAGCATCAATGGTTTTTGGAACAACAACAGTTTTTTGAACGACTTTCACGAAATTCGTCTTGGTGTCCATCACCATCGATAACCACTGGTCCTTGATAGAGCTTCATCGCCAAAAATTGAGTTAAGTTCATCGATGCACTGTTGTTGAGTTAATCCACGTCGAAAGTTGTAAAAAATAACCGCACGAAAATGTTCACGATTTAATTCCATTTTTTGGGCGAGATGAATCTTTTAAGTTACAGTAAACAACACAAATGGCGCTCGTATGTCAAAATGTTCTGAGTACGTATAACCTTAAAAATGTCAAGCTTTATGATAGAGCTGTCGGTTGGCAGATTGCAACACAAGGTTTGTTCAATCCCGAAATATAAAAGGCGACCCTCGTATACTTGTTGAATATTGTAATTGTTTATCGGATTCTCTTGGCTAATAATTGCATAATGAAAAAATAAATCAATAAAAATTAATAACGAATGATCTTCATACCATTGCTGAATTGGTTTCTATACATAAATAAATTTTTTTATGGCGTCAACGAAATAATTACATTCAAGTAATGACATTGGAAATTGACTAAGGAAATTGAATCATTCAACTAGTGAAATTATTTCTTATATTAATGTGACATAAAAATACGTGTTTATTATACCTGATTGATTATATCTTCATTAATTTTCGGAAATCCCTATACTGGAGATCCTTAATTATTTGTCCATTTATAGTTTTATATTGTTTGTTGTAGAATTGCGTGGAGGCCACCGTGGCGCAGAGGTTAGCATGTCCGCCGAGCGCCTGGGTTCAAATTCCGGCGCGAACATCACTAAAATTTTCAGCGGTGGTAAGCCCCTTACTAATGCTGGCTACATTTGCAAGGTATCCTTCCATGTTAAAACTTCTCTACCAAGTGGTGTCGCTATGCGGTACGCCGTTCGGACTCGGCATAAACAAGGAGGCCGCATATCATTGAGCTTAAACTTTAATCAGACTGCACTCATTGATATGAGAGAAGTATCCTCCGTATCTTAATGGAATGTTCATGCGAAATTTAGTAGTAGTATAGAATTGGGTGCTTAAAAGTAATAACAATTTGTTGCCATGTATTTCTTTGTGCTTGATTAAAATGTACATAATAACAATATAAACACTTAAAGGTCTTTTTAGCACGAAGCTAATTTGAAATTATTTATTTTTGGTCGTCGTAGCGAAGGGCTTAGCATGTCCGTCTGTGATGCTGAACGCCTGAAGTCAGAACAAATTTTCAGCTGTGGTTATCCCCTCCCAATGCAGGTGATATTTGTGAGGTTTTATGTCATGTGCCGCACTGCAGCTTTATAAAAAGGTCCCTTAAACTTGAATTCAACATCACCCATTGATATGTACGAAGTTTTTTAATGGACAAATTTTCATAAAGTTTTATTCGTTATTTCCTTTTTGATGAATGCTTTTTTTTTTAATTAAAATTTTTTCTGTATTATATTTTAAAGAGAAAACAGAGTCACTAATTTCGAATAAATTAAACTTACCTGATTTACAAAAGATTATGAGAGCTCTTCTTATATTTTATTCCTGCCAATGCTGGCAACTATTGTAGTATATGTAACATTTTTCAATAATCCAATCTTGATGCTTTATTTTAACGGATTCTTCAAATCTCTTTAATATTTTTAATTCAATTTTTTTCTTTTGCTTTATGGGGAAATATTTTCTTTGTAATTATCACTTTTTCAGTGTATTCATATCATATATTGCACTTGATTTGATTGATTATTCCCATTAAAATTAGTTAAAAGTAACTCTTTTTGAAGAACCGTTGGCAAACCGACCGACAAATTAAGAACCAACTTCCGCTAACGTACAATTTGAACTAAGCGGATGCCCACATAACCGGAAGTGTCAACATCTGCCACTTGTGGAATGTTACAGGACTGCCAACATTGGCAAATAGCGTATTGACTTTAGGTGGCGTAGGCCGGCAAGCAACAAGTGCCGATGTGGTAACAAGACACGAGAACACGTTGCCGAAGGACCACGAGCTATTAGCGACTGATTTGGCCGCATGCAGGAGCAACAAGTCGCAGGTCCCCCCGCAAGCATTGCGGATGTGTGTACAATTTGTTGCTCAACTGTTGCTGGCTTACGCAGTCAAGACAGGAGAGCGGCAGCTTGGGGCAGAAATGGGTTGGTCCCAACAACCCACATTAGTGCGTGCCAAGGCTTTTTGCCTGCAATGCGCATGCCAAAAACCTGCCCAAGGCAATGGCTAACCGAATTTCACGTCTGAGTGAAAACTCTGAGCAGCGAGTGATTCGTCGTTTGCCTTGAGTGGAAGCGAATTGAGTGATGGTAACAAATTCCTTATCGCACAAGAAGCACCCACATGACGGCCACCCTGATGGTACTGATGACAGGCGGCTGATAGTAGTGGAGGTGGCTGCCATGGAGTCATCCTAGGTTGACAAATGCGTTCAACCAACAACACAATTTGAAGCAAAGCTACAACGTGTTGATGATAACTCAGATCCGGGGTAGTTGCATTCTTGTTCGATGAAATTTATTTATGTTTTATGGGTATCGTACACATATATATATATATATATATATACATATATATATATATATATATATATATATATATATATATATATATATATATATATATATATATATATATATATATATATATATACTATTTATAAATAACGGTACATTCTTATATAAACAATAAACGTGGGTAAATGTCAGTATTGTGGTGTACGATACATATGTAGTTATGTATTATCTACATATTGGGGTGGTACTTTTGGTACTCCATTTTACTTTAAATATCTATGCCAATAAGAGAGGCCGGGTCCACTAAGGATTCTTATGGTTTATGCTGCCAAACAATTTATGGCATTTAGAAAAGACGGGAGTTCCAGGTTTATTTGCAGAAAGTGCATTCTTTATGTAACCCTTGTTTATGTTGATCAATGATCAACATCGTTTCATTCCCACTAAGAGAAACAATTTAAAGTTTTTCGATTTTATTGAATGATTAGGCTACTCCAGTTCTGGTCGAATTTTTACCATAATAACTAATTGTCAGACTAACAAATGATAAAGAGACGGATAAATTCATCCCTAGCCTTTAAGTAAAGGTGTTGTTTCCGATTCGAATTCAGACAGCGACAGTGGCAATGAAAATGTCATTGCAGCCGAATTGAGAGATGAGGATAGCGGAGTGACGGCAGAAGTGAGCGATGGCTTTGCTAAGCTCACAAGCAAACTGAGAAAGCGATCTGTAGCACGACGAAGGAGACAGAGGAGTGTGTACCGACCATCGCGGTATAATCGAGGCGATGATAGGAAACCTGGAAGGAAGGGAAGAGGTTTCCGATCGGATACATGAGACGACACGTGAGATAGAGTGCGAGGCACTGCTGCCAGCGCACAGTCTTGGATTGACGGAACACTAGTATTGCCGTCTAGAAGATAATGTTACATGGATGGATCAAAGCTAGAGGACATAGTGGGCCTGGGGGTCTACATTGAGAACCCATGGACTGAGGTCTGATTTAGACTGCCTGACCATAATACGGTCCTGCAGGTGGAGATCCGCGCGATCACGGAATGCGTGATGTGGTGTGGTGTTATCGTGAGGACGTTGAGTGTGAACATCTTTACGGACAGTAAAATTACCATTAGAGCAATAACAACCAGGACAGTAAGGTCACGAACAGTCTTGCTTTGTAAGAAGGAAATTAAAGGGCAGACGATTTGGCGGTGAAGGTCGGAGGACTGCCGTCAATAAACTTGGTTAACCCGAAGCCTTGCAGGTCGACGCAGTCCGAGTTAAAGGCTTGGGCGAAGAATGCGCATGCAACACTGTGAAACACGAAACTGTCGGTAGGACGGCGAAAATCCTATGGGGTGATCCGGGTCGAAAGAGGGCGAGACTATTACTGAAATGAAGTAAGAAGGAGGTCAGTCTATTAGGTATATTGATATCCTAACGGGACACATCGTTGTGGCAAGTCATAACATGTATAGGGCATTAGCCCGGCTTTCGAGGCTAAAAGACACCGGTAATTAGGCGGGGACACAATACCAGACAAAAACAATCTTAAGGGCGTAGCATGGAAAACAATTAGGAACTTTGTAAGTAGCACAGAATTCCTAACTTAAATTTTCCTTTTCGAGGTTACTTTTTATACCCTCCACCATAAGATGGGGGGTATACTAATTTCGTCATTCTGTTTGTAACTACTCGAAATATTCGTCTGAGACCCCATAAAGTATATATATTCTTGATCGTCGTGACATTTTATGTCGATCTAGCCATCCGTCTGTCCGTCCGTCCGTCTTTCTGTCGAAAGCACGCTAACTTCCGAAGGAGTAAAGCTAGCCGCTTGAAATTTTGCACAAATACTTTATATTAGTGTAGGTCGGTTGGTATTGTAAATGGGCCATATCGGTCCATGTTTTGATATAGCTGCCATATAAACCGATCTTGGGTCTTGACTTCTTGAGCCTCTAGCGTGCGCAATTCTTATCCGATCGGAATGAAATTTTGCACGACGTGTTTTGTTATGATATCCAACAACTGTGCCAAGTATGGGTTGAATCGGTCCATAACCTGATATAGCTGCCATATAAACCGATCTTGGGTCTTGACTTCTTGAGCCTCTAGAGTGCGCAATTCTTATCCGATTGAAATGAAATTTTGCACGACGTGTTTTCTTATTATATCTAACAACAGTGCCAAGTATGGTTTAAATCGGTCCATAACCTGATATAGCTACCATATAAACCGATCTTGGGTCTTGACTTTTTGACCCTCTAGAGGGCGCAATTCTTATCCGATTGGAATGGAATTTCGCACGACGTGTTTTGTTATGATACCCAACAACTGTGCCAAGTATGGTTCAAATCGGTCCATAACCTGATATAGCTACCATATAAACCGATCTTGGGTCTTGACTTCTTGACCCTCTAGAGGGCACAATTCTTATCCGATTTGAATGAATTTTTGCACGAAGTATTTCGTTATGATATCCAACAACTGTGCCAAGTATGGTTCAAATCGGTTCATAACCTAATATAGCTGTCATATAAACAAATCTGGGGATTTGATTTCTTGAGCTTCTAGAGGGCGCAATTCCTATCCGATTTGGCTGAAATTTTGCATGACGTATTTTATTTTTACTTTCAACAACTGTGTCAAATAAGGTTCAAATCGGTTCATAACCTGATATAGCTGCCATATAAACCGATCTGGGATCTTGACTTCTTGACCCTTAGAGGTCGCAATTATTATCCGATATGCCTGAAATTTTGTACGATGGATCCTCTCATGACCATCAACAAACGTGTTTATTATGGTCTGAATCGGTCTATAGACCGATACAGATCCCATATAAATCGTTCTCTCTATTTTACTTCGTGAGCCCCAATGGGCGCAATTCTTATACGAATTGGCTGAAATTTTACACAGGTCTCCAACATATAATTTAATTGTGGTCCGAACCGGACCATATCTTGATATCGTTTTAATAGCAGAGCAACTCTTTTCTTATATCCTTTTTTGCCTAAGAAGAGATGCCGGGAAAAGAACTCGACAAATGCGATCCATGGTGGAGGGTATATAAGATTCGGCCCGGCCGAACTTAGCACGCTTTTACTTGTTAGTTTTTAAAGCGCACAACAAGCCGATTACTTGCTTAGGGGTAAGCCCATAGTGGCATGTGGCGGATTTATATCCGCAAAGGTTGTGAAGTTAAAGTTGTTTTGAAATAGGAGTGAGATTGAAACACAAAATTAAAATCAATATATGTCTGTGAATTTTAGGAGTATTTTGAAAAATTCGACATCCAAATAAAGCTTAAAGCGCGGAGAATCCGTTTCATTTGGTTTCACTTCTATATTTTCAATTGTTAAGCTGTGAATTGACATTCAATTTTGGTAAAAACATTTGAAAGGCGTTTTTGAGGCATTTCTAGAAAAGAATAAAACAGAAAAGTGAGTTCACATGGTGAACATCGTACTGGAGGTTATATACGAATAAAAAGAGAAAGACAAAAGGCAGGAGGAGTGGAGAAACCCCATGCTGGAGGTGAAGAACCGCCCTTGGCTACACAAGCACGGTCCTACCTACGCCGGAGCCTGTGTCACAAAAAAAATTTAAGATAGGGGGATAGTTCGATAAAAAAATGTCCAATTTTGCTTTTTTTTAATACCTCCCCTTTATGAAGATACAAAGAAATTATCATATCTTGATGGCAAACGTTTATGAAATCTTGTAGGATATAGGAGTATCATATTAAAAAAATTTTGCAAGTTTTGACAAAAAGTAGAAACGTTTAATATCAATTATAACAATCCCATGGCAGCCGGATGTACGTACCGGATTGAACCGATGAAGTCGTTCGTCGGCAAGGGCTGCCGCCTCAGTGTACAACACACTCATACAACAATGTAACGTAAGACCGTAAGTTCCGTCCCTTTTAATCCCCCAATACGCTGAAACGCACGCAGGGATATATTGTATTTACCATTCACCTGCGATGAAATTGAGGCCGTTCTGGTCTCACTTAAAAATTTCAAATCAGCCGATCCTGACAACGTACCTGTCGAACTTAGGCGATATGGAGCACATCTTATTGCTCAATCAATCATCAGACAGGCCTGGTATACATACATTATTTCCTTAGAATGGAAACATGGTCACGATTCCAAAGAAGAGTTACCTCACCCAATATAAAAACTAGAGAGGGATAACATTGATGAACGCTAGAATTAAGGTAATGACAAACCTTCCGTTGCAGCGTATTTCGCATCTACTTGACAGCATTTTGGGGAAAGAACAGGTGGGTTTCCGGTCAGGACGTTCTTGTGCCGACCACATCAACTCTTTGCGTATCATCATTGAACAGTCTGTAGAACTCAATGCACACCTTTAATTTGTTGACTTCGAGCGTGCTTTTTCACAGTTTCGCGAGGCTCTATGTGGAGCACGCTGTTGAATAAGGGCGTCCCAGAAAAGATCGTGATGCTAATTAGGGAGCTGTAAAGAAATGCTAAAATTTCAGCCCGTTTCAATGGAAAAGAGTCGTCTTTTCGGGATTGAATGAAAACGCGACCAAATTGATGCGTATAATAACAAAAAATCTGACACCGCTCACTATAAATGGCCAAATCATAGAAGATGTTGACAACTTTTCCTACAGCGGCAGCAAAATTACTAAAGACGAAGCACCAATAGCAGACATTCGTGAACGTATCAACAATGCTAGAAGTGCCTTCCACAAACTCATTAAAGTTTGGAGATGCAGTGACATCTCATGTAATACAAAAGTCAGAATCTTTCACAGTAGTGTGAAATCTATTTTATTTTAGGCTGTAAAACAAGGAGCTTGAGACAAACGACTTCCCCCAAAATCCAAGTTTTTGTAAATAGCTGCCTACGACAAATACTTCGAATCTTTTGGGCACACCGTATTTCAAAAGAAGAATTGGAAATAAGAACAAACACTACCCCTGTCGATGTAGAAATCCAGAAGAAAAAATAGACTTGGTTGGTCAAATCCTACGCCGACCGCGCGATGATATTCTGAGAAATGTTTAGACTGGAACCCGCAAGGATAAAGAAAGAGGGGAAGCCAGAGAAATACATGGATCCCCTGCAAGGAAAGTTGGAATCGACCCATATATCGTAGAATCTAGACAAAGTGTAGCCAACGATAGAGCTAGCTAGAGAGTGCCCTATGTTCGCACTGAATCTTTTACTATTGGTCATATTTTGTTGTAATATAGTTAACTAGCTTCGCGGCGGTTTTCGATACCCTATTTTTAGTGTAGGACTTCGAAAACCCAGGCGGTCACTGGGTACAAAATTTCAGAGATCTGTCACCTTCCGTATAGAAAATACCAAATAGTACCAAGAATACCAATACATCGGATAATCATTAAGTCGCCCAATATATATTTTCAGAGATCTGTCACCTTCCGTATAGAAAATACCAAATAGTACCAAGAATACCAATACATCGGATAATCATTAAGTCGCCCAATATATATTTTCAAGGTATAAATGAATCCCAATTTTTAACACTTGAGCTCAGTTCGAAAAGAAAGTACCATTTTGTACATACTAGTACCTAAATGTACGATTTTCAAAAAAAAAACTTCTAGTCGCTCAAAATATATAATCAAGGTGTAGCTGTACCTCAATTTTGAGAGCATAAGATCACTATGTAAAGAAAGTACCATTTTGTTTTAGTACCTTAATGCACGAATCAAAAATAGTTCTAGCCGCTCAATATTTATTGTCAAGGTGTTCCCCTATACTAATTTTGAGAGCTTAAGCTCAATTCTTAAAGAATACACAATTTTCAACGTTTTAGACCTAAATGAACGATTTTGAAAAAATCTTCTGGTCGCCTAATATATACTGTAAAGGTTTACCTGTATCCCAATTTTTGGGATCTTTAGCCCATTCCTTTAAGAAAGTGCCATTTTATAAGTTTGAGTGCCTAACATATATTTTAGTTGCTCAATTTATTCTTTTGTAGTACAATTACACCACAATTAGTATGTTTGCTTCCACTTGTCTTATTTTTGTCAATAGTGCGATAATGTGTGTCAAATTGTTTAATATTAGCAGTCGCCTTTCGCTGTAGGCGAAGATAAGCTATTTCGTACTATTTTGCACCTTTTGGTACCAAAATGTACGAATTTTTAATGGATCATTTAGTCGCCCATTTCCCCTAGCTCCATCCGTAAAGTACGAAATGGGTTCAATTTTGGTACCAAAATTCACGAATAGTGATTAGATTATTTAGTCACCCATCATTTTTTCCCTAGTTGTACATGCATGCCAAATTACAGACCTCTATCTCCATCTGTAAAGGAAGTACAAAATGGTACCAAAATATACGAATTATGAATAGAACATTTAGTCATCCATTATATATTTCCTACTTGTACCTATACGCCAAATTTCAGACTTCTAGCTCCATGCGTAAAAAAACAATTGGTTCCCATTTTGGTATTAAAATGTGCGAATTGTGATTAGATTATTTAGAGCGTATGTTGAATGATAGCAATCTACTATGGTGAGATGTAAAAATGACGTAGGGGGTTGTTTTTCACACCGGTGACAAAAAAAATGAATTTTGTTGTGCCAATCGATCATTTATTGTAACATTGACAAATTTTGACGTTTGTCAAAAATTAAAAGTAAACAAGATGTGCGCGCCACATAATAATATAGGAAACAGCCAGAAAATAATAATTATTTGCGTAATGAATATTTTTCAAAAATATTTTCCATTACTGCTAGGAGTTATTGCAAATGCGGACGTTGTAATATGGATATATTTTAGGTTTTGCTTTGGAAAAGAGAAAAACTCGGTGAGTACGACAAGAATGTTATTTTAAAGACATCTGTATTAATTATTTTCCAATTTTAGGAAGTTTTGTGCATGGAACCCCCTTCAAGAATCATTACTTTGCGAAAAATGAATGCAAATGCATATTTGCTTCAATTTTTTCTATTGTTTACATGATAATGATTATGACATAATTATCAGGTAGTATACCGTAAACAGCAAGTGCACCATCTGCCAATGGGTTTTGGTTGTGTGTGTGTGTATTATGGTTAGAAACTATACCACAAACAACGAAAAATGGCACAAACTAGTAACATACACAAAATCCGAGTTGCACTAATCACGGCTTTTGACAGATAGTGCTCTCAAAATTTTGTTGTTGGTCAACTGCCAGTACCTGTAAATGATAATGATGAACAAAACTCATGCCAGGTAAACGTCAATACGCCGTTATAGAAAAATCGCTGAACGGCGTCGCCATCATTCCAATAAACTATGGGTTGCCCAAAAAGTAATTGCGGATTTTTCATATAGTCGGCATTGACAAATTTTTTCACAGCTTGTGAATCTGTAGTTGCATTCTTTCTTCTGTCAGTTATCAGCTTGTTCTTTTAGCTTGCTTTAGAAAAAAAGTGTAAAAAAATTATATTTGATTAAAGTTCATTCTAAGTTTTATTAAAAATGCATTTACTTTCTTTTAAAAAATCCGCAATTACTTTTTGGGCAACCCAATACAAACTCAAAACTGTACTTTTTGTCCATTATTGTTAAATAACTACCTTTTAGAATCCCGTTGCAAATGATAATAAACAATAATTTTACTTATTTTATGCCAAATAAGTCGTTTAAATTTAGTGACGTCTGCTCACAATTTAGGCGGCTAAATTATGCCGCACCCAAATTGGTTACCAAAACGCCAATGAATTTACAATTACTGAAATGGGACTTTGCTCAATGAAAAGTCAAAATATGCTGCGCTGTCAAAAATCTTGCTAGCCCCTGGGATACTCAAAAATTATTCACCACACCTCACGTCATATTTTTATTATCGCTACCACTTTGCTACCATTCGACACACAGCCTTAGTCACCCATCATATTTTTCTCAGTTGCACACACATGCCAAATTTCAGTCCTCTAAGTTCATCCTTAAAGAAAGTACCTAAGGGTACCAATTTTGATACCAATATGTACGAATTGTAATAGATGATTTATGATTTTGCACAAAAATTTTAGATCTATAAACATACTACAGTAAAAGTTTCAAAGTTGAATTCATTGTGAAGTTCAACTTTTCAAACGAATTTTATTTGAACTCAATCATCGGTTCACTTTTTTTTTTGAGTGTAGAGATTAGCATAATCGTTAGCGCAAACAATTTTTTGTCGACAAATTTATCAAAACGATTTTCGTTATAATCGCTGGTACAATGTTCGTGTTTCACAATTGAAAACACATGCTTTTCGCGATAACTTATTAAAACACCACAAAAATCTCAATGATAACATAATGTTTTTATTAAAATTGTATGATAAGTTATGGGGGTGGGGGCAACTCAAAGTGACCCAATGGTTGAGTTAATATAAAAACTTCATATAGCGCTAAAGACAATTTTATTCGTTTTTAGTTAATGCATTTCAAAAAAATAAAATATATCAAATAAACTTCGTTATGGTTCAACGTTGAATAAATGGAACTAAATTATTCTTCATTCAGTCTATAAGATGAACAATCGTGAAAGATTTGAACTGAACTACAATATACAATACAATTAAAAGAATAAAATGTTCGAAATTTTTACTGTCTGCTAATACATCTGTACAAACATTTTGCGAAATCTCTGCTCTCTAAATCTACTCTCTAATATCCGTCTAGGGTAAGGACACTTGGCCCTGAATGTGAATATCGAATTCGTGCCACTGTAGCCTATGTCCGCCTATATCCGCCTATGACGCTGAACGCCTGGGCAAATTTTTACTCTACTCCCAAATGCATTTCTTTTGAGTCCTATATAACCATATTGGTAAATATTTCCGATTAAGGGGGTTGTTCGGGGGTGGTCACTTGGCCATTAAAGTAAATATAAGATGCCCTACTTTCTCTACATTACATATGATCCCCTCAATGGCATGATCGGTAAATAAGGTGTGTTTGAGGGTGGGGTGGATCTTAGGGTCTTTGTCCCGAAAATGGATATCAATTTCCCGAAAATCAATTAATTTTCACCCCAAATAGCTTTTATATAATAGGGAGGTATTTTGGGGTGGGGCGGCTAACCAAACACATGGTTCTATATTGTTGTGGTTGGTCTAAATATACATTTGGCGGGTTTTGGGCGGCCCCCGCGGCACCCGACCCCAACAATAGAAACCAAGTTTTGTTTTAAGTGACTGTGAGAGTGCCATTGAAATTCGAACGAATCACAACCAATCTTCGAGATCTGGTATTTTTGAAAATTAGGGTAATGAGAAGTGCTTTTTAAGGGAGACATTTTGACTCACATCCTTTTAATTTGTGCCTCATATTGCCATGGTCGGTAAGTATGAACCGTTTTGAAGGTTTTGTGTGGCTGGGCACTTTGCCCTGAAAATAGATATCAATTTCGCACTCACGTTGGAAAGACGTGAGTGTGAGCAAATTGAGATGTACAGGAGTCAGAATGAAGTCAGGAAATTCTACCAAAGAATTAAACATCAAACCGATGGCATTGGTGCAGGCACATCCTCATTCAGAGACAAAAAAAAGAAATCTGGTAACTGACACAGATAACATGCTGAGGATACGGAAAGAACATTTTACCCAACTGCTAGTGTCCAACGTTGGCGGCGAAGAGGATACCACAGAATCAATCACTGATGATGGTATAGAATATTTACCTCCTAGTCAGAATGAGAACAACAAGACAGCAGTAGCCGAAGGGTTACGCTGATAAGGCGTATGCATCAGCTTATCTGCGCAATCTGGCTAGAAGAACGCATACCCGACGATTGGAACCTCAGCATACTATGTCCCGTACACAAGAAAGGAGACAAGACGGAATGTGCCAACTACAGAGGAATAAGTCTCCTCCCCATCGCATACAAGATACTCTCGAGCATACTGTGTGGAAGATTAAATCCTAAAATCAATGAGATAATTGGGACCCATCAATGCTGCTTTAGATCTGGTAAATCCACCCTAGACCAGATATTCACACTGCGCGAAATACTGGAAAAGACCCGAGAAGGACAAATCAACACCTACCACCTCTTTGTTGACTACAAAGCCGCCTTCGATACTCCTTTACGTTCAAAGATATTTCAAACCATGTATCCCTGTAAAATTAGTAAGAATCTGCAGGCTGACACTTGCTGATACGCGTTCCTCAGCAAAAATTGGAAAGAATCTCTCCGAACCATTTAATACCAAACGAGGTTTCAGACAAGCCTATCGTGTGATCTCTTTAATATCCTGTTGGAGAAGATTATACGAGATGCAGATGTGAATAGATATGGCTCCCTATGCCGACGACATCGATATCATAGGTCGGTCACCGGAAGTAGTAACTGCAGCCTTTGAAAGAATCGAAAGAGAGTCAGTGAAAATGGGTCTGGCAGTAAATGGAGATGAGACGAACTGGATGGTTTCAACTCCCAAAAAGCCTTGCACAACCGAGCAGATAAAGAAAATGGAGAAAGTTGGGAACCACAACTTTGAGACAGTCAGTAACTTTATCTACCTCGGCACCGCCGTAACCAAAACGAATAACACCAGTTTTGAGATTAAGCGAAGAATAATACTGGCAAACAGATGCTACTTTGGACTAAGTAAGCAGTTTAGAAACAAGGCCCCTCTCGACAGACGAAGATTACACTATACAAGACACTGATACTACCCGTACTGTTATATGGTTCTGAAGCATAGGTACTTGTGAAAGCAGATGAGGCAGTGCTTGGAGTAATTGAGAGAAAGATTCTTCGTTAAATATATGGGCCAGTTTGCGTTAACGGATAATATAGGCGACGTATAAACCACGAGCTGTATGACGACGATAGCATAGTTACACGCATCAAAATTCAACGGCTGCGTTGGTTAGGTTATGTTGTCAGAATGAATGGATGAAGCTCCAGCATAGAAGTCTTTTGAAAGCAAGCATGGTGGTACACACAAACCGGGAAGACCAAAGTCCCGATGGAAAGATCAAGTTGTGGGAGACACCTCGAAACTTAGTGTCAGAGATTTTAGAATGAGCGCAGAAGATCGAGGCGCTTGGAACGCTATTCTACGTTCGGCTAGTGGAACAAATATTCTGTCATAGCCAATTAAAGTACAAGTAATATAGCCTATATTTCCTTCCAGACCAACCTACACAATCTGTAAAAATTTCAAGGTAATCGGTTCAGCCTTTTTTGAGTCTATACGGATCAAACCGGATCAAAATAAACTGCACAACCTCCAATACTACAGATTATGTAGAATCTGAAAACTATGTAATTTAGCAACTGCAACAATCAAAATACAGTAGGACCCGGGAATCGATTATTCGGGAAACTCCATTATACGAGATAGACAAGAACTTTTGTCATTCCTTCGATTATCCGTAATTGCCTCCATTATCCGGGAGTATAAGCACACTTTGCCATTGTATTTGAATAACAAAATGAAAATAAATCGAAGATGGGGAGTGTTTCTCTTTGTGGGTATTAAAATGTTAAAGTCTTAGATAAGGCAGATAAACTAAATGTGAACTTAAAAAAAGGCTAATGTATTCCACTCAAAGGTGATGATGAATTCGAAATGTGAATATTCTAACGGCGGGTTGCAAAAATTTAGAAAGCGAAATGAAATTCACAAGTATAAGACTAAGGAGAAAAAATGAGAAAAAGCCTCAGATGACTTTGTGGAAAATTGAATACATTTATTTCAAGGGAAAAACTAGGTTGAAAAGAGGTTGCGGGTATTAAACTGACCCATGCCACTTTGGACATACACCCAAGGAAAAACTAAGCAATAAGCTAAATTTATAATGGAGACCATTTTTGAAGTGTTAGCAATTAAACAGTTTGTTTTGCCGCGATGAAGGAGTAATAGATGGCAAAGGAAAGGCTAATGTAGTATTGTGTGCTAATGCTGCTGGTATTGTCAATCTTTAATGAGTTTTACAAACTTGCTGTTATATAAAGGCATTAACAAGTAATCTTAACATTCCCTCCACCATGGATAGCATTTGTCAGTACTTTTTCAAATTTTGAATTATTTTTTCAAATATATATGAGCTATATAAAGTTATTGACCGATATGGATCACAAGTCATAAAAAATATCACCTCGAAAATTTCAGACAAATTGAATAAAGATTGCGCCTTCAAGAGGCTCAGAAATTCAAATTGGGAGATATGAGGTAGGAGGTTTATATGGCAGGTATATCAGGTTATGGACTGATTTTGACCATACTCAGCACAGTAGTTGGAAGTCATAACAAAACGCTTCATGCAAAATTTCAGACAAATCGGATAAGAATTGCGCCTTTTAGAAGCTTAAAAAGTCAAGACCCATTATACGATTATATGGCAGCTATATCAAAACATGGATCGATTTGGCCCATTTACAATCCCAATACACAAATAAGAAGTATTTGTGCAAAATTTTAAGCACCTGCCTTTAGTATTTCGAAAGTTGGCGTGCTTTTGGACAGACAGACGGACTGACATGGCTAGATTGACTTAAAATGTCATGACGATCAAAAATATATATAGTTAACCCAAAAAATCTTTTTAGAAAGGTTTTACAATCATTTTGTTCCCGAATTACAAGAGATAATTTTAAGAAAATTGGTCTGAAAGTTGGTTGTAGAATCCGTCTGCAAATAGACAACTGTCCTACACATCCAGGCGTAAAATTAATTAAATTCAGCCGATGGACCAGGGTTGCAATATGAAGCTCTGAATGTCATTATCGAAAAATGTATTGACTCGTGTTTCAGATATGGAAATGGCATATAACAGAGATCCAGCAATGCAACAAAATATTAAATGTAACGAACGATTTTACCGTAGAGGATATGTAAAGATCGCTCAGGTGTAATAATGCTTCCCAGTTTACTGTTTTATCCGATGATGATATGACATATGTCACGGATAAGACTCAGAAGGAAAAAAATTCAGATTTAGCTGAAATTTAGTGCAATATAAATATCTTTAAAAGAAAGCAATTCTGGATCCACAACATTTTTTTAACTTCTTGAAGAGTCCTGGCTTCTCTGGCATTTTAGATCTAGGCAAATTTTATTAAAAATATATATAAAAACTGTTAAAAATGATTACTCCATTATCCGGGAAATATATTCTCCGCAATGTCTGTGGTCCCGAGATTCACGGATAATCGAGGTCCGACTGTACATTTAATTTAGAACATATCATAACAAAACAAGTAAAAGCGTGCTAAGTTCGGCCGGGCCGAATCTTATATACCCTCCACCATGGATCGCATTTGTCGAGTTCTTTTCCGGGCATCTCTTCTTTGGGAAAAAAGGATATAAGAAAAGATTTCCTCTACTATTAGACCGATATCAAGATATGGTCCGGTTTGGACCACAATTAAATTATATGTTGGAGGCCTGTGTAAAATGTCAGCCAATTCGAATAAGAATTGCGCCCTTTGGGGGCTCAAGAAGTAAAATAGAGAGATCGATTTATATGGGAGCTGTATCGGGCTATAGACCGATTCAGACCATAATAAACACGTATGTTGATGGTCATGAGAGAATCCGTCGTACAAAATTCATTCAAATCGGATAAGAGCACTCTAGAGGCTCAAGAAGTCAAGACCCAAGATCAGTTTATATTACAGCTATATCAGGTTATGGACCGATTTGAACCATTCTTGGCATAGTTGTTGGATATCATGACAAAACACGTCGTGCGAAATTTCATTCCAATCGGATAAGAATTGCGCACTCTAGAGGCTCTAGAAGTCAAGACCCAAGATCGGTTTATATGGCAGCTATATCAGGTTATGGACCGATTTGAACCATACTTAGCACAGTTGTTGGATATCATAACAAAACACGTAGTGCCAAAATTCATTCAAATCGGATAAGAATTGCGCCCTCTAGAGGCTCAAGAAGTCAAGACCCAAGATCGGTTTATATGACAGCTATATCAAAACATGGACCGATATGGCCCATTTACCATACAAACCGACCTTCACTAATAAGAAGTATTTTTGCAAAATTTCAAGCGGCTAGCTTTACTCCTTCGGAAGTTAGCGTGCTTTCGACAGACAGATGGACGGACATGGCTAGATCGACATAAAATGTCACGACGATCAAGAATATATATACTTTATGGGGTCTCAGACGAATATTTCGAGTAGTTACAAACAGAATGACGAAATTGGTATACCCCCCATCTTGTGGTGGAGGGTATAACAAAGGTTTTAAATAGATGATCCATTTGAATTTCTTTTCCATTTCACAACAATAGTATCAATATTATAACATCCATGACCCCCCCAACCCAAAAATTTGTACACCAAGGAAAATTTAATTGAAATTTTGTCGCTGTGTTGAGATTCCATTGCAGGATATTGTCGGCTTTAGACCATTGTTTAATGCTGTCTATTCAAAGAATAGTATAGCAAAAAACAATTAAAAGCGTGCTAAGTACGCGCGGCCCAATTTTATACACCCTCACCTTGGATCGCATTTGTCGAGCTCTTTCCACGGTATCTCTTTTTAGGCAAACAAAGGATAAAAGAATATTGAATATTGGAGACCATAGTAGAAGTCATTGTGTAAAATTTCAGTCAAATCTAGTAAGAATTGCGCACTTAAGGGACTGAAGAAGTAAAATAGGGAGATCGGTTTATATTAGGCTATAAACCGATTCATACCATATTCGACACGTATGTTAAAGGTCATGGGAGAATCCGTTGTACAAAATTTCAGCCAAATCGGATAATTCTTGCGCTTTTTATAGGCTCAAGAAGTCAAGATACCATATCGGTTTATATTGCAACTATATAAGGTTATGGACCGATTTGAACTATTCTTAGCACAGTTGTTGAATGTCATAACGAAACACCTCATGCAAAATTTCAACTAAATCGGATAATAATTGCGTCCTCTAGTGGCTTAAGAAGTCAAGACCCCAGATCGGTTTATATGGCAGCTATATCAGGTTTTGGACCGATTTGAACTATTCTTAACACAGTTGTTGGAAGTTATAACAAAACACGTTGCGCAAAATTTCAGCTAAATCGGATAAAAATTGAGCACTCTAGACGCTCAAGAAATCAAGACCCCCGATCGGTTTATATGACAGCTATATCAGGTTATGGACCGATTTCAACCATACTCAGCACAGTTGTTGGAAGTCATAACAAAACACCTCAGCCAAATCGGATAAGAATTGTGCCATCTAGCGGCTCAAGAAGTCAAGATCGCAGATCGGTTTATATGGCGGCTATATCAAAACGTGGACCAATATAGCCCATTTACAATCCCAACCGACCAACACTAATAAGAAGTATTTATGCAAAATTTCAAGCAGCTAGCTTTATTCCTTCGAAAGTTAGCGTGCTTTCGACAGACAAACGGACGGACGGACGGACGGACATGGCTGGTTCGACGTAAAATGTCATGAGGATCAAGAATATATATACTTTATGAGGTCTTAGATGGATATTTCGAGGAGTTACAAACAGAATGACGAAATAAGTATACCCCCATCCTATGGTGGAGGGTATAAAAATTAAAAGTCAGCAAATGGTATGGTTTTGCTAGAAGCATTTGACTAGTTTTCTGTATCTCGATTTCATTTTCGATCAAGAAAAATCATCAGCGGGAGATGTCAAATGGATCATGGTGCTCTACAACCATTCCAACTATAGTACGTTGTAAAGCACACATCTGAATTTGAAGAGGGCTCTTTAAGACGTCTTGATTCATAAGCGCAATAGAAAACAAATCAAATCTTGCTTCCCTGCCAATCCAACTTATCCAACGATGCTAATAGCAACAAACACAAACATATTTTGCAAAATTCTTTTGCTCTTCGCACGGCGATCGCCCAACGTTTGATACTGCCGTTGTCTGTGTATAGGCAGTGACGAAAATGGTTGAAAATGAAATCGCGATACAGGAAACCAGTCCAATGCTTCTAGCAACAACACACTTTTTGCTGACTTTTAAATGTTTTTTGGTATACTATTCTTTGAATAGAAAGCATTAAACAATGGTCTAAAGCCGGACAATATCCTGCAATGGAATCGCAATCAGATTTTAAGACCAGAAAAAGAAAGCGCAAACATGGACAAAATGTCGTCCATGTGTAAAAACTTTATGCATATATTGTTTTATTTAAAATAATAGTAAACTACAATAAATCTGGCAGCCCTCATTATTTGCGCTTTCAAAGGCCTTTTAGCCACCAAAAATTGCGAAATCTGTATGAAATAATCGAATTTTAGGTAGAAAAATGTGACGATTTTTCATGAAGAAGACCTGCCAGCACTGCCCAGAGAAGTGAATTTATTTGTGTCTATATGGCATATTTCACCTTATAATAAAATCCCAACGTTATCAATCCGTTCATATCAATAGTCAAAAATGACTGATAAGAAAAATTGTGTTGTTATCACAAAAAAACTGAACTTGATATAAAGTTTGTACATCGGAATTATCTATTAAAGAAAAATTAGCGCATCCGGTATAGTCTTCAATACCAGTGGAAGTGTATTTTTTGAAATTTGTTACACTTAATAAGGGTTTGGTAAGTTTTATATCACACAGGATGCAAACTATACCTGACATAGCTTATATGACAGCTATATCAGGTTATGAACCGATTTGGGCCATACTTGGCACACCAAATACGATTTCAGCTAAATTAGATTAGATTTGCGCTCTCTAGAGGCTCAAGAAGTCAAATCGGGAGATCGGTTTATGGTTACGCAGTAATTTAGACCATACTTGGCACCGATGGTGGAAGCCAAAACAAAACACCAGGTGCAAATTTTCAGTCAAATCGGATAAGAATTTAGACCCTCCAGAAATTCAAGAAGCCAAATCGGGAGATCGGTTTTTATGGCAGCTATATCAAAACATGGACCGATTTTGGCTCATTTATAAACTCACCCGATCTACACTAATTAGAGGTATTTTCGCAAAATTTCAAGCGCCTCGCTTTACTCCTTCGAAAGCTACCTTGCTTCCGATAGACGGGCTAGATCGTTTTAAAATGCCATGGCGATTAAGAATATATATTTTTTATGGGGTCTTAGACGATTTTTTCGAGTTGTTACAAACGGAATGACGAAATTAGTATACCCCGATCTTATTTATGGTAGGGGTATAAAAATACATAATTTTAAACCTCTTCTGCAGATGTGCACAAAATTATAACTCCTTTTACGTCAAGGGCAAGCAAAGTCACCACACTATGTTATTTGAGCATCAATAACTCTTGTTGTAGCCGTTGAGTGGAGTGGACATCTTTTTTAATTCGCTCCAAAAAAGGAATAGACACTACCTATTACGAAACATTTTACAGCCTTTTTGGAGAAGTCTAGATATGTACTCCAAAGACCCAACAGCTGCGGTGGTGGTGTCAGACCGTAGCATGTTGTTCAGCCAAAGGTGTTGGTGCCTTGGCACCTGTAGTCGAGAATAATGCTTTAAACGTACAACTAGTCGCTAGACTAATTAATGTTGGACAGTTCGTCCCCAGCCTTTAAGTAAAAGTGGTGTTTCCGACTAGTATTTAGACAGTGACGGTGTCAATGAAACAGTCATCGCAACCGAATCGAGAGATGAGGGCAGCCGGATGACGGCAGAAGTGAGCGATGGCTTTGCTAAGCTCTCAAGCAGACCGACGAAGGAGACAGAGGAGTATGTACCGGCAACGCAATCGGGCGAATGTGCAAGGGATAGAACTGCCATTCTAAGCACATCTATGGAAGCTTGAAAAATAATCAGATCTCCCGAAGGGCATAACACTGCTAAAATGTTGAAGAAGAAAAAGAGCTCCCCGCTTTCAAGTATATTCCATCGGCGGATTGTATTGATACCGTCAAATAGCTTGTCAGAGGTATCTTCGCTCCCTGGGATGGCGCAAAGCTCAACCTGTTGTGAAGGATGGGCATCCCCCAGCTACAAAGGCGACGATCTTCATTAGAGTTTGGGCAAGAAAATTTGCGACGGAACACAATTTGTGATTCTTGGGCAAGCAAAACCAAGGTTTGATGGCAGAGAAGTGGGAGGTCTTTCACAGGGAGAAGAGGGAGGAAGGAACTCTCCTTGTGGTTGGCATTGATCAAATTGGGAAGACTAGGATAGGTAGAAATTCTCATATTGAGACATCAAGCCTTTTTGGAGTAGTGGCAGGTGATTTAATACCGCAGAACGAACGGGGGGTTGACGACGAGACAATCACCGCCTCTCTCAATATTGGAAAGACTAGGATAAGCAAAGATCCTAATACTAAAATATCAGACACAGCCAAACAAACAAGGCTTCAAGATTCGGAAGACTAGGATAGGTAATCCTTATACTGAAACATTACGCAGAGCAGCGACAGGAGTCTCAACGCAGCATAACGAACAGGGAGCTGACGTAGGTACCATCACCTACGCCCAAGAATTCCTTTTCTTAAGATTTGGAAGACTGAGATAGGCAAAGATCCTAGTATTAAAACATCAGGCAGTACAGGGAATGAAAACTCAATACAGCCTAACGAGCAGGGACCCGACGATGGAACTCTTACCGACTTTATAAAGATTCGGAAGACTAGGATAGGCAAAGAACCTAATACGATGTCATCAGGCAGTGCAGTGACTGGAAAGTCAATGCAGTCTAAAGAACAGGGAGCAGACGATGAGACTCCCAAGATCCTCATCTACTGGAGGACCAATGATTAAGGTAATCCTTAAACCTCCACTGGAGCGCGACTGTTGGAGAAAATCAGCAAGGGCAAGATTCTTGTCTTAATTCAGGAGCCATGGACGACCCGGAACAAAGTTTCCGGACTGAACCATATTAACTACCAATTATTCTTTGCTAACACTGGTACTCGGTCCAGGACATGAGTTATTTGTCATAAAAATTTTAATTATATATTTTCCCCAGAGTTGTCAACGTCGGATGTAACAGTGGTAAGACAGGGAGACGCTGGAGCATACCTGGCATCACTTTATCTGCCATTGACGAAAATGTCATCAGGATTACGATTGCACTGGTGAAGTCTTGTCTCTTGGAAAACGAAATCAGCCCAAGAAAAACCCTGGTTGACCGGGGAGATTAGCAATATTGGGAAAGAGACTTTTTAACAGAGCACGTCATAAAAAAGTTTATTAAGATGTTTATTACACACGGCTCAAGGAATACAATAAGTTTACCAGAGCGGCAAAAGTGCCACCTGGAAGCTTTTCTGCGAACAGGTCGATAGCGTTAATGACGCCGCCAAGATAAGCAAGTTTCTCTCAAAAACCAATGTTCAAACTGAAACTTTAGTAGACGACATGGGAGTGAGAGCAGAATGAACGGAGGACATGTTGAGGCTTTTGATGAAAACCCATTTTGCATAGGATGCGAATTGACTCACGGAGACACCGGAATCTTGGAATTATGATGTTGATCGAAGGTTAATAATTACGGAATCTATGTCACCCGGACCAGTTGGAATATTTCCGGCGTTACTACATGAAGAAGGAGGCAGACTATCTGGCGCCCCACCTGGCCAATATTTTCACAACATGCCAGGGACTTGCATATACTTCGAAATCCTGGCAGGAGCCAAGGGTGGTATTTATACCCAAGACCGGCAAAGCAAGTTATGCGACACCAAAGGCCACAGACTTATAAGCCTTAAGTCTTTTCTACTGAAAACCATGGAACGTATTGTGGACTCAAACAAAAAAGCATGCCTATGTCAAGGAATGATCGGCGGAGATTGTCCGAGGTTGCATAAAATGAAGAATCCTTCGATGCCAAACGTACACATTGTCGGTATGCATTGACATCGAGGGGGCTTTTAACAATGTGCGGACCGACACACTGATCCATTTCTTCTTAGACCTGTACTGGGTGGATCAGGTCCTTAGAGACTAGACAAACCATATGCTAAGGAACAGGTGGATAAATTTTGTGTCCCATGACATAAATATAAGGGAGAAAGTGGCACAAGGCACGCCACAGGGAGGCATTTTATCGCCACTCCTATGGATGACCACCATAAATGACCTATTATTGACTGAGAATGGTAGTTTTTGTACGAATTGACCTAAAGCACTCGAAATTGGGATTCATTTATACCTTGACAATATATATTGGGCAAATTAATGATTTTTCCGATGTATTGTTATTCTTGGTATTTCTTCACAGAAGAGGACAGATTTCTGAAGTCCTACTATAAAAAGGAGGTATCAAAAACGGGTGCAGCGAAGCGGACCACGCAAACACATAATATCGTTTGGGAAATTTTTACGACATACCAATTACTTTCATCAAGAAGTTTTGCTTTTATTGTAAACGTGTAACGTTTCGCTTTAACATATCAAACGTAAGCCGTAAACGTAGTATTATTGAACATAACTAACATTGTTTATTGTAAACCCTTTAGAAGCTTCGTCTAGGGGAAAAAGGCCTTCCTTTTGTTGTAAAACCATTCTTACACACATTTTTTCCTTCTTTTGGTTTGAATGAGCAAAGAGTATTCAGTATATTGAGCAGTTTGGACGAGTGCCGATGGTAAACACAGAAAGTGTACATTTTTAAAGTTTCGGTACAAAAATGCTGCTATGTCCAATGACAAAAAATATTAGAGCAACACCCAACCGGCTGCTGGGTACAAAAGATAACAAGAATTTCTAAGGCATTGTTTGGTAACATTTACGTAATAAAGAAATATCCATACTAAATTAGGTATTGAAATGTGCGAAATAAATCAAAATATACTCTGAAAGAGTTCGAATTACTAACTGAGATCTGCATATAATTCGTAAAAATTTGAATTATGTTACAACATTAAATTGAACTTTGCATCGTTTTTCATATGCAGAATTCGTTTTTAACGTTTGACGTTAAGTTAATTTATAAAAAAGAAGAAAAAGTTAAAATCCCTGATAACATTTTCTATGTATCAAGAATCAAGATTATAAAATCTCTGACACCAAGTTTGAAAGTGTCTCCCACCACATGATCTTTCCATCGGGCTTTTGGTTTTCCCGGTTTGCGTGTACCACCGTGTTTGCCTTCAAAAGACTTCTTTGTTGGAGCTTCTTCATCCATTCTGACAACATGACCTAGCCAACGCAGCCGTTGTATTTTGATGTGTGTAACTACGCTATCGTAGTCATCAGAGATGGCCTGTCAGAAACAGTGACGTATATGACATACATTTCCGACGTATATTACATACGTCGAAAACGTCGTAAACCTAGCCAAAAAACTAGGTTTCTGACAGAAAAAAAATTCGAACGAAAATATGTCGAATTTTTGATCTGATTAACTAAAAATTTTGGCATAAGTAATTTTTTCCTCCTGGAGACGAACAATATTGAAATTGGAAAAAATCGGTTCAGAATTAGAAAAAGCTACCGTAGGTTTACACGATTTTTACCAATATTGTTATAAAATGAGTGATCTGAGGTAGTGTCAAGTGAAATGGTAGATGGCGTGTTAAGTATGCTAATGTGAGGTAATGTCAAGTGAAATGGAAGATGGCGTGTTAAGTATTTTATTGAATAAGTAATGTTATTTTTAAGTATTGTTATTGAATAACATAATTAACACTCCATGTACCATTTCACTTGACACTTCCTCAGATGTCATGCATTTTTAACATATGTCGTTTACAACAGCTTTCAAAAAGCAAATTAAAACGGGAGAAGCAAATAATTTTGCAAAAGGATACAAAATAATTGCAATTTCTAAATATAATTGATGAAAACTAATAATTTATTGATTTTTTGCTTCACAAAAAAATCCTTAAACGTTACTTTATAAATTGACTTGAAATTTGCGTATATTTCCAATTTATTGTGTGAAAAATGTAAATGCAAAAATTAAAAAAAAAACTTAATATTTCTTTTATTGCGAAATTTTTTTACATATAAACTCTTCTATATACAACAAATAAGTGACAATAATATTTGTTAAAAATCAAACTTTTACACTGAGTTATTAAGGTTTATGACGTTTGCGACTTTTTCTACGTTTTATACAAGTATACGACGTTTTCGACTTTTACAACTTTTTGACAGTCGGAAACCTAAAAAATCGTCTTACGGACCATCTCTGGTAGTCATACAATTCGTGGTTTATACGTCGCCTATATTCTACATTAACGCAAACTGGTCCAAATATTTTACGAAGAAATTTTCTCTCAAATACTCCAAGCTGCCTCATCTGCTTTCACAAGTACCCATGCTTCAGTACCATATAACAACACGGGTAGTATCAGTGTCTTGTACAGTGTAATCTTCGTCTGTCGAGAGGTGGCCTTGTCTCTTAACTGATTCCTTAATCCAAAGTAGCATCTGTTTGCCAGTATTATTCTCAGTTATATCTCAAAACTGGTATCACTCGTTTCGGTTACGGCGGTGCCGAGGTGGATAAATTTATTGATAGTCTCAAAGTTGTAGTTCCCAACTTTCTCCATTTTCTTTATCTGTTCGGTTGTAAAGGGTGTTTTTTTTGAGGTTAGGATTTTCATGCATTAGTATTTGACAGATCACGTGGGATTTCAGACATGGTGTCAAAGAGAAAGATGCTCAGTATGCTTTGACATTTCATCATGAATAGACTTACTAACGAGCAACGCTTGCAAATCATTTTCAGTGAATGGGCCCTAGAAAAGTTGGCAGAAAATCCGCTTTTTTATCGACAAATTTTGTTCAGCGATGAGGCTCATTTCTGGTTGAATGGCTACGTAAATAAGCAAAATTGCCGCATTTGGAGTGAAGAGCAACCAGAAGCCGTTCAAGAACTGCCCATGCATCCCGAAAAATGCACTGTTTGGTGTGGTTTGTACGCTGGTGGAATCATTGGACCGTATTTTTTCAAAGATGCTGTTGGACGCAACGTTACAGTGAATGAACACATTTCGAACCGAACACTGATTTTGGTAATAAAATTCAATGATTTGCAAGCGTTGCTCGTTAGTAAGTCTATTCATGATGAAATGTCAAAGCATACTGAGCATCTTTCTCTTTGACACCATGTCTGAAATCCCACGTGATCTGTCAAATACTAATGCATGAAAATCCTAACCTCAAAAAAATCACCCTTTACAAGGCGTTTTGGGAGTTGAAACCATTCATTTCGTCTTATCACCATTTACGTCCAGATCCATTTTCACTGACTCTCTTTCGATTCTTTCAAAGGCAGTAGTTACTACTTCCGGTGACCGACCTATGATGTCGATGTCGTCGGCATAGAGAGCCATATCTATTGACATCTGCATCTCGTATAATCTTCTCCAACAGGATATTAAAGCGAACACATGATAGGCTGTCTCCTTGTCTGAAACCTCGTTTGATATTAAATGGTTCGGAACGCGTATCAGCAAGTGTCATCCTGCAGAGTTTTAATAATTTTGCAGGGATTCCAAACTCAGACATGGCATAAAATATCTATGAACGTATAGTGCCGTCGAAGGCGGCTTGGTAGTCAACAAAGAGATGGTAAGTGTTGATTTGTCCTTCTCGGGTCTTTTCCAGGATTTGGCGCAGTGTGAATATCTGGTTCTGGTTCTATTGGATTTAACAGTCTAAAGCCGCAATGATAGGGCCCAATTATCTCATTGACTTTAGGTTTTAATCTTTCACACAGAACGCTCGAGAGTATCTTATTCACATTCCGTCTTCTCTTCTATCTTGTGTACGGGACATAGTATGCCGAGGTTCCAATCATCGGGTATGCGTTCTTCTAGCCAGATGGCGCAGATAAGCTGATGCATACACCTTATCATCGTGTCGCCTCCGGTCCTAAATAGTTCGGCGGGTAACCCGTCGGCTCCTGCTGCCTTGTTGTTATTTAGTCGGGTCACTGCTACTTGGACCTCATTCTGGCTAGGAGGTAAACATTCTATACCATAATCATTGATTGGTTCTGCGGTATCCTCTTCGCCGCCAACGTCGGACACTAGCAGTTGGGTAAATTTTTCTTTCCATATCCTCAGAATGTTATCTGTGTCATTTACCAGATTTCCTTATTTGTTTCTGCAGGAGGATGTGGCTGCACCAATGTCATCGGTTTGATGTTTAATTCTTTGGTAGAATTTCCGGAAATCATTCAGACTCCTGTACATCTCAATTCGCTCACACTCACGTCTTTCCATTTCCCTTTTCTTTCAGCGGAATAGACGTTTCTCCTCTCTCCTTTTCTCCCGATACCTACTGATTGCAGGGTTGCATCTCGACACTCTTGGTCGTACCATGGGTTTCTTGGAGGAGGCGTCTGGTATCCAAGTACGGATTTCGCGGCATTTTCCATGGAGTGGGCAATAGTTTGCCACTGCGCCATTACATCATCGGAACAAGGAGTGCTTTCAACAAGCAATTGGGTCAGTCGAGTGGAGTATGCCGCTGCCATTTGTTGTGTTTGCAGCTTTTCAATGTCCAGCTTCCGTGCAGTGTCAGATCGTACTTTCCTCGCCATGATCAAACGGCTGCGAACCTTTGCTGCAACAAGGTAATGATCCGAATCTATATGCGCTCCACGGATCGATCGTACATCTAACATGCTGGATGAATGCCTTCCATCTATCACAACGTGATCAATTTGGTTTCTCGTATTTTGATCGGGTGACAGCCATGTGGCTTCGTGAATATTTTAATGTTAAAATCTAGTGCTACTAACTATCATGTTTTTTGTCGCGGCGAAATCTATCAGTCTCAACCCATTACTGGACATTATCTCGTGGAGGCTAAACTGGACCAAAGATGTCTACCTTCCCTATCTTCGCATTAAAATTTCCCAGAACGATTTTAATATCATGGGCGGGGCAGCGGACATATTCTCTCTCTAGGCGCTCGTAGAAAATATCCTTGGTCTGCTCGTCTTTGTCTTCCGTCGGGGCATGGGCACAAATAAGGCTGATGTTGAAGAATTTGGCTTTTATTCGGATTGGGGCTAGCCTCTCATCCACCGGAGTAAAGCTGGAGATAAAGTGTTTCCTCTAGGTGTCATGCCTCGTATTATTTCAGCTAGAGTATAGTTTGTCACCGTGTGGTGTTGTAATGACGCCATTCCCAGTCCATCGTACTTCCTGGAAGGCGGTAATATCTGCCTTGTATTTCTCTAATACATCCGCTAGCGCGTATACTTCACCTTCTCTATAAAGAGTTCCGACATTCCAGGTGCAGATCAGCAAATCATGGTCCTTTTTTCGTATCCGTGGGTCGTCGACGTTGGAGGGGGTCCGTTTTTAGTATTCCTTTGTTTCTAAAAGATTACCGGGGGTGGGTTACTGGCCTAGCGCCCCAACCACATGGGTTTTGTGGGATTGCACATGTATCCCTCGTTGTGGCGAGCCGCTTGCTCCAAGATCCGACGCTAGCCTCAGCCGCCCATAACCTGGGACCAGACGCTGATGTTGGTCATTAGTTATTTGAAGGCGTCAATAACTCGCCTTGTCATCTCGAGTATCACTGGCACTCAGTATTTAATTAAGAGCCAGTGCCACCTGACTCCTCACTGAGACTCTTCTGTCGAAAATCAAGGGTGCCAAAGTGTGCCTGCGTACCACATTTTAAGACTCTAGCTCAATCCGTGCAAAAAGTTAAATTTTGTACGGTTTAGTACCTTAAAGTACGAATTTCAAAAAATTCTTCTAGTCGGCTGAAATATTCTCTCTGGGTGTACATGTATCCCAAATGTCAGAGCTCTAGCTCAGTTCGCAAAGAAAGTACCATTTTGTACGTTTAAGTACTAAAATGTACGGATTTCAGAAAAAGAAGCCAAGGCGTAAGCGTATCACAATTTTAAGTGCTGTAGCTCGATTTATAAAGAAAGTACCGTTCTGAACGTTTTAGTACCTAAATGTACGAAATGCAAAAACTCCTTTAGTCGCTTAATATGTATTGTCAAGGTATTCCTGTACACCGAAAGAAAAACTGATACCGTATGGTATCAATCGTATTGATAGTAAAGCAACACCGTGAATAAATACCAAAGCAATACCGTATGGTTATATAATTCATTATATCATTACGTCATCCATAGCATATGGTGTTGTTTTGTATTACTTTACTAAAAATCTCCTAGTCACACGATATATACTGCCAAATTTCAAAGCTCCAGCCCAATCGCTAAAAAAATTATCATTATGTACGTTTTAGTAACCCAAATGATCGAATTTCAAAAAAAGTAATATCCTTGTCCCCGATATAAATTGTCAAGATGTAACTGAGTCCTGAGTACGAAATAGTACCACTTACAGTATCATAGAACGATTTCTTTCACATCTTGTACGATGTGTTACCGAATATTCCATTTATTTCTAGATCACGATCATTTCTACCAAATTGAATAATTCTAGCTGTCGCCGATCGCTGTAGACAAAGATAAGCTATTTCGAACTACTCTGCACGATTTTTATACACACCATCATAGGATGGGGATATACTTATTTTGTCATTCTGTTTGTAATTACTCAAAATATTCGTCGGAGACCACATAATATATTCTTGATCGTCGCGACATTTTATGTCGATCTAGCCATGTCCGTCCGTCTGTCCATTCGTCCGTCCGTCCGTCCGTCTGTCGAAAGCACGCACACTTCCGAAGGAGTAAAGCTAGCCGCTTGAAATTTTGCACAAATACTTCTTATTATTTGGTATTGTAAATGGGCCATATCGTCCATGTTTTGATATAGCTGCCATATAAACCGATCTTGGGTCTTGACTTCTTGAGCCTCTAGAGTGCGCAATTCTTATCCGATTGGAATGAAATTTTGCACGATTCAAATCTGTTCATAACCTGATATAGCTGTCATATAAAGAGATTTGGGGACTTGACTTCTTGAGCCTCTAGAGGTCGCAATTGTTAGCCGATTTGCCTGAAATTTTGTACAACGGATTCTCTCATGATCATCAACATACGTATTTATTATGGTCTGAATCGGTCTATAGCCCGATACAGCTCCAATATAAATCGATCTCTCTATTTGACTTCTTGAGCCCCCAAAGGGCGCAATTCTTATTCGAATTGGCTGACATTTTACAAAGGTCTCCAACATATATTTAAATTGTGGTCCAAACCGGACCATATCTTGATATCGGTCTAATAGCAGAGCAAATCTTTTCTTATATCCTTTTTTGTCTAAGAAGAGATGCCGGGAAAAGAACTCGACAAATGCGATCCATGGTGGAGGGTATATAAGATTCGGCCCGGCCGAACTTAGCACGATTTTACTTATTTGTGCTAAAAAGTACAAATCTTGAAAAAAAAATCATTCAGTCACCCAAAATATATTTCCTAGTTGTACGTTTATGCAAAATTTCACAGCTCTAGCTTAATCCATAAAGAAAGTACCAAAATGGTTCCAACTTCGCTACTCAACGTACACTTTCTCTCATTTAGGGAATTTTTTAAATTTTTTTTCTCCACCCCTATTTTTTCACAACAGCATCCTCTAGGAGAAGTTCTAGCTCTGCCGTTGGCCCTATGCAAAGTTCAGCTATTCGTACCTTTTTGGTACCTGAATGTACAAAAATCCGAAAACTCATTTACCCTTTCACGTTAATTTGCCATAGTATACCTAAGTTCCAATATTCAAAGCTCTAGCTCTGTTAATAAACAAGTAAGAGCGTGCTAAGTTCGCCCGAGCCGAATCTTATATACCCTCCACCATGGATCACATTTGTCGAGTGCTTTGGGCGGTATCCCTTTTTAGGCAAACATAGAATATTGAATATGAATTGTTATACTATTGTAGCTTTATCAGTTATAGTCTGATTCGGACCATAAATGAATTGAATGCTGAACATTGTAGAAGTCATTGTGTTTTGTGTATTTCATCCATTCGGATAAGAATTGCGCCTTGTAGGGGCTCAAAAAGCAAAATCGGGAAATCGGTTTATATGGGAGCTGTATCAAGCTATAGATCTATTCAGATCATATTAGACACAAATGTTGAAGGTCATGAGAGAAGCCATTTTACAAAATTTGTGCCAAATCGAATGAGAATTGCGCCCTCTAGAGGCTCAAGAAGTCGAGATCCCAGATCGGTTTATATGGCCGCTATATCAGGTTAAGTACTGATATATGCAATACTTAGCACAGTAATTGGAAGTCATAACAAAAACATTTCAGCCAAATCGGATGAGAATTGCGCCCTCTAGAGGCTCAAGAAGTCAAGATCCAAGATCGGTTTATATGGCAGCTATGCCAAATTATGAACCGATTTGAATCGTACTTAGCACAGTTGTTGGAAGTGTAACCAAAACATCAAGTGCAAAATTACAACCAAATCGGATAAGAATTGTGCCCTGTAAAAGCTGAAGATATCAAGATTCCAGATCGGTTTATATGGCAGCTATATCAAAACATGGACCGATTTGGCCCATTTACAATCCTAGCCGACCTACACTAATGAAAAGTATTTGTGCAAAATTTCAAGCCGCTAGCTTTGCTTCTTCGAAAATTAGCGTGCTTTCGACAGACAGACGGACACACATGGCTAGATCGACTTAAAATGATATGACGATCAAGAAAATTTATACTTATACCACGCATATTTCGTGGTGTTACAAATAGAATGACGAAATTAGTACACCTCCATCCTATGGTGGAAGGTATAAAATAATACCAATTGCTGTACGGTACGTACAATTTCTCCCACTTCCGGTACGATTTTGATAATTTTTTTTTACCAAATTTTGGTTTTTCGAGATGCTCTTTAATTTGGTCCGAAAAATAATTTCCTAGCCCTGTGCGTTCGCGCTGGGCAAACATTCACCATTTCGTACTTTTTGGTACCTCTTAGTACCTAAACGTATGAATATCGCAAAATTCCATCTTATCACGCTCCTATAACCCAAGACCCACATTCGGGCCAAGTTTCGTGGTTCAAGCCACAGCCGTTTGGGCTGTGAGTTGATCAGTCAGTCAGTCACGCGTCTCTTTTATATAAAGGGTGATTTTTTAGCTATTATCTTTTTGGCAACACTGATTTAAACAGCTCACGCACGTTTAGTGTTTTGTTTCACTGTCAAACGTCTTCAGTTTGGTCTATAATTTAACCATGAATCGTCTTACAAACGAACAACGCTTGCAATTTATAAAATTTTATTATCAAAATGCGTGCTCTGCTAAGAAAGTTCATCGCGCACTTTTTCCATTTTATGGTCAGTTTAATCGACCCACTAAATGGGTACGTAAAAAAGCATAATTGTTGATTTTGAAGTGAAGATCAGCCAAAAGCATTGCAAGAGCTACCAATGCATTCAGAAAAAAATCACAGTTTGGTGCGGTTTATGTGCTGGTGGCATCATTGGACCGTACTTCTTCAAAGATGATACGAATCGTAACGTATATATGAAGGGTAAACACTAACGATGATATCCAACTTTTTTTTGCCCAAAATGGAAAAGCTTGACTTGCATGACATGTGGTTTCAACAAGACGGTTCCACATGCCACACAGCAGGCGTAACAATAGACTTATTGAGAGGCTAGATCGGTGAACATTTTATTTCACTTTCGCGACCGGTCAATTCACGTATTTTTTGTGGGGCTATGTTAAAGCTCATGTCCATACAAACAAGCCCGCTTCAATTGACACATTGGAAGACAACATTCAAGCATTTATACGTGACATACCGGCCGAATGTTGGAGAGAGTATGCCAAAATTGGAGGAAGCGGATGGACCACTCCTGGAGCAGTCGTGGTCAAAATTTGCATGAAATAATCTTCCAACATTAAATTATACAGAACGTACTATCGATTCAAATAAAGATTTCATGCTTTGTTTTGAAAAACTTTCCTATAACTCCTAAAAAACCACCTTTTATATAGAAGCGGGTTCGGAAACGGATAATTCGATACGTCAACGGAACGACAAAATGAGTAAACCCCCGCGTGGGTGGGGGTGGCTATAATAATACAATCTTGGAATATGAATGTCTCAGTTAGCATTGTTAGGTATAGCATCCGTTCGGTTAATAATGCCGTTAGTTAGGTTATGAAGAATTGTACATTTATACTTAAAATTTTTCAACAAACCTTTTCTCATGTTTACGATTGAGGGTAGTTAGAGATCTGTGAGACTCATAACTAACAATGGCCAGTACGAGAAGGACTTATGCAGAGTGTCATCATTGTGACATCGAATTGTATTATTTTAAAATACATCTGAAGTGCAGATTTTGCAAACAAAAGAAGTTTTTCACTTCGATTGCTCTTCTGTATGGTGATGGCGGTAAAGAGGGGTGCGGGGTACAGTTTTGACTGCCTGTGCTTAACATGACATCATTTGCAAATTGAGTTTTTCAACAAGTTGTCGATAATAATGATCGGTTTAATATGTTATACAAGACCAAACAAACACACTCTGTGGCTGCGGTGGATTGCGCCCCATGCCGCTTGCCATTACAACTGGGCAACAGTTTTGTAGCAATCAAGTCAAGCATTTGGAGCTCCGCTACTTGGCGGACAAAATGTTTGCACATGAGTGTTCTTTATTCAATGGCATTCTGTGTAGTCTTCCAAGGACGACTCCTCAAGGAAACCAAAATAGTTATACCCACTACAAACGCACAACAATTTGCCGTCAAGTGGCTGAGAAAACTTCGAAACGGGCAAATCCTGTAGCTTAACCAGCAAATATTTACATAATAGCCTTTGCAAAGTAGGGAAGTGAATGGTTTCTGGCTATGAGCAATTGTCATCGACACGACTCTAATGACGATTTTTGTGCAGACGGGAGGTTTAAAGCAAGAGAACAGTCTACCAAGAAACCCAATGATAAATATTGCATATTACTTTCGTGGCATTTGTTTCGAATTTCATTATGTTTCCACATGATGTCCTGCAATGTGTTGTGTGGAAGCAGCACAACATTTTATTATCTCAGACTGTATTTGGCACGACACACCAACTCCCCATGGCCTTTCACTTGCCTATTATCGATGTTTATTCTCAAGCAGAGCTGCATTTGATGGGGGCGGTGAATGAAGAAGACAGTCTTGTACTCCCCATGTACATGCCAATGCTGGCGACACATGTAACGTTACAAAACTAAGGATTTGTTTACACTGCTTTTAGAGTGACTGGATATGCAAGGCTTCTTTTTAGCCGGAGTTTCATAACAAAAATTAATTTTTTTCCACGATTGCCATTTGTGGAAGATAACACTTGCTGCAACAAAATTTTGATTTCATTTAGTGGGACATTCCACGATTTTAACTCGTATTATAAAATTTTAATCAATTATATTCATCAATAAAATTTTTCTGTTTTTATTTTGATTAAACTTAGTAACCAGCTATTCATAAGTCAAATTACTTTCCAGAGAGCGAAGCACGATATTTCAACTACCTACCATCCTGGATAAACCATATGCTAAGGAACAGGTGGATAAATTGTATGTCCCATGGCGTAAATATAAGGGAGAAAGTGGGACAGGGCACGCCACAGGGGGGCATTTTATCGCCACTCCTATGGGTGACCACCATAAATGTCCTATTATGGATGCTGACTGAGGAGGGATTTGAATCCCAGGGGTCTCAATGTTAACCCAGAGAAGACTGTTCACGAGGAAGTCGGTGTTGGCCAATTTAACGCACCACGTTTCCTCAATTAAACGATTTTTAAATATCTGACAAGGTCTAATACTTGAGCCGTAGGCTCGAAATGGGGCCTGAATCCGAGGATAGTCCACTGACGCACAGGAGTGTTGTTAGACCAATACTTTCATACACCCCAGTAGTTTGGTGGATTGCTATGGAGAAAAAGTGCAACAAAATTACTATATAATAGGTTCAGAGAACATGTTGTCTTGGCATAAGCGGAGCGATGAGGACCACGCCCACTAGGGCACTGGAGACTGAGGCAGCCGATGGGAGAAGGGACTGAGGATGAGAGCAGCTCATACCATCGGGGTGTAATCGAGGCGACGATAGGAAACCTGGAAGGAAGAGAAGAGGTTTCCGATCGCATAACTGAGATGAACCTTGAGGTCGAGTGAGAGGCACTGCTGCCATCATGGATTGATTGGTGGCACAGTCTTGGATTGATGGAACCCTAGATCATGTTACACGGATGGTTCAAGGCTAGAGGACAGAGTGGGTCTGAGGGTTTATATTGAGAACCCAGTGACAGAGATCTGTTTTAGACTGCCTGACCATAATACGGTCCTGCAGGCAGAGATCCGGGCGATCATGGAATGCGTGAGGTGGTGTGGTGCTAACGCGAGGACGTCGAGTGTGAACATATTAACCGACAGTAAAATTGCCATAAGGGCAATAATAATCAGGACAGTAAGGTCACGAACAGTCTTGCAGTGTAAGATTAACGTCTTCTTTGAGGATTGCCAAATCCGCATCGTTTAGGTGCCGGTTCATAACGGAGTAGTTTGGTGGATTGCTATGGAGAAAATGAAAGGGCAGATGATTTGGCGGTAAAGGCCAAAGGACTGCCGTCAAAAATCTTGGTTAACCCGAGGCTTCTTGTCTGTTTTGCTTTTCTGACCAGCCGTTGCAGCTCCGACGTGGGTGTCGGTGTCGGAGAGTCGAAAAGCAGATAAAGTAATGCCAGGTATCCTCCACCGTCTCCCTGTCTCACCACTGTTGCATCGGAATTTTTATGACAAATAACGCAGGTCCTCGGCCCAGTACCAGAGTTAGCATTGAATAGTTGGTAGTTGATATGGTTCCGTCCAGAAACTATGTTCCGGGCCGTCCATGGCTCCTGAACTAAGGCAATATGAATCTTGCTCTTGTTGATTTTCTCGCTCCGATGGAGGTTTATCTGATTTACCTCAATCATGACCGTACTTTTCATGGCTGTTATAAGTCATAGAAAACTACCACCTCTAAATTTCAGGCAATCGAGTAAAACTTGAGCCCACCAGTGGCTCAGAGGGTTTATATGGCAGCTATATCAGGTTATCAACCAATTTAGACAGTCATTGGAAGTCATGCCAAAATGATTTATGCAAAATTTCTACCAAATTGGATAAGAATTGCGCCCTCTAAAAGCTCAAGAATTCTAATCGGCAGATCGGTTTATATGGCGTCTATATCAGGAAATGGACTGATTTAAACCACACTGTTGTTGGAAGTGGTTCCTCAAAGTCATGTGCAAAATTTCAGTCAAATCGAATAAAAATTGCGCCCTCTAGAAGCTCAAGAATTCTAATCGGGAGATCGATTTATATGGCAACTATATCAGGTTATGAACCGATTTGACTCATACTTAGCAAAATTGTAGGGAAGTGATACCAAAACACCACGTGCAAAATTTTAGCCAAATGGGATAAGAATTGCGCCAACTAGATGCTCAAAAAATCTAATCGGAATATCAAGAAGTCTAATCGGTAGGTAGGTTTATATGGCGACAATATCAGGTTACAGACAGATTTATATCATACTTAGAACAGTTATTGGTAGTCATGCCAAAATGTGCAAAATTTGAGCCAAATCGGATAAGAATAGCGCCTTCCAGAAGCTCAAGTATTAAGAACCCAGGATCGGTTTATATGGCAGCTATATCAAAATATGGACCGATTTACAATCCCATGTGATCTACAATATTGCTTAAAAATATAAATATATAAGAAAAGAAGAAATATTGTCGTTTTCATTATGAACCTCAATTCATTGTCAGGAACATGGTCTGTAAAGAGTATTATAAGCAAATTAATTTCTATACATAACTAGCTGAACCAGGCCCGCTCCGCTGATGTAAGATGTACTCCACTCTTAAAAACATTATTTGATATTCCTATGGAGCTTTTTGGACTGAGAAGGCCCCTAGGGTGGTGATTGGTAGGGTGGTGTAAACTCTCAGTGTGGACTCCCGAAAGTGGGTATGAATTTCGTGCTCTACTCTCAAATACCTCTCATTTGAGCCTCATATTACCATGATCAGTAAATATGTATGTCCGATTTAGAAGTTTTTTTTTCGGGTGTGAGGTGGTCCCCCAGACACTTAGCCTTGAAAAAATATCAGCATTGAAAAAATTTCAGCATTGTGCTCTACTTTCAAACCCATTTGCTTAAACTCAATATTGTCAATATGGTTTAAGAGAAGTTCGTTTTCTAATCTCAAATACTTTTCATTTGAGCCACACATTGCCATGGTCGATAAATTTGTACTCACTCTTTGGGGGCGTTTTGCGGAAGGGACCAAATACATGGTCCCACATTCGTATTTTACTCCCAAATACCTTTATTTGAGCCCCATATTTCGATGGTCAGTAAATAATTGCTGTTTGTTGGGTGTTTTGGAGGAAGGGATAGACCCCCAGCAAATTGAACCCGAGAGTGGGTATTAATTTCGTGGTCTACTCCCCAAAACCATTCATTTGACATGGTCGGTAAATATGTGGTGGTACCCCAAACACTTAGTCATGAAAATATATCTGCATCGTGCTCTACTTTAAAATATCATTTATTTGATCCGCATATTGCCATCAATGTCGACCCCACTCTTTTAAAGCCCAGGCTCATGATGAGCAAATGCGTCCTATTTAGGGGTTGTTATGCGGGATGGGGCGGCCACTCAGTGGCTTGGCCCTGAAAAAATATATCAGATTCGTGTTCCCCTCTAAAATACCTCTCCCTCCCCATATTGAAATGGTCAGCAAATAAGCCCTTTTTGGGTGGTGTTATGGGGGTGTATTTATCCCCTAAACACTAGGTCCGAAAATTGTATATCAAATATGTTTTCTATTCTTAAATACCTTTCATTTGAGTCCCATATTGCTGTGGTTGGTCTATATATATATATAAATAGGTAGGTTATGGGGTGGGTCGTCCCCCTAGGTACCCCATCCGGAATTTGGATAAATTTTTGATTTTAGGGTACTATTAGAGATCACACAAAATTTCGCTTAAACCGCACCACCCATCTCCGAGATCTTGTGTTTCTGAAAATTAGGGTAAGGGGTCCGCCCCCCATTCAGAAATCGAAAAATTTATTGCCCTATTTTCACCACAGGATCATTATGCGCCATCTGTGAAAATTTGAAGAAAATCGGTTCAGCCATTTTTGTGTCTATACGGAACAGACAAACAAACAAACCCAAATTGATTTTTATATTTAAGATAGCTGAGCCCGGCCCGCTCCGCTGTGCCTTCAATTAAACCACGGGAAAAATATGTTTCTTATTCTTTCTTTCTTCTTATTCTTACTCTAAAATTTTGACAACATTTTAACTAATAAGATTTTTCTCTAAAATCTTCAATAGAAATTTGTGCTAAATATTTATGTATATCTATTTTTATACCCTCCACCATAGAATGGGGGTTCACTAATTTCGTCATTATGTTTGTAACTCCTCGAAAAATTCTTCTACGACCCCATAGAGTATATTTATTCTTGATCGTCATGACATTTAAAGTCAAACTAGCCATGTCTGTCCGTCCGTCTGTCTGTCGAAAACACGCTAACTTTCGAAGGAGTAAAGTTAGCCGCTTGAAATTTTGCACAAATACTTCTTATTAGTGTAGGTCGGTTGGGAATGTAAATGGACTATATCGGTCCACGTTTTGATATAGCTGCCATATAAACCGATCTGGGATCTTGACTTCTTGAGCCGCTAGAGGGCACAATTCTTATCCGATTTGGCTGAAATTTCGCACGACGTGTTTTCTTATGACTTCCAACAACTGTGTTAAGAATAGTTCAAATCGGTCCATAACCTAATATAGCTGCCAAATAAACCGATCTGGGGTTTGATTTCTTGAGCCACTAGGGGACGCAATTCTTACCCGATTTTGCTGAAATTTTGCATGAGGTGTTTTGTTATGACATTCAACAACTGTGCTAAGAATAGCTCAAATCGGTCCATAACCTGATATAGCTGCCATATAAACCAATCTGGGGTTTGGATATCTTGCTATCTGATATAGCTGCCATATAAACCGATATGGGATCTTGACGTCTTGAGCCTCTACAAAGCGCAAGAATTGTCCGATTTGGCTGAAATTTTGTACAACGGATTCTCCCATGAATTCTTTCTAGATTTCGCTGAAATTTTGCACAATAACTTCTACTATGGTCTCCAATATTCAATATTCTTTTATCCCTTGTTTGCCTAAAAAGAGATACCGTGGAAAGAGCTCGACAAATGCGATCCATCGTGGAGGGTATATAAGATTTGGCCTGGCCGAACTTAGCACGCTTTTGTCATAACAAAGATACATGATGTATGATCAATTTTGATCGCTCTGCCCTCTCTTTTCATGTTGGCTGATTTCAATTGGATTAACTGATCCATCTACTGGCCAGTAGATGACGCTAATTTAAATGTTAGTGGTACTCGCTTGGAGTGCCTTAACGCCTATAACATTGATCATCAAGTGGTAGTTCTCTTTAAATGACTATATGAATACCAATAAAATAGTCACCATTTAGTCTTTTTTTTTAATCAAATCAAATTGCCATATTAAACGATTTTTTGTGGTAATGAACTCATTTGCCGGTCTATATATTTGGTTCGGAGTTCTTAGTAATAAAACCATGTAATACTTTCGAACAAAAAAGTGTTGCTCAACAGCACGTCGTTTGGACTTGTCTAGGAAAAAAGGCCCCTTATCGACGAGTTAAAATTGTGGCAACCTTAACTTTAAGGTTTGAAACTCCTCCTATCACACTGGTCCGCTAAATATATGAGCAGAATATCCGAATAAACCGTATATATTTCATTAGAATCCCATATTGACATGATTGGTGCATACAGCCGTTTGATGGAGGGCGTCTATAGAAGGGTTATGCGCCACACTCCATCTGCCACTTGAGCACAAATTTGAATGACACACTCCACTCAAAAATATCTTCATTTTATACCCCATTGTTTGAATGGGTCAAATAACCTTATGGAGGCGATTTAAGGAGGTAAAGTACCACGTAGATTCTTGGTCACAAAGTTTAATGTTATATTCGTAATCTGCTCCCAAATACATTTCATTTGAGTCTCATCTAGCTATGATCGAGTAATATTCCCATTAGAGCCTCTTTTTGGGGGTGGGCGACCCCCAATTACACTTTTGATTTTGGGTCGTACATTTCGGTTAAGGGGAGGTTCCGCAAATTCATTTTTATACCCTACGCCATAGGATGGGGGTATAATTACTTTGTCATTCTGTCTGTAACTCCTCGAAATAATCGTCTACGACCCAATAAAGTATATATATTCCTGATCGTCATGACATTTTAAGTCGATCTAGCCATGTCCGTCCGTCTGTCCGTCCGCCTGTCTGTCGAAAGCACGCTAACTTTCGTAGAGGTAAAGCTAGCAGCTTGAAGTTTTGCTCAAATACTTCTTATTAGTGAAGGTCGGTTGAGATTGTAAATGGGCTGTATGGGTCCATGTTTTGATATAGCTGCCATATAAACCGGTCTTGGATCTTGACTTCTTGAGCCACTAGAGGGCGCAATTCTTATCCAATTTGGCTGAAATTTGAAATGACGTATTTTATTATGATTTCCAACGACTGTGCATAGTATAGTTCAAATCGGTCTATAACCTGTTATAGCTGTCAAATAAACCTATTTGTCAAATAAACCTATTCCTATCCGATTTGGCTTAAATTTTGTACAACATGTTTCGATGTGATTTCCAACAACTGTGCTAAGTATGTTTTAAAACGGTCCATAACCTGATATAGCTGCCATATAAACCGATCTTCAATCTTGACTTCTTGAGCCACTAGAGGGCGCAATTCAAATCCGATTTGGCTGAAATTTTGCATGAGGTGCTTTGTTATGACTTCTTATAACTGTGTCAAATATGGTTCAAATCGATCTATAACCTGATATAGCTGCCATATAAACCGATCTTTGTCATTCTGTTTGTAACTACTCGAAATATATATTCTTGATCGTCGCGACATTTTATGTCGATCTAGCCATGTCCGTCCGTCTGTCTGTCGAAAGCACGCTAACTTCCGAAGGAGTAAAGCTAGCCGCTTGAAATTTTGCACAAATTCTTCTTATTAGTGTAGGTCGGTTGGTATTGTAAATGGGTCATATCGGTCCACGTTTTGATATAGCTGCCATATAAACCGATCTTGGGTCTTGACTTCTAGAGCCTTTAGAGGGCGCAATTATTATCCGATTTGAATGAATTTTTGCACGAAGTATTTTGTTATGATATCCAACAACTGTGCCAGGTATGGTTCAAATCGGCTCATAACCTGATATAGCTGTCTTATAAACAGATCTGGGGACTTGACTTCTTGAGCTTCTAGAGAGCGCAATTCCTACCTGAAATTTTGCATGACGTATTTTATTCTTGCTTTCAACAACTGTGTCAAATATGGTTCAATTCGGTTCATAACCTGATATAGCTGCCATATAAATCGATCTAGGATCTTGACTTCTTGAGCCTCTAGAGGTCGCAATTATTATCCGATTTGCCTGAAATTTTGTACAACGGATCCTCTCATGAGCATACGGTCTGAATCGGTCTTTAGCCCGATACAGCTCCCATATAAATCGATCTCTCTCTATTTGACTTCTAGAGCCCCCAAAGGGCGCAATTCTTATTCGAATTGGCTGACATTTTACACAGGCCTCCAACATATAATTTAATTGTGGTCCATACCGGACCATATCTTGATATCACTCTAATAGCAGAGCAAATCTTTTTTTATATCCTTTTTTGTCCCTTCTCTAAATCGGACATGTTTACCGACCATGGCAATATGGGACTCGAATGAAAGGTATTTGCGAGTAGAATACGAATCTGATATCCAAATGAGGGACCAAGTTTCTGGGGGTCCACCCCTTCCCCAAAAAACCCTCAAACTGGACTTATTTACTGACCATGGGAATATGAAAGGTCTTTGGGAGTAAATCACGAATTTGATATCAATATTCGGGAAAAGTGTCTATGGGGCCACGGCACCCCCACAACACCACCCAAATAGGAAGTATTTTCTGACTATTGCAATATGAGCTTCAAAGAAGAGGGTTTTTAAAGTGGAACACGAATCCGATATATATTTTCAAGGCCAACTCACTGAGTGGCCGCCCATCCCCCAAAACATCCCCCAAGCCGGTAATGTTTGCCGACTAGGAAATATGGCGCTCAAGTGAAAGGTATTTGGGAGTAGACCACGTATCAATCAAAATTAGGGACCAACTGTCTAGCGGACGACCCACCACCATAACAACCCCCAAATAGAACGTATTTGCTCATCAAAGCAATTTGGGTCTTAAAGAGAGTATGAATGAACTAAATATTCATAGTTTTAAGGGCCAATACCCTAAACCGGACATATTTTCTGACTTTTGCAATAAGGAGTTTACATGAGATTAGAAAATGAATTTCCAATTTTGAGGGCAATGGCAACATGGGTTTCAAATAAATGATATATAGATATATGAGAATAGAGCACGTTGCTGATATATTTTCCGGGCTTTGTGTTTGGGGGAACACCCCACTCGCAAAACACCTCTAAATCGGGCATATTTACCGACCATGTCAATGTGGAGCTTAAACGAAAAGTATTGGGGGGTAGAGCAACAATTGATACCCACTTTCGGGACCAATTTTTTGGGGGTCTACCACTTTCCCAAAAATACCCCACTAACAGCAATTTTTTAGTGACCATCGAATTATGGGGCTCAAATAAAGGTATTTGGGAGTAGAATACGAATTTGATATCCAAATGTAGGACCATGTATTTAGGGCATCACCCTTTTCCCAAAGCACCCCCAAAGGGAAAAAATTTTTCGACCATGCCAATATATGGCTCAAATGAAAGGTATTTGAGATAAGAAAACGAATTTGATAACCTATTTTGGGGCCATGTGTTTGGGGGACGCCTCATCCTGTAAACTCCTCTTAAGCCAATGGCAATAGGGGGTTTAAATAAATGGTATTTGAGAGAAGAGTACGATGCTGATATTTCTTCAGAGCCAAGTGTCCGGGGGACCACCTTACTTCCGAAAACACCCCTAAATCAGATATCATGGGAGTATCGGGCTGAAATAAAGTATTTTAAGAATGGAGTACACCTTACATTCAAACTTAAATTCGTAGACCCATAAAGTTCATATGGGATTTAGATAAAGGCACTTATATTGTTAAATTGTTAGTCAAGCGATATACTATTTTCTTAGCATGGTATTTCACTAAAAGATCTTTAATTGTCGAAAATAAATATTCCAAGGAAACTTTTGTGCCATATAAAGTAAAAGAAGGCGCAGTGGAGCGGGCCCGCGTCAGTTAGTATATATATATATATGAATTTTGTCTACCAAGTTCGAGCTTAGACCTAAAATACTAATTTGGATTCCCTAAAAAGAACTACATCTACCTTTGGACGTCGTGTCGCCACAAGTTACCGTAAACCATTCGCTATAATATTTCGTTTTTTGCTTATTGGGATCAAGATGATAAAAATGGAGGGCAAACGTTTCAAAAGAAACTTTTTGTTTTTTTTATTTGTTCTGTTTTTTTGACATCAAGGGGAAAAATGGAACGTATGCGTTTCTCTATTTGCAAAAAAATGTTCTCCTATATAGCGTAGGACGGTCTAATACATGTTTAATTATAATCACCCGCCACCAAAGGACTATTGATATTCAAACATTCTTTCGTATTGCCTTTTAACATTGCTCAAAAATGTAAATGTAATTATTATGGGCCTCGACTTTGCTAATGTTTTTCCAATTCTTAGGTAGAGTTTGCTACCTTACATTAACATATTAATGACAAAACTTAGTCCATCATAAGTTCCAATAGAACCAATAAACCGCAACGACTTAGTTTGTCGTGTGGTCTTTTTAGATGTAACAAGTGGAGGCCAGTGAACATAGAACAGTGGTGAAGGATGAATGCGTGGTGAATTTTATTGGAAAAATATATTAGAAACTTTTTGTTTTCATAACAATCCTTCATAATAGGCACCATCCCCTTGGTTCGGGTTCGTGCTTTGTATTTTTAAAAAATTGCGTTTGTTCAAAAAAAGTATCAATTTCGGTATCCTAATTTACAAAACAACCCTATTTGATAATGGATAAAGGAAGTCGATAGGTAAAACCCCACTATGGCAAAGATGCGTGAAACTACCCAAAAAATTGGCATTCTTTAAAAATTAGATTCTTTTAGTCGATTTAGTTTTGTCCGTCTGTCCGTCTGTCCGCCTGCCTTTGTTAATTTGTAATTGAAGCTTCTGCAAAAATCATTACTTGCAACCTTAAGTACCAAAATTTTATAAATTTTATATAAATACAAAATTGAGTTAGGCCCTTTTTATATAGAACTGTCGATTTAAAGAAGATAAAGAGCTGTTGTAACATTTCTTTATGTTCGCTTTCGTAGGTAACAGATTCCTTCATTTATGTCTGAATACGATACCAGACATGCACTTAAAAAAGTAAGTGCGTGCTAAGTTCGGCCGGGCCGAATCTTATATACCCTCCACCATGGATCGCAATTGTCAAGTTCTTTGATTGGCTTCCTCACTGTATATATGAGCTACATCAAGTTGTTGACCGATATGGACAGTAGTTGTCATGCACCCATATTAGAAGTCATAGGAAAAAAAACACCATCAAAATGTGCGATATGTGCAAAATGTGCAGCCAAATCATGTAAGAATTGCACTCTGTAGAAGCTCAAGAAGTTTAATCGGGAGATCGGTTTATATAGCAGCTATGTCAGATTATGAGCCGATTTGAACACTAGTAAACACGACTGTTGGAAGTAATACCAAAACATCACGTGCAAATTTCAGCCAAATCGGACAAGAATTGCGTCCTGTAGAGGCTCAAGAAATCAAGACCAAGACAAGAGATGACCCAATTCCAATCCCTATCGACCTACACGAATAAGAAGTATTTGTGCAAAATGTCATGCGCCTAACTTTACTCCTTCGAAAGTTAGCGTGCTTTCGACAAACGGATGGACTGACGTGGCTAGATCGACTTTTAATGTTATGACGATCAAGTATATATATACTTTATGGGGTCTTAGACGTATTTATATTTCGACGTTAGACGTATGTATATTTCGAAGTTTTTCAAACGGAATGACGAAATTGGTACACCCCCATCCAATTTCGGAAATCGATTTTAGGTTACTTTTCATTAGAGCACAATCAACTCCAATGGGACATAAAGGCTGATTGAGACTGTGTCGGAGGCCGCACCACTCTCAGAAAACACCAAAATGGATATATAGGCCGACCGGCACTGAATTGTAGTCAAATTAAAGGTTTTCGAATCTAATGTCGAAGTTAAAAAAAGCGCCCGATGGACGTCCACCCCAAAAAATCCTAAATTGAAGGACTTTGGAAGAAGACCATAAATCTTCTATCCAAATTTGAGATAAAGTTGACTCAAGAAGACCTTTAGGGTCTTTACAATTGTTGAATACTATATTGCATACCATACTACACAGAAAAAATATTGACTTGAATTTTACCAATCAAACATGGTATTGACCTATAAACATTTTAATTGCTTTCATAATTCTTTAAATTCAAATTCTAGTTTTTAACAAAATTTTAATTGCATGAACTAAAATTGTTATTTAGTATCATATCTGTTTCCAGAAAAAGCAAGACATCTTTCACACAGGTATAATCCAGACAGAAGTGCAAATGTGCCAAAAAGTTTCTTGCTTCTCTCTCACACAATCATATTTCATTTTGTGCGTCCTGATGCAATTCAAGAAAACACGTGTTTCAAGGAAACCACGGAATTCGGCCGGGCCGAATCATATATATCCTCCACCATCGATCGCATTTGTCGAGATCTTTCGCGGTATCTCTTTTTAGATAAACAAAGAATATAAGAATAGAATTGCTGTAGGTTAGGTTGAAAAGAGGGTGCATATATTAATCCGCCCCATGCCATGGACATACACCTAAGCCAGTAATCGGCTTGTTGTGCGCTCTAAAAATCTATAAAGTAACCTCTAAAAAGAAAATCTTAAGTTAGGAATTCCGGGCTACTTACAAAATCCTTAATTGTTTTCAATACCACTCCCATAAGTTGGTTCATGTTTGATATTGTGTCTCCACCTATGTATCGGTATCTGTTGGACGCGAAAGCCGGACAATGACAAAGGAAATGCTCCAACGTCTCATCATCATCCCCGCATGCCCTACACATGCTATCACTTGCCGCACCGATTTTACATAAGTGAGCTCGTAGTCCTATGTGTCCCGTTATGATACCAATAGCTATACTGACCTCCTTCTTGCTTCCTTTCAGCAATAGCCTCGTCTTCTCACGATCTGGATCCCCCATAGGATTTTCGCCGTCCTACCTACCGTTTCGCTGTTCCACAATGTTGCATGCGCATTCGTCGCCCACTCCCTTAACTCGGACTGCGTCGACCCGAAAGGCTTCGGGTTAACCAAGTTTATTGACGGAAATCCTCTGGCCTTCACCGCCAATTCGTCTGCCCTTTCATTTCCCCTTACCCCGTTATGGCCCACCACCCAAAAGATGTGGATTTTGCCATCCACAGAGAAGGCGCTAATCTCCTTCTTACACTGCATGACTGTTCATGACCTTACCGTCCTGGTTGTTATTACCCTTATGACAATTTTACTGTCGGTAAATAATTGCTTTGCTACTTGAATGTTGGAGACCACATTAGAAGTATGTGTTTAAAATTTCAGCCAAATCGAAAAAGAATTGGTCCTTTTAGAGGCTCAAAAAGTAAAATAGGGAGATCGATTTATAGGGGAGCTGTATCAGGCTAAAGACCGATTCAGACCATATTTAACACAGTGTTGGAGATCATGGAAGAAGCCGTTGTACAGAATTTAAGCCAAATCAGATAATAATTAGGCCTTCTTGAGGCCCAAGAAGTGAATAACCCACATCGGTTTATATGGCAGCTATATCAGGTTATAGATCGATTTGAACCACATTTGGCACAGTTTCTGGAAGTCATAACAAAACAACTCATGCTAAATTTCAGCCAAATCGGATAGGAATTGCGCCCTCCACTGAGAAAAGAAGTCCAGATTCAAGATCGGTTTATATGGCAGCTATATCATATTATGGTTTAAATCATACTTGGCACAGTTGTTGGAAGTCATAGCAAAACACGTCATGCAAAGTTTCAGCCAAATCGTATAGGAATTGCGCATTCTAGGGGCTCAAGAAGTCAAGACACCAGATCGGTTTACACTAATAAGAAGTATTTGTACAAAATTTCAAGCGGATAGCTTTACTCCTTCGAAAGTTAGCGTGCATTCGACAGACAGACAGACGGACAGACGGATGGACATGGCTAGGTCGATTCAAAATGTCACGACGATTAAGAATATATATACTTTATGGGGTCTTAGACGAATATTTCGAGGAGTTACAAACAGAATCACGAAACTCCGGTATAAATATAATAGGAAAACATCCAAAGAGTGGAAAATGTGAAAAATTTCATAATTTTTAAAAAATATATAAATTTTTAGTGTGGACTTGAACAGTGCAAAACAGTAAAAATGCACAATATGAAATTATAAATGGAAGAATTGGAGAACATTGAAAAATAAAATGAAGTATTTATGTGTGTTATATTGTGTTGGAATATTTAATTATCCATATAAAAATTGGGCTTCCTAATGTTGATTGATAGAAACACAACTACCGAAAAGCACCCTTTCAGGTGTTATCAATACTTCAAGATATTATACGGAATATGCTAAGGTTTGTATTAATTAAGATTTCTTTCAATATAAAAATATTTTCCTCACTATAAATACTTTACAGAGACGGCGCCGACAATAGAGTCCCTTTGCTGATATAACAACTTCCTGTAAACTTTGTTTGAACTCATATTACTTACCTTAATTTAATTGGCTATGACAAAACACAGCACTTGATCTTTCCATCGAGCTCTTGGTTTTCCCTATTTGCGTGTACCACCGTGTTTGCCTTCAAAAGACTTATTTGCTGGAGCTTCTTCATCCATTGTGACAACATGACCTTGCCAACGCAGCCGTTGTATTTTGATGCGTGTAACTATGCTATCGTCGTCATACAACTCGTGGTTAATACGACGCCGTATATTTTACGAAGAATCTTTCTCTCAAACACTCCAAGCACTGCCTTATCTGCTTTCACTAGTACCCATGCCTCAGAACTATATTACAACAGGGGTAGTATCAGCGTCTTGTATAGTGTAATCTTCGCTTGTCGAGAGATGGTCTTGTTTCGAAACTGCTTTCTTAATCCAAAGTGGCATGTGTTTGCCAGTATTATTCTTCGTTATATCTCAAAACTGGTGTCATTCGTTTCGGTTACGGCGGTGCCGAGGTAGATAAAGTTGCTGACTATCTCAAAGTTATGGTTCTAAACTTTCACCATTTTCTTTATCTAATCGGTTATACAAGGCGTTTTGGGAATTGATACCATCCATTAGGTTTTATCTCGATTTGCTGCCGGACCCGTTTGCACTGACTCCCTATCGATTCTGTCACAGGTTCGGTGACCGACCGATGGCGAGTAGCATGTGTTCTCTTGTGATTAGAACATTAAAGAGATCACCCGATAGGCTGTCTCCTTGTCTGAAACCATGTTTGGTATTGAATAGTCCGGAGAGTTTCTTTCACATTCTTATTGAGGAACGTGTGTTAGCAAGTGCCAACCTGCAGAGTCTTATTAATTTTGCAGGGACACCAAACTCAGACTTGGCTTAAAATACCTTTGAACGTATAGTGTCTCGTGTCTTTTCCAGGACTTGGAGCAGTGTGAATATCTGGTCCAGAGTGGATTTAACAGGTCTAAAGCCGCATTGATAGGGATTGGTTCTGCGGCATTCTTTGCGCCGCCAACGTCGGACACTAACAGCTTGGAAAAATGTTCTTTCCATATCCTCGGCACAATATCTGTATCAGTTACCAAATTTTCCTCCTTGTCTCTGCAGGAAAATGTGTCTGTACCAAAGCCATCGGTTTGATGCTTTGGTAGAATTTCCGGACTTCATTCTGACACCTGTTCATCTCAATTCGCTCTCACTCACGTCTTTCCATTTCCTTCTTTTCTCTGCGGAATAGATGTTTCTCCGCTTTCCTTTTCCTCGGTACCTCTCCTTCACCTGGCGGGTTGTTGAGATTGCAAGGGTGATTTGTATGCCAAATTCTTGGCTTGGCTTGGTCGTACCATAGGTTGCTTGGGTAAGGCTTCCGGTAACCAAGTACGGATTTCGCGGCATTTTCCATGGAGTGGGCAATGTCTTTCCACTGCGCAATTATATAATCGGACAAGGAGTGCTTTCAACAAGCAGTTGCGTCAGTTGAATGGAGTATGCCGTTGCCATCAGTTGTGTTTGCAGCTTTTCAATGTCCAACTTCCGTGCAGTGTCAAATCCTACTTGTCTCGCCATGCTCAGAATGCCTTCCACCTATCACAACGTGATCAATGTGGTTCCTCGTGTTTTGATCGGGTGACAGCCATGTGGCTTTGTGAATATTTTTATGTTGAAATCTGGTGCTGCTAACTACCATGTCCTTTGCAGCGGCGAAATCTATTGGCCTCAACCCATTATCGGACGTTATCTCATGGAGGCTTCCCTACCTTCCCAATCTTCGCATTAAAATCTTCCAGAACGATTTTAATATCATGGGCGGGGCAGAGGTCGTATTATCTCTCTAGGCGCTCGCAGAAAATATTCTTGGCCCGCTCGTCCTTGTCTTCCGTCGGGACATGGTAACAAATAAGGCTGATGTTGAAAGATTTGGCTTTTATACGGATTGTGGCTAGCCACCGAAGTAATGCTTGAGACAAGGCGTTGCAGTCTCCGACTAACCACAAATCCACAGCCAAATTCATGCCTCGTGTTATGACAGCTATAGTACAGTTCGTCACCGTTTGGTGTTGTAGTGACGCCATTCCCAGTCCATTGCACTTCCTGTAAGGCAGTAATATCTGCCTTGTACTTCTCTAATATATCCGCTAGCGCGTATACTGCACCTTCTCTATAAAGAGTGCGGACATTCCAGATGCAGATCCGCAAATCATGGTCCTTTTTTCGTTTGCGTGGGGGTGTCCGTTTTTACTATTCCTTTGATTCCATAGTAGTTCTCAGATTTCCGGGGGCGGGTTACTGACCCAGCGCCCCAACCGCATGGGTTTTGTGGGATTGCACACGTATCCCTCGTTGTGGCGAGCCGCTTATTCCAAGATCCGACGCTCGCCGCCAGCCGCCCATAACCTGGGAACAGACGCTGATGTTGGCCATTGGTTATTTGAACGCCCCAGTAACTCGCCTTGTCATCTCGAGTATCATTGATACTCAGTATTTGATTAAGAACCAGTGCCACCTGACTCCTCACTGAGACTCTCCTCTCGAAAATCGCTGACTGCCCGCGGCCGCATTTGCAGCTACTCCGCATAAAAACGGAGCTTTCCACCATCCGCAACCTGTGGACGCGCCCGGTAGCTTTCAGCTAAACTTCCCGTGATAACCATAGGCACCACACAAGTCGGGGCTCAAATTTCCAGACTGTGTGGCGCCCATAGTCATCCCGTATCGGCCGGGATGTAAAAATAATCATTTTATAAAATTCTGTATCAAAGTCAATATATTACAATTTGTTTGTTTGTGTGTTGCTAAGAAAGAGCTTACGCGAATTTCCTGTACATCTCTTGTTTGTGTACAAATCACAATTTTCAAGAAATGGCTTTAGATTTGAAAAAAGCTCTTTTATCCATGTTGGTCCAATTTGGAGTAATATTGCAATAATGAGATTCTATTCTTACCACTTCTCACGAAATATTTCATGAAAAATTCTCTTATGATTCTTCAGATTAATGGTGATTATCACAGAAATCGGTTTAGATTAAAATGTAGCTTCCATATACAGGTATCGCCTGATTTCCATGTTGAAGGCCTTTGCGAGCGCTTTCCTCATTCCTCCTCTATTATATACGTGGAAGTCAAATCTCTCTTCTTGACAAATAGAAAAAGCTTCAATTTCTCTTCTTGGACAACAAGACATTTAATTTTTTTATTTTTGAATTTTGCGGACAAAAGTGTATATAAAATACCAAACATAAATTGAGCCCGATTTTTTTTTGACAAAAATCCCCAAAATACCCATTTGGGATAAAGGTGATTCCAAAATCGGAATTTTTTGGTAAATTTGCTATACAGGCTACAAATATTGTTTGATGCAAAAAAAATGTTTGAAAGTGTTTTGGCGACATAGAGGGTAAGAAGACATTAGCCCGTACTAAGTTCGGTCGGGCTGAATCGCATATACCCTCCACCATGGATCATATTGTCAAGTTCTTTGAATGACCTTTTCAAATTTATAAGGGTAATATCAAGTTATTGACCGATATGGACCGTACTTGTCATGCACCCCTATTAGAAATCATAGAAAAATACCACCCGAATCAACCGTTTGGCGAGCGTCGTGCGAAGAACAAAAAATGTTTGTTTTTGTTGCTAAAGGGTGATTTTTTTGAGGTTAGGATTTTCATGCATTAGTATTTGACTGATCACGTGGGATTTCAGACATGGTGTCAAAGAGAAAGATGCTCAGTATGCTTTGACATTTCATCATGAATAGACTTACTAACGAGCAACGCTTGCAAATCATTGAATTTTATTACCAAAATCAGTGTTCGGTTCGAAATGTGTTCATTCACCGTAACGTTGCGTCCAACAGCATCTTTGAAAAAATACGGTCCAATGATTCCACCAGCGTACAAACCACACCAAACAGTGCATTTTTCGGGATGCATGGGCAGTTCTTGAACGGCTTCTAGTTGCTCTTCACTCCAAATGCGGCAATTTTGCTTATTTACGTAGCCATTCAACCAGAAATGAGCCTCATCGCTGAACAAAATTTGTCGATTCACTGAAAATGATTTCACTGAAAATGATTCACTGAAAATGATTTGCAAGCGTTGCTCGTTAGTAAGTCTATTCATGATGAAATGTCAAAGCATACTGAGCATCTTTCTCTTTGACACCATGTCTGAAATCCCACGTGATCTGTCAAATACTAATGCATGAAAATCCAAACCTCAAAAAAATCACCCTTTATTAGCAACGTTAGATTTGAATAAGGGAAGTAAGATTTGATTTGTTTTCTATTGCGCTTTGAAACAAGTCGGCTTAAAAAGCCCTGTTCAAATTCAGATGTGTGCTTTACAACTTACTCTAGTTGGGATGGTTGTAAAGCACCCATGATCCATTTGACATTTCTTTCTGATGATTTTTCTTGGTCGAAAATGAAATCGCGATAAAGGAAACCGGTCAAATGCTTCTAGCAACAAAACACTTTTTGCTGACTTTTAAATGTTTTTTTGTTCTACTATTCTTTGATCTTTGAATAGAAAGCATTAAACAATGGTCTAAAGCCAGACATTATCCTGCAATGGAATCTCAATAAAAAAAAATACCACCTCCAAAATTTCAGGCGAATCGAGAAGTACTTGCGCCCTCAAGAGGCTGAGAAAGTCAAATTGGGAAATTGGTTTATATGGCAGCTATATCAGGTTATATACCGATTTAGACTATACTTAGCACAGAAAGTCATACCAAAACGAAATATGCAAAATTTCAGCCGAGGTGGCCATGCTAAGAAACGCCTGGACAACCTAAGGCCTTGAAATTTTGCACCTCAGCTTTAACCATTTCAAATTTCAAAGTGTTATCTCTATCCATTCTCAAATCGCATATTTTTTACTAGTTTTTTTATACCCTCCACCATAAGATGGGGGGTATACTAATTTCGTCATTCTGTTTGTAACTACTCGAAATATTCGTCTGAGACCCCATAAAGTATATATATTCTTGATCGTCGTGACATTTTATGTCGATCTAGCCATGTCCGTCCGTCTGTCCGTCCGTCCGTCCGTCCGTCTGTCTGTCGAAAGCACGCTAACTTCCGAAGGAGTAAAGCTAGCCGCTTGAAATTTTGCACAAATACTTCTTATTAGTGTAGGTCGGTTGGTATTGTAAATGGGCCATATCGGTCCATGTTTTGATATAGCTGCCATATAAACCGATCTTGGGTCTTGACTTCTTGAGCCTCTAGAGTGCGCAATTCTTATCCGATTGGAATGAAATTTTGCATGACGTGTTTTGCTATGATATCCAACAACTGTGCCAAGTATGGTTCAAATCGGTCCATAACCTGATATAGCTGCCATATAAACCGATCTTGGATCTTGACTTCTTGACCCTCTAGCGTGCGCAATTCTTATCCGATCAGAATGAAATTTTGCACGACGTGTTTTGTTAAGATATCCAACAACTGTGCCAAGTATGGGTTGAATCGGTCCATAACCTGATATAGCTGCCATATAAACCGATCTTGGGTCTTGACTTCTTGAGCCTCTAGAGTGCGCAATTCTTATCCGATCAGAATGAAATTTTGCACGACGTGTTTTGTTAAGATATCCAACAACAGTGCCAAGTATGGTTCAAATCGGTCCATAACCTGATATAGCTACCATATAAACCGATCTTGGGTCTTGACTTCTTGACCCTCTAGAGGGCACAATTCTTATCCGATTTAAATGAATTTTTGCACGAAGTATTTCGTTATGATATCCAACAACTGTGCCAAGTATGGTTCAAATCGGTTCATAACCTGATATAGCTGTCATATAAACAAATCTGGGGATTTGATTTCGTGAGCTTCTAGAGGGCGCAATTCCTATCCGATTTGGCTGAAATTTTGCATGACGTATTTTATTTTTACTTTCAACAACTGTGTAAAATAAGGTTCAAATCGGTTCATAACCTGATATAGCTGCCATATAAACCGATCTGGGATCTTGACTTCTTGACCCTTAGAGGTCGCAATTATTATCCGATATGCCTGAAATTTTGTACGATGGATCCTCTCATGACCATCAACAAACGTGTTTATTATGGTCTGAATCGGTCTATAGACCGATACAGATCCCATATAAATCGTTCTCTCTATTTTACTTCGTGAGCCCCAATGGGCGCAATTCTTATACGAATTGGCTGAAATTTTACACAGGTCTCCAACATATAATTTAATTGTGGTCCGAACCGGACCATATCTTGATATCGTTTTAAAAGCAGAGAAACTCTTTTCTTATGTCCTTTTTTGCCTAAGAAGAGATGCCGGGAAAAGAACTCGACAAATGCGATCCATGGTGGAGGGTATATAAGATTCGGCCCGGCCGAACTTAGCACGCTTTTACTTGTTTTTTTTGATTCTATCCTACTGTGCGTCGTTATTATACAATCTATTCTACTACAACGTTAAAACCGAACCGAAAAAGAGGTTGCCAACTGACCACCATTTTGTTCCTGTCGCTATAATATTAAGTCCCAGAAATCTTTACGCTTCCGGGTGATATACATCTATATATCAAGAATATTTCTGTATCCAGTATCCGGCACGCTTCGGAATTCCATTCCAGTCTGTTCCTTATCCTGCAACTTGTTTTTGTATAATCTGCTTTATTGTCAGTATCTTGTATGCTCCTGTATTCTATTCCAATCCTGATTGTTCAAGTACCCTGTCTCAATTTCAGTATCCTGTATGCTCCAGTATCCTTTTCTAGTCTCTTCCTGTATAGATCGTTCCTTTTGCGTTTCCGTTATAACAGTTTTTGTACCCTCCACCATAGGATGGGAGTATACTAATTTCATCATTATATTTGTTGCACCTCGAAATATGCGTCCGAGATCCCATAAAGTATATATATTTTTGTTCGTCATGTCATTTTAAGTCGATCTAGCCATGGCCGCCCGTCTGTCCGTCCGTCCATCTGTGTTTCGAAAGCACGCTAAATTTCGAAGGAGTAAAGCTAGTCGCTTGAAATTTTGCACAAATACTTTTTATTAGGTTGGGATTGTAAATGGGCCAAATCAGTCCATGTTTTGATATAGCTGCCATATAAACCGATCTTGGGTCTTGACTTCTTGAGCCTCAAGAGGGCTCAATTCTTATCCGATTTGACTGAAATTTTGCAACAACTGTGTTAAGTATGATACAAATCGGTTCATAACCTAGAAAAGCTGCCATATAAACCGATCTTGAATCTTGAATTCTTGAGCCCATAGAGCGCGCAATTCTCATCGGATTTGGCTGAAATTTTGCATGAGGTGTTTTGTTATGACTTCCAATAACTGTCCGAAATATGGCGCAAATCGGTACATAACCTAATATAGCTGTCATATAAATCAATCTGGGATCTTGACTTCTTAAGCCTCTAGAGGGTGCAATTCTCATCCGATTTGGCAGACATTTTGTACAACAGCTTCTCTCATGACTTTCAACATACGTGTCTTATATGGTCTGAATCGATTAATAGCTTGATACAGCTCCCATATAAACCGATCTCCAGATTTTGCTTCATGAGCCCCTACAAGGCGCAATTCTTATCCGATAGAACTGAAATATTACACAATGACTTCTACAATGTTCAGCATTCATTTATGGTCCGAATCAGACAATAACTTGGTATAGCTCCAAAAGCACAACAGTTCTTGTTCAATATTCTTTGTTTGCCTAAAAAGGGATACTGCACATAGAACTCGACAAATGCGATCCATGGTGGAGGGTATATAAGATTCGGCCCGGCCGAACTTAGCACGCTCTTACTAGTTTTTGTTTGTTTCCTCGTTTATTACATTTTCTTCTGTAGTGTGCCTAAACTGCTCATTTTCCCGCTCCATAATAATAATGCTCCTGCCTCTTGAATATTTTAAACTTTTTATAACTCCCCAGAATCTTATATATATGGTGATTTTTTTTATATATAGGGTGATTTTTTTGAGGTTAGGATTTTCATGCATTAGTATTTGACAGATCACGTGGGATTTCAGACATGGTGTCAAAGAGATAGATGCTCAGTATGCTTTGACATTTCATCATGAATAGACTTACTAACGAGCAACGCTTGCAAATCATTGAATTTTATTACCAAAATCAGTGTTCGGTTCGAAATGTGTTCATTCACCGTAACGTTGCGTCCAACAGCATCTTTGAAAAAATACGGTCCAATGATTCCACCAGCGTACAAACCACACCAAACAGTGCATTTTTCGGGATGCATGGGCAGTTCTTGAACGGCTTCTGGTTGCTCTTCACTCCAAATGCGGCAATTTTGCTTATTTACGTAGCCATTCAACCAAGAATGAGCCTCATCGCTGAACGGTGAATGAACACATTTCGAACCGAACACTGATTTTGGTAATAAAATTCAATGATTTGCAAGCGTTGCTCGTCAGTAAGTCTATTCATGATGAAATGTCAAAGCATACTGAGCATCTTTCTCTTTGACACCATGTCTGAAATCCCACGTGATCTGTCAAATACTAATGCATGAAAATCCTAACCTCAAAAAAATCACCCTTTACAAAAAAAATCAATTTGTGTTTGTTTGTTTGTTTGTATGTTTGTGTGCCCCTTATAGACTCAGAAACGGCTGAACCGATTTTCTTGAAATTTTCACAGATGGTGCATGATGGTCCCGTGGTGAAAATAGGGTACTACATTTTTTGATATCTGAAGGGGGGCGGACCCTCCCCCTTATCCTAATTTTCAGAAATGCCAGATCTCGGAGATGGGTGGTGTGACTTAAGAGAAATTTTGTGTGCTCTCATATAGTACCCTAAAAATAAAAATTTGGTATCCAAATTTCGGATGGGGTACCTAGGAGGTCCGCCCCACCCTGAAACCTACCAAACATATATTTAGACCAATCACGGCAACATGGGACTCAAATGAAAGGTATTTAGGATAAGAAAACGTATCTGATATCTAATTGTCGGACCAAGTGTTAGGGGGACCACTCCAACTCCCAAAACATCCCTAAATCGGACATATTTATCGACCATGGCAATATGGGACTCAAATGAAAGGCATTTGCGAGTAGAATACGAATATAATATCCAAATGTGGAACCAAGTTTCTGGGGGTCCACCCCTTCCCCAAAACACCTCCCAAAAAGGACTATTTAATGACCATGGGAATATGGGGCTTAAATAAAAGGTATTTGAATGTAGAATTAGAATCTGATGTCCAAATATGGGACCAAGTGTTTGGGGGGCCGCCTCTCACCAAGAACATCCCCCAACGGGGACAAATTTACGACCATAGCAATATGGGGCTCAAATGAAAGGTCTTTGGGATAAAGCACGAATCTGATATCAATATTCCGGAAAAATGTCTATGGGGCCACCCCACCCCCACAACACTAGTAAGTATTTGCTGACTATTACAATATGAGGCTCAAATAAGAGGGTTTTTAGAGTGGAACACAAATCCGATATATACTATCAAGGCCAACTCACTGAGTGGCCGCCCATTCCCCCAAAACACCACCCAAGCCGATCATGTTTGCCGACTATGGAAATATGGGGTTCAAATTAAAGGTATGTGGGAGTAGACCACGTATCTGATATCAACATTAGAGACCAACTTTCCAGGGGACGTCCCACCACCATAACAACCACCAAATAGGACGTATTTGCTCACCAAGACAATTTGGGTCTTAAAGAGAGTGGAACTAAATATTTATAGCTTTTAGAGGCAATACCCCAATTTGATATCCAATTTTGAGGCCGAAGGCAATATGGGGCTCAAATAAATGATCAATAGATATATGAGAATAGAGCACGTTGCTGATATATTTTCCGGGCTCAGTCTTTGGGGGACCGCAAAACACCCCTAAATCGGGCATATTTACCGACCATGTCAATTTTGAGCATAAGTGAAAGGTATTGGGGGGTAGAGCAAGAATTGATACCCATTTTCGGGACCAATTTTCTGGGGATCTAGCCCTTTCCCAAAATACCCCACAAACAGCAACTTCTTAACTTACTCTCGCAATATGGGGATCAAATAAAGGTATTTGGGAGTAGAATACGAATTTGATATCCAAATGTAGGACCATGTATTAAGGGAATCACCCCTTTCCCTAAACACCCCCCAAAGGGGAAAAATTTTTCGACCATGCCAATATGTGGCTCAAATGAAAGGTATTTGAGATTAGAAAACGAATTTGATAACCTATTTGGGGCCATGTGTTTGGGGGACGCCTCATCCTGTAAAATCCTCTTAAGTCAATGGCAATATGGGGTTTAAATAAATGGTATTTGAGAGAAGAGCACGATGCTGATATTTTTTCAGGGTATCTGGGGGACCACCTCTGCCCCGAAAACACCACTAAACTAATGAAGTATTTTAAGAATGGAGTTCATCTTACAACTAAACTTAAATTCGTAGACCAATTAAGATCATATGGGATTCAGATAAAGGCACTTATATTGTTAAACTGTTAGTCAAGTTTACGTGGTATTTCACTAAAAGATCTTTAATTGTCGAAAATAAATATTCCAAGGAAACTTTTGTTCCATATAAAGTAAAAGAAGGCGCAGCGGAGCGGGCCCGGGTCAGCTAGTTTTAATATATATACCTGTTGACTGCATTCGTAACTCCATCACCTCGAAATTTTGTACATATCACCAAGACAAATGCTATGAATTTATAGGTAAATTTCGGTTCAGATTATTCAGATATAGCTCCTCTTTGTTTAGTTTTTCCGATTTACACTTATAAATGTGTAGTTACTACAAACTTCAACCGATTTGCACGAAAGTCGCTATGCAGTGTTTTATTACCATCGGCAGGCTCAGGTTTCAGATTAACGTATAAATCCCATATAAAGACGGTATCCGAAGTTGACTTATTGGGGTGTAATGACTTTAGTTTGAAACCAGTAATCGGTGCTCTACCCAAATCTGTACCGATTTTGATGAAATTTAGCAGAGGCTTTCAGATGGGTAATAAACCGTTCTATACCGCAGCTTTATATGCAACGGAAAATATTGTTTCCCGAATTATAGAAGATAGTGTAGCGAGGCGATTAGGTCAAGCTACTTGCAGCAATTCATATAATGTTATAGTAATGTTGTAGCATGTATGTATTGGTTTGCCCAAAAAGTAATTGCGGATTTTTCATATAGTCGGCGTTGACTTTTGGGCAACCCAATAGTATTGGCATTGATATAGTAGACATTTTGCCTGGGATGCAACTTTCAGTTGAAGTTGCCAATGCCAGTTGGTAAAAATGGTTTTATTCAGCAAACTCTTTTTATACCCTACACCACTACTGTTGTACAGGGTATTATAACATAGTGCATTTGTTTATAACACCCAGAAGGAAGAGAGCTAGACCCACTGAAAAGTATACCGATCGACTCACAATCAGTTTCTGATTCGATTTAGCTATACCCGTCTGTCTGTTCATGTTAATGTGTGTACTCCTTTTTTCCCGCAACGCAAACGATCTTCCATACCAGATAGTCCACAGCCAAATCATCATGTATGCTGATGATGTTCAATTGTTTCTTAGCTGTTCATTCAATGAAATTAGTGAATGCGTTATAAAACTTGACCAGGACTTTTCATGTGTTTATAAATGGGCCAAAGCAAATGGTTTATTTCTAAATCCTCAGAAATCGAAAAATATCCATTTGCATCTCCGATCATTGAGCTCGTCTCGAAAGAGAAACAAACAAAAACTGTAAAATTTAATGATCTTTGCCCTAACAGGCAAAAAGGATCGGCCAGGGTTCGAACCTGGGCACACGGAGCAACAGCGAGAGCCATTGCCGTTATCTTGGCGTTCGAAGCAATCATTACAACTTCCAACCGATGCCCAAAATCATGTGTAGTACGGAAGAAGTTTAATTTGTCACAGAAATTTGTCACTCTGCGAGACCTGGATGTCACTATAAATCGACAGAATATTGCGTCTATTGCGATGAATATAGGTGTAATTTTTTATATTATTCATTGACTTGGTTTCGAACTCTGTTAGCAAAGATTTTTCCAATTACTGGTCTAATCAATGGTTGTGAACAGTTTGCAAACTGCGATTCACTAAGTCAACGGAAATTGAATGTAGTTTTTAACAGCATTATTTAGTATGTCTATGGTATAAGAAGGCCACCGTGGCGCAGAGGTTAGCATGTCCGCCTTCGACACCGAACGCCTGGGTTCAAACCTCGGCGTGAACATCAGACACATTTTCAGCGGTGGTTATCCCCTTACTAATGCAGGCAACATTTGTGAGGTATCCTGCCATGTTAAAACTTCTCTACTAAGTGGTGTCGCTACGCGGCACGCCGTTCGGATTTGGCATAAAAAAGGAGGCCCCTTGTCTTTGACCTTAATCTGTAATCGGACTGCACTCGTTGATAAGAAAGCAGTATACCCTGTTCCTTAATGGAATGTTGATGGAAAATTTAGTAGTAGTATTAGTATGGTATAAGAAGAACTCAACATATTTTCCTCTTGGAAAATTCCTATATAAAAATCATTGTGAGACAAACACATAAATTTCTTTACGACAAATTAGTATTCGCCCGATCTAGAAGGGGTAGTAAACTTGTCCCTTTTCAAAGAAGGAGTCTAATATCTGAATGGCAATTTTGAACGATTATCATACGTCTTTGGAATAACCTTCCTCACGAGATCCAAAACATCAGCAATGCGTCAGACTTTAAGTAAAGACTTTTTATTTTTCTTCGTAATTAAATATTTAAAAATTGTATTTCTCTCGTTTCGTACATCGTTAACTCATTCTATAAAATAAAAATTAATTTCATTGGTTTTTACGACTTGTCTTATAAGCCTGCACTATAACTATTTTTTTATCCTTTTGTGTAGGCATTAGTTAATGGCACACCATGCAAAGTCACCCCATTGTATCATTGCTTCCACACTATGTTTGGTATTCCCATGCTCTACGATTCAAAGTGTGAGAGCAGTGCAAATACCGAGTGGAGAGTTAGTTTCACGCTTATTATTTACTCATCTTTTTATTAATTAGTTAATTAATTTGTTTATTAATGTATGTGTTTATTTATTAATTATTAAATTCATTTATTTATTATTTATTTATTAGTAAATTTAGTATACTATTTAGTTATTATTAAATTTATTTGAATACTAGCTGACCCGGGCCCGCTCCGCTGCGCCTTCTTTCACTTAATATGGATCATAATTTTCCTTGGAATAATTTTTTTCTACAATTAAAGAGCTTTTAGTGAAAACCATGCTACGAAAATAGTACAACGCTTGACTAACAGTTTAACAATATAAGTGCCTTTATCTGAATCCCATATGATCTTTATTGGTCTACGAATTTAAGTTTGGATGTAAGGTGTACTCCATTCTTAAAATACTTTATTTCAGCCCCATATTCTCAAGATATCTGATTTAGGGGTGTTTTCGGGGGGTGAGGTGGTCCCCCAGACACTTGGCCGTTAAAAATTTTTGCATCGTGCTCTTCTTTCAAATAACATTTATTTAAACCTCATATTGCGATGAAGCGTCCCCCAAACACATGGCCCCAAAATTCGTTTTTTAATCTCAAATACCTTTCATTTGAGGCACATATTGGCATGGTCGAAAAATGTTTACCCTTTCGAGTGTTTTTGGGAAGGGATGATGCCCTAAATACATTGTCCCACATTTGGATATTAAATCCCCATATTGCGATGGTCACTAAAGAATTGCTGTTTGTGGGGTATATTGGGGAAGGGGAGACCCCAGAAAATTGGTCCCGAAAGTGGGTATCAACTCTTGCTCTACCCCCCAATACCTTCCATTTAAGCTCCACATTGACATGGTCAGTAAATATGCCCGATTTAGGGGTGTTTTAGAGATTGGGGTGTTGCCCCAAACACTAAGCCGGGAAAATATATCAGCAACGTGCTCTATTCTCATATATCTATATATCTTTTATTTAAACCCCATATTGCCATTGGCATCAAAATTTGATATCAAATTCGTTTTCTAATCTCATTTAAACTCCTTATTCTAAAAGTCAAATATGTCCGGCTTGGGGTATTGGCCCTAAGACCCAAATTGTCGTGGTGAGCAAATACGTCCTATTTGGGGGTTGTTATGGTGTTGGGACGTCACCTAGAAGGTTGGTCCCTAATGTTGATAACAGATTCGTGGTCTACTCCCAATCCTCATATTGCAATAGTCAGCAAAAATTGTGTGTTGTGGGGGTGGGGAGGCCCCATAGGCACTTTTCTCGAATATTGATATCAGATTCGTGCTTTACTCCCAAAGACCTTTCATTTGAGCCCCATATTGCTACGTTGGTTTGCTATGATATTTGTCCCCTTTGGCGGATGTTTGTAGGGAGAGGCGGCGCTCCAAACACTTGGTCCCATATTTGGATATCATCTACACTCAAATACCTTTTATATAAGACCCATATTCCCATGGTCAGTAAATAAGTCCTGTTTGGGGGGTGTTTTGGGGAAGGCATCCTATACTACGTGCCAAAATTTCATTCCAATCGGATAAGAATTGCGCACTCTAGAGGCTCAAGAAGTCAAGACCCAAGATCGGTTTATATGGCAGCTATATCAGGTTGAACCATTCTTGGCACAGTTGTGGGATATCATAACAAAACACGTCGTGCAAAATTTCATTCCAATCGGATAAGAATTGCGCACTCTAGAGGCTCAAGAAGTCAAGACCCAAGATCGTTTTATATGGCAGCTATATCAAAACATGGACCGATACGGCCAAATTACAATACCAACCGACCTACACTAATAAGAAGTATTTGTGCAAAATTTCAAGCAGCTAGCTTTTGCTCCTTTGAAAGTTAGCGTGCTTTCGACAGACAGACGGACAGACGGATGGTCATGGCTAGATCGACATAAAATATCACGACGATCAAGAATATATTTACTTTATGGGGTCTCAGACGAATATTTAGAGTAGTTACAAACAGAATGACGAAATTAGTATACCACCCATCCTATAGTGGAGGGTATAAAAATTAAAATCGAACTACAAATGCCTTCATAAATTGCAAAATACAAAGCAGATCTTGGTCAAAATTGAAACAAAAAAATTAAATGTTGAATATTTCCAAACCCTGTGGAGATATTGTTTATCTCAAGCTGACTTTTTAGGGATTTTTGAGCACTATCCAGCAAAATTGTTCAAAATCGGACTACAAGTGAAGATTTGGCAGCCACAACAATTTTTCGGAGTATCGAGGTGAATAACTTTAGGGGCATGCCAAGAGGCGCCCGGACCATCTAGGGCCTTGAAATTTTGCAGACGAACTCGCTTCTCACCTCAGCTCAAACTATTCCAAAGAGATATCTCTACCCGTTCTCACGCAGCATATTTTTAATTAGTTTTTTTTCCATTTTCTCCCACTGTGTAACGGCTGATGCTGCCAGTGCTGTAATGTGTATGTGATTTGTCTGTTTGCGCTTTATTTTGGTCTTAAAATCGTATTGAGATTCCATGGCAGGATATTGTCCGGCTACAGATCATTTCGATCAATGCTTTCTATTCAAAGAATGCAATGTAAATTTTGCTTATTAACATTCCATTAAAGAACAGAGGTAAACTTCTCCATATCAGTCCGATTCAAGTTCAAGCTTAATGATAAAAGAATGGTGTGCCGAAGTGCTACAGCTCTTTATAATGCTGCCATACACTTTTTTCAAATGGCAAAGTTCCTCATACATTTCACCAGCATTAGGAAGGTGTAACCACCGCAGAAAATTTTTTGACATGTTTTCGCCTGGGGTTCAGCGTCATAGGCGGATATGATAACATTTGCGCAACGGTGGCCTCCGCATTTGATTTTATTCGGTCTATGCATTGATATTACTTCTATATAAATCGATCTCCTGATTTTTACTTTTCATTTTCGTTTGAAATATGTGAACTAACGATAGTATCGATACTACCGATATTTAATATTAGAAATATCGAATGTTGCGTTTCTCGATCGGTTGCCATCTCCATCCCATTTATAGATATGTGCGAAAAAATATAGGGACAACGGCTAGACAGAAAAATAAAGGATTCTAAAGCAATTAAAAGGAGAGCTAGATCGTAGGCAAATTGGATTGCAAAAATCCATTTCTCGTTGCGAAAATTTTAAGCATATGCTGTTGTTTTATTTGTTTGCCATTTTAAACAAAAAAAATAAATTTAACATTGGAAAAATAATGCGGACACTTCAGGCTTATAATGGAAAAACTTGAAAAGGAAGGCAAGACTTGTTCTAACAGGTAATAAGTTATTTTTCGATCTCTTGTGTTAAAAAGGGTTTGGATCACCCTTTGCATAGAATTGGTTCAGTTCTGGCTAGGCGAAACTGGTACAACTACCTACGAGGCGCTTAAATGAGTTACCAAAATCCATCTGAGTTGGGCGGACGCATTCCTCTTATTTGAATCATAACTATATTCCACAGATTTTCAATCGAATTTGAATTCGGAAACTTTAGGACCCACTCCAGGACAGATATATTATTGCTTATATACCAAGGTTGTCTACATAATAAGTGTGCTTGAAGCTACGTTCGGATTAGTCAAATATTTGAAACAACTTTTTTTTTACTATTCATATAAGACACAATTATTTGAAGCATTTTGTTTGTCCAAAAACAAATTAAACAGTGTTAACCATTGGAGGCCACAGTAGTGCAGAGGTTAGCATGTCCGCCAAGGACGCTGAACTCTTGGGTTCAAATCCTGGTGGGACCATCAGAAAAAAAATTTTAGCGGTGGTATCCCCTTCTCAACATTTGTGAGGTACTATGTCATGTAAAAACTTCTTTCCAAAGAGGTGTCACAGTGCGGCACGCCGTTCGGACTCGGCTATAAAATGGAGACGACTTATCATTGCGTTTAAGTTTAAATCGGACTGCACTATTTGATAGTTGAAAAGTTTGCCCCTGTTACTTAGTGGAATTTTCATGGGCAAAGTTTGCAACCTAACCTAACCTAACCATTAGATCAAAAAAGACTTTTTATTTGCCCTTCATTCGATTACTTGAAAAAATTTTGTTTCCTTGTTCGATTTCACAATAAAATGTGTTTGTCATGTGTTTTATGGGGTACTTCAGAAGCATTACATAAAGCCGGTAGAGGCATCCCTTGTCAATATAGAAGGTAGTCCTCTTGGAAGCTTCATTTTAAAAGGCATACGGTATTTCTAATAGAAGGGCGGCCTTGAAGCGCTGTTATCTCGCCTGATTAGTTTTTCCACTCGGATTTTTTTTTATGTAGCTCGTTGCTTGTTGCAAATGGGTTATTTGGTACAGATTGATTTTAGTTTATAATACAAAAAAAAATTTTAATACTTGAAAATTATTTCGTACCACAATTCTTTCAAACTGTTCACAAATTTAAGTTATTCAAAAAACGGATGCGAAGAGAGATAGACCCATTGGTAAGTATACCGATCGACTCAGAATCACTTTCTGATTCGATTTAGCTTTGTCTGTCTGTCTGTCCGTCCGTATGTCCGACTGTCCATGTTAATTTGTGTACAAAGTACAGGTCGCAGTTTTCATACGATCGTCTTCAAATTTGGTACAGGCATGTTTTTTGCCCTATAGACGAAACCTATTGAAATTGGAAAAAATCGGTTTAGATCTGGATATAGCTCCCATATATATGTTCGTCCGATTTTCAGTAATAATTCAATGAAATGGTCATTTATAAACCGATTCTCTAGAAATTTGGCAGGAAGGATTTTCTTATGACTCTCAATATTACTGGTGAATTTCATAGAAAACGGTTCAGATTTAGATATAGCTGTCATATATGTAATCGCCAGATTTTCACACCAAGAGCCACAGCAAGCGCATTGTTTGACCAATCTTGCCAAAATTTTGCACAACACTTTCCTCGACGACTACCACATTATCTGAGAAGTTTGCTCGAAATCGGTTTAGAATTAGATATAGCTCCCATATATATGTTCGTCAGATTTTTGATAATTTGCCCTAATGTGTCAACCGTAGTTTTTATAGTTTGAGAATATTTGCTCGCCGAGGTCCATCAAAATTGGATCAGAATTGGATATAGGTCCCACATTGTACTTATAGGGTAGGTGTAGGGTATTATATAGTCGGCACCGCCCGACTTTTGCCCTTCCTTACTGGTGTTTTTATTTAGCTAGGTCCAACTGTCTATCCATCCGTCTGTCCTTGTATTTTGAAATTGAAAAAAGAGGTTCATATTTGGATACAGCTCCCGTATATGTATGTACATGTACTTCCGATGATACTGCTATAATATCGTTATTTGTCAATCGATCCTCGCGAAATTAGGCACAAAGGGTTTCTTATATAAGTCTTCTGATCACTAGTAAACATCATAGGAATCGGTTCAAATTTAGATTTAGTTTCCAAGTGTCTTCCGATTTTCACTTCTAGAGCCTTTGCAAGAGCATTTATCAACCGACCTACTCCAAAATTTGAACAACCGATGCAATTCTTTAGCAATCCAATTTGGCTAAAATCTTGTATATGAAGTTTTGCTGTGTCTATCAACAACTGTGCCAAGTATGGTCCAAGTTGGTTCACAACCTGATATAGCTCCTATATAAACCGATCTCCCTTCTATACTTTTTGAGCCTTCAGAAAGCGTAATACTTTCCGATTTTACTGATACATGCAGTGTGACCTCTTCTTCTATGGTCTCAACATCCAAACTAGGCATGGACCGATTCGGTCTATAAACTGATATAGCTCCAATATACAATAACAGCAATTCTTATTAATTTTCGTTTGTTTGCCTAAAAACATATACCGTGCAAAGAACTTGGCAAATGCTATCCATAGTGGAGGGTATATAACATTCAGCCCGCCCGAACTTAGCACGCTTTTAATTGTTTTATTTAAATTATTAATTCATATTTTGAACATGAACATCAAAACATCAAAATTGGATAAAAAAAATTTTTTGAATTTAATTTTTTTTTTTTTTTTTGGTAGAACGATTTTTTGCCCTTGCTCGACTCCGATTCCGCAGCCCTGGTCAGCAGCAAGCAGCGTTGATTCTCATAAAAACTTTTAAGTTCTTTAGGCTTTAACAGAAGATTTGGGCACAGTGAAATATTAATAAAAAAAGCTTTCAAAATTAATTTTTGGAGTTTTTGATATTCTTTTAAGAAAATATTTTTACAATCAAAAGATTTTGAGAATAATCATTTTCTTAAGTGTAATGTAAGAAAAACTTATTTGAAATTTGATGAGTCAAATTACATGTTTACAAAAAAGTTCAAATTAGCTAAGCATGGAAATGTTGAATGATTTTTGTTAAATCCTATTAGTGAGCAGATTTTTTTCTATGAGAGCAAGTTTTATATTACACGGTGCGCCTGAAACAAGACTAAATAGGTTTACACGTAGAAAACTAAAGAAACAATAATTATGGATGAGAAAAATTTATTAATTTGTGGAGATGGATTTCAAATATCATGTGGCGCAAAACATTTTTTGCATGAGTTTGGGATAAACAAGTAAGAGCGTGCTATGTTCGCCCGGGCCGAATCTTATATACCCTACACCATGGATCGCATTTGTTGTGCAGTATCCCTTGTTAGGCAAACAAAGAATATTGAATAAGAACTTTTGTGCTATTGGAGCTATATCAAGTTATTGTCTGATTCGGACCATAAATGAATGCTGAACATTGTAGAAGTCATTGTGTAATATTTCAGTTCATTCGGATAAGTATTGCGCGTTGTAGGGGCTCAAGAAACAAAATCGGGAGATCGGTTTATATGGGAGCTGTATTAAGCTATTGATCGATTCAGACCATATTAAACACATATGTTGAAGGTCATGAGAGAAGCTGTTGTACAAAATTTCTGCCAAATCGGATGAGAATTGCGCCCTCTAGGGGCTCAAGAAGTCAAGATCCCTACTTCGCACAGTTATTGGAAGTCATAACAAAACACCTCATGCAAAATTTCAGCCAAATCCGATGAGAATTGCGCGCTCTATGGGCTCAAGAATTCAAGATTCAAGATCGGTTTATATGGCAGCTTTTCTAGGTTATGAACCGATTTGTATCATACTTAACACAGTTGTTGCAAAATTTCAGTCAAATCGGATAAGAATTGAGCCCTCTTGAGGCTCAAGAAGTCAAGACCCAAGATCGGTTTATATGGCAGCTATATCAAAACATGGACTGATTTGGCCCATTTACAATCCCAACCTAATAAAAAGTATTTGTGCAAAATTTCAAGCGACTAGCTTTACTCCTTCGAAATTTAGCGTGCTTTCGAAACACAGATGGACGGACGGACAGACGGGCGGCCATGGCTAGATCGACTTAAAATGACATGACGAACAAAAATATATATACTTTATGGGATCTCGGACGCATATTTCGAGGTGCAACAAATATAATGATGAAATTAGTATACTCCCATCCTATGGTGGAGGGTACAAAAACTGTTATAACGGAAACGCAAAAGGAACGATCTATACAGGAAGATACTAGAAAAGGATACTGGATCATACAGGATACTGAAATTGAAACAGGGTACTTGAACAAGCAGGATTGGTATAGAATACAGGAGCATACAAGATACTGTCAATAAAGCAGATTATACAAAAAACAGGTTGCAGGATAAGGAACAGACTGGAATAGAATTCCGAAGCGTGCCGGATACTGGATTGAAGCAGGATACAGAAGCAAATTGAATACTGAAGCGAACAGGATACAGAAACATTCTTGATATATAGATGAATATCAGCCGGCAGCGTAAAGATTTTTAGGACTTAATATTATAGCGACAGGAACAAAAGATTGGTCAGTTGGCAACCTCTTTTTATAGGGCTCGTTTTTATGTTGTAGTAGAATAGATTGTATAATAACGACGCACAGTAGGATACAATAAAAAAACAAGTAAAAGCGTGCTAAATTCGGCCAGGCCGAACTTTATATACCCTCCACCATGGATCGAATTTGTCGAGTTCTTTTCCCGGCATTTCTTCTTAGGCAAAACAGGATATAAGAAAATATTTGCTCTGCTATTAGAGCGATATCAAGATATGGTCCGGTTTGGACCACAATTAAATTATATGTTGGAGACTTATGTAAAATGTCAGCCAATTCGAATAAGAATTGCGCCCTCTAGAGGCTCAAGAAGTAAAATAGAGAGATCGATTTATATGGGAGCTGTATCGGGCTATACACCGATTCAGACCATAATAAACACGAATGTTGATGGTCATGAGAGAATCCGTCGTACAAAATTTCAGGCAAATCGGATAATAATTGCGACTTCTACAGGTTCAAGAAGTCAAGATCCCAGATCTGTTTATATGACAGCTATATCAGGTTATGAACCGATTTGAACCTCATTTGACACAGTAGTTGAAAGTAAGAATAAAATACGTCATGCAAAATCGGATAGGAATGGCGCCCTCTAGAAGCTCAAGAAGTCAAGTCCCCTTATCTGTTTATATGACAGCTATATCAGGTTATGAACAGATTTAAACCATAACAAAATATCATAACGATATCATAACAAAATACCACATGCCAAAATTCATTCAAATCGGATAAGAATTGCGCCCTCTAAAGGCTCAAAAAGTCAAGACCCAAGATCGGTTTATATGGCAGCTATATCAAAACATGGACCGATATGGCCCATTTACAATACCAACCGACCTACACTAATAAGAAGTATTTGTGCAAAATTTCAAGCGGCTAGCTTTACTCCTTCGGAAGTTAGCGTGCTTTCGACAGACAGGCGGACGGACGGACGAACGGACATGGCTAGATAGGCATAAAATGTCGCGACGATTAAGAATATATATACTTTATGGGGTCTCAGACGAATATTTCGAGTAGTTACAAACAGAATGACGAAATTAGTATACCCCCCATCTTATGGTGGAGGGTATAAACAGGTAAGGACAGCCTAAAACCGGGCGAAGCCGACCTTTTGACACCCACATTGGGTATGCAGGTTAAGTCGTCGAATCTAAAATTTGCTTAAATTTCAAATGTAGAATTTGACCAAAATCCGGACATATTGTGGGAGTTAAAGATAAAATCGTAGTAAAAGGCCTTAAAAGTAAAAATCGGTAGATACGTATGTATGGGCGCTATTTGTAAATCTGAACAGATTTCTATGAGAGAAACCTTGGTGACAAAATTTTGTGAGGATCGGTTAACAAATGACCATATTACTCCAATATAAATCAAAATCGGACAAAAATATATATGAGAGCTACATCTAAATCTTAACAGATTTTAACCAAAATCGGCATACATAGTTAAAATCGTCATTGTGCAAAATTAAGAGAAAATCTGTTACATTGACAAGGGCTCTAAAAGTGAAAATCGATGGGGGCTATATCTGAATATGAACCGATCTATGAAATTCAGCATCAATGTCGGGAGTCATATGGGAATCCCTTGTGCCAAATTTCATGTGAATCGATAAACAAATGACCACGTTGCAATATTAGCTATTACACGAGAGCTATATCCAAATTTGAACAGGTCTTGACCAAAATCCGCACTTTTGTGGCAGTCGCAGAAGAAAAAGTAGTGCAAAGTTTTGAGAAAATCGGTTGATACATGCACTTGCAAAGGCTCTAGAAGTTGAAATCGGGCGATAGATATATATGGGAGCTATATCTCTATCCGAACCTATTTCTACCAAATTCATCAGTAATGTCGAGACTCATAAGAGACTCCCTTGTGCCAAATTTCGTGAGAATCGGTTTACAAATGACGATACTATTGCAGTTTTAGTCCAAATCGGACGAACATCTGAACCGATTTCGACTAAACTCTATAGGTATTGTGGTAGTCGTAGAGGAAAGCGTTTTACGAAATTCTTTCAATATTGGTCAATAAATGTGCAGTGTCTCCAGAGGTTAAAATAGGTCGATATACATATATGGTAGCTATATCTTAATCTGAACCGATGATCTTATTCTTCAAAATTCATCAGTGATATTAAGAGTCATAAGAAAATCCTTCCTGCCAAATTTTTAGAGAATCGTTTAACAAATGAGCACTTTATTGCAATATTTCTCAAAATCCGACGAACTTATATATGGGAGCTTTATCTAAATCGATTTTCACTAAACATCTTAAATATTTACAAGATTGGTCAATAAATGAGCTTGCAGTGGCTCTGGAATCGGGCGATATGTATATATGAGAGCTATATCTACATCTGAACCGATTTCTATGAAATTCGGCAGTAATGTCGAAAGTAGAAAGAGAATCCTTCCTGCAAAATTTCGAGAGATTCGGTTTACAAATGACCAAATCATTGCAATATTAGTCCAAACCGGACGAACATATACATGGGAGCTATATCCAAATCTGAACCGATTTTTTTCCTATTTCAATAGGCTTTATTTCTAGGCCGAAAAACATGCCTGCAGCAAATTTAAAGAAGATCGGATGAAAATTGTGAACTGTACTTTGTACATAAATTAACATGGACAAACAAACAGGCGTACGGACGTACAGCCTGACGGACCTGGCAAAATCAAATCAGGGGGAAAGAAGGAGTAGTGTTTATTGTCTTCAATTTCTGAACGTCAATGTCGGTGGGAAAGACATTAGCCGGAAGTCGATTCCACATACGAATGGTTCGGGCGAAATATAAATTTTTTCGGTAATGCATGGTTCGGTCGACTGGCCAATCAATTACAAACGAGTGTACGTTCCTGGAAAGTCTTGTATCCTTGGTGAACATCCTAACGTCAGGGATAAGAAGACGAATATCTCTGAAACACACACCATGAAAATAACAAAATAGCAATACAACGCTACCCACATTCCGACGATGTTCAAGAGAAACAATAGAGTTGGATACCGTACTGTACCGTCGATAGGTATCGACGATTGTAGTGGGTCAGTGTATCGCTTGTGCGACAAGAAACAGCACTGCGTTTTCTGTGCGTTCAAGTCTATTCTATTCATTCTACCCCACTCGGAAATGGCCAACAAATACTGGGAGAACGTCTCATCCATAATGCGCCTCCTGTTCACAATTTCTTGAGGGCTGGGCCTATGGTCGAATGAATGTGAATGACACAGTCTACTGTCATCGGCAAATGAGTAGACTGAATTCGATTTGAGGATGGGCTGATCGTTAGCAACATTCCAATGCGCCGGGAAAACTCCCGCACGAAAAGTAAGGTTGAAAAGGTTGTATAACCGTTAATGGAATTCGGAAATGCAGCAAATTCGTTTTAAATTTTCATCATTCCAATCGAAATGGAAATCGAACAATGCCTTCGTAAAAGGCAAATTACAAAGCCGCCGTCGGCTAAATCATTTCAATACCAGACAAGAGAGGCTATTAAAAATTGACGGCGTCGAATTTTTATACCCTCCACCATAGGATGAGGGTATACTAATTTCGTCATTCTGTTTGTAACTACTCGAAATATTCGTCTGAGACCCCATAAAGTATATATATTCTTGATCGTCGCGACATTTTATGTCGATCTAGCCATGTCCGTCCGTCCGTCTGTAGAAAGCACGCAAACTTCCGAAGGAGTAAAGCTAGCCGCTTGAAATTTTGCACAAATACTTCTTATTAGTGTAGGTCGGTTGGTATTGTAAATGGACCATATGGGTCCATGTTTTGATATAGCTGCCATTTAAACCGATCTTGGGTCTTGACTTCTTGAGTCTCTAGAGGGCGCAAGTCTGGTCCGATTTGACTGAAATTATGCACGTGATATTTTGGTATCACTTCCAACAACTTCGCTAAATATGGTTTAAATAGGTTCATGTTTTGATATAGCTGCCAAATAAACCGATCTTGGGTCTTGACTTCTTGAGTCTTTAAGGAGCGCAATTCTTATCCGATTGGAATGAAATTTAGCACGACGTGTTTTGTTATGATATCCAACAACTGTGCCAGGTATGGTTCAAATCGGCTCATAACCTGATATAGCTGTCATATAAACAGATGTGGGGACTTGATTTCTTGAGCTTCTAGAGGGCGCAATGGCTATCCGATTTGGCTGAAATTTTTCATTACGTATTTTATTCTTACTGATACAGCTCCCATATAAATCGATCTCTCTATTTTACTTGTTGAGCCCCCTAAGGGCGCAATTCTTATTCGAATTGGATGACATTTTACACAGGTCTCCAACATATAATTTAATTGTGCTCCAAACCGGACCATATCTTGATATCGCTGTAATAGCAGAGAAAATCTTTTCTTATATCATTTTTTGCCTAAGAAAAGATGCCGGGAAAAGAACTCGACAAATGCGATCCATTTTGGAGGGTATATAAGATTCGGCCCGGCCGAATTTAGCACGCTTTTATTATTGTTCTTGTCATCGCACCAGAAGTTTTGTAGACCTTTATGCTTAAAATATTGACGCCATTATAAAATATTTGTGAAACAAATAAATAGTATGTTTTAATACAATTTGAGTGCGTAAAACCTGCTCAAATACTCGAAAGCGGTGAAAATGGAACTAGTACAAATTCTAAGGTAATTCTACATCAAAAATTTCCGAACAAAACCAGTAAAGAAAAGCAAAAGTCGGGCGAAGCCGACTATAAAATACCCTACACCACTGATTCTTCATTTTACTTTTAATCATAGAAACTGTTTTAATCTAGTCAAATTTTAATTTTGAAAACTTATTGAAAAATCAAGATTTTCTTACGATAAGACCTAAATTGTGGCTACTGTAGTCTTTAAAGCGTGTCTCAGGTACAATGTATACAGTTTGGCATCGATTTTATTCGGAACCGGACCGGAAGTTTTTTGGATAATCGATTTTCCCGGTTAATCGACTTAACAAATTTTGGGTATACAAATTTTGTCATTTCGTTTGCAACACTTCAAAATATCAATTTCCGACCCTATAAAGTATATATATTCTTGATCGTCGTAAAATCTAAGACTATCTAGCCCTGTCCGTCCGTCTGTCTGTTGAAATCATGCTACTACGATTTAAGGCCTTAGGCCCATTACATTCTTGTTATTTATTGTTAAGATCGGTCCATATTTGGATATAACTGTCATATACATACGATATACCGATTTTCCGGTTTACGTTCTTTGGCCCTTGAAAGATTCATTTTTTATACGATGAATTTGGTTAGGTTCAAAAGAGGGTGCAGGTATTAATCTGCCCCATGCCACTATAGACTGCCCCATACCACGTCAGTTATCGGCTTGTTGTGCGCTCTAAAAACTATAAAGTAACCTCTAAAAAGAAAATCTAAGTTAGGAATTCCCTGCTACTTACAAATTCCTTAATTGTTCTATATGCCACGCCCCTAAGTTGGTTCATGTCTGGTATTGTGTCCCCACCTAAGAGCTGGTACATGCCGTACACATGCTATCACTTGCCGCACCGATTTTACATAAGTGAGCTCGTAGTCTATGTGTCCCGTTATGATACCAATAGCTATACTGACCACCTCTTACTTCCATTCAGTAATAACCACGTCTTCTCACGATCTGGATCTCCCCATAGGATTTTCGCCGTCCTACCGACCGTTTTGCTCTTCAGGGTTTCATGCATTCATCGCCCACGCCCTTAACTCAGACTGCGTCGACCCGAAAGGCTTCGGGTTAACCAAGTTCGTTGACGACAGTCCTCTGGCCTTCACCGCCAATTCGTCTACCCTTTCATTTCCCCTTACTCCGTTATGGCCCGGCACCCAAACGATGCGTATTTTCCCATCCTCAGAGAAGGTGTTAATCTCCGTCTTACACTGCAAGACTGTTCGTGACCTTACCGTCCTGGTTGTTATTGCACTTATGACAATTTTAATGTCCGTAAAGATGTTCACAGTCGACGTCCTCGCGTCAGCACCACACCACCTCACACATTCATGATCGCCCGGATCTCCGCCTGCAGGGCCGTATTATGGTCGGGCAGCCTAAAACAGATCGCAGTCCCTGTGTTCTCAATGTAGACCCCAGGCCCACTCTGTCCGCTAACTTTAATCCATCGGTGTAACATGATCTTCCAGATGGCAATACTGTGTTCCGCCAATCCAAGAGTGTGCCTATGGCAGCAATAACTCGCACCCAACCTCAAGGTACATCCCAGGTATACAATCGGAAACCTCTTCCTTCTAGGTTTTCTATCATCGCTTCGATTATACAGCAATGGTGTGAGCTGCTCCCATCCTCAATCACTTCTCCATCGCATTAAGTCTCATAGCCACAGTGGCTGCCTCCGACTTAATCTGTGTGTCAATGGGTCTCCAGTGCCCAGTGGGCCTGGTCCTCATCGATCCGCCTATGCCAAGACAACACGTTTTCTGAACCTGTTGTATGGTCCTTATGTCGCACTTTCTCCATAGCAGTCCACCAAACTACTGAGGCGTAGATAAGTATAGGACTAATCACGCTCCTGTAGAGCCAGTGGACTATCCTAGGATTAAGGCCCCAGGACCGTCTACATAGTGCCCAAAATCTGTGAGCATTCTCAGTACGCTCTTGAAATTGATTCTTCCAATTCAGTTTCCTATCCAAGATCATACCTAAGTATTTGACCTTGTCAGATATCGAAATGGTTTCGTTCAGAAAACGTGGTGCTTTAAATTGGCCCACCTTCGTCTTTCACGTGAACTGGCATATTTCAGTCTTCTATGGATTAACATTGAGACCTCTGGGTCTAGCCCAGACATATGTCATACGCAAGACCCTTATCCCTTAGAAGTATTATAACATTGTCTGCATAGCAGACGTGTTCAAATCACTCTTCAGTTAGCATCCGTAATAGGTCATTTATGGTGGTCACCGATAGGAGTGGCGATAAAATGACACCCTGTGGCCTGTCTTGTGTCCCTTTCTCTTATATTTATGCACTGGTATTGGTATAAGGATTGGATCAGTGTGTCTGAATTTGGTACAAAGAGTTGTGTAAGACCCTTACATAACCTTCTTGAATATGGTGGAGATCGGACTATATTTAGATATAGCATATAAGAGTTCATTAATGGTGGCCGGCCGAACTTTATACACTGATAGAAAAATGACGGTACTTTGCCAATACCGCTTGGAATTATTTTGTTCGCCTCATTGGCAAAGATTTTAGGTACCATTTATTATCATTTCTATACCAGACAAGGGAGGTTATTAAAAATTGACGGCGTCACATTTTTATTCTTGTCATCGCACCAGAAGTTTTGTAGACTTTTATTCTTAAAAAATTTAGGCCATTATAAAATGTTTGTTAAACAAATAAATAATGTGTTTTAATACAATTTGAGTGCGTAAAAACCTGCTCAAACACTCGAAAGTGGTGAAAATGGAACTAGTACAAATTCTAAGGTCATTCTACATCAAAAACAAGATGGTATCTTGTGTTAAAAACGATGCTGTGTTTGTGTATTCATATAAAAATCCCTTTTGAGAATCAATGGATGTGGAATCAATTTCTGAATACAAAGAAATGAGGTTGGTCGCGGTGTAACATTACCTTTTGTAATTATTAACATAAATAATCGAAATAAAATTAAATTTTTAATATTTGTTTTTTTTTTTTTGGTTCAGTAGGGGTTGGAATAATCAATAACGGTTTCGTAATAAAAACCAATAATGGTCTTGTGCTAAAAGCTACAACAGATTAAAACCAATACTAGTTCGGAAATAAAACCAATACCAGCTCGGTAATAAGGCTAGTACCAAACGTTACTGATCAATTTATGTTTCATCTATACCATCCGGTGTTGTATTTTTACCATCCGGTGTTGCTTTACTATAAAAACCGTATGGTACCGAAATGCGCACATTTGGCATCAACTTTTCTCTGGGTATACTTTTTTATCTTTTTTATTCGAAACGGTCGGTAGGACGGCGAAAATTCTATGGAGGATCCAGATCGTGAGAAGAAGTGGCTATTACTGAAAGGATGTAAGAAGGAGGTCAGTATAGCTCTTGGTATCATAACGGGACACATAGGACTACGAGCTCACTTATGTAAAATCGGTGCGGCGATAGCATGTGTAGGGCGTGCGGGGAAGATGAAGAGACGTTGGAGTTTTTCCTTTGTCATTGCCCAGCTTTCGCGTCTAACTGATAGCGGCGCTTAGGTGGAGACACAATACCAGACATCAACCAACTTAGGGGCGTGGCATGGAAAACAATTAAGGATTTTGAAAGTAGCAGGGAATTCCTAACTTAGATTTGCCTTTTCGATGTTACTTTGTTTTAGTATTTAGAGGGCACAACAAGCCGATTTCTGGCTTAGGTGTATGTCCATAGTGGCATGGGGCGGATTAACATCCACATCCTGTTTTCAACCTAACCTAACCTACTTGTTTTAACATAGATACAGTTGAATTTCGATTAACCGGGCCTCTATCAACCGGTTGCATCTGCTATTCGGCTTGCTGTGCTTTTGGTTTTCGATCTCTATAAACCTTGGTTTACCTCTATTATCCGTGCTTCAATGATGGTCCATTTACTAACCATGCTTACCATTATTATCCGTGCACCACATACATGATTTTTATACCCACCACCGTAGGATAGGGGGTATATTAATTAAGTCTTTCCGCAACACATCGAAATATCAATTTCCGACCCTACAAGGTATATATGTTTCGGGTCGTCGTGAAATTCTAAGACGATTTAAAGATGTCCGTGTGTCTGCCCGTCTATTCGTATGTCCGTCCGTCTGTTGTAATCACTCTAGAGCCTTCAAAAATTGAGATATTGAGATGAAATTTGGCACAGATACGTATTTTTGATGCGCGCTGGTTAAGTTCTTGAACGGACCATATTTGGATATAGCTGCTATATAGACCGAATTGCTGATAAAGGGTCTAATGCCCATAAATGCTTTGTTTTTTATCCGATCTCGATGAAATTTGAACAGTGAGTAGTTTAAGGCTTCCCGACAACTGATTCGAATATGGATCAGATCGGACCATATTTTGATATAGCTACCATATAGACCGATCTCCCGATAAAGGGTCTGAAGGCCATAAAATTTGCAACAGCGGGTTATTTTAAGCCTCCCGACATTTGGCGTAAATATGGATCAGATCGGACTATATTAAGATATAGCTGCCATATAGACCGATCTCCCGATAAAGGGTCTGAAGGCCATAAAAGCTTTATTTATTACCCGATTTCGCTGAAATTTGAAGCAGTGAGTTTTTCTGAGCCTCACGATATCCGACCTTAATATGGTTCAGATCGGTTTATATTGGATATATCTGCCAAAAAGATCAAAATTTTGTTCTACAAAATTGAATGGTGACATATATATTACACCACTCAATGTCCGTGCCGAATTTGGGTGTTTAAGTTATCCAGTTTTCACCGGATTGTGACGAAATGGGATTTACATATATACCCGAGGTGGTGGGTATCCAAAGTTCGGCCCGGCCGAACTTAATGCCTTTTTACTTGTTTTATCTTAAATCCGGGGATTCCCCTTTTTATTTTTTTTGGGTAAAGTTGAGTTGAAATGGCTCAATTAAAAGAGAAAAAAGAGCACGTACAGTTAAGAAAATTCGGGAAAAATAAGAACTGATTAAATAGCATAATCCGTTGGTTTGTTTTCAGAAAAATAATGTGTAAGCAAACTAAGTTTTTAATAAAGAAGAAGGAAACAATGTTAAAACATGTCTCCAGAAGTGAATCTTATAAACCCAGCAGTAAGCCAAAGTCTACAAAAAATTGGCTTTCTTCCACCGAATTGCACATGCTTAATGCAAACTATGAACCAGGTTAATTCTGATGCTTCAAATATTGTAAATAAATCGCCCAAAAACGTTTGGCTTCAGACAGCAGACATGATTACGTAAAGTCTTTGAATTTTAAAACAGCTGCTATATCTTGAGACAATTTTAGTTATAAATCATGGAAACTCCGTATAGTATTAATAGAAATCAATAAAAATACATAAATATTGAAATTTTTGATATAGCTGCCATATAAACCGATCTCCCGATTTGACTTCTTGAGATTTTAGAGGGCGCTATTCTGATTCGATTTTACTGAAATTGTTCACATTGCGTTTTGTTTTAACTTCCAATAACTTTACAAAGTATGGTTCAAATCGGAACCTGAAAAGATGCCATATGGACCGATTTCTCGATTTAAAGTCATGGCCCCATAAAAGGCGCATTTATAATCCTATTTCACTGAAATTTGACACACAGACTTATGTTAGGCTTTTCGACATCAATGTGGTATATGGTTCTGATCAGATATAGCTCCAAAAAAAAACCAATACATTGTTATACACAACTCCCTGTGCCAAATTTCGGCGATATCGGACAATAAATGCGCCTTTTATGGGCCCAAAACCTTAAATCGAGAGATCGGTCTATATGGCAGCTATATATAAATATGCACCGATCTAGGCCAAATTGAAGAAATATGTTAAAGAGCCTATCACATTTCACTGTCCCAAATTTCTGCAAAATCGGGTAATAAATGTGTCTTTTATGGACCTAAGACCCTAAATCGGCGGATCGATCTATATGGCAGATATATCTAAATCTAGACCGATCTGGGTCAACTTAAGGATGGATGTCAAAGGGCCTAACACAACTCACTGTTCCAAATTTCAGCAAAATCGGATAATAAATATGGCTTTTATGGGCCTAAGACCCTAAATCGGAGGATCGGTCTATATGGGGGCTATATTAAGATATAGTCCGATATAGCCCACCTTCGAACTTAACCTGTTTATGGACAAAAAAGATTCTGTGCAAAGTTTCAGCTCAATATCTCTATTTTTAAAGACTGTAGCGTGATTTCAACAGACAGACGGACGGACATGGATCGTCCGTCGTGGACGATCGTATTAGATTTATACGCTGATTAAGAATATATATACTTTATAGGGACGGAAAAGGATATTTCGATGTGTTGCAAACGGAGTGACAAAATTAATATATCCACATACTTCGGCGGTGGGTATAAAAATAAAATATTAAAACAGCTAATTTCGAAGAAAAATGGAAAGTGTTTTTTAAAAATGGACGCGTTGCTGATGTTTTGGATATTGTGAGGAAGAATATTCCAAAGACGTATGGTACTCGTATAAAACTGCCATTCAGATTCTAAGTTTCTCTTTCCTATCCCTTCTAGATCGGGCAAATATCAATTTGTCGTAGAGGTATATAGGTGTTTGCTTCCAAATAATTTTATTTAAGAATAGAAGAGATCTAGTTCTAAGTAGATTGTCGAAGCTACAGTCATAAAGGGAAGTAGCCAGGTGAGAAACATGTTGAGTCCTTCTTATACTATAGACATACCTAATAATGCTGTTGAATACTACATTTTATATTCGTTGGCTTAGTGTATATCAGTTTGAAAAAAGTTAACACCCATAGATCAGACAAGGAATTAGATATGTCTTTGCTAACAGAATTCGTACTTCGATTGATGTTTAAGAGTGTGTTATCCACAGTGCAAGCAGCTTTGCATATGTCTGCCATGCAATAGCATTTATATGATTTAGCCAAGTTGATGAACTGTTAAAAATTACACCTAAATTCTTAGTACTAGACACAATGTCAATTTTCTGTTGATTTATAGTGATATTCAGGTCTCGCAAACTAAATCTTTTATTTTTGTGAATAACAATCACTTTCGATTTCTAGGGGTTCAGAAATAAACCATTTGCTGTAGCTCACTTTTAGACATGGGACAGGTCCTCGTTGAGTTTTGCAACGCATTCTCTAATATTATTAACAGAGCCGCTAAGGAATAAGTGAACGAATATCATCAGCATTAATAATGAATCACCTACGTACACTGACTGTTGCCGATTATTAAGATATGATTGAACCAATTTGATAGAAGTATCGCTAAAATTGAAAAACCTTCTGAGCTTCATATATAAGTTATGATGATCAACCGAGTCGAAAGCCTTGGAATGATCTAGTAGGACGAGAAAAGTAACATTGCCATCATCATTTTCGTCTCTAATTGATTCCGAAACTTCAACTAATGCAATAACGCAACTATGATGGAAACGAAACCCGAATTGTCTATCGGACAACAAAGATTCATGATGGATATATTCCGACATTTGTTTGTGCAAAATCTTCTCGAAAACTTTCGAGAGATAACATAATATAGAAATCGGATGGACATCATTATTCGATTTAGGGTTGGGGATTATCTTTGATCTTTTCCAAATAGACGGATATGCACTGGTGATTAGAATTGAATTAAAGAGATGAGTAAAATAAGGTAGAAGATAAAGAACTAATATTCTAATGAATATCGGGTGAATGTTATCAAGACCAATAGCATTTGAATTGACTGGTCTAAGACAATGTAAAACTTCGTCGTGCGATACACATCTAAACTCAAAACTGCATTCAACATTTGTGCTTTCCGAAAGCCTATTAGTGTCTTGGGAAAAAGTCTAAGGTCGGAATATTAACAAAAGTTTCATTCAATTCATTTATATCACCATGGTAATTAGAAATTGACTAGGATTTTCCAATCCCGATATCGTTTATAACCATCCACTTGCCTTTTGTGTCCAACGCCGAATAATATTTGGATGAATAATATCGTAATTTTGCATCACTAATGAATGCATTAACCTTATTTCTTGCCGTGCGGAATTCCTCATAAAGTTCAGGCGTTTTAAAAGGTTTCCACCTAGAGTGGGCTAGGTCCCTGTTACTAATAAAATTCCTAATAGTGGGATTTAACCAAGGCTTAGTATCCGAATTCTACATCTAAGTCCGAATGGGGACTGTTGCATCATAGAGACGTCCAATGTTATCTTGAAGAATGCTACATTTCTTATCGATGGATATAAGATCATATATCCCATTCCAATAGACTTCCTGAATCCTTTCATCTAATGCAGAATAGTCAAAAGTCGCGGCGCGAAAATTTCTCCATTGTCTTTGACATAGTGAAATTGTAAGCCAGATAAATGAAATCATGTCTTGAGAAACAAGGGGCTGATATTTGGTCATAGAGCGAAATATTAGAAATATTATTCACAAAGAACATATCCAATTAGATGCAGTTTTATTTTTGAAAATTTCATTTCAAATTTGTTCCAAAATTAACTTGTTTTATTTAAATAGTTTTTTTTGTCCTGTCTGACTATTTAGGTCCATGTTTATACTATGAAACTCATGCTTAACCTGGAAGAAAAGTCAGTAAACGGAAGAGTGTCGCATATTTGGACCTGCAACATAGCAATTGGCTTTATCCCTCGTTGAGTCACAAAGCAACAACTCATTTGGCTGTTTTCTATTGAAGTCTCATCGAAGCTAGATTTTTGGTATCCAAATACGTATAATGAATGGTTCGTTGTTTTTTGTTTTATTTATGGATAGATAACAAATAATGGTGTTGTGTGTGCAAATTGACCCACAGACATAAAATTGCACACATGTAAAATAATTTCAAGGATTAAAATTTACACACACTCACACAGGGAGACTTACGAAGTCCTTGTTTACAAAGGATATCTGAAGAGTAAACAGCGGCAGCAGCAGCATCAACAAAAATATCAACCTAAAGGGCAGACAATGAGCCAGAGCGGAGCCAATGCCTTGAATAAATGTATATCATTCAGAGCAGACACTGTTGCTTTCTTCCCCCTTACTCGGCTACCCCTCTCACTCCCACTACTCATTGGGGCAGGATTTACTCAATCAAGTCAACTCCAAAAGGCAAACGTCATTAAAATGAATGGTTTGATGATTATAATGTGAGGCAAAAGCAACCAAGACATCTCACCAAAGTATTTCGGATTTTTCCACAGCCCCCTCCCCTTCATTCCAGAGCTGTGGTTGTAATCGCCATGCATTGGGAGAGGGTGGGTGACACTTTGCTATTGACACTTGACAAGTGTTGTCACGTTGCCAAGGGAAATATGAAACAAGCAATGCCAGGACATCTCGACATTGGCTGGGCGGGGAAACCCGTCCTCATTTCATACCACTGAAACTGGAAAATGTTATTTTGTTTTCTTTTTTTCCACCGATGCCTTAGCACGTCTTAAAAAAAGCCTTGATGGCTAGCTGGCATAAGTTAAAGCTGTTATGTTTTTTTAATTCTATTCACAGCACAAGCTTTTCGCTTGTCAGAATTTTAAATAACCGCGGGTGATTTTTTCCCGTAGTCGTTGGATTTGTGCATTTAAGCGTTCCCTCAGAGGGGCAGAGCGGCAGCATCATTCAGTTAATAATGCTCCAGGTCAAAAATGAAGTGAATGATTAAATTTTATTTATAAACGCATTAGGTGAGAGAGATAGAGCGTAGAAAAACTTTGAATAACGAACCATTTATGCTAAGCATGTTTTATTAACTTCATAAGCAACTTGTGACGAGGTTGCCATCTTTGTGGTCCTTTGGGCACCCACACCGATTAAGACTGGATTTTCACCTATTACCCAAGCTCTTTTCTTTATCATCCGTGGAAGGAGAGGCCTTTTTGCCCAGAAGATGGATGAGTGAATGAGTGAAGTGATTCAATTAAATGTGTCAGCTTTACAAATACACAAAACAAATGCCGCCTTTTGAGTCCGCGGGACACATTTTAATCATCAATCAAGGTGGATTTCACAACATTACTCGTATGCGATTTCGGCTTTGGTATGTTAAGCAAATTGGAACACTAATCTGGAACATATATAAATATTTGTTTATATAAGGAATCCTTCTAGATCTCTGTCTTTTAAGCCCTCACACTGTATAAATGGATAACTAATAAATTTCAGCACTCATTCTGCAAGACAATACCTTTCAGACCAAATAAGAAGTGGAAACTGCGGAGGACATAACGGATCACGAAGGCCCTGAAAGACGACGAGTTGATTAAGGCTCAGAACAAATCCTGGGTTGATTTTTGCAGCTCCGTGGAGGATACATTCAGAGGTCAGAGAATGTATGGACAACGCCTAGTGGAAAAACACTGGAACTATCCGTTGACTCACACTGCCTGGGAATTTCTACAACGGAAGACGTGGCGCCAGAAGAGGTTGTTACTGGTATGCATGCGTCGGAAGTTATTGTGGAAATTGTATCAGAGTGGAAAAAAAAGTTTCGACTCTTTAATGTCGCCAGGCCCTGATGAAGTTTCACCGGGTTACACGCTGTGTCCGATAGAATGGTTCCTTGGCTTAAGGAGATACACTCTGCTTGTATCAGCATGTCGTATATACCTATGGGAAGGAGGGACACAAAGGTTATTTTCATTCCAAAAGCAAGAAAACCTTACCACACGAAGGAAAAAGATTTTCACCCTATTTATCTGTCATCATTTCTCCTGAAAACTCTTGAGAGTTTTATAGAAACATACCTTAAGGCAAAGATTCCTGGATACCATAGCAAGGGCAAGTCCACTGAAACAACCCTAGTCGCCTTCACAGAAGTTTCCCTCACTGGCAAGCAACATACAATAGTAGCATTTCTCGACATCGAAGGTGCTTTCAGTAATGTAAAACCGATAAAAAAAGATAAATCCCCACCATTGTAAGGCCGCTGCGGCGGCAATAAATATCCTCCTGATAGCAGGGGGATTTGACGTGGTTCTTATCCAGGAACCATGGGTGTGTGGAGGAATAGTTCGTGGACTAAGAATTCCGTGATTTAAACCACTCAAGGGTACGGGGAATGGGAGACACAGAGCCTGTATTCTTGCAAAGAGAAGTCTAAATGTTTTTCTTCTTCCGTCGCTAGGCACTGTGAATTTAGTAGTAGCCAGCCTTGAAATAAACAAGTCCCATTAATGGCTGGCTTCCCTATATATGGCATACAATTCGGAGATGCCGTCTTCAAACCTTAAGTCGTTGGTTGAATCCGCTTCTGTAGGTAAGCAGAGCCTCATTGTAGGAGGTGATTCTAATGCACATCACCAGATATGGGGAAATTCGGATGTCAACGAAAGGGGTGAGCTGCTTATCGAATATATAAAAAGTTGCAATCTGTAAAATATTTATCCCATTTGTAATAAAAGGGATAAACCGACCTTTATTACCAGGAACAGGCAGGAGGTACTAGATATTACATTTGTATCGGAAGTGGAAGAATATTCGACTGGGATGTGTTGGATGACCACTGCTTCTCTGATTATTGTTATATTAGTTTTAGCCTTGGAAAAAATACTGCGGAAGTGATCCCTCGGATAAACAGAAGAAAGGCGGATGGGGATAAATTTCGGCACAAATTCTGCACCACTATCCCTTCTAGACCAGAAAACGAAGTAGAAACGGCGGAGGATATAGACATAGTGGTCAAGCGGATCACGAAGGCCGTGAATGACTCGCTTGTGTCAGCATGTTCTAGTGCCAAGCAAAAGGGGAAACAGCAACCGCCATGGTGGACCCCAGAGCGGGCTGGTCTAAAGAAAAACTGCAGAAAACCCTTCAGAAGAGCAAAAGCTACAAGAACACCTCACGATTAGCACATTTATAAGCTCCTCCGTGGAGGAAACATCTGAGGCCTATAGGCTAAGCAAGATTCTGTCGTCGATACCTATTACGGTGGGTTATATTCAGAAGAACTTGAACTACTCGTTGATACAAATTCCCCGGGAAATCCTTCAACGGACAATGTGGCACCAGAAAGGTTGTTACTGGTATGCATTCGTCGGAGGTTATTCGAAAAATTGTGTCTGAGCCGAAAATCTATTGGGCGATAAAATGTTTCGACTCCCTTAAGTCGCCAGGCTGTGATGATGTTTCATCGCTTGAATTACAAGCTGTGTCTGATAGAATGGTTCCCTGGCTTAGGGAGATATACTCTGCTTATATCAGAATGTCATATATACCAGTGGGATAGAGGGACACGAAGGTTATTTTCACTCCGAAAGCAGGAAAATCCTACCACACGAAGGCGTATGATTTTCTTCCTATTGGTCTGTCATCCTTTATGCTGAAGACTCTTGATAGGTTGATAGGAATATATCTTACGGCAAAGATCTCTTGAGATCACCTGTCTTTACAGCAGCATGCATATAGTGAAAGCAATCCACTCAAATCCTTCACGACCTAGTCGGCTACATACGGGGTTCTCTCGCTGTCAAGGTAATACAAGGTAGCATTTCTTGACGTTGAATGTAAAACCGACGTCAATAATAAAGAGTTGGAGTTTCTAGGCATCAACGCTACCGTAAGAAAGTTAATTAATAAATTACTTACTAAAAGATGCGATACGGCAGTCTTGGGATCTGTGGATCTAAAAAGATTGGTCAGCAGAGGAACATCTCAACGAGGTGTACTGTTTCCTCTACTTTGGAATATACGCATTAACAATATATTGGGTTGCCCAAAAAGTAATTGCGGATTTTTTAAAAGAAAGTAAATGCATTTTTAATAAAACTTAGAATGAACTTTAATTAAATATACTTTTTTTACACTTTTTTTCTAAAGCAAGCTAAAAGTAACAGCTGATAACTGACAGAAGAAAGAATGCAATTACAGAGTCACAAGCTGGGAAAAAATTTGTCAACGCCGACTATATGAAAAATCCGCAATTACTTTTTGGGCAACCCAATATTATTGTCTCTGGAAGAAAAAAGGGTAGAAGTGGTCGCGTATGGTGATGACGTGGCAATTGCGGTTATGGGAAAGTTTCCCAGCACTCTAAGAGATATTCTTTAGCAAGCTCCACGTGCAACAGCGAAGGGGCTACCAAAAGTAGTCTGTGTATAAATCCGTGCAAGACAGAAGTGGACTTCAAAATTCCACCTACTGCTCAATACTTAACCAGATCCAAAGGATGGCTTGTTTGTGCATCACAGCCGCACTGAGGACGACACCATCTGATGCACTGAATTTAATACTACATCTTTCCAGGCAGTGTGGATGACATCCTACCTGAGCCGCTTTTTGATAAATAGTACTGTACCACTATTCCTGATAGAACCGATAGGAACTATGATATCCCTGATAACAGAAGTTACATAGACTTCTATACGGATGGTTCCAAACTAAATGACCAGGTGGGCTTTAGGGTGTACTTTAACAATCTAGAACTGGTCATATCGAAAAGGTTGCCCGACCACTGCAGTGTGTATCAAGCGGAGATCCCCGTAATTAAGGAAGTGGTGGAATGGCTAAGATATAATGCCATAACGACGATTGGCATAAATATCTTCTCAGACAGCCAGGCAGTCATTAAATACATGGAGAACGTATTTCTGAACACAAAAACAGCTCATGACTGTCGCAGATCTCTCAACGAGATGTCTGATCAGTTCAAAATTCACCTGTTCTGGGTGCCGGGACACAGAGATATCCCAGGGTATTGTAAAGCGGACGAGCTTTCGAGTCTAGGAACTACCCTACACATTTAATTGGCTACGATATAACATTTGTTCCACTAGCCGAACGTAGAATAGCGTTCCAAGCGGCCCGATCCCCTGCGCTCATTTTAAAATCTCTGACACCAAATTTCGAGGTGTCTCCCACCACTTGATCTTTCCATCGGGCTTTTGGTCTTCCCGGTTTTCGTGTATGACCGTGTTTGCCTTCAAAATACTTCTTTGCTGGAGCTTCTTCATCCATTCTGACAACATGACCTAGCCAACGCAGCCATTGTATTTAGATTTTGTATGCCTCTAGCGACATCGAAGCTAAGTTTTTAGGACCAGGCCCGAAGGACAACGAATGATAGATGGTCACAAAGAGAGGGCTGTGAGCATTCCAAAACTATGTGGTCTAATCTAGACTTGGCTATAACAGACGTCTCAGTCATTGTGTCAATCATGTCACTGTCTAATCGGATAACATGCTGACAGTCTGAAGGTTGTGAGGACATTTTACGTATGTGTCCCGCACCACCAGTCAGAAGGAGTTCCGCTTAAGATTCTCATTTCTTTGAGAACCTCTCTGATTTAGCAGGTGTGAACATTCGCAAGTTATTGGGTTTTTAAAGCGATCTGGGTGGTTCAACGGTAGGAACTAGAAGGCATCTTCCTCCTTCTGTTCCTGTGGTATTACAATGGACGCAAACGTCTTAATGACTCTGATGGCAGACTGCCACTTAACCTAACCAAATGTAAAACCGACGTCAATCATGAAGGAGTTGGACTTTCTTGGCGCCGACCGTACCGCAAGTAAGTTTATTAATAGATTACTTACTAAAAGATGCATTTCGGCAGGCTTGAGATCTGTGGTTTTAAAAAAATGGGACAGCAGAGGGACTCCTCAATAGGTGTTCTGTCTCCTCTAATTTGGTATATATCAATATTTTATTGTCTTTGAAAGAAAAGAAAAGGGTGTAAAAGTGGTCGCGTATGATGATAACGTGGCGATTGCGGTCAGGGAAAATTTTCCAAGCGCTTTTAGAGATATACTTCGGGAAGGTCTACGTGCGACATCGAAGTGGGCTACCGAAAGTGCTCTAGTCGTAAATCCGAGAAAGGCAAAATATTTCTTTTTAGCGAGAGATACAAGTTACTTACAGTTATACCTGCGCCTTGGGAGGGGAGAATGTTCCAATTACTGGGAGGAGAGAATGTTCCATTTACGCAAAATACCTGGGTGTTCTGTTGATCAGGAAATTGAACTTCAAGAATGGCAACTCTTGCCCTTTACACCTACATGCACTGGGTATATACTGCAGTTGTCAGACCTATAACGCTATATGCTTATTGTTGTTTCAGCCACATTTTTGTTTGGAGGTTGCGATCCTCGTCAAGCTCCTGTAAGAAATATCGTTTCGGTACAAAAGACCGATCGTGCCCGAAAAGGACGAAACTCGCTTTGCCAGATGCTCTATGCTGTTGTGGTCTGGTGGACGGCGCTTCAAAAGTCCGAAGTACTCTGCGGATCAAACGCATGACTTGTTTTTGCATCACAGCCGCACTGGAGACGACAGCACCAGAGTGCACTGAATATAATCCTACGCCTAATGTCTCTGGACATTGTGGCTAGACAAATTGCTGCAACCACTGCTGTGAGGCAGTCAAAGATGGAATGTCCGAACTCTTTATAGAGAAGATGCAGTATACGCACTAGCGCATGCACTAGAGAAGTTCAAGACAAATATATATGAACCGAGAATGGCGCCCCAACTACATACTCAGTGAAATTTGTTAGTAAGAACAGCAAAATGCTTGCTGTAACAGCAGAAATTCTGGTGAAAATTGACGAACAGTATTTTGTTGTTAAAACAGCAACTATTTTCCGCTGTTTTAAAACTTTAAAAAGTTAAAAAAAGCTCAAAAGTTTCACAACTATTTTAAAATTTTTTATATTCTTTCTAATATTTAAATTCTACATGCATATATAGCAAAAGTCTTTCCAATTTGCTAATTTTTTAGCGGATTTGAAGAACAGCAGACAATATAACTACTACTTTTACCAAGGATATTTTCTACGAGTGCCTAGAGAGAGAATACGGCCGCTGCCCCGCCCATGATATTAAAATCGTTCTGGAAGTTTTTAATGCGAAGATAGGGAAGGAAAACATCTTTGGTCCAATAGTCGAAAAATTCAGCCTCCACGAGATAACACCCGATAATGAGTTGAGGCTAATAGGCAAAGACATAAAAAACTTCACAAAACCACATGGCTGTCGCCCGATCAAAACACGAGAAACCAAATTAATCACGTTGTGATAGATCGAAGGCATTCATCCAGCGTGTTAGGTGTACGATCGATCCGTGGAGCGAATATAGATCCGGATCATTACTTTGTTGCAGCAAAGGTTCGCAGCCGTTTGAACATGGCGAGGAAAGTACGATCTGACACTGCACGGAAGCCGGACATTGAAAAGCTGCAGACACAACAAATGGCAGCGGCATACTCCACTCGACTGACCCAACTGCTTGATGAAAGCACTCCTTGTTCCGATGATATAATGATGCAGTGGCAAACCATAGCCCACTCCATGGAAAATGCCGGGAAATCCGTACTTGGGTACCGGAAGCCTCCCCAAGAAACCCATGGTACGACAAAGAGTGTCGAGTTCCTATTGAAGCCAAGAATGCGGCATATAGAACAACCTTGCAACCAGTACCAAAGCGACAGATGAAGGGGAGGTATCGGGAGAAAAGAAGAGAGGAGAAACGTCTTTTCCGCAGATGAAAAAGGAAATGGAAAGGCGTGAGTGTGAGCGAATTGAAATATACAAGGGTCTGAAATTCTACTAAAGAATTTAACATCAAAACGATGGCTATGTTGCAGGCACATCCTCCTGGAGAGACAAAGTGGGAAATCTGGTAACTGGCACATATAGCATGCTGAGGATATGGAAAGAACATTTTACCCAACTGTTAGTGTCCGACGATGGCGGCGAAGAGGATGTCGCAGAACAAATCCCTAATGATGGTATAGAATGTTTGCCTCCTAGTCAGAATGAGAACAACAATACAGCAGTAGCCGACGGGTTACCCGTTGAACTATTTAAGACCGGAGGCGACGCGCTGATAAGGTGTATGCATCATATTTTCTGCTCGATCTAACTTGAAGAGCGCATACTCGATTATTGGAACCTCAGCATACTATGCCCCGTACCTACTCACACTCCGCATTGTGAATGTGCCAATTACAGAAGAATAAGCCTACTCCCCATCGCATACACGATATTCTCGAGCGTACTGTGTAAAAGATTAAAACCTAAAGTCAATGAGATAATTCGGTGCTATCAATGCGGCTTTAGACCGGATAAATCCACCATCGACCAGATATTCAGACTGCGCCAAATCTTGGAAAAGTCCGAAAAGGACAAATCAACACCTACTATCTCTTTGTTGACTACAAAGCGGCTTTCGATACCCCTATATGTTGAAAGATATTTCAACATACCAAAGAATACCAAAGATGAGTTTGGTATTCCTGTAAAATTAATAAGACTCTGCAGGATGACAATTGCTGATGCACGTTCCTCAATAAGAATAGGAAAGAATCTCTCCGAACCATTCAATACCAAATTTCAACCAGCCTATCGTGTGATCTCTTTAATATCTTGCTGGAGAAGATTATGCGAGATATACGAAATAAGTGGAGAGTAGAACACGATTATGGTATTAAAAATTTGGCTAAACGTAAGCAGGCGCCGCAATCAAAACTCCCCCAACAGGCATATTGTTCATACGTTCATCTTACCCAAAACGGTCGATCAATCATATTGATCCGTCAGACTTTGTTCGTTTCAAATGAAAGGCATTTGGAAGTAAAGTAAGTACCTACCTCTTAATTTGGGGCCTAGAAGCAATGTAGGCCGCCATATCCCTTGAACTATCATGATTCGATCAGCGTCATAGGTGGACATGCTAACCTCTGCGCCATGGTGACTTCCGCAGGAATAGCAAGGATATATCTCACATATCAATCAGTTCTGTGTTAAAAGGTTTTAAATTGTTTTTTTACTGTATTTATATATTTTCTTTCTTTTGAAGATATTGTAAATCAATTTCTATAATATAATTAGTGTACCCTGTACCACTACTATGACTGTAATAAAATGTGTGGTTCAATTCAGAAATTCCTCCTGCTTTTTTTTTTTGTAATTAAGGTGGAGATCTAAGACAAACGCTACGAATTTTAGTAAAAATCGGTAAAGATTTAGATATAGCTCCCATCTTCTCGTGATTTTTCCAACATCTTCTAACTCGAGATTTGCTATCTATTCGAAGAATAGCATAGCAAAGAAAGCAAGTAAAAGCGTGCTAAGTTCGGCCGGGCCGAATCTTATATACCCTCCACCATGGATCGCATTTGTCGAGTTCTTTTCCCGGCATCTCTTCTTAGGCAAAAAAGGACATAAGAAAAGAGTTGCTCTGCTATTAAAACGATATCAAGATATGGTCCGGTTCGGACCACAATTAAATTATATGTTGGAGACCTGTGTAAAATTTCAGCCAATTCGTATAAGAATTGCGCCCATTGGGGCTCACGAAGTAAAATAGAGAGAACGATTTATATGGGATCTGTATCGGTCTATAGACCGATTCAGACCATAACAAACACGTTTGTTGATGGTCATGAGAGGATCCATCGTACAAAATTTCAGGCATATCGGATAATAATTGCGACCTCTAAGGGTCAAGAAGTCAAGATCCCAGATCGGTTTATATGGCAGCTATATCAGGTTATGAACCGATTTGAACCTTATTTTACACAGTTGTTGAAAGTAAAAATAAAATACGTCATGCAAAATTTCAGCCAAATCGGATAGGAATTGCGCCCTCTAGAAGCTCAAGAAATCAAATCCCCAGATTTGTTTATATGACAGCTATATCAGGTTATGAACCGATTTGAACCATACTTGGCGCAGTTGTTAGATATCATAACGAAATACTTCGTGCAAAAATTCATTTAAATCGGATAAGAATTGTGCCCTCTAGAGGGTCAAGAAGTCAAGACCCAAGATCGGTTTATATGGTAGCTATATCAGGTTATGGACCGATTTGAACCATACTTGGCACTGTTGTTGGATATAATAAGAAAACACGTCGTGCAAAATTTCATTTCAATCGTATAAGAATTGCGCACTCTAGAGGCTCAAGAAGTCAAGACCCAAGATCGGTTTATATGGCAGCTATATCAGGTTATGGACCGATTTGAACCATACTTGGCACAGTTGTTGGATATCATAGCAAAACACGTCATGCAAAATTTCATTCCAATCGGATAAGAATTGCGCACTCTAGAGGCTCAAGAAGTCAAGACCCAAGATCGGTTTATATGGCAGCTATATCAAAACATGGACCGATATGGCCCATTTACAATACCAACCGACCTACACTAATAAGAAGTATTTGTGCAAAATTTCAAGCGGCTAGCTTTACTCCTTCGGAAGTTAGCGTGCTTTCGACAGACAGACGGACGGACGGACGGACAGACGGACGGACATGGCTAGATCGACATAAAATGTCACGACGATCAAGAATATATATACTTTATGGGGTCTCAGACGAATATTTCGAGTAGTTACAAACAGAATGACGAAATTAGTATACCCCCCATCTTATGGTGGAGGGTATAAAAAGACGAAAGAAAGTTGAGCAAGTAAGTGTTATTATTCAAAACACTTTGTCTGGCTTGGTGGATCATGATTTCTGATACCCCATGTACCTTTATCAACACCTTTGTCAAATTTATTAAGACTATTGTCTTCGGACACTTGAAATAAGGCGTTTTATGTTAAGATCATTATTAATCATTAAATCGGTTCTTCATTTCTGACAGCCGAGATAACATTTAATGTCTCTCTCGGAAAACTAGTTGTCACTCGCGAAAACTTATTACGGGATTAGTAATCCATTGAAGTCCTTATGTTCTTAGGAATCGTTGTTCTTATTTATTTGCCTCTCACATGGTCTCTGGCACTTAATATACAACTCTCTCTGGAGTCCAGCAGAACTTTTCCTATTGCTTAGATCGATTGATCATCTGCCACCTATTCTACAACTCCCTCTGCGGACCAGTAGAACACTGCTAATGAACGGCTATGTTGTTATTATGTATTTGGAAATCACTGTTTAGCTGACCCGGGCCCGCTGTTACTAGCTGACCCGGGCCCGCTCCGCTGCGCCTTCTTTTACCTTATATGGAACAAAAGTTTCCTTGGAATATTTATTTTCGACATTTAAAGATCTTTTAGTGAAATACCATTCTAACTTGACTAACAGTTTAACAATATAAGTGCCTTTATCTGATCATAATTGGTCTACGAATTTAAGTTTAGTTGTAAGATGAACTCCATTCTTAAAATACTTCATTTCAGCCCAATATTCTCGTGATCTCTGATTTAGTGGTGTTTTCGGGGCAGAGGTGGTCCCCCAGATACCCTGAAATCAGCATCGTGCTCTTCTCTCAAATACCATTTATTTATACCCCATATTGCCATTGACGTCCCCCTAACACATAGCCCCACAATAGGTTATCAAATTCGTTTTCTAATCTCAAATATCTTTCATTTGAGCCACATATTGGCATGGTGGAAAAAATGTTTCCCTTTGGGGGTGTTTTGGGAAAGGGATGATGCCCAAAATACATGGCCCTACATTTGGATATAAAATTCGTATTCTACTCCCAAATACCTTTATTTGAGACCCATATTGCGATGGTCACTAAAAAATTGCTGTTTGTGGGGTATTTTGGGAAAGGAGTAGACCCCCAGAAAATTGGTCACGAAAATGGGTTTCTCTTGCTCTACCCCCAATACCTTTCATTTAAGCTCCACATTGACATGGTCGGTAATTATGCTCGATTTAGGGGTGTTTTGGGGATTGGAGTGGTCTCCCCAAACACTAAGCCCGGAAAATATATTAGCATCGTACTCTATTCTCATATATCTATATATCATTTATTTGAAACCCATATTGTTGTGTTTGGTCTAAATATATGTTTGCTAGGTTTTTGGGTGGGGCAGCCCCCTAGATACCCCATCCGAAATTTGGATACCAAATTTTTATTTTTAGGGTACTATATGAGAGCACACAAAATTTCGCTTAAATCGCAATACCCTTCTCCGAGATCTGGCGTTTCTGAAAATTAGGGAAAGGGGGAGGGTCCGCTCCCCCTTCAGTTATCAAAAAATTTAGTACCCTATTTTCACCACGGAGTCATTATGCGCCATCTGTGAAAACTTCAAGAAAATCGGTTCAGCCCTTTCTGAGTCTATAAGGAACACACAAACAAACAAACCTACAAACAAACACAAATTGATTTTAATATAAAGGGTGATTTTTTTGAGGTTAGGATTTTCATGCATTAGTATTTGACAGATCACGTGGGATTTCAGACATGGTGTCAAAGAGAAAGATGCTCAGTATGCTTTGACATTTCATCATGAATAGACTTACTAACGAGCAACGCTTGCAAATCATTGAATTTTATTACCAAAATCAGTGTTCGGTTCGAAATGTGTTCATTCACCGTTCAGCGATGAGGCTCATTTCTGGTTGAATGGCTACGTAAATAAGCAAAATTGCCGCATTTGGAGTGAAGAGCAACCAGAAGCCGTTCAAGAACTGCCCATGCATCCCGAAAAATGCACTGTTTGGTGTGGTTTGTACGCTGGTGGAATCATTGGACCGTATTTTTTCAAAGATGCTGTTGGACGCAACGTTACGGTGAATGAACACATTTCGAACCGAACACTGATTTTGGTAATAAAATTCAATGATTTGCAAGCGTTGCTCGTTAGTAAGTCTATTCATGATGAAATGTCAAAGCATACTGAGCATCTTTCTCTTTGACACCATGTCTGAAATCCCACGTGATCTGTCAAATACTAATGCATGAAAATCCTAACCTCAAAAAAATCACCCTTTATAAGATTTGTTATAATGTAGGTATGTATTACTCATATTACTGGCTGAGGTACCATCTGTATAGAACCACGACTAACCCGCCACATTCCGGAATTTGGAGTGTAAGCACTCTCGGCGCATGGGGAGGGGCCTCCTCGGTCGGCGGAGGCGGGTGGAGAGGCGTGGGAGCAAACGATTAAAAAAACAGAAAGCCTCTAAAAAACTTTATCAAAGTCGCTTCACATTTGGATATAGCTCCCATTACAGTTCTCAAACTTCAATCACTACAGCCCAGTAATTCAACTTCGCCTACTATTTTTATAATGGACCTATGTCTAAATCTGAACGGTGATGATTGGATAACAAATGTGGTCTCCACCTTGTTCACAAAAAACGACAGACAAACAAATGTCACAGAAAAGATATGCGGACACACTGAAGAGAAAGTCCTGAATCGAACTACACATTTTAACACACCCAGTTTCTTATACTTTTCGTTCTTTTTTTAACACACCCTTACGTACATGTTATTGTATGAATACATATCATTGATCTGTACTCAACATGTTTCTTGAAGTATAAATTGAGTATTTGAAGTGAAAAATAGAACACTCTATCGCTTCCTTAGAACAAATGCTTAATGTATTGCGTTCTTTCAAATGGATTGAAACTACACTTTAAAAATAAATGGGAAAAATTATAAACAGTTTTGGAAAAGTTCTCTTTGTATGAATAAACAATTTCATGGCATTTGGAAAAATTGTCGCTATATCAACGTTAACTCATTGATGAGTCGTGTTCAGTGATGCAATTCAGAAGAAGTTTTCTTTCACCATAACTGATATTCGTTTGTATTTCCCTTTCGCCGAATGTGAGAACAAAAGTACACAGCTGATGACTGAGAATATCAAGCTCATATTACAACACACCACCAGAGAAGATGATAAACGAAGCCAATGTCTTAAATAAGTTGAAGAAGAACTACGACTACCACCCACAAGGGTATGTAAAGGATGTTGAAGCAAATGCTAATATGGCTATGATCTAACCGCAAATATTTTGTATGGAAAGTATGTCATAGACATACATGCGTGTATGTGAAGAAGGAGGTTCTGATGGAACGAAGCTGCACAGATAATACTTGTTTTAATTACTTCGCAGTTTTATGGATTCGAATAATGGAAAAAATCAGGAAAAAATTAAAAAAAGGAACTTCGTTGAAGATACCTCTCAAATGTTAATAGAATGACATTTTAATCATATCTATGTACATTAGAGTGTCCCAATAACAAAGAAGTATTTTTTTTTTTTTTTTTTGAAACGCATGTCCTCCATTTTTTGTATCCCAATAAGCAAAATACGAATTATAATGGCGATCGATAAACCGTGCCGCCACAACATCCAAAGTTGGAAGTAGCGCTTTCTAAGGATTCAAGTTGAGTAATTTTGGTCTTAGGATGAAATTGGTGATTTATGGAAGTTGTTACAAAACCACAAACTGTGCCCTGCACTACTACTGTGGCTGTGAAATTGTAATGCGATTCAGAAATTTGCTGCTGATTCGGTATAGCTATGTCCGTCTATCCACACATTTTTTCTGTGATGATAGTCCGTCTGTATTTTTTGGATATGATATGGAGATTACATTTGTTATTCAATCATCACAAAATGTTAGCCCAAAGACAAATGCTTTCAATTTTGGTACAAATCAGTTCAGATTATACATATATAGCTCCCATATACATATAATTGCCCGATTTAAATTTATAAGGGCCCAATTACTACAATTTTCAACTGATTTGACTGCAATTTGGAATTACTTATCTGAAAGCCTGCGCTAAATTTTATCAAAATCGGTTCACATTTGGATATAATAGCCATAATAGTTTTCAACCTACAGAAACTACAGCTCAATAATTCATCTTCGGCTACTATTATTATTTGGGAGCTGTGTCTTAATCTGAACCGATTTTGATGAAATGTGGCAGAGGCTTTCAAATGAGTAATAAACGTCTTCACGTGGCTAGATCGAACTTGGGAGTAATTCTTAGTAATTAACTGTCAAAGGAGTGGTTCTAGGTGTAACTTGTGTTTAGTTAACAATAAGTGCTATATAAATTTTTACTTTGTGCGCAAATTAAAGTTTAATACGTAAAATCCCAAAAAAATTCACTTTTTCCAATTTGAATGCCATTGCGGTACGTGTTATCGTGTATCGATAGTCATGTTAATTCGTATTTCGCTTATTAGGACCAAAAAGTAGAAAGGGAGGGAATGCGTTCCCCTATTTGAAAAAAATCTAATGTATATAATACTTGTCTACAAGTTTGCACAACACCGGTAATTGCTGGCGTTTTATTTCAGTACTGGATAGGCAAGCCGTGAATGACAAAAATAAAACGCAAAAAAGTTTCTAGTGAAAGTCTGTATGTTTGCCATGAGGTGGTAACGCCATTTGCCAGCCTGTGAAAACTATATGAGGAAAAATAAAAATAAAATTTGCTAAACATGTGTGGGCAAAGCAGTCAAATACAATTTCATAAGTAATTGGTTCTAAATTTATTTTGCCATTCACAATAGAAGATTTCCGCGGGTGGCCACACTTGTTTATAAAAAAACATTATGGCAATCCAGACGACAGGTGTTCTACATAAGCCTGCACTGGTAATTTATCCAGGACTTAGTTGTCCTAGATAGATGTCATTTTCATAAAAATTTTATTGCACTACACTTTATAGTACTAAAATAAAACACAGCTTAATGAGTAAGGCTAGTTGAATTTCTTTCGCAAGCTTGCAAATTCTCAAGCTATACGCTTTTCGAAATAAACGCATTTTTAGTGCTTGTCAGTTTAATGTTAAGCAGCACTAACATTAATCTGAGAAAAGAAACAAAAATACTGTAGAGTCGGGATAGATTGAACTGATGATTGTTCGTGTATTCAAATAGATCAATTAATTCAGGTTGGGAAAATTGCTTGGTATTAACTCGATCGAATGTTCAATCTACACCGACTGTACTGTAATGACCAGTTATATTCCGAAACAAAAAAAAATCTCCAATTTCATACCTACTAATTATTGTCCTACACAATGAAGTGAAATAAAACCCATATAATTAAATGTAATGGCCACGTTGAAAAAAAATGTCCCAACTTTAAAGAGTTGAGCCAAAGATAATCAACTTAATTTAAGGTTACCTAATTTTTAAACTTTTTAAAGAATGATTTCCTTTGATGGAAGATATTTCTTGATATTAAGAAATTAAAAGTTTTAACTTTGCGTTATCTTTCCCAAATGGGAGTGAGTCGCGCTAATGTCCATGAGAATGAACAACTCCATCATGATCATTATCTCGACTCACTCCCCTTTGGGTGAAATGACGTAAAATATAATTCATTGACCAGCTGTAGTAGGCAACCATAAATATTGTCTTATTCTTATTTTTAAAGTCAAAAATCAGATCATGATCAAAATATCGCTGAATGTTAGGAACTTGTCTTTGGGACAAGGACTACGTTGTACATTAGTTGGAGAACCAAAAAAAGTAAAGAATAGGAATTTTCAAAAAAAATCAAATTGGGGGTCATCTATGAAGGAAAGGAGAATTAGTCATCTGACCTTCTTGAGGCCGTATAAAACTAATCAGTAGATCGGTTTAAAAGGGAGATATATCACATTGTACACTGATTTGGAGTATACTTACCACATATGCTAGAAGTCATAACAGAACACTGCGTGAAAAATTCAGCCAAGTTTGATAGCAATTGCTGCTTCCAGGGGCTCAAAATCTCAAATCGGCACATCAGTTTGTATGGGAGCTATATAAGGTTATGTATATAACAGACAGAGCTATATCGACATATATAACAGACATTAGACACAATACCAGACATGATCCAACTCAGGGGCGTGGTATGGAAAACATTTAGGAATTTTGTAAGTAGCACTGAGTTCCCGACTTTGATTTTCTTTTTCGAGGTTACTAATTAATATTTAGAGCACGCAACAAGCCGATTACTGGCATAGGTGTATATCCATAGTAGCATGGAGCGGATTAATATACGCAACCTCTTTTCAACCTAATCTTCGGTTATAAGGCGATTTGGATCGCACTTGGCAGGGTTGTTAGAAGTCGTAACAGAGCACTATGTCCAAATCAGATTTTAATTGCGTCCTCCAGCGGCTCAAATCGGGAGATCGGATAATATGGGAGCTTTACTTTTTCAGACGGTATTTGTGGCTTCCAGGAGCTTAAGGTATCACATCGGGAGATCAGTTTTTATGGGGGCTATATCAGGTTATATGGCGATTTAAAACGTTTTTGGCACGGATGTTGTAAGTCGTAACAGAACACCACGGGTAATATTTATGCGTTTTAAAACCAACTTCATACAAATTTGTCGTATGATAACCCTTAATTTATCTCTTATATATAAAAATCAATTTGCGTTTCTTTGTAGGTTTGTTTGTTTGTATGTTTGTGTGTTCCTTATAGACTAAGAAACGGCTGAACCGATTTTCCTGTAATTTTCACAGATGGTGCATAATGACTCCGTGGTAAAAATAGGGTACTACATTTTTTGATATCTGAAGGGGGGCGGACCCTTCCCCTTAACCTAATTTTCAGAAACGCCAGATCTCGGAGATGGGTGGTGCGATTTAAGCGAAATTTTGTTTGCTCTCATATAGTACCCTAAAAATAAAAATTTGGTATCCAAATTTTGGATGGGGTACCTAGGGGGGCTGCCCCACCGTAAAACCTACCAAACATATATTTAGACCAATCACGACAATATGGGACTCAAATGAAAGGTATTTAGGATAAGAAAACGTATCTGATATCCAATTGTCGGACCAAGTGCTAGGGGGACCATTCCAAGCCCCAAAAAACCCCCCAAACTGGACTTATTTACTGACCATGGGAATATGGGGCTTAAATAAAAGGTATTTGAATGTAGAATACGAATCTGATATCCAAATATGGGACCAAGTGTTTGGGGGGCTGCCTCTCATCAAAAACATCCCCCAAAGGGGACAAATTTACGACCATAGCAATACGGGGCTCAAATGAAAGGTCTTTGTAAAGCACGAATTTGATATCAATATTCGGGAAGAGTGTCTATGGAGCCACACCACCCCCACATCACCATCCAAATAGTAAGTATTTTCTGACTATTGCAATATGAGGCTCAAATAAGAGGGTTTTTAAATGGAACACGAATCCGATATATAACTCACTGAGTGGCCGCCCATCCCCCAAAACAACCCACAAGCCGGTCATGTATGTGGGAGTAGACCACGTATCTGATATCAACATTAGGAGCCAACTGTCTAGCGGACGTCTTGGGTCTTAAAGAGAGTGGAACTAAATATTCATAGTTTTTAGGGCCAATACCCAAAACGGATATATTTGCTGACTTTTGCAATAAGGAGTTTAAATAAGATTAAAAACGAATTTGATATCCCATTTTGAGGGCAATGGCAATATGGGTTTCAAATAATATAGATATATGTGAATAGAGCACGTTGCTGATATATTTTCCGGGCTTAGTTTTTGGTGGACCACTCCAATCCCCAAAACACCCCTAAATCGGGCATATTTATCGACCATGTCAATGTGGAGCTTAAATGAAAGGTATTGGGGGGTAGAGCAAGAATTGATACCCATTTTCGGGACCAATTTTCTGGGGGTCTACCCCTTTCCCAAAAAACCCCACAAGCAGCAATTTTTTACTGACCATCGCAATATGGGACTCAAATAAAAGTATTTGGGAGTAGAATACGAATTTGATATCCAAATGTAGGACCATGTATTTAGGGCATCACCCCTTTCCCAAAGCACCCCCAAAGGGAAAACATTTTTCGACCATGCCAATATGAGGCTCAAATGAAAGGTATTTGAGATTAAAAAACGAAATTGACAACCTATTTTGGGGCCATGTGTTTGGGGGACGCCTCATCCTATAAATAAATGGTATTTGAGAGAAGAGCACGATGATGGTATTTTTTCAGGGCCAAGTATCTGGGGACCAGCTCTCCCCCGAAAACACCACTAAAGCAGATATCATGAGAATATCGGGCTGAAATGAAGTATTTTAAGAATGGAGTACCCCTTACATCCAAACATAAATTCGTAGACCAATGAAGATCATATGGGATTCAGAAAAAGGCACTTATGTATATTGTTAAACTGTTAGTCAAGTTAGCTTGGTATTTCACTAAAACATCTTTAATTGTCGAAAATAAATATTCCAAGGAAACTTTTGTTCCATATAAAGTAAAAGAAGGCGCAGCGGAGCGGGCCCGGGTCAGCTAGTAACATAGAAATTTAGAAATATTTATGTATTTCTTAAGAATTATTCTTTTTGTTTTTTCTTTATTATGAAAATTAATTTCAACGTATTAGGTATAAGCAGAATAAATAAAAGTTCGATTTTATTGGTGTTAGGTAGTATAAATAATAGTTTCCAGGAGTACCTTACCCAAAGCTGATACATTGTGTAATAAATTATAGTTTATTAATATTATTATCAAAATTAATCAAAAAACAAAAATTTAAACATTATTAGCTGAAAGCTTTTGTAGCTAACGCTTAATTATCCTATACTATTAAGCTTTTATTTACTATGAGTTTAATAAATATATAATTCAATTCGCTTCCTGCTTTAAGTGGCTTTCGGTGCACCAGAAATCTTCTAAAAAGTTGGATGTTTTTTGATAAAAGGCGTAAATTTGAAAATTAAATGCTATTTGTTAGTAAAATAATTTCATTTCTTTTCGAATTAATTTGTAGTATACAAAAGCAGACTGAATTTTCCTTCTACATCTTTAATTGGTTATATAGCCACACTTTTCACAAAAGGGCGATTTGTTGCTTTATTTTTATACCCTCCACCATAAGATGGGGGGTATACTAATTTCGTCATTCTGTTTGTAACTACTCGAAATATTCGTCTGAGACCCCATAAAGTATATATATTCTTGATCGTCGCGACATTTTATGTCGATCTAGCCATGTCCGTCCGTCCGTCTGTCTGTCGAAAGCACGCTAACTACCGAAGGAGTAAAGCTAGCCGCTTGAAATTTTGCACAAATACTTCTTATTAGTGTAGTTCGGTTGGTATTGTAAATGGGCCATATCGGTCCATGTTTTGATATAGCTGCCATATAAACCGATCTTGGGTCTTGACTTCTTGACCCTCTAGAGTGCGCAATTCTTATCCGATTTGAATGAAATTTTGCATGACGTGTTTTGCTATAATATCCAACAACTGTGCCGAGTATGGTTCAAATCGGTCCATAACCTGATATAGCTGCCATATAAACCGATCTTGGGTTTTGACTTCTTGAGCCTCTAGAGGGCGCAATTCTTATCCTATCAGAATGAAATTTTGCACGACGTGTTTTGTTATGATATCGAACAACTGTGCCAAGTATGGTTCAAATCGGTCCATAACCTGATATAGCTGCCATATAAACCGATCTTGGGTCTTGACTTCTTGAGCCTCTAGAGTGCGCAATTCTTATCCGATTGAAATGAAATTTTGCACGACGTGTTTTGTTATTATATTCAACAACTGTGCCAAGTATGGTTCAAATCGGTCCATAACCTGATATAGCTGCCATATAAACCGATCTTGGGTCTTGATTTCTTGAGCCTCTAGAGGGCGCAATTCTTATCCGATTGGAATGGAATTTCGCACGACGTGTTTTGCTATGATACCCAACAACTGTGCCAAGTATGGTTTAAATCGGACCATATCCTGATATAGCTGCCATATAAACCGATCTTGGGTCTTGACTTCTTGACCCTCTAGAGGGCTCAATTCTTATCCGATTTGAATGAATTTTTGCACGAAGTATTTCGTTATGATATCCAACAACTGTGCCAAGTATGGTTGAAATTGGTCCATAACCTTATATAGCTGTCATATAAACAGATCTGTGGATTTGACTTCTTGAGCTTCTAGAGGGCGCAATTCCTATCCGATTTGGCTGAAATTTTGCATGACTTATTTTATTTTTTCTTTAAACAACTTTGTCAAATAATGTTCGAAGCGGTTCATAACCTGATATAGCTGCCATATAAACCGATCTGCGATCTTGACTTCTTGACCCCTAGAGGTCGCAATTATTATCCGATATGCCTGAAATTTTGTACGACGGATCCTCTCATGACCACCAACAATCGTGTTTATTATGGTCTGAATCGGTCCATAGCCCGATACAGATCCCATATAAATCGTTCTCTCTATTTTACTTCGTGAGCCCCAATGGGCGCAATTCTTATACGAATTGGCTGAAATTTTACACAGGTCTCCAACATATAATTTTATTGTGGTCCGAACCGGACCATTTCTTGATATCGTTTTAATAGCAGAGCAACTCTTTTCTTATATCCTTTTTTGCCTAAGAAGAGATGCCGGGAAAAGAACTCGACAAATGCGGTCCATGGTGGAGGGTATATAAGATTCGGCCCGGCCGAACTTAGCACGCTTTTACTTGTTTGTGTTCATCTATACCATTTAGCCACATTTTTCGGTTAGTTTCTTCCGAACCTCATTCCTTCAAATAACAAACCAAACTGTCTGCCAAATAACGAAACACACCACCACCATACACGCACGATCGTCCATCAACAAAAACACATAAAATAAATCCTACCTTTTCCGTTACGATGATTGTGTGGACACAACGAGCGCTCACACACACTCATACTCACCCTCACATTTGCACGAAATAAAATTTGAAGGAAAAACCGCGGCCGCTGCCGACAAAAACATATCCACACATACACATTCAAAGAAATACGCAATTTTTTGACAAGAAGTTGTCTATCTACTTTGCTAAAATCGTGTTAAAAGATATTAAATAATCCTAATTTGAGATCACAATTTGCAACCATTTATGGAAAATATGAATTTAATAATAAACAATTGACTACACACAAATGAATTTTGTTTTTAATGTGTATTAGAAATTCCTTAAAAACTTAATTAGTATTATTAATGAAAATGAAATTTATGAAAAAAAATCATAACAAAACATCCTGATTGTTTTGTAAATGAGTATATCTTCTACAAAAAGTTAATGAAAATGTCTTAAAAGTGGATCATTAGGATCATGTATACCATATTTTATTCCCTTTTAACTAAAAATATGTATACTAAACTTGCTTTTACAACGTTGTGTACTTCCTACTGACATGTCCTCAAAATATATGGTAATAAGCTGCAGTGGAAATTTCTTCCATACAAATTTTTTACTACCTAATTTTCTTTTACTACATAATACGATACCTTTTTTTAGTGTACTAGAGTATTCTTAAAACCAAAACGTAATTTTTTTGAAACGCATACCCACCATTTTTTCCCTTTTGACCCATAACAAAACGAAGTGTTATGGCAAACGGATAACGATAACCGTACCGACAGGACGTCCAAAGTGTGAAAGTAGTACTTTCTAGAGAAACCAATTGACGATTTTAGATCGTAGCATGAAACACGTAAGCAAAGTGTATATTTATGTAGAATTAATGATTGAAACTTCAATTGTACTCTACCCCACCACTGTAACTGTGGAAAAATGTGCGGGCCGACTCAGAACTTCATCCGCATAACCATGTCCTTCTGTCAGCGTATCCATTCTATGCCGTTTATCTGTCTGTCAATCAAAGTGCAAATCGGACTTGTTTCCCAATTGTAACGAAATTTTTCACATATCACTTTTTTAGCCCAAAAGAAAAAAAAATGGGGTATTCGTCTCTCTAATTGCCGAAAAAATGTCTCCTTTTCAAAAGATAAAAAAATTTTGAGGTATCTGTGAAGTAAAATGGGAACCAGTCAGCGATCGTATTTAAACTAGATGGTCTTCCGTTGGACAATACCGACCTAAATTAAAAGATAGCATCTTATTATACCAGCCACCATAGCATGGGGGTATACTTATCTTGTCATTCCGTTTGTAACACCTCGAAATATTCGTCTAAGACCCCATAAAGTATTTATTGGGTTGCCCAAAAAGTAATTGTCGGTAATATAGTAGTAATATAGTCGGCGTTGACAAATTTTTTCAACGGCTTGTGACTCTGTAATTGCATTCTTTCTTCTGTCAGTTATCAGCTGTTACTTTTAGCTTGCTTTAGAAAAAAAAGTGCGCGAAATTTTGTTTACATTTGTTTGTTTGGCGTCAATTTTAATATGGGTACCACAGCTCAAACCACTTCAAAAAACTTGGTTCAGTTTTTTGCAGATAAAGGCCAGAAGTTCTATGAGCGTGGAATACTAAATTTGCCAGGAAGATGGCAAAAGGTTATCGAACAAAATGGCAATTATATATTTGATTAAAGTTCATTCTAAGCTTTATTAAAAATGCATTTACTTTCTTTTAAAAAATCCGCAATTACTTTTTAGGCAACCCAATATATTCTTGATTGTCTCGTAGTTCTGAGTCGATCTAGCCATGTCCGACCGTCCGTCTGTCGAAATCACAAGAGCGGTCTAACGCGTAAAGCTAGCAGCTTGTAATTTTGCACAGATACTTAATATTGATGCAGGTCATTGGGGATTGCAAATGGACCATATCGGTTCAGATTTAGATATAGCTCCCATATAAACCGATCACCCGATTGGACCTCATGAGCCCTTACAAGCCGTAATTTGTGTCCGATTTGGTTGAAATTTTGCACGTAGTGTTCCGTTACGACTTCCAACAACTGTGCCAAATACGGTTCATAACAGTCTATAACCTGATATAGCTCCCATGTAAATTAGTCTTTCGTTCATCCTTGTTCGGTTCCTAGAAGCTTTAATTTTTGCTTGTTTGATAGAAGTTGGGCATGAAGAATAAAATTATGCCCTTCAAAAAAATTTATTTTGTATACATTTTTAGCAGAATCCATGGTGGCGGGTTCCCAAGATTCGGTCCGGCCAAACTTAGCACGCCTTTACTTATTATATTTCACTTCTTTCACTCGCATTTATTGGCATTCTTTTCTTGAGTGAAGAGAAGTAGAAGGAATCTTCCGTCTTATAAATATATTCTTGATGGCTATGCTATGTTATATATTTCAAATCAGTTCGTATTTAGCATTGATCATCTTGAGGACATATGCGTATGTATCAACAAGGCTGGAAGCGCAAGGTTTGGAGATGCAGTGACATCTCACATAATACAAAAGTCAGGATCTTCAACAGTAGTGTGACATATGGTTGTACAACGTGGAGCTTGACACAAGCGACTACCCGTCCAAATTTTCATAAATCATTGCCTACGACAAATACTTCGAATTTTCTGGCCAAATCGTATTTCAAATATGAACAAACACTTCAACCTGCCAGTGTAGAAATTGACTTGGTTAGTTCGTATCCTACGCCGACAGCGCGATGATATAGCGAGAAACGTCCTAGACTGGGACCCGCAAGAACAGCGAAGGAGGGACGCCCGAAAAATGCATGGATCCGCTGCACGAAAAGAGAGTTTAAATCAGCCCATATGTCGTGGAATCACGCCAAGGCTTTGGCCAACGATAGATCTCGATGGAGAGAGCTTGTTGATGCCATATGCTCACACTGAATAGTTTACTATTGACCATATTTTATTGTAATATATTTAATATACTCCAATTGTACATATATAAAGGGTGATTTTTTTGAGGTTAGAATTTTCATGCATTAGTATTTGACAGATCACGTGGGATTTCAGACATGGTGTCAAAGAGAAAGATGCTCAGTATGCTTTGACATTTCATCATGAATAGACTTACTAACGAGCAACGCTTGCAAATCATTGAATTTTATTACCAAAATCAGTGTTCGGATCGAAATGTGTTCAAATTTTGACAAATTTTGTTCAGCGATGAGGCTCATTTCTGGTTGAATGGCTACGTAAATAAGCAAAATTGCCGCATTTGGAGTGAAGAGCAACCAGAAGCCGTTCAAGAACTGCCCATGCATCCCGAAAAATGCACTGTTTGGTGTGGTTTGTACGCTGGTGGAATCATTGGACCGTATTTTTTCAAAGATGCTGTTGGACGCAACGTTACGGTGAATGAACACATTTCGAACCGAACACTGATTTTGGTAATAAAATTCAATGATTTGCAAGCGTTGCTCGTTAGTAAGTCTATTCATGATGAAATGTCAAAGCATACTGAGCATCTTTCTCTTTGACACCATGTCTGAAATCCCACGTGATCTGTCAAATACTAATGCATGAAAATCCTAACCTCAAAAAAATCACCCTTTATGTTGAAGCCGCTACCATCATCCATCTGTAGTTTGCAGGTAGTGTTTTGTTATGACTTAGGTTTAAATTGGATGGGACACTGGAGCGGAAATCTTCATCGAATTCCTTGGAATCAGGGATCATCTTATAGACTTCTGGATGGTTGCACCATCTTTCAGGCAGAGGTGTTTGTGATCATGAAGGCATAGGAGAAGCTTTGATGCGGGAGCATCGGCCCGATCAGACCGTCAAAATATACCTGGACAGTGAGGCGTCGCTGATGGCTCTGGCATCGGGCCGCGTGAGCTCGAAACCGGTTAAAGGATGCAAAGAGCTTCCATGGGAAGTCTATCAGACTCTGCTGGGTCCCAGACCATTAATGTGTGGCGTGGAACGAAGCGGCAGACGAACTAACCAGGAATGAATCGCTGATTGCCACAGATCTTGCTATGGAATCAGTGAGATCACAACTATGTGAGCTTCTTCGTAGGGTGGACGCTGGGTGCAGGTGAACACCTATTTCAGAGCCTGGCCCCTACAGACTCTTAACCCTCTTATTGTTCTTCATTTCTGTAGAGGTCTGAATTGGCTGACAGGATTATACTCTCGACGGTGAGTTTTTGCTTCTTGTCTTATTTGCTGTCTTGTATCGTACTGTGGTGTATGTTAATCTATTTTTTTCTCCATCTTCTCTTCTACTTTCTTCTAGTGTGAACACAACGGACCTAATGAAGCGGTTATTAACCGAGGTTGCTGGTCGCATGCCCTTCAACCTAACCTATCCTTACCTAATCTTTGTAATGACTTCCATTATTCATGTCAAATCGGTGATCCAAATCGGTCTACATCTTAAAATAGCTCCCATATAAAGGGTGATTTTTAGCTATTATCTTTTTGGCAACACTTTTTGGCACATTTCGTGTTATATTTCACAGTCAAACATACATTCAGTTTGGTCTATAATTTAATCATGAATCATCTTACAAACGAACAACGTTAGCAAATTATTGAATTTTATTATCAAAATGCGTGCTCTGTTAAGAAAGTTTATTGCGGGCTTCTTCTTCTTCAGCGAAGAAGATCATTTTTGGCTCAATGAGTACGTAAATTAGCAGAATTGTCGATTTTGGAGTGAAGATCAGCCAGAAGCATTTCCAGAGCTACCAATGCATCCAGAAAAAGTCACAGTTTGGTGCGGTTTATAGGTTGGTGGCATCATTGGACCGTTTTTATTCAAAGATGATACAAATCATAACATAACTGTGAATGGTGAGCGCTATCGTGAGGTGACATCCAACTTTTGTTTTGCCCAAAATGCAAGAGCTTGACTTGCCTGACATGTGGTTTCAACAAGTCGGTGGCACATGCCATACAACACGTGTAACAATGGACTTATTGAGAGGCGAGTTTGGTTTATTTCACATTCGGGACCGGTCAATTGACCGCCTCGGTCGTGCGACTTAACGCCTTTATACTAATTTTTGTGGGGTTATGTTAAATCTCATGTCAAGCCCGCATCAATTGACGCATTGGTAGATAACATTGAAGCATTTGTTCGGCCAAAATGTTTGAAAAAGTATGTCAAAATTACACTAAAGGGATGGACCATTTGAGGCGCAGTTACGGTCAACATTTGCATGAAATAATCTTCAAACATTAAATTATATGAACCATGCTATCGACTCAAATAAAGATTTTATTAAATTTTTTTTAACTTTATGTATTAATTGCTTAAAAAAAATTTTTTAGCTCTTAAAAAATTACCCTATATAACAGTCTCTCCCGTTGTGACTTCTTGCGTCCATTGGAACTAAAATTTTTTCCGATTTGGCCGAAAGTTTGCCGTGCTATGAAAGGTAGTGTTTTGCTATGACTTCCAAAAACCATGCCTTTTTATGGTTACCAATTACAATCAATCTACCCATGGTAAAGGGTAAGTAAGATTTATTCCAGAGGAACGAAACACGGTTTTTATACCCTCCACCATATGATGGGGGTATACTAATTTCGTCATTCTGTTTGTAACTACTCGAAATATTCGTCTGAGACCGCATAAAGTATATATATTCTTGATCGTCGCGATCTGTCGATCTAGCCATGTCCGTCCGTCCGTCTGTCTATCGAAAGCACGCTAACTTCCGAAGGAATAAATCTAGCCGCTAGGTCGGTTGGTATTGCAAATGGGTCATATGGGTCCATATTTTGATATAGCTGCCATATATACCGATCTTGGGTCTTGACTTCTTGAGCCTCTAGAGTGCGCAATTTTTATCCGATTTGAATGGAATTTTTGCACGACGCGTTTTGTTATGATACCCAACAACTGTGCCATGTATGGTTCAAATCGGTCTATAACCTGATATAGCTGCCATATAAACCGATCTTGGGTCTTGACTTATTGAGCCTCTAGAGGGCGCAATTCTTATCCGATTTGAATTTTGCACGAAGTATTTCGTTATGACATCCAACAACTGTGCCAAGTATGGTTCAAATCGGTCCATAACCCGATATAGCTGTCATATAAACAGATCTGGGGATTTGACTTATTGAGCTTCTAAAGGGCCCAATTCCTATCCGAAATTTTGCATGAAATTTTTTATTCTTACTTTCAACAACTATGTCAAATAACGTTCAAATCGGTCCATAACCTGATATAGCTGCCATATAAACCGATCTGGGATCTTGACTTCTTGAACCTCTAGAGGCCGCAATTATTATCCGACGCAGCTCCCATATAAATCGTTCTCCCTATTTTACTTCTTGAGCCCCCAATGGGCGCAATTCTTATTCGAATTGGCTGAAATTTTACACAGGTCTCCAACATATAATTTAATTGTGGTCCGAACCGAACCATATCTTGATATCGCTCTAATAGCAGAGCAAATCTTTTCTTTTATCCTTTTTTGCCTAAGAAGAGATGCCGGGAAAAGAACTCGACAAATGCGATGCATGGTGGAGGGTATATAAGATTCGGCCCGGCCGAACTTAGCACGCTTTTACTTGTTATTGTTATATTGGTACTAGAAATTAATATTTTTTAAAACACTCAATATGAAGCAATTTGAAAATTAAAATGGCCAAGTGGGGGCCTGATTCTAGCAATCGGCTAATAAAACTGCCGAAAAAATCTTATAACTAGAACGCGTGTTCTTAAAAAAATTCAAAACAATTATAAGTATACAATGCAGAACTTTTAGAAACAATAAAATGTTTGGAAACTCTGTAAATCTTTACTGCTGGTTTTACAGCTTTCATTTTACGCAAATTACCGACCACAGGCCACAGTTAAAAAAAAAATCTTCATCGCCAACGTGGCGAAGAGTTTTAGAAGGCTGCCTAAGACACTGAACGCATGGATACGAATCCTGGCGGCAAGATCAAGGTGTCACTTCGCAGCACGCCTTTGCGATCTCTAAGCATGGGTTGATACAGTTTATATATAAATTGGATGCTGGAGAGACTTGCATGCAAAATTTCGTAGACCTCAGACGAGATTCGTCCAATTTGGCTTTAAAATTGAGAGTCCTTGTCATAGAATCATAACATTGAACATCTTCTACCAATCCACATTTAAAAGTACCCAGTTTAATTAACGGCTACGAATTGTCTCAAAATGTTGACTTCTTTACACCATCATTACTCCCTGCAAAAGTTCTCAGAATATATCAATTTAAATGGCTTATTTTCATATCATCATCATTTGTTTTCGATTTCAAGTCCAATTAAATCCATTTAAGGGCTCTTGTTAAATGTACTTTAGTTACCACTACCGAGTTGCATACAAAATGCAATAAAAATTCAATTACATGGCAATTTTCTCGATAATCATTCATTGATAAAATCGTTCACTTTTTCCGATGCCACAACAGATGAGGTCGAAATCTGTATTTATTTAAATTGTGTCACACAACCCTGGGTTTTCGTTGGAAAAGGGGAATGAAATGAAGTCGCTGTGGGGTTAGTGAAGTTTTCAAAACGTTAAAATAGTCCTAAGCTTCATTATTATCCGATATTAATGAAAAAACCAATGTGAAATCGAATTCCTATTTTGGGATTAAAAGGCAATGGCAGTAAGAACAATGATAATGGTGGTGCAATGCGATATGGAAATGTAATGACCAACGCCAGCATTTATGCCCATTGAACTTAAGTCAACAGTGTGTGGAAGAAGTCGTTAAATTTAATTAAGCATCAAATGACCAAATATCGTAAATCATAATTCAAATGGATGGCGTCCCATGGCGTAAGAGCAAGCCAACCGGATTCAAACTCTTGTCTACAAAATCTCAATGGTTTTGTAGTATTGTCCTTACAATTCCTACGAAAAATCTCTGCTTGAAAGCTATAACGGCTTTTCATATTTGAATACAGTGGGATCTTCGCTTGTAAATTGTAATAAATATGTAGTCGATGTGTTTCGATTGGCCAGATCTTATAAATCTTTCCTTGAAATCGTTCAAGTTTTTCTCATTTAAAATAATTTTACGAATTGTTGTCTAAAGATACAGTAAGTCATAGAGCCTTACTACATTATTTGACAAACGTATAGAATCGCAATTGAAATGTTGCAAATAATGTACTTAGTTATAACATTCTACTGCTATGTAGGATAATCGGATAGGACTTGTATTGTATAATGTGCAAGTTTTGTCTTGTAACTCGAAGAGCATAAAAAAATTCTCAAAAAGCGAACATCTCTGAGACAAATCTCTAAACATGCGATGGCACTAGCCACGCTAGAAACGTATGCCGAAGGCGTGTTGCCTGTAATCAAATCCATCTGTTACCTGGCAATTTCTTTTCAATAATCAATTAAATAATTCAATTTCTGGTGATATTCATTCTCATGACTCACTTCCGACGATTTTCACTGTGAATAGCTGACGATTTTTCATATAAAAATGTTCGGAATGATTGACTTTGACAAATCCGCATGATTGAACAATTGTGGTCAAATTTTAAGGGCCTTCTTCAAATGAAATGAAGAAAAAAGTTTGACGTATAGGTGTGGCTCACATCCAACATCGGCCCTTAAAATCTAACCACCCCTTATATAATAAAGCATTTAAATTTTATTTGCACTCAAATCAAAATTGGTTTTCGTTTTCGTTTGTGTTGTTTTTACCATAAAAATTGTATCCTTATTATAAAAAATTATATATTTATGCTTCTATTGAAAACCTGTTAAAAAATAATCAACCTTCAATATTTTTGGAGTAAATGTATTGACAAACATAATAATGGCCCTCCACCCTTCGAAAAGCACACCATTTATTTGAAATAGAGTAATTTAAGAGAATGGCGATTTTATGACGATTTTTTCGAAAACTTTTGGCGATTTTGACGACATTTTTCCTCATTTTTGACGATTTTTTGCGAAAAAGACCTGGCAGCATTGAGGCGGCCCCAGACACCTGGTACAAAATTTTGTTTTTCAGATATGTTCACTAATCCCACAGACCTTTCACTTGGTAATCATGTGAGTAACTACATGTCCGTTTAGAGTTGTTTTTGGGTTTAGGCGGCCCACAGACACCCTGTCTCAAATAACAATATAATACTTCTACTCTTCACTCAACGATCTACTGATCTCGTTGCCAACCCGACTAAATATAATAAAATATTAGGCAGGGCGAAGACTCAATTACAGTTGGGGCTTTAATTATATATCGAAGATAAATAATGCGATGTGCATTTATGGAACTGCTGCTAATTCGCTTCGTAAGTGTAATAGAATTGTTATCATATCACTTGCTGCTATCCGCTCCACCCCTATTAGAAGAATTGATGTCATTGGACGCATATATTGACCTTGAGACAGCAAGAGTTCTGTTCATTAATATATATGTGCATTGAGGGAGAAAATATGGGTTCCCACCCTCGACAATCGGTAAATGTAATAAATTAGATATACCACTTAGTGTCTGTTCCTCAGTTTCGCAGATTTACCCCCCGTGGAAGCTGCTGGACAAAAAAACTTATTCTTTCTTTATATTGGATGTTAAAATCGGAAAAGAATGCTTAAGTATTTAGGAGTTAATTCTCGATGATCAAAAACCTGTTTCAAGATTATGAATTCCTTTATACTGATGGGTCAAAAACTCAGAATTTTGTCACTACTGAACAAGATCCCATCGTAGTTTGTAGTCTTTCCTCATATACAATACATAAACCTTCTTTGCAGAAATCATTGCAATAACCGATCAAAGTCGTCTTAAACTCAAAAAACAATTTATTTAAAATTTGCCATTTCTTTTAAATAACTTTTTCTGTTTTAAGAAAAATAAATAATTGATATCTTTGATAATTGATATCTTTCAAAAAACTTTTTAGTTCATTGAATTAAAATGCGAATAAAACATGAAGTATACCGCTTAAAAATTATTGGTTTTTTATCGTAATGGTTCCAGGGTTCTAAAAAAACGGAAAATTGTCGATTTCAGGTTGAGCCTCTCTTTGTTGTCGGCGACACCGTCTGTAAAGAGTATTATAAACAATATAATTTACATACACACATATTTAAAATGAAATGTAATAAGTACCAATCTCAGCATTTTGCGTGCAATACCACATACCCTCCCCCTTACACCAAAAGTACTACCCAAAAATAATGGGATTCAAATGAAAGGTATTCAAGAGCAAAATACGAATATCAAAATAATCATTTCGCCCCAGCCCCAAAATGGGACTCAAATGAAAAGTATTCTGGAGTAGATTACGAATATGGTCAGGAAGAAGGAATAGGCTTTATGATTTATTGATATCGGAAGGGGGGCGGACCCTCCCCCGTTACCCCAAAAACACCACGCAAAATCAAAAGTGGACCGATAAGGACAATAAGGGTATCAAATGAAAAGTATGCGGGAGTAGATAACGAATATGGCATTCAAATTCATGCCGAAGTATAGACTCAAAAACGGCAAAACCGATTTTCTCGAAACTTTTTGGCATATTGTGAAGGAAACATAGGCTATATGGACGGATACTACACAAAATCAAAAGTGGACCGATCGGGACAATATAAGTATCAAATGAAAGCTATTGGAGAGAGTAGAATATGAATATGGTATTAAAATTTGAGTCTAAGCACCCATCGTGCCGTCACAACCCCAAAACTTTCCCAAACAGACACATTGGACGTCAATATGTGACACAAATGAAAGGCATCCGGGATTAGATTTCGAATCTGGCATAAAAAATTAGATCGAATTATAGGAGGGCACCCCACACCCCCAAAAACGCCCCAAATGGGCATTGGACCCATTATGACTGATAGTAGAAAACGAATTTGATATCCAATTTTGGAGCCAAGTATTTGGGGGCACACCCTAAACTGAACTTCTTTTCCGACTATGGCAATATGGAGCTCAAATCAACGGTATTTGGGAATAACAAGTAAAAGCGTGCTAAGTTCGGCCGGGCCGAATCAACACTCCACCATGGATCGCATTTGTCGAGTTATTTTCCCGGCATCTCTTCTTATGCAAAAAAGGATATAAGAAAAGATTTGCTCTGGTATTAGAGCGATATCAAGGTATGGTCCGGTTTGGACCACAATTAAATTATATGTTGGAGACCTGTGTAAAATGTCAGCCAATTCGAATCAAGTAGTATAAAATAGAGAAATCGATTTATATGGGAGCTGTATCGGGCTATAGACCGATTCAGACCATAATAAACACGTATGTTGATGGTCATGAGAGAATCCGTCGTACAAAATTTCAGGCAAATCGGAGAGTAATTGCGACCTCTAGAGGCTCAAGAAATTAAAATCCCAGATAGGTTTATATAGAAGCTATATCAGGTTATGAACCGATTTGAACCTTATTTGACACCGTTGTTAAAAGTAAGAATAAAATACGTCATGCCAAATTTCTGCCAAATCGAATAGGATTTTTGCCCTCTAGAAGCTCAAGAAGTCAAGTCCCCAGATCTGTTGATATGACAGCTATATCAGGTTATGAACCGATTTGAACCATACTTGGCACAGTTGTTGGGAATCATAACAAAATCCTACGTGGAAAAAATCATTCCAATCGGACGAGAATTGCACACTCTGAGGCTCAAGAAGTCAAGACCCAAGATCGGTTTATATGGCAGCTATATCAGGTTATGGACTGATTTGAATCATACTTGGCACAGTTTTTGGATATCATAACAAAACACGTCTTGCAAAATTTCATTCCAATCGGATAAGAATTGCGCACTCTAAAGGCTCAAGAAGTCAAGACCCAAGATCGGTTGATATGGCAGCTATATCAAAGCATGGACCGATATGGCCCATTTACAATACCAACCCACCTACACTAATAAGAAGTATTTGTGCAAAATTTCAATCGGCTAGCTTTACTCCATCGAAAGTTGGCGTGCTTTTGACAGACAGACGGACGGACGGACGGACAGACATGGCTAGTTTGACTGTTTGAATGTCATGACGATCAAGAATATATATACTTTATGGGGTCTCAGACGAATATTTCGAGTAGTTACAAACAGAATGACGAAATTAGTATACCCCCCATCCTATGGTGGAGGGTAAAAAAAACCCAGCCCCAAAAAACCCTCCAATCAGTTTATATATTTACCGACCATGGCAATATAGGGCTCAAATTAAAGGGATTTGGTGGTGCTGCACGAATTCGACATCCATATTTGAGTCGAAATGTGCTATTCCTCCCCTTAAAAGCACTTCTCACTACCCTAATTTTTAAAAACACTAGATTTCGGAGATTGGTAGTGTGTTTCGTTCGAAATTTCGAAAACAAAACATGGTGTCCATTGTATTCAGCGGTGGGTATCCCCTCCTAACGCTGCGACATTTGGGTATGGCAGCCAAGTAAAAACTTCTCCATAAAGAGGTGTCGCACTGCGGCACGCCGTTCGGACTTGGCTATAAAAAGGAAGTCCCTTATCATTGAGCTTAAAAAACTTGAAATGGACGTCACTCATTGATATGTGAGAAGTTTTCCCCTTTTCCTTAATGGAATGTGTCTGGGTGGTCATTCCACCCCCGAAATACCCCGTAAACAGTAAATATTTACCAAAGTGGTAAAATAGGACTCAAAAGAAAGGCATTTGGGAGTAGAGTAAAAGGACCTTTGTTTATAGCCAAGTCCAAACAGTGTGCCGCAGTGCTACACCTCTTTGGGGAGAATTTACATGGCTTTGAACCTTGTAAATGTCACCAGCATTAAGAGGGAATAACCACCGCTTTAAAATTTTTTCGATGTTTTCTCCAGGATTCGTACGCAGGCGTTCAGCGTCACATAGCGGACATAGGCAACAGTGAAACGAATTCGATATCCACATTCAAGGCGAAGTGTTCCCACCCTAAAAAGACATTAAAGAGTTGAAGAAGGCGCGTCGGAGCGGGCCCAGTTCGGCTAGTAAAATATAAAACTTAGATAATACTAACAATATGTACATATTTATAAATACCACATTTATATTCTACAATGTTCTCCAATTTGTTGCGTTTGGAATTTACCCATTCTATTTGTAAGTTTCCGACATTTTTCTGCATTACACTTTTTCAACGCAACATTTTTATACCCTCCACCATAGGATGGGGGTTATACTAATTTCGTCATACTGTTTGTAACTACTCGAAATATTCGTCTGAGACCCCATAAAGTATATATATTCTTGATCCGCGCGAAATTTTATGTCGATCTAGCCATGTCCATCCGTCTGTCCGTCCGTCCGTCTGTCTGTCGAAAGCACGCTAACTTCCGAAGGAGTAAAGCTAGCTGCTTGAAATCTTGCACAAATACTTCTTATTAGTGTAGGTCGGTTGGTATTGTAAATGGGCCATATCGGCCAATGTTTTGATATAGCTGCCATAAAAACCGAGACGTGTTTTATTACGATATCCAACAATTGTGCTAAGTATAGTCCAAATCGGTCTATAACCTGATATAGCTGTTATATAAACCGATCTTGGGTCTTGACTTCTTGAGCCTCTAGAGGGCGCAATTCTTATCCGATTTGGATGAATTTTTGCACGAAGTATTTTGTTATGATACCCAACAACTGTGCCAAGTATGGTTGAAATCGGTTCATTACCTGATATAGCTGTCACATAAACAGATCTGGGGACTTGACTTCTTGAGCTTCTAGAGGGCACAATTCCTATCCGATTTGGCTGAAATTTTGCAGGACGTATTTTATTCTTACATCCAACAACTGTGTCAGAAAAGGTTCAAATCGGTATATATAACTGCCACAAACCGATCTGGGATCTTGACTTCTAGAGCCTCGATCTCTCTATTTTACTTCTTGAGCCCCAAAGGGCGCAATTCTTATTCAAATTGGCTGACATTTTACACAGGTCTCCAACATATAATTTAATTGTGGTCCAAACTGGTTTTTATCTTGAATTTATCGCCGCTATAGTGAGTTATGAGAGGCGTGCGTGTGTGTGTGTGTTTACCCATGCTTTTGCCAAATCAACCGCATTGCCTTCGTACGAAATTCGTTCTACGAAAACGGACGACGAGAATAATAGTATTTTATCTAAAGCAAAATGTGCCAAAATACATGCCTCGTAAAGGGTGATTTTTTAAGAGCTATGGGAAAGTTTTTCAAAAAAAAACACATAAAATTCGGAAAAATGCATGAAATCTTTAATCGAATCGATAGTATGGTCCATATAATTTAATGTTTGGAGATTATTTTATGCAAATGTTGACTGTGACTGCGCCTCAAAGGGTCCATTCGCTTATTGCAATTTTGGCAAAACCTTTCAAACATTTCGCCCAGTATCTAACGAATAAATGCTTCAATGTTGTCTTCCAATGCGTCAATTGAAGCGGACTTGTCTGTTTAGACATGAGCTTTAACATAGTCCCACAAAAAATAGTCTATAGGTGTTAAATCGCACGATCTAGGCGGCCAGCTGCCCGGTCCCGAACGTGAAATAAAAATAAAAGTCAATAAGTCCATTGTTACGCGTGCTGTGTGGCATGTCGCACCGTCTTGTTGCAACTACGTATCATGCAAGTCAAGCTCTTGCAATTTGGCCCAAAAAAGTCTCACGGTAGCGCTCACCATTTACAATTACGTTAAAGAAGTACGGTTCAATGAATCCGCCAGCCCATAAACCGCACTGTGACAAACTGTGACTTTTTATACCCTCTACCATAAGATGGGGGGTATACAAATTTCGTCATTCTGTTTGTAACTACTCGAAATATTCGTCTGAGACCCCATAAAGTATATATATTCTTGATCGTCGTGACATTTTATGTCGATCTAGCCATGTCCGTCCGTCTGTCCGTCCGTCCGTCCGTCTGTCTGTCGAAAGCACGCTAACTTCCGAAGGAGTAAAGCTAGCCGCTTGAAATTTTGCACAAATACTTCTTATTAGTGTAGGTCGGTTGGTATTGTAAATGGGCCATATCGGTCCATGTTTTGATATAGCTGCCATATAAACCGATCTTGGGTCTTGACTTCTTGACCCTCTAGAGTGCGCAATTCTTATCCGATTGGGATGAAATTTTGCATGACGTGTTTTGCTATGATATCCAACAACTGTGCCAAGTATGGTTCAAATCGGTCCATAACCTGATATAGCTGCCATATAAACCGATCTTGGGTCTTGACTTCTTGAGCCTCTAGCGTGCGCAATTCTTATCCGATCAGAATGAAATTTTGCACGACGTGTTTTGTTAAGATATCCAACAACTGTGCCAAGTATGGGTTGAATCGGTCCATAACCTGATATAGCTGCCATATAAACCGATCTTGGGTCTTGACTTCTTGAGCCTCTAGAGTGCGCAATTCTTATACGATTGAAATGAAATTTTGCACGACGTGTTTTCTTATTATATCTAACAACAGTGCCAAGTATGGTTCAAATCGGTCCATAACCTGATATAGCTACCATATAAACCGATCTTGGGTCTTGACTTCTTGACCCTCTAGAGGGCACAATTCTTATCCGATTTAAATGAATTTTTGCACGAAGTATTTCGTTATGATATCCAACAACTGTGCCAAGTATGGTTCAAATCGGTTCATAACCTGATATAGCTGTCATATAAACAAATCTGGGGATTTGATTTCTTGAGCTTCTAGAGGGCGCAATTCCTATCCGATTTGGCTGAAATTTTGCATGACGTATTTTATTTTTACTTTCAACAACTGTGTAAAATAAGGTTCAAATCGGTTCATAACCTGATATAGCTGCCATATAAACCGATCTGGGATCTTGACTTCTTGACCCTTAGAGGTCGCAATTATTATCCGATATGCCTGAAATTTTGTACGATGGATCCTCTCATGACCATCAACAAACGTGTTTGTTATGGTCTGAATCGGTCTATAGACCGATACAGATCCCATATAAATCGTTCTCTCTATTTTACTTCGTGAGCCCCAATGGGCGCAATTCTTATACGAATTGGCTGAAATTTTACACAGGTCTCCAACATATAATTTAATTGTGGTCCGAACCGGACCATATCTTGATATCGTTTTAATAGCAGAGCAACTCTTTTCTTATGTCCTTTTTTGCCTAAGAAGAGATGCCGGGAAAAGAACTCGACAAATGCGATCCATGGTGGAGGGTATATAAGATTCGGCCCGGCCGAACTTAGCACGCTTTTACTTGTTCTGGATGCATTGGTAGCTCTTGAAATGCTTCTGGCTGATCTTCACTTCAAAATCGACAATTCTGGTTATTTACGTACCCATTGAGCTAAAAATGAAATTCGTCGTAAAAAACTACGCGATTAACATTATTAACAGAGCACGCATTTTGATAAAAAAAAAAATTCAATATATAAATGATAATAAAGCTAAATATCACCCTTTTCAACGTGCACTAACTGAAATCTTTCTGTTTGCTGAAGGGCTCATTTTATGCATTCACTCACCTCGTTACTTGGCGTCTTGTTTATCTGTTTGAATCCGTTCTCAATTTTCTCATACAATGTTGTATTTTTAAACGAAGAGTTCAAATACAATAATTTTTAGTGTGTCTTGAAAGAAGAAATGAATGGTCTTGCGCAGGCCTTTGATAGCTATGCTCGTGCGCATAGTTCGTTCTACGCATTGTTGTTAGTTTACATTGCGTTGTTGTCCTTTTACACTTGGTTGATTGGTCGGGATTTACTGCCCCTCATACAAACACAATTTATTATTTTCAACTGTGTTAGTGTGCCCATCATTGATTTAGATTGTCCAAGCACAGAAAACATTGACAAAAATGTCAACAGGATTACGACTGCTCCAGTGGATTCTTCTTGTCCTCTTCGAGAAAGTAAATCTGCCCATGATACACCCAGAAGGACCGTCATAAAAAAGCTGAAGTTTATTGAGATGTGAAGTACACACGGCTCAAGGAATACAATAAGATTACGTTAGTAGACGACAAGGATGTGAGAGCAGCGACAACGGAGGACATGTTTAGGCTCTTTACGAAAACATATTTTCCGGAATCTTGGAATAATAAGGTTGATCAAGGCTTATCATCCGAAATGAAGCCTTGAGGAGCTTCAAACCATTTAAATCACCCGTACCTGATGAAATATATCCGGCGTTACTGCAAAAGAAGACCTACAATTTGGCGCCTCATCTGGCCACTATTTGCACAGTGGCCACTATTTGCACATGGGACTTGCATATACACCGAAAGCCTGGCAGAAGGCAAGGCTGGTATTTATACCCAACCCCGGCACAACAACACAATTTCGGTATCTGACAAGGTCAAATACTTAGGAGTGATCTTGGATAGGAAACTTAGTTTGAAGAAGTATCACATTAAGGAGCGTACTAAGAGAGCTCACTGATGTTTGTCATTATGTAGACGGGACGTTGTCTCAAAATGGGGCCTGAATCCGAGGATAGTCCATTGGCTCTACAGAAGTGTGATTAGACCAATACTTACTTACGCCTAAGTAGTTTGGTGGACTGCTATTGAGAAAAAATGCCATATCCGACCCATTGATATACAGATAAAATGTAAGGCAGCCACTGCGGCTATGAGACTTAAGGCGATGGGAGAATGGATTAAGGATGGGAGCAGCACATACCTCCGCGCTATAATCGAGGCGTCGATAGGAAAGCTGGTAGGAAGGGAATAGGTTTCCCATCGGATAGCTGATATGACACTTGAGGTCGAGTGCGTGGCACTGCCGCCAGGGGCAGTCTTGGACTGACGGAACAGAGGAAAATGATGTTTCACGGATGGATCAAAGCTAGAGGACAGAGTGGGCCTGGGGGTCTGCATTAAGAACCCAGGGTCTGAGATCCGTTTTAGACTACCTTACCATAATACCGTTCTGCAGGCGGAGATACGGGCGATCACAGAATGCGTGAGGTGGTGTGGAGCAAACGCGAGGACGTCGAGTGTGAACATCTTTACGGACAGTAAAATGGCCATAAGGGCAATAAAAACAGTAAAGTCACGAACAGACTTGCAGTGTAAAAAGGAGATTAACGTCTTCTCTGAGGATGGCACAATCCGCACTTTAAGGGCCGAGCCATAAAGGAGTAATGGGAAATAAAATGGCAGACGATTTGGCAGTGAAAGCCAGAAACTTGGTTAACCCGAAGCCTTTGGGGTTGATACAATCCGAGTTAAGGGCGTAGGCAACGAACTCGCCTGTAGCACTGTGGAACAGCGAAACGATATATCCAAACATGGTCCGATTTGAACTTTATTTGGGTCGAATGTTGGGGGGCTTTAAACAACACAATGTCTCAAATTTCAGCGAAATCGGTTTATAAACGCAGCTTTAGACCCTTTATCGACAGATCGGTCTGTTTGACAGCTATATCCCAATATGGTCCGATTTGGCCCGTTCAAAAACTTAACCTGCGTGGAACAAAAAGACGTATCTGTGCCTAATTTCAGCTCAATGTATTAATTTTTGAAGGCTGTAGAGTGATTACAAAATGACGGACGGACTAGCGGACATCGTTAAAACGCCTTAGAATTTATCGACGATCCTAATTTATTATGGCGCACCATATAACAAGTAAAATCCTAAGTTCGACCGGACCGAATCTTGTATACCCTCCACCATGGATCGTATTGTCAAGTTCTTCGAATGACTTTTTTAAATATATATAAGCTATATCAAGTTATTGACCGATATGAACCGTACTTGTCTTTCACCCATATTAGAAGTCATAGAATCAAGTAATAATTGCGCTCTTCAGAGGCTCAGAACTTCAAATTGTGAGATCGATTAATATTGGAGCTATATCCGATTTAGACCATATTTGGCATAGTTCAAGTCATACCAAAACGACATAAGCCAAATTCCAACCAACTTGGATAAGAACTGCGCCCTCTAGATTGCCTCTGTAAATTATTAAATTATTAACAGGCAAACAATTAAAAGCATAACATTACATTGATCACGAGTAGTCTACGAAACAGAACAACATTCAATTGATGAAAAATAGAAATAACAAGTAAAAGCGTGCTAAGTTCGGCCGGGCCGAATCTTATATACCCTCCACCATGGATCGCATTTGTCGAGTTCTTTTGCCGGCATCTCTTCTTAGGCAAAAAAGGATATAAGAAAAGAGTTGCTCTGCTATTATACCGATATCAAGATATGGTCCGGTTCGGACCACAATTAAATTATATGTTGGAGACCTGTGTAAAATTTCAGCCAATTCGTATAAGAATTGCGACCTCTAGGGGTTCACGAAGTAAAATAGAGAGAACGATTTATATGGGATCTGTATCGGGCTATAGACCGATTCAGACCATAATAAACACGTTTGTTGATGGTCATGAGAGGATCCGTCGTACAAAATTTCAGGCATACCGGATAATAATTGCGACCTCTAGGGGTCAAGAAGTCAAGATCCCAGATCGGTTTATATGGCGGCTATATCAGGTTATGAACCGATTTGAACCATACTTGGCACAGTTGTTGGATATAATAACAAACCACGTCGTGCAAAATTCCATTCCAATCGGATAAGAATTGCGCACTCTAGAGGCTCAAGAAGTCAAGACCCAAGATCGGTTTATATGGCAGCTATATCAGGTTATAAACCGATTTGAACCATACTTGGCACAGTTGTTGGATATAATAACAAAACACGTCGTGCAAAATTTCATTTCAATCGGATAAGAATTGCGCACTCTGGAGGCTCAAGAAGTCAAGACCCAAGATCGGTTTATATGGCAGCTATATCAGGTTATGGACCGATTTGAACTATACTTGGCACAGTTGTTGGATATCATAGCAAAACACGTCGTGCAAAATTTCATTCTGATCGGATAAGAATTGCGCACTCTAGAGGCTCAAGAAGTCAAGACCCAAGATCGGTTTATATGGCAGCTATATCAGGCTATGGACCGATTTGAACTATACTTGGCACAGTTGTTGGATATCATAGCAAAACACGTCGTGCAAAATTTCATTCCAATCGGATAAGAATTGCGCACTCTAGAGGCTCAAGAAGTCAAGACCCAAGATCGGTTTATATGGCAGCTATATCAAAACATGGACCGATATGGCCCATTTACAATACCAACCGACCTACACTAATAAGAAGTATTTGTGCAAAATTTCAAGCGGCTAGCTTTACTCCTTCGGAAGTTAGCGTGCTTTCGACAGACGGACGGACGGACAGACGGACGGACATGGCTAGATCGACATAAAATGTCGCGACGATCAAGAATATATATACTTTATGGGGTCTCAGACGAATATTTCGAGTAGTTACAAACAGAATGACGATATTAGTATACGCCCCATCTTATGGTGGAGGGTATAAAAATGGGTTTTAAATAACACAATACAACATCCCACAACATCCCTAACGGTTTGTCTCTCGCTTTTTCATTCATTTCAATTCATTCATTCATTTCATTAATTTCATTCATTTCATTCATTTCATTCATTTCATTCATTTCATTCATTTCATTCATTCATTTCATTCATTCATTTCATTCATGAGATGTTGGCCAGTGCTCAGTGTTCCCAAGTCGAAAAATCTTGAAAAAAATTCTGAAATCTTTGAACGGATAGAGATATGTACACGAAACTTAACGTAGTCAATGTTGAGGTGTTATCCTATAAGTTTGAAAAATTTGGGTACTTTAGTGGATGCAGAGGCTGATCCATGGGGCTTGAAAATTGGTCACCACGAGCATGTCAAATTTTGAATTGTTTGTCAAACAGCCATTTATGGGAAAACACAAATAGAGCTCGTAAAACCCCACAAAAAGCCTATGAATTATTGGACTCACAACAATTTTTTTTTTTCAAAATTTTAATCAAGGTATCGTCGGTATTTCTGAAATTGTGGAACTATTTGGAAACCAATAAACATTTTTTTACATAGTTGGAAAGGTTACAATATTCTATTTAAAAAAATGTGTGCAAATAATCATTTCTTATTAAAAATGGAGCTTCAGAATCTAAAATTTCCGAAAATATTTAAAATTTTGCATTTTTTGCCTAAAATATAACATCAGTATTTGCTTGATAACTTTTTTCTTCCAGTATGTGTTATTTTCTTCCTTTGTTTTAAAGAAGGAGGAATCGGCCACACCGCAAGTGTTCAGTGTCCCGGGATTCTCAACTGACCCTCGATGCGTAAGGCATCTTATCATGACAAGATCGAACGAATCTTGTGAGGATGAACTCCTGGCGGAATCAGAAGACGAGCCTAACGCAAAAGTGGTAGAAATTCTGAATCTTGATTATGGTCTGATTTCTGCAGATAAATCTCCACCATTGTTAGGTCGCCTTGGCGGCACTAAAGGTCACTCTGATGGTTGGAGGATATGACGTGATTCTTATCCAGAAACCATGTGTGTGGGGATGGATGGTTCGTGGACTAAGAATTCCATATCCTGTATTCCTGCAAAGAGTGGTCTAAATGATTTTCTTCTTCCGTCGTTAAACACTCAAGATTCTCATTACTGCTTGGATTCCCTATATATGGCACACGTTTTAGAGATTACGCCTTCAAGCCTTAAGTATCTTCTTTAAGCCGCTTCTGCAGGGATTGGGATAGATTTTGGCACACATTCTGCACAATTATCCCTTCAAGACCGGAAAGGAAAATGGAAACTGCGTCGGACATAGACATAATGGTCAAGCGGATCACGAATGCCCTGAATGACTCGCTTGCATCAGCATGTCCTAAACCAAGCCAAGGGGCAAACAGCGACCACTATGGTGGACCCCAGAACTGGTTGGTCTAAAGAATGGTTGCAGAAAGTTCTTCAATAGGACGTACTCCACAAGAACAACCACGATTTGGACGTCTATAAGGCTGAAATAAGAAAATCTAAGGGCGAGCTGAAAACGGCTCGTATATATAATAGTATATTAAAACTGACTATTTATACTTTAATTTTCTTGTAACACACGTCGTCGTAGCACAAGTGGTATATTAAGTTTGACCTTTCGTTTGCAACATCTTGCAATATTTTTTTTTTCTTTTGATTCCCATAAGCAAAATACGAAACCTTATGGCTCCAAAGTTGGATGTAGTGCTTGCAAAGGAATACAGTTGAGTATTTTAGATCATAGCATGAAATCCAAGTTCACATTATATAGAATTTATTACAAAGCCATAATCTGTACCCTGTACCACTACTGTGGCTGTCATAAAATGTGTAGGGCGACACAGAAATTCCTGCTGATTCGGCTTACCCAGTCCATCTATCCGCAGATCCTTTCTGTACTTATAGTCCATCTGTCGTTATTTTGTGACAAAGGTGGAAATAGCATTTGTTATCAAATCATCACAAAAATTTGCATATATTACGTTTTAAGCCCAAAGACAAACGTTATCAATTTTGGTAAAAACCGGTTCAGATAGAGATAAAGCTCTCATATATATAATACGCCCAATTCACACATATTAGGGTGTAGTTACTACAATTCTCAACGGAATTGTATGAAATTTGGTATGGAATGTTGTATTACCCAACTGAAAGCCTCTGCCAAATTTTGTCAAAACCCGTTTAGATTTGGATATAGTTCCCAATATAGTTTTCAACCAACAGTAACTATAGCCAAATAATTCAACTTGGGTTACTGTTTTTATACGATAAAAAGGAAAAACAACGATGGGTATGTGTTTCTCTATATGCAAAAACTAAATTCTCCTATCGTCACGCCCTTTTAAGTCGATCAAGCCATGTTTATCCATCCGCCGGTCCGTCTATCGATCCAGCTGTTTATCAATACGTCTGTCTGTGGAAATCACGATAGCTTCTAGTCGAAGAAAGTAATTCGCTTGAATATTTCCATTGATACTTCTTACCAATGTGCGTAATGGGAGATTGTAAATGGGACAAATAGGTCCATGCTCCCACTTAAAACTAACTCCCGATTGTACTTCTTGATCCCTATAGGGTGCAATTCTCATCCGAATATCTGAAATTTTGGACAGTAACTTCTACAATACCCCTCTTCCTTAATGGAATTAAGGAACACCTGATTAGACTCTATGGGCATATGGCGGGCACAATTATAAACTGAATTTTTCATACATTGTTTAGTTATGACTTTGTAATGTAGTACTGATAAAGCCATTCCGATTGACTCGGAATTATTTCCTTATTCAATTTAGCCATTTCTTTCTATCTGTTCGTTGCAATATCTGTGTATGTTAACTTGTGCACAAAGTCGAAATGGATTTTTTTTTTTCAATTTTACGCAGATGGCGCCCTCTGTTACCTCCAAAAGTATAATCGGAAGATCTCTTTATTTGGGAGTTATATCACGTTTGAACCGTTAAAGACCATATATGTGTATTGAAGTTCTTAGCTAAATCGGATAAGAAATGCGCCTTCCAGAGGCTCAAGAAGTACAATCGGGAGATCGGTGTACATGTGTGGGAGCTAGATGAAACGTCACAGGAGAAGCCAATGTATTTGCAAACTCCAATGACCTACATCAATAAAAATCACCTGTGAAAATTTGTTCCAATTGTTTTATTCGTTTAGACGTTATCGTAATTTCCTCAGAGGGACGGTCGATCACAAATATATGTACTTTATAGGGTCGCAGATCAATATTTCAAGGTTTTGCAAACGGAATGACTATTACTATATCCTCATCCCATTGTGGCGGGTATAAAAATCTACGTGAACATCGTTCGGGAATTTAACACAGGCTATCAATGGTTGAAGACACGCACGGCCGAACTTAAAGGGCTTTTTGTTGTTCGAGTTGTAATTCTGTCCGATCAGTGTAGTAATTGTAAAATACTGCATTTGTTTCAAACACCAGAATAAATATACGAACCCAAGTCCGTCTGTCTGTCCATCTACATATGTATATACTTTTTGACTTACGGTGCAAACAGAGTGAGCGCTGATTCTGAGTGGAGCCGAGCCGAGCTAATTGGCGCTTATTTTCATGCAAGAAGAAAATTTTTCTATTGCATAGTGAATGAAAAAAACTGGATATACATCCAATTTTATTAAAAAGGAGTGCATTTGGAGAATTTTATTATATATATAACGGCGGAAAAAAAAATTCACTTATTATTTGATCTATATGCAAAAAAAGCGCGTTCATTATGTTATACACAAGCTTGTATATGTTTTATCCCACTGACAATCTTTATCGAATTGACAATATCGGCATTCAGCGCGCACTCTTTTCGTACCCTTGCCCATTGAAAATTGCCAGAAATCGGATCTCTAATATATGTATTTCACAAAAAAAAAAGTAAAGATAAGACGAAATGGATGGTTTCAACTCCCAAAAAGCCTTGTACAACCTAGCAGGTAAAGAAAATGGAGATAGTCAGTAACTTTACCTACTTCGGCACCGCCGTAACCGAAACGAATGACACCAGTTTAGAGATTAAGCGAAGAATAATACTGGCAAACAGATGCCACTTTGGACTAAGTAAGCAGTTTAGAAACAAGGCCACCTCTCAACAGACGAAGATTACACTATACAAGACACTGATACTACCCGGGCATGGGTACTTGTGAAAGCAGATGAGGCATTGCTTGGAGTATTTGAGAGAAAATTCTTCGTAAAATATATGGACCAGTTTGCGTTAATGGAGAATATAGGCGACGTATGAACCACGAGCTGTATGATGACGATAGCATAGTTACACGCATCAAAATACAACGGCTTCGTTGTCTAGGACATGTTGTCAGAATGGATGAAGAAGCTCCAGCATAGAAGTCTTTTGAAGGCAAACACGGTGGTGCACGCAAACCGGGAAGACCAAAAGCCCGATGGAAAGATAAAGTTGTGGGAGACACCTCGAAACTTGGTGTCAGAGATTTTAGAATGAGTGCAGAAGATCGAGACGCTTGGAACGCTATTCTACGTTTAGCTATTGGAAAATATATTCTGCCATTGCCAGTTTAAGTAAGTAAAGTAATATATGTATTTTGAAGAAAAGTTACCTATCTTGTGTTAACTTAATAATTCTCAATGTTTACTTCAATTCGCCAAATAAAACGTTCGTAAACCAAAAAATGTATATTTAAATATTTTTTGTCGGAACGGTTTTTAGATTGGAACCAATTCTCTCCGGGAAATATAAGCCTGGTCGGCTCCATGCTCCACTCCGCTCCGAATCACTGGTTAAAACCAGGGCTGTAGAATTGGAGTCAAGCAAATTCTGTCCGACTCCGGACAAAATAAAAAAATTTGTAAAAAAAAATTGAATTCTAACAATTTTTTAGAATACGAGTAAAAAATTGAATTTTTAAAACTCGAGTTTTGTGTTAAATTTTACTTTAAACTCGAGTTCTTTCCGTTTTATACTTTACTTTAATTGACTATGATAGAACATTTATTAGCCGAACTTAGAATAGCGTTCCACGTGTGTCGATCTTCTGCGCTCCCTGTGTCCGACCCATGATAGCGATGTCGTTGGCATACGCGAGTAGCATGTGTTCTCTTGTGAGTAGTGTGCCATACCTATTCACATTTGCATCTCGTACAATCTTCCCCAGCAGGATATTAAAGAGATCACACGATAAGCTGTGTCCTTGTCTAAAACCTCGTTTGGTATTGAATGGTTCCGAGAGACTCTTTTCTATTCTTACTGAGGAACGCATATCACCAAGTGTCATCTTGCAGGGTATTATTAATTTTGCAGGGATACCAAACATAGACATGGTTTGAAATACCTTTGAACGTATAGGGCTATCGAAATCGGCTTTGTAGTCAACAAAGAGATGATAGGTGTCGATTTGTCCTTCTCGGGTCTTTTCCTGGATTTGGCGCGCAGACAAGCTGATGCATACGCCTTATCAGCGTGTCGTCTGCGGTCTTAAGTATTTCAGCGGGAAACCTATCGGCAGCTGCTGCTTGGATCTCATTCTGACAAGGAGGTTAACATTCTATACCATCATCGGGGATTTGTATCCTCTTCGCCACAATTGTCAGACACTAGCAGCTAGGTAAAATGTTATTTCCATATCACACACTATCTGCATCAGTTGCAGATTTCCTTCTGTGTTTCTGCAGGAGGATGTGGCTGCACCAAAGCCATCGGTTTGATGTTTAATTCTTTGGTAGAATTTCCGGACTTAATTCCGATTCCTGTACATCTTAATTCGCTCACAATCACGTCTTTCCATTTCCTTTTTCTTTTCTCCTCTTCTCCCGATATCCCTCCTTCATCTGACTCTTTGCTACTGATTGCAGGGTCGCTCTGTATGCCATATTCTTGGCATCAGTAGTATTTCGACATTCTTGGTCGTACCATGGGTTTTTTGGGGGGAGGCTTCCTGTACCCAAGTACGGATTTCGCGGCATTTTCAACGAAGTGGGCAATGGGAAAACAGAAATTAAATGAGATATTTATATACATAAATGTTACCCTATTCTATTTGAACATTTTATTGCAAATTTGTCCATGAGCATTCCATTAGGGAACAAGGGTTACTCCTGGAATATTTTATTATCCATTTATAAAAAGACTTATTAATATTTACCGACAGAAATAGAACTTCCTTACTACATCCCTTCATGTGGATCAATACTTCGATATTTTATATAAGAAATGCTTAAATTGGTATTCGTTACGACTTATTTCAACACAAAAACAATTTCTTCATTATACACTTTACAGAGACGGCGCCGGCGTTGAAAATTGTATGAAGCGTTAAGGAAGAAAATACGAACGACGTACAGGCCAATCCCTTTGCTAATGTTCGATCGACCTGTACATACTCTTAAAATGACCATGGTTTGAAGCCACATTTTCCAAAAAAAATTATTCACAGCAGTAGAAAAACTCATCACTGCTGAAACAAATGGATTGGATTTTTCGTCATCTAGGCAGTGCCCACGCAACGACATTTACAAACTTGCTGAGTATTGAGATAGTTATCCCTAGTTGTACCATAAAGATCCTCTTCTTTTGTCATTACATTTTTTGTTTTGAATAAAAAGACATAATATTTTAATGCAACACATTTAAATTTTCACTCTCAAATAAAATTAATCGTTTATTTATACAAAAATATCAATTATTCACTTTATTTAAGTCAGTAAAACGTTTTGTTTTTTATACAATACTCGATTTTCCAATAAATTTGTTTATTGAGTTGATAACCACTTTAATTGAATAATTCAGCTTATCATAAATCCAAATTGCGAAATCGTTTATTACTAATACAAATTTTTTATAGGGCCGATTTCAGAATAATTTTTAATTGAATTAAATTAATAATTAATTAATAATAAATTAATAATCTTAATTAAATAAAAAACTTATTTGATTCTATGTTGAAAACTTTTTTATTTTTAGTTTGTTTGCCTGTTGGGACGAGTATAACTTTTCTAAAATTTCTCTTTAGAGATGAGCTTAATGACTTTATTTTCAATTCTTTTTTTATTCAATGGATTATTGAAAGCGATAGAAGATACACCACACTGAAAAAATAAAAATCTTGGTGATCAAATGTTAGCTTTGGGCTAAGTTTTATGTCGGTTTCCGGGGCTCAGGCTCCCAGATGACCGGGAGAGCTTAGGTTCTCCAACGGAAGTGGGAACTCAGGTTCCTTTCTTCGCTACAGGGGACACACACCACCATGTAAAACCCCCGAGAGCCAATACTTACTTCTGGCACGGCTTTCGAGATAGAAAAGGGCAGCAAATAGTTCGAATTCAGACTTACATTCGTATTTTTATTGGAGAAAAATGAGATGCGTTGTGTGTGAAGGGCTGGAGCAAAAGAGGTCGAGGGTCGCTGCCATAGCATGCAAGACACCTCGGCTCTAAGGCACAAGGGAAAAAATGGAAAAAGAAGTTGCCAGCTGGCCAATTATAATACTGGTTTTATAATACTTTTGAGTTCTTAAATTCATGGTTGTATCTTAAACATAGGTTAATTCGTGTATCATATTTCAATGGAAAAAATATAAATTCAATGAAAAAATATGAAAAAGGTTGTTAAAAACTAAATAATACTGGTGAACGCGTTAGTCTTCTCAACACTTGGTTTAGTTAAAAAAAAAATTGTACATTCGATAAAAGTTTTTGTTGAAATCGGTCCTATAGTAAATTTTTATTATTAAAAAAACGATTTTGCAATTAACATTTATGACAAGCTGAAAAATTGATCTAAATGGTTATCAACTCAATAACTTATTGACAAATTTTTTATTCCTCCAAAAACACTTTTGATTGACTAAGTAAAATAAATAATTGATATTTTCCCAAAATAACCCAAGATACTGTTCAATTTTGGTCTTTTTGACAGCTATATCCAAATATAGACCAAATATAGATCTAAACCATATAAGACACGGATGTTGAAAAGCCTAACATCATCGGATAATAAATGCGCCTTTTATGGGACCAAGACCCTAAATCGGGAGATCGGTATATATGGCAGCTATATCCAAATCTGGAGCGATCTAGGCCAAACTGAAGGAGGATGTCAAGTGGTCTAACACAGCTCACTGTCGCAAATTACAGCAAAATCTGATAATAAATGTGGCTTTTATGGGCCTAGAACCTTAAATCGGCTGATCGGTCTGTATCAAGTTATAGTCCAATAAAGCCCATCATAGAACTTAACCTGCCTATAGACAAAAAAGAATCTGTGCAAAGTTTCAGCTCAATATCTCTATTTTTAAACACTGTAGCTTTATTTCATAATACAGACGATCAATATTATATATACTTTATAGGTTCAGCATCATACAGGCTGGAACATTGAGGTCCGATCTGTGTGGTGTTCATTGCTGTCTCGAAAAGCTTAGCTGCGAGCTACCAAGCGCTACCACAGGTTGCGGATAGTGGAACGCTCCATACGGAGTAGCTGTAACGGCAGTCGTGGACAATCAGCACTATCGATTGGAGAGTCTCAGTGAGAGGCCGGGCGGCACCGGCTCTTGCACAAATACTGAGTGCCTATGATGCTCGATATGACAAGGTGGATAATAGGCGCCTTTCCCTGGCCACCTTTTTCCCGTGGCGATCGGTCCTGTGGACTTGAACGAGCTTGCTCGCCTAAGGGGGCTTGACGAGGATTCACCAGAAAATGTGGCTACAACAACACTTTCTGGGGAGGCAGAGATACCAACAATAAAAGTGAGTCACTTCTTAATTACATTTTATCCACTTGCTTGGTTGTATGCAAGAGGGACAATGCCCAAACTTTCTACAACCGGATCAGGGAACAAGTTAAAGAAATAACGCTTGTGAAAAACAGTGAATCAGTGAAAGTCTTGGACTGGAAAATCTCCTCCCAGTGCTTCTTTTCGTACCACTAGAGAGAGAAGAGAACTGGGAGAAGTTCAAGGAATAGATGCAAAAACTGGGGGCCTCTGGAGGACGCAAGGGAACTGAAGTCCGCTGTAGATATTGTCACGGGGAGTCTGAACGAGGTCAATAACAAAAACACACAAAAATAAAATGATAGTCGCCGCACTGGACCACACGGGGATTCACCCCATAATTTTCCAGTGGACTAATAATATGCTCTATGGCAGGATTTTAAATGCGAACTTGGGAGATGGTGTGATCAGGAGGCGGCTTACAAGAGTACGCCCCACGGAGCGTTGTTCTCGCCGATTCTGTGGAACCTCGTGACAAATGAGATTCTGTTAGATCTCATCCGAGATAGCACGAAGATAAACGCTAGTGCGGACGACGCACAGTAGGCCAAACGGCAAAAAAAATTGAAAATAAGTGTACAACATTTTATCTGTTGATCTTAGCGATACAAAAGACGAGGATATTACTGAAAGTAAGTAAGATGGAAGTCAGTATAGCTTTTGATGGTATAACGGGACGCATAGGACTACGAGCTAACTTGTGCAAAATCGGTGCGGCAAATGATAGAATGTGTAGGGGAAGATAATGAGACGTTGGAACCTTTCCTATGCCATTGCCCGGCTTTCGCGGCTAACAGACACCGGTACTTATATGGGGACACGATACCAGACATGAACCAATTTGGGGGAGTGGTATGGAAAACAATTAAGAATATTTTAAGTAGCACAGAATTCCTAACTTAACATTTTCTTTTTCGAGGTTTCTTTTTAATTTTTAGAGCATACAACAAGCCGATTACTGGCTTAGGTGTATGTCCATAGCGGTATGGGGCGGATTAATATCTGCACCCTCTTTTCAACCTAAGCTAACCTAGCGGTACAAAATGTTCTAGATATTTGTATAATATTCGTTGAGATGAAAGGTGTCAAATTTGACCGTTTTTCACTTCTACAATTTTCTGAAGGCCATAGCTTTTGATCTACGAGATCTAAAAAAACATACACAATGTACTCTGCCATCGTGTACCGTTAACGAGATCATAACCAAACATTGTGTCATAGGCGCATGCCGGCGCGCATGGGAATGACATCTGCAGGAGTTGGTTTGATGAGGATGAAGATGAAGAGGAGACTATCGAGCACTTGCTATGTTCATGCCTGGATCTGCAAGCTCACCTTTCTGGGGAGGCCATCCTTCTGCAAGCTGGGTGATCTTGCGAACGTACCTCTGGGAGGCCTCCTGAGATATATCGACGGGACGGCATGGTTCCGACGGAGGTGCCAAAAGCACCACGGAAGGCACATACCTGCTCGCGTGGGAAGGGAATTTAATTCCCCGCTCTGGTTCTCCTTTTCTACTTTTTCTTTTATTCGTGTATAACGAAGCTTGGTGTCGGATGTTTCAGAATGAGCGCAGAAGATCGAGGCGCTTGGTGCCGGATGTTTCAGAAGGAGCAAAGAAGATCGAGGCGCTTGTAACGCTATTCTACTTTTAGGTAATGGGACAAACGTTATGTTATAGCCAATTTAAGTAAGTAGTTAAGTATAAACTCTGGATTTGGTCCGAGGTCTCACATCTTCTTTCTCTTATCTTTCTTTCTAGGGTATCACAATTGCCCAAACTGGGTTCCGAGCGAACTCACCGATGGTGGACAACCTATTCAAACTAACCTAACTTAGCCTCCACTTCTATTCGAATAACATGTGTGTGAAAAAAACACAATATCATGCTTATTGTAGAAACAGATACATACAGTTTAAGCTATTAAGTAATTCGTGCAATTAAAAATTTGTTAAAAATACTTTCAATTTAAAAAACTATTAAAGAAATTAATCACTTTTATAAACGATTTTTTACTAATTAATTGGTAAAATTTAAGTCAATATTTTTTCTGTGCAACTATGATATGATGCGTTTCAACCCCATGTTAAGGGGCCTTCATCAGAAATCTTTAGGTGTGCGGGGCTTTTAAGGTCATACATTGCGAAAGTCTCTTACAGACTGAAGAAAAAAAAATTATTTTTGGAAAATATCAATTTTTTCTTGACTCGGGTCTGTTAAACTTTTTTTTTTGATTTAAATAAACGATTTTCCAATAAATTTGTTTATTGAGTTGATAACGGCATTAATACAATTATTCAGCTTATCATAACCAATTTTAGCAAAATATTTAATTGATGTACAAATTACTTAATTAAACCGAGTTTTTAATTTTTTTTTTTTTGGAAATTTGAATATCTTTTTTAAGATTCATCAATACAGGTGTTATACAAAAGTACCTTATTCATCTTTTGAGTCGATTGGATTCGATTATATATAGAAACTATTCTTCAGCAATTTATATCTCAACATATAATAAACACCAAATTATTTGGTTGGTCTAGATGATGTTCGAATATACAGCTGATCGGCTTCAGAAGGTTCTCACTGAAATAGTTTTGGAGAAATTAATATTCTGGGCAAAATCTCTAAATCATCTGCATGGATTACAAAGTTTTGATCTCAATACAACTAAACTATTATGTTACGATCTATCATCTCAACTTATTCAATTACATAATTCCGCGAATAAGAGAAAAATGATTGAAAAGACAATGGAGAGCAGATCCAGGTTATACAAGTTTCTTAATTTCACAAAGGGTAGCTCATATCTACATAATCCATATAGCCTACAACAAATAAAATGGATTATGAAAGCTCGATCAGATAACCCATACTTAAATGGCAATACTTACTCCTCCGACGAAGAGCTTACACTATGCACACTCTGCAATCTTCGTGAACGAGAAACATTACAACATTTACTTGGCAGGTGCATTATATTGAACGAGTTTAGGCGTCAATATTTTGGAACACATCAATTATTACAGAAGGAAATTGTTGCAATACTTAATGGACAACAAAATAGAGATTGGGAGAATCTGGCTGGATATATATAGCGATGAAGTATAGAGAAGCAATTACAAATGAATTTAGAATATAATGTATACATACACATTGATATTTCCCAAAACGAACCAAACGAAAAAAAAACTATATTATATTAGAACTTTATTACAATTTTGCATCGGCTGACGACTTAATTGTCATGGCCGTTAACTTCTCTAAATCAAACTGATTTTATTTGAATTTAAAGACATCTTTGGAATTATATAAAATGTAAACTTTTTTCTTAAACATTGTAAAGAGAAATATTGCTACTAAAAAAAATTACTACAACATATCTCCCCATTTCTGCCGACGACATTTGTGATTTTTTCTATCGCAAATTAAAATGTCGTCCACTGTGTTTTAATTCTCTTGGAAAAATAAATATAAATATTCATGATAACATTATGTCGTTTTACTGAATGTAAACTTAAACCGAAATAAATCACGCCAAGAAAAATACCAACAAACCCCAAAGGCGGCGACGTTGGTGTCGATGGTCATTATGACATCCAATCTAGCGTTCATGGCCCCATTTATGCCACACACCACCGGCACAGGAGTCGAGTTAGCAACACCCCAGAACGGATAAATTGACAATTGACGCCACTTGGGCGGCAATGAAATCTCGGCACAAATAAAAGGATAGAAACAAAACACCGTAGAAAAGGCAAAGGGTAGGATGGTAAGAATGTGACGATTAAAATATTTTACATAACATTTAACCGATGTAATGTAATTTAATCCATCCAAATGGGGTTAAATACAGTAAAGGGCGAGCAGGGATGACAATGTGTCCTTAACCATCGCATTTTTATTATTTCTCAGTGCAAGGGGTGAAATCTCAAGTATATCAAAATATTATTAAATATCCCTATAGACATGTGTATGGGAGACTATAATAATATCTACAACATATCGAAATGAAAACTTACGAGAATACAAATTATAATCCGAAAGAAAAATTGCTACGTGCTTCTTCCGTTATAAGACGTCGTTAATAGTTCAACTCGTTGTGGTATGTCGCCCAGATATGTGATTTGGTAGCGTGCTCGGATTGCCAACGCATGGTTCGTCATGGGTTCGATTCCCACCATAGGCATTGTCTGTCGCTACTGTAATATTACAATGAACTAAAATAGTTTAAGGGAGTCTATTCAGAAAAAGACTGCCGATATAACCTAACAAAACATAATTCGTCTTGGTAGCATTTAATACCATTTGGTATTGTACAGAAGGAAGGACGTCGCCTTGTCATTCCTAGTGTTGAACCAACCAGATTGCTTACAAACACTACCACTGAGACTTCTGTCCTAGCCAAAGACAGCAATTTGGTAGATGTCTTAAAGCTAAGATTGGGCCATATAATGTTGGAGCGTTCGCAGCCAGAGATATATTCTCAAGATATAAATTGGCACCTTAGCTGTCTGAAAAGATAAGCAGACTATCTCGGAAATGGGTAGGTCGATTTAATTTTTTTTTTTGCAACTTACATTAACCAAAAAACAAAAATAAGGTATTCATATTTTGGATGGGGTACCTGGGGAACGCCCCACCCCCAAATCCTACCAAATATATTTATAGATCACTTTCGACATTATGGGACTCACATGAAAGGTATTTTTAAGATTAGAAAACGTATCTAATATCTAATTGTCGGACGAAGTGTTTGGGGGACCACCGCAACCCCAAAACACCTCTAAATCGGATATATTTACCGACCATGGCAATATGGGACTCAAATGTAAGGTCTTTGGGAGTAAAGCATGAATCTGATATCAATATTCGGGAAAAGTGTCTATGGGATCACCTCACACCCATAACACATCCCAAATATTACGCATTTGCCGACCATTGCAATATGGGGCTCAAATAAGAGGTATTTTAGATTAGAACACCAATCTAATATATATTTTTAGGGCCAAGTCACTGAGTGACCATCCCATCCCCCTATAGAAATATGGGGCTCAAATGAGAGTTATTTGGGAGTAGACCACGAATCTGAAGTCAACATTCGGCACTAACTATCTGGGGGACGTTCCGCCGTCATAACAACCCCCAAATAGGACGTATTTGATCACCATGACAATTTGGGTCTTAAAGAGAGTGGAGCTCGATATTGATAGTTTTTAAGGTCCATACCCCAAACCGGACATATTTGCTGACTTCTCCAATAAGGGGTTCAAATGAAAGGTATGTGAGATTAGAAAACGAATGTGATATCTAATTGTGAGGCCAATGGCAATACGGAGTTTAAATAAATGATATTTGAGAGTAGAGCACGATGATGATATTTTTTCAGGGCTAAGTATTTTGGGGGACAACCGAAAACACCCCTAAATCGGACATACGTATTGACCGGTCATGGCGTACGGGGCTCATATTAAAGGTATTTGGGAGTAGAGCACGAATTTCATACCCATTTTCGGGACCACGGTCATAGGGTCCACATCACCCCCAAACCCACCAACCACTACCCTGGGAGCTTTCCCACTCGCAGAACCCCCAGAGTATATCGGGCTCAAATAAAGTCTTTTAAGACTGGAGTACGTTTAACAACCAAACGTAAATAACATGAATTCATAGACCAATGAAGATTATATGGGATTCAAATAAAGGATATTCAGATATTGTTATACTGTTAGTCAAGCGATATACATATACCATTTTCATAGCATTGTGTTCACCAAAAATCTCTTTAATTAGCCAAAATAAATATTCAAAGGAGAATTTTGTTCCATATAAAGTAAAAGAGGGCGCAGCGGAGTGGACCGGTTCAGCTAGTTATTAATATATTTAACTATTATTTGATATTTTTTACCATATTTAATAACAAGTAACGTACATGCAAAAACAAAGTCCATAGTTGCCTTGTTTGGATACTTTGCCTGTGTACAAAATTTAATAACCGCAGTAAAACTTTGCATTGATACATTTTAGAAGTCTGCCCTATTTATGCCAACCGGCGTTAATACTAAGCTTGCCAGATGGTAGGGATTATCCCGACTTTCTGTTCCAATTCCAAGTATATGGAAAAATATCGCAAAATCCCGACTTTCGAATCATACTCAGTAATCGAATGAAGTTTCAGTTTTAATGCGATTGCATATCGTTCAACTCACATATTTTTCTTGATGCAATCAAATACATATATGTTTTTGTGCAAGTTAAGTCGTTCAGACTCGTCTGCCCAAGTTCACTCTGCTTATAATAAGAAAATATGACAAAATAATACTCGTTTCCACCAGAACTTCCAAGAATCTGACAAGTTTTATTGCGACTACGGGAGTCTTAGAGTTGTTTATGAAACATTACCTAAAGGTCTGCTAAGCGACAAAATATAGTAGTCAAATTGATAAAGGTGCTCTACATACTCATGAGAAAGTTGTAGATCATGCTTTGATCTTTTATATTGTCTATACCTTAAGTAATGACATTCACGAAAAAGGGTTCAATATTTTAAGTATGTGTATAGCACTTAATAATAATATAGAACATTAATATGAATTGTAATGAGTTCTGCTCATTTTTGGGTAGGAGGGGATTCATTAGTCAACCCACAGTATGCTACAACCTCATGGATAACATGAAGTGTTACACATTCAAAGGACTACATCTTTTTTGTGTGCAAATATTTTTTATTGATTCTAAGGACAAAAATGTGTTAAAATGATCTAAATTCCATAATAAATTCACTTTTGCTCAATATGACCACCTTTTGACTTGACTATTGCTCTTTCAAATACCTTTCATACAAACTCCTTATTTCAAAGATCAGGAAATATGTCCGGTTTGGGCCCTTAAAATCATCAATATCGGACTCGACTCTCTTCGGGACCCAAATTGTCATCGTGAGCAAATACGTCCTATTTGGGCGTTGTTATGGGTGTGGAACGTCTCCTAGACAGCTGGTCCCGAATGTTGATATCAGATTCGTGGTCTACTCCCAAATACCTTTCATTTGAGTCCATATTTCCACAGTCGGCAAACATGTCCTGTTTTGGGGGGTGTTTTAGAGGAAGGGGGCCACTCAGTGACTTGGCCCTGAAAATATATATCAGATTCATGTTCAACTCTATAATACCTCTCATTTGAGCCCCATATTGCAATGGTCAGACAAAACTTTCCATTTAGGTGAAGTTATGAGGGTGGGGTGGCCCCATAGACACTTTTCTCGAATATTGTTGTCAGATTCGTCACTTGAGCGCCATATTGCTATGGTAGTAAATTTGTCCTCTTTGGGGGTGTTTTGAAGAGGTGCGGCCCCCAAGCACTTGGTCCCACATTTGGATATCACCTTCGTATTCTACACTCAAATACCTTTTATTAGAGCCCTATATGGGGGGTGTTTTGGGGGAAGGGGAAGGTGTGGACCCCCAGAAACTTGGTCCACATTTGGTCCCATATTGCCATGGTCGGTAAATATGTCTGAATTAGGTGGGTTCGGGGGGTGGGGGTGGTTCCCCAAATGCATGGTCCGAAAATTGGATATCTGATATGTTTTCTAATCTTAAAAACCTTTCATTTGAGTCCCATATTGTCGTAATTGGTGTATGTATTTATTTGGTAGGTTTTTGAGGGTGGGGCGGACCCCCTTGGTCCCCCATCCGAAATTTGGACACCAAATTTTTGTTTTTAGGTTACTATAAGAGATAAGTATGTCCGATATAGGGGTGTTTTGGGGCTTGGGGTGGTCCCCCTAGCACTTGATGAGCACAATTGGATATCATATACGTTTTCTTATCCTAAATACCTTTCATTTGAGTCCCATATTGTCGTGATTGGTCTAAATATATATTTGGTAGGTTTTAGGGTGGGGCAGCCCCCCTAGGTACCCCATCCGAAATTTGGATACCAAATTTTTTTTTTAGAGCGCACAAAATTTCACTTAAATTGCACCACTCATCTCCAAGATCTGGCGTCTCTGAAAGTTAGGGTAAGGGGAAAGGTCCGCCACCCCTTCAGATATCAAAAATGTGGTACCCCATTTTCACCACGGGATCATTATACACCATCTGAAAAAATTTCAAGAAAATCGGTTCAGCCGTTTTTGAGTATATACGGAACAGACAAACAAAGAAACCAAAAAACAAACATACAAACAAACACAAATTGATTTTTATTTATATATAAGACTAGCTGGACAGGGCTCGCTCCACTGTGCCTTCTTTCACTCTCTTATTTTATGTAAGCTCTATACGGTCACGTCAGGGAATAAGTCCTGTTTGGGGGTACTGGTACGGCCTTTCAGATATTTCGCGGCAATGTGGATATTATTTGGTGCTCTTCTCCCAAATACCTTTCATTGGAGCCTTATATTGCGATGGTCGGTAAATATGTGCGGTATGGGGGTGTTTTTGGGGGTGAGGCGGATCCCCATTTATCAGATTCGTGCTCTGACCTCATGTACTTTTGATTTGAGTCCCATATTGTCAGTATTGATTTATATTTCATTTGGCTGGTGGCTTTGGAGGTGGGCCAGCCCCCTAAAAATCCCACCCTAAATAAGGATTCAAATTTCTGTATTTAAGTTATTATAAACAAACTAAATTTCGCTTAAATCGCCCCACCCATCTCCGAGATCTGGCGTTTTTGAAAATAGGGTATGGGGAGGGTCCTCAGTCAGCAAAATATAAATTTTTGTGTGTAAGAGTAAAATTTATATACCAAATTCGTACTCTACTCTTAAATACCTTTCATTTGATACCCATATTGTCTCAATCAGTGCACATGTCCGTTTTGGGATGGGTCCCATGCCACTATGGACATACACCTAAGCCAGTAATCGGCTTGTTGTGCGCTCTAAAAACTATTAAGCCTATTAAAAAAAAATTAAGTAAGGAATTTCGTGCTACTTACAAAATTCTTAATTGTTTTCAATACCACTCCCCTAAATTGGTTCATGTCTGGTATTGTGTCCCCACCTAAGTGCCGGTAACTGTTAGACGCAAAAGCCGGGCAATGACAAAGGAAATGCTCCAACGTCGCATAATCTTCCCTGCATGCCCTAAACATGCTATCACCTTCCGCACCGATTTTACATAAGTGAGCTCGTAGTCTTATGTGTCCAGTTATGATACCAATCGCTATACTGACCTCCTTCTTGCTTCATATCAGTAGTAGCCTCATCTTCTCACTATCTAGATCCCCCATAGGATTTTCGCCGTCCTACCGACCGTTTCGCTGTTCCACAGGGTTGCATGCGCATTCGTCGCCCACTCCCTTAAATCGGACTGCGTCGACTCGTTAACCAAGTTTATTGACGGTAGTCCTCTGGCCTTCACCGCCAAATCGTCTGCCCTTTTTCATTCCCCCATACTCCGCTATGGCCCGACATCCAAACGATGCGGATTTTCCCATCTTCAGAGAAGGCGTTACACATCAAGACTGTTCGTGACCTTACCGTCCTGGTTGTTATTGCCCATATGGCAATTTTAATGTCGGTAAAGATGTTCACACTCGACGTCCTCGCGTTAGCACCACACCACTTCACGCATTCCGTGATCGTCCGGATCTCCGCCTATAGGACCGTATTATGGTCAGACAGTCTAAAACAGATCTCAGTCCCTGGGTTCTCAATGTAGACCCCCAGGCCCACTCTGTCCTCTAGCTTTGATTCATCCGTGTATCATGATCTTCCAGATAGCAATACTAGTGTTCCGTCAATCCAAGACTTTGCCGATGGCAGCAGTGCCTCGCACTCGTCTTCAAGGTTCATCTCAGGTATCAAATTGGAAAGCTCTTCCCTTCCTTCCAGATTTCCTATCGTCGCCTCGATTATACCGCCATGGTATGAGCTGCTCCCATCCTCAATTTATTCTTCCATCGTCTTAAGTCTTTTTCTCCATAGGAGTCCACTAAACTACTGAGGCGTAAGTAAGTATTGGTCTAATCATGCTCCTGTAGAGCAAGTGGACTATCCTCGGATTCAGGCCATATTTCGAGCCTACGGCCCGTCTACATAGGGCCCAACATCTGTGAGCCTTCTCAGCACGCTCCTGAATGTGACACTTCTATTTCAGTATGCACACCTAAGTATTTGACCTTGTCAGATATCGAAAACGTTTTGTTGAGGAAAAGTGGTGCGTCAAATTAGCCCACCTTCATCTTCCTCGTGAACAGGTATATTTCAGTCTTTTCTGGGTTAACATTGAGACCTCTGGGTCTAGCCTTATGAAATATCCTTTCGACCCTTCTGCATAGCTGGTTCGGATCCTTACCTCTTAGAAGTATTATAACATCGTCTGCGTAACAAACGGCCTCAAATCCCTTCTCAGTCAGTATCCGTAATGGGGCATTTGTGGTGGTCACCCATAGGAGTGGCGATAAAATGCCCCCTGTGGCGTGCCTTGTGCCATTTTCTCCCTTATATTTATGCCATGAGACACAATTTATCCACCTGTTCCTTAGCATATGGCTTATCCAGTCTCTAAGAACCGGGTCCACCCGGTACTGGTCTATGAATTGGATCAGTGTGTCGGTCCGCACAATGTTAAAAGCCCCCTCGGTGTCAATGCATACAGCCAGTATGTACGTTTTGGCATCGAAGGATTCTTCTATTTTATGCATAACCTCGTGCAGGGCACTCTCCCGTGATTTCTATGTCAAAAGTTATTAAAGCAATAAACATCTTGTTTGATAAGTTTTTTAAAGCCGAATACCATATGTAATCGGTCAAATTTATGGTGATTTCGATTCTAGAAACAAATGCTACACAAATATTACACTTGTACAGTGGAAAATTTTGCAAATGTCGCCCTAATACTTTCAAAGTGTTGCACTTTTACATTTTCAATCGAACATCTTCATATGCGGATCTTGACAAGTAAAAAAAATTAATTGAATGTTTTAAATTTCGATTACCATTTTATTTCCTTTATAGAAACCAATCGCTGCACTTTGACTTTCATACATGTAGAAGATAGATACAGAAGTAGATTCGGGACAAACATAGCAAAAACCATTTGGATGAAACACACAATATCTTCTGTACGAATTCATATCGATAAAATACCAATTATATACCTTTTGTTGTCCAAAAAATACCAAAGCCTTGGTAAAAGTGGAAAATTGAGGCCCTTTGTTTTACCTCAAAACAGGGTTGATCTGACAACGGCGTTGATGAAAGAACGTAAAATGAGGGAGCAAACTAACAAAAATTTAGGTTATTACATAATTGTGTTAATTAATTAAAATTTATATTCCATTTGGACAAGTTATGCTGTTAAAGAGAGTTACATTTTTATACCCTCCGACATAGGATGGGATCATATTAATTTCGTCATTCTGTTTGTAACATCTCGAAATATGTGTCTGAGACCACATAAAGTATATATATTCTTGATCGCCATGTCATTTTAAGTGGATCTAGCCATGTCCGTCCGTCTGTCTGTTCGTTTGTCTGTCTGTCGAAAGCACGCTAACTTTCGAAGGAGTGAAGCTAGTATCTTGAAATTTCGCACACATACTCCTTATTAGTGTAGGTCGGTTGGGCCAAGCCGGTCCACTTTTTGATATTGCTGCCATATAAACCGATCTTGTGTCTTGACTTCTTGAGCCTCTAGAGGGCGTAATTCTTATCCGATTGGACTAAAATTTTGCACGTGGTGTTTAGGTATCACTTCCACAACTGTGTTAATTCAAATCAGTTCATAATCTGATATAGCTGTCATATAAATGGATCTAAAATCTTGACTTCTTGAGCCAATAGAGCGCGCAATTTTCATCCGATTTGGAAGAAATTTTGTACAACGGCTTCTTTCAAGACCTTCAACATACGTGTCTAATATGGTCTCAATCGATCAAAAGCTTGATACAGCTCCCATATAAATCGATCTTCCGATTTTGTTTCAAGGCGCAATTCTTATCCGAATGAACCGAAATATTACACAATGACTTCTACAATGTTCCGCATTCATTTATGGTCCGAATCGGACTATAACTTGATATAGCTCCAATAACACAACAGCTCTTATTCAATATTCATTGTTTGCCTATGAAGAGATACTGCGCATAGAACTGGACAAATGCGATCCATGGTGGAGGGTATATAAGATTCGGCCCGGCCGAACTTAGCACGCTCTTACTTGTTTTTTGTCATAAGTTATTTACTTGCTTAACTGATAACTAATTTCACTTATTCGAACTACGCTATTATGGATAAATGAAACCTCTTTCACTTCACTTATCCCATATTGACTGTAGTTGTTTGAATATTGGTGGATTATTGTTGCCGCATATTTATGGGCAACAATTAGTAGTATACCCCCCATAAGATGGGGGGTATACTAATTTCGTCATTCTGTTTCTAATTACTCGAAATTTTCGTCTGAGACCCCATAAAGTATATATATTCTTGATCGTCGTGACATTTTATGTCGATCTAGCCATGTCCGTCCGTCTGCCTGTCGAAAGCACGCTAACTTCCCAAGGAGTAAAGCTAACCGCTTGAAATTTTGCACAAATACTTCTTATTAGTGTAGGTAGGTTGGTATTGTAAATGGGCCATATCGGTCAATGTTTTGATATAGCTGCCATATAAACCAAGTATGGTTCAAATCGGTCCATAACCTGATATAGCTGCCATATAAACCGATCTGGGATCTTGATTTTTTGAGCCTCCATAGAGCGTAATTATTATCTGATTTGGCTGAAATTTTGTACAACAGCCTCTCTCATGACCTTCAACATACGTATTAAATATGGTCCGAATCGGTCTATAGCCTGATACAGCTCTCATATAAACCCATCTCTCTATTTTACTTTTTGAGCCCCTAAAGGGCACAATTCTTACTCGAATTGCCTGAAATTTTACACAATGACTTCTATTCGGTTGCCCAAAAAGTAATTGCGAATTTTTCATATAGTCTGCGTTGACAAATTTTTTCACAGCTTGTGACTCTGTAATTGCATTCTTTCTTCTGTCAGTTATCAGCTGTTACTTTTAGCTTGCTTTAGAAAAAAAGTGTAAAAAAAAGTATATTTGATTAAAGTTCATTCTAAGTTTTATTAAAAATGCATTTACTTTCTTTTAAATATTCCGCAATTACTTTTTAGGCAACCCAATACTATGGTCTTCAATATTCAATTCAATTATGGTCCGAGTCGGACCATAACTTGATATAGCTCCAATATTATAGCAATTCTTTTCTTGTGTCCTTTGATTGCCTAAAAAGAGATATCTGGAAAAGAGCTTTTAAATTTTGTTCATAGCCTTATTTCAACTATTTTCATTCTGCCCTTGAGGAGGGAGCTGCAACAGACAAATTTTGTTAAGCATAAATACAATAAATGAGTGCCCAAAAAAAATATCGATAAACTTGCACCATGATAAGGTTGCGTAAAATTTAATGCCGATTTTTTGTTTGCATCAATGCAACAAGTAATGCCCCATTTCAACATTTAATCCTCAATGGGTAGAGCGGAAGATGGATGGATGACAATTGAGAAACAGAAACACAAAAAGCCTTCAATTAGCGGGTTTCCTTGTGGCAACACATCCTTAATCTCCATCTATACGATGCGTTATGCATTGCCCCAAGACCGTACGTGACATTTTCTAAATCACTCCTAGTTACATGATGCCCATCACTCATTCGACCGAGGTTTGATCTGCCTCCTGTCAAAGTTCGTTTTCAGAGGCATATGCGTTTGATGCATTCCTGTTACAATGGTGACTAGCCACCTAGCAAGGATGCACCAAATGCAGATTCAGTTGCAGTGGCGATGGACTTGTTTTATATCACAAACTGTGCATTGTTAAATGCCAAAGAAAAACGTAGATGAGGGAATAGGTGAATTCCAAAAGTTTGTACGACATTGCGTTTGTTTTTAAACCCAAAATTGCTTCGCTTTGAAGTGGCCTGAACCCATTGCATTCAATTTGACATGCACGCATCTAAAAAGAAATGCAAACATTCATTGTAAATCATACAGTCATGGAGTTGTCAATACAATTGCCAACGTTGTATAGGGTGGCACACAAAATTGTTGTGTAAAGAAGATAATTATTTTTCTCTATTGAAATTCCTTAACATTCGTTTGATAGTCTCGGCTTGGATTGTGGTAGCTTAACCATCAAAAATTCTTGTCAATTCACCCGATAATCGTAAAATGGTTGTTTATTTGCAATTGTATTTTGTGTTACAAAATATTAAGAACAGTTTTTTTTCAGATAATCGGCTTAGGAACTCTTTTGATTTGTTCAATGTTCTAACCTAATCTATTTTGATCGAAAAATTGGTTATTATAATTACAGACCACTTAATCCAGATCTTTAGCCTATTTACTACAAGAAATTTTCTAAAATATCAGCACTTATATATACTGTTTTCATCATTTATTTTTTATAACCTTTTTCATAGAAAGAGGTTTTTAATTTCGCCATTCCCTTTTTAAAATCTCGACATATCCTATTAAGTCCTCCAATACCCAATTCAAGTATGGTCATCTGTTTAATCCTATTTCCTTGCGAAATTGACTGGTCCTCCATCAGATTATGACGATGCTAATTGACAATGACCAAATAATTAATAGCTTTCGAAGATTAACGTTCAATTGGCATGTATTTTTGTGCCCTAAAAAAAACTGGTGGGATCTGACCAGACGGTGCATTGAATTAAGTCAAGGAGAAACTATTCCTTCCCAATCAATGACACACGCTTGGATACCAATGATTCCTTCAGATTCTGAATCCATACTTGTGAAACTTACTTTACTTGGCTATGACAGAACATTTGTTCCACTAGCTATACGAAGAATAGCCTTCCAAGAGCCTCGATCTTCTGCGCTCATTCTAAAATCTCTGACACCAAGTTTCCAGGTGTCTCTCACCACATGATCTTTCCATCGAGCTTTTGGTCTTCCGGTTTGTCTTCAAAATTTCTTTGCTGGATCTTCTTCATCCATTCTGACAAAATGACATAGCCAACGCAGCCGTTGTATGATGCGTGTAACTATGATATCCTCGTCATACATCTCGTGATTCATATATTGTCTATATTCTCCATTAACGCAAACTGGTCCATATATTTTACGAAGAATCTTTTTCTCAAATACTCCAAGCAATGCCTCATCTGCTTTCACAAGTACCCAGGTCTCAGAACCATATAACAACACGGGTAGTATAGTGTCTTGTATAGTGTCATTTTCGTCAGACGAGAGGTGGCTTTAATCCAAAGTAACATCTGTTTGCCAGTATTATTCTTCGTTTAATCTCAAAACTGGTGTCATTCGCTTCGGTTACGGCGGTGCTGAGGTTAATCAAGTTGCTGACTATCTCAAAGTTGTGGTTCCCAACTTTCTCCATTTTCTTTATCTGCTGTATTGTACAAGGCGTTTTGGGAGTTGAAACCATCAATTTCGTCTTATCTCCATTTACTGCCATACCCATTTTCACTGACTTCCTTTTAATTCTTTCAAAGGCTGCAGTTAGTACTTCCGGTGACCGGTGTTCATTTGTGATTAGTGTGCCATATCTATTCACATCTGCATCTCGTATAATCTTCTCCAGCAGGTTATTAAAGAGATCACACGATAGGCTGTCTCCTTGCCTGAACCTCGTTTGGTATTGAATGGTTCCGAGAGATTCTTTTCTATTATTACTGAGGAACGCGTATCAGCAAGTGTCATCTTGCAGGGTACAATTAATTTTGCAGGGATACCAAACATAAACATGGCTTGAAATACCTTTGAACGTATAGGGCTATCGAAATCAGCTTTGTAGTCAACAAAGAGATGGTAGGTGTTGATTTGTCCTTCTCGAGTCTTTTCCTGGATTTGGCGCAGTGTGAATATCTAGTTGATGATGGATTTACCGTATTAATAGGGCCCAATATCTTATAGTATCTTGTATGCGATGGGGAGGAGACTTATTCCTTTGTAGTTGGCACATTCCGTCTTATCTCCTTTCTTGGACATAGTATGCTGAGATTAACTCTTAGAGATATACCTCAGGAAGGTCTACTTGAGACTGCAATCCGCCAGACTTTAGCGAAGTAGTTTCCTGATTCCCCAACCCCACCGCTTCTATAGACATTCCTCAGGCAAGTGTTCAGCAACAACTGTTGAGTAGTCTCCTGATTCCGCAACTTGTTGAATCCATAGAATACAACACCTTAAGACTCGTTGAGGTCTGCGAGACAACCGGAGTTTAGTACGAATATTGCATGTCCTCGATCACCAACAGCCTCATCCAATCTTCCAGTCGGTGGTTGAAAGATTGGTATTACATTCTCTTAGTCTTCCTAATATAGATTAAGGATCTGAGGGAATCCTTGGTATCCAAACAGCCCCGATACCAGCCAGCATCATCACGTACTGGAGGAGGCCCAGGCAATTCCATAAGGACATCGGAGTATACAGATGACAGTCTATTGACTTTCCCACTTGAATTGTTCTTAGGTATGCAGCCCCGTTCTCCGACAAACACCATCACCAAGCTGTCCCAAGCGACATTAGCAAACGTCCTTGGACCCATATTACAATTATTTGCGTAAGTTCTTTTGGGCATGGGATGCCCCCCTGGTGACTTTCGGATAGCGCGTTCAGCGAATCTCCGAGCCTAATTAAGAAGGACTCTCCTTAGTTGTAAGAGTTTTAGGATCATTCGCAACAAGCCTCTCAATACACCTCAGAGCGATGCGTCTATTATTATTTCATTCCATTCCATATTATTATTCAAAGGCCAAGGAGCTTTTTCTTTGATCATGCGGCGCCTACGGACACCATGTTATTCTTGATACAATGCCCGGTATTACAGGCAGTGTGGATTTAACATTGCCTGAGCTTTTTTTTTTTTAAGTACTGTACACCTATTCTTAATAGAACCGATTGGAACAACAATATCACTGGTAGAAGAAGTTACAAAGACTTCTGTACGGATGAGATGAACTCTGAAGAACTAGGACTGGTCAAATCGAGAAAATTACTCGGCCAGAACAGATGTGTTCTTCAGACCCAGACAGGTCACTGCCTGATCGGATAACATGCCGACAGACTGAAGGTTGCAAGCAACGACTTCTGCAGAAGCTGTGAGGACATCGAGGAAAAAGGAGACTGTAGAACATGAAGCCCTCGCGGATGAAGAACTCCATCGGGTCAATTCGGTACGTACAACCGACTGCCTTGGAATTGGAATAGAGAAAATTTGGTATGTATCTGTCCCTCACTGCCAGTCAGAAGGAGTTCCACCTTGGGTTCTCATTTCTTTGAGAACTTGTTGGATGGTTCAGCGGTTGGAACTAGAAGATACATATCTTCCTTCTCCTGCTCCTGTGGTATCACAATGAACAGAAACATCTAAGTCAGTCTGATGGCAGACTGCCACTAACCTAACGAAACCACGGTTTGAATCGATAACGCGTAAAGCTAGCCGCTTGAAATTTTGCACAGATACTTAATATTGATGTAGGTCGTTGGGGATTGCAAATGGGACATATCGTTTCAGATTTAGATATAACTCCCATAAACAATTCTTCCGATTTGACTTCTTGAGTCCCTGGAAGCCGCAATTTTTGTCCGATTTGGCTGAAATTTTGCACATAGTGTTCCGTTGTGACTTCTAACAACTGTGCGAAGTACCGTCCAAATATATAACCTGGTCCCATTCAAACCGATTTCCCGATTTGACTTCTGGATCTCTCACAATCCGCAATTTTTACCCGATTTGGCTGAAATTTTCCACACAGTTATGACTCTCAACAACTGCGCCAAGTACGGTCCAAATCGGTCTATAACCAGATATAGCTCCCATATTAAAGCAGAATCCATGGTGGTGGGTTCCCTCTCATCTGTTAATTTCACTGTTTCGGTCCGGATATTTGGTTTAATGTCAGCTGCTGCCTTGATGATTAAGCTGAAAACCTTCACTGTGGTGCGACCATCAGAAGAGGAGCAGTTTAAAATAAAACATATCTTTTCTTTTGGAAATATATATCACTTACCTACTATCATAGGAGGAATGAAATATTTATGTTGTCATCCCACTTCCAACACTTTGAATTATCCATTTCCGACAGTACAAAGCATGTGCACGGGAGATCCTATGGGGTGATCTGGATCGTAAGAGGAAGTAAGAAGGAGGTCAATTTAGCTTTTTGTGTCATAACGGGACACATGGGACTACGAGCTCACTTATGCAAAATTGGTGCGGCCTTCTGCCAAATTTAAGTTGTTTATTTTCCAATAAATAATTTAAATTTTTATGCCTGTGGTAACATTTATTTATCATGAAATGAAGTGAAAATATGTTAAACAAGTAAAAGCGTGCTAAGTTCAGCCGGACCGAATCTTATATACCCTCCACCATGGATCGCATTTGTCGAGCTCTTTCCACGGTAAATCTTTTTAGGCAAACAAAGGATAAAAGAATATTGAATATTGGAGACCATAGTAGAAGTCATTGTGCAAAATTTCAGCCAAATCTAGCAAGAATTGCGTACTTAAGGGGCTGAAGAAGTAAAATAGGGAGATCGGTTTATAGGGGAGCTGTATTAGGCTATAAACCGATTCATGCCATATTCGACACGTACGTTAAAGGTCATGGGAGAATGCGTTGTACAAAATTTCGGCCAAATCGGATAATTCTTGCGCTTTTTAGAGGCTCAAGAAGTCAAGATCCCACATCGCTTTACATTGCAGTTATATCAGGTCATGGACCGATTTAAACTATTCTTATCACAGTTATTGAATGTCATAACGAAACACTTCATACAAAATTTCAGCTAAATTGGATTATAATTGCTCCCTGTAGAGACTCAAGATATCAAGACACCAGATTGGTTTATATGGCAGCTATATCAGGTTATGGACCGATTTGAAATATTATTAGCACAGTTGTTGGAAGTCATAGCAAAACACCTCATGCAAAATTTCAGCCAAATCGGATAAGAATTGCGTCCTCTAGTGGCTCAAGAAGTCAAGACCCAAGACCGGTTTATATGTCAGCTATATCAGGTTATGGACCGATTTGAACTATTCTTCACACAGTTGTTGGAAGTCATAACAAAACACTTCGTGCAAAATTTCAGCCAAATCGGATAAGAATTGTGCACTCTAGAGGCTCAAGAAGTCAAGACCCCAGATCAGTTTATATGACAGCTATATCAGGTTATGAACCGATTTGAACTATTCTTAGCACAGTTATTGGAAGTCATAACAAAACAACTCGTGCAAAATTTCAGCCAAATCGGATAAGAATTGTGCACTCTAGAGGCTCAAGAAGTCAAGACCCAAGATAGGTTTATATGACAGCTATATCAGGTTATGGACCAATTTAAACTATTCTTATCACAGTTGTTGAATGTCATAACAAAACACCTCATGCTAAATTTCAGGAAAATCGGATAAGAATTGCGTCCTCTAGTGGCTCAAGAAGTCAAGATCCCAGATCGGTTTATATGGCAGCTATATTAAAACGTGGACCGATATAGCCCATTTACAATCCCAACCGACCTACACTAATAAGAAGTATTTGTGCAAAATTTTAAGCGGCTAGCTTTACTCCTTCGAAAGTTAGCGTGCTTTCGACAGACAGACGGACGCTATATCAAAACTTAGACCGATATAGCTTATTTACAATCCCAACCGACCTACACAAATAATAAGTTTTTGTGCAAAATATCAAGCGGCTAGCTTTACTCCTTCGAAAGTTAGCGCATTTTCGACAGACAGACGTACGGACAAACGAACGGACATGGCTAGTTCGACTTAAAATGTCATGACGATCAAGAATATATACACTTTATGGAGTCGTAGATGAATATTTCGAGGAGTTACAAACATAATGACGAAAATAGTATACCCCCATCCTATGGTGGAGGGTATAAAAAAAAATATAAATAGCACAAATTTCTATTGAAGATTTTAAAGAAAAATCTTATTAAATAGATAAAATGTTGTCAAAATTTTAGAATGAGAATAAGAAGAAAGTAAGACTAAGAAACATATTTTTTCCCTTGGTGTAATTAAAGGCACAGCGGAGCGGGTCCGGCTCAGCTATCTTATATATAACAAGTAAAAGCGTGTAGAATCTTATATACCCTCCACCACGGATCGCATTTGTCGAGTTCTTTTCCCGGCATCTCTTCTTAGGCAAAACCAGAAGTAAAATAGAGAGATCGATTTATATGGGAGCTGTAACAGGTTATTTACCGATTTTAATCAAATTTAGCACAGTTGTTGGAAGTCACAGCAAAATACGTCGTACAAAATTTCATTCCAATCGGATAAGACCGGTTTATATGGCAGCTATATCAGATTATGGTCCGATTTGAACCTTACTTGACACAGTTGTTGGATATCATAACAAAACATGTCGTGAAAAATTTCATTTCAATCGGATAAAAATTGCGCCCTATAGAGGCTCAAGAAGTCAAGACCCAATATCAGTTTATATGGCAGCTATATCAGGTTATTGACCGATTTGAACCTTATTTAGCACAGTTGTTGGAAGTCACAGCAAAACATGTCGTGCAAAATTTCATTCCAATCGGATAAGAGTTGCGCCAAATCGGTCCATGTTTTGATATAGCTGCCATATAAACCGATCTTGGGTCTTGAATTCTTGAGCCTCAAGAAGGCGCAATTCTCATCCGATTTGGCTGAAATTTTCCATGTGGTGTTTTAGTATCACTTCCAACAACTGTGTTGAGCATGATTCAAATCGGTACATAACCTGCTATAGCTCCCATATAAACCGATCTGGGATCTTGACTTCTTGAGCACATAGATTTGGCTGAAATTTTGAATGAGGTGTTTTGTTATGACTTACAAAAACTGTGCGAAGTATGGCGCAAATCGGTCCATAACCTGATATAACTGCCACATAAACCGATCTGGGATCTTGACTTCTTGAGCCCCTAGAGGGCGCAATTGTCATCCGATTTGGCAGAAATTTTGTACAACAGCTTCTATCATGACCTTCAACATACGTGTCCAATATGGTCTCAATCGTTCAGAAGCTTGATACAGCTCCCATAAAAAACCGGTCTCCCGATTTTGCTTCTTGAGCCCCTACAAGGCGCAATTCTTATACGAATGAACTGAAATATTACACAATAACTTCTACAATGTTCAGCATTCATTTATGGTCTGGATCGGACTATATCTTGATATAGCTCCAATAGCACACCAGTATTCTTTGTTTGCCTAAAAAGAGATATAAGATTCGGCCCGACCGAACTTAGCACGTTTTTACTGGTTTTTATTTAACGGTGTTTTCGGAAATCTTTTCTACGGGTAAAAAAAGTCGAACATACACCTATTTTATCGGTAAGTATATATTAAACTTTGAGAACCTGTCTGATTTAGCGGATGTGAACATTCGCAAGTTGTTGGGCTTTTTGAAGCGAACTGGATGGTTCAACGGTAGGAACTAGAAGGATCTTCCTTCTTCTATTCCTGTGTATCACAATGGACGAAAACGTCTAAGTGAGTCTGATGGTAGACTGCCACTTAAACCTAACCTAACCTTGTATTAAACTGAACATTAATAGAAATAAAAAAATTTTGCATCTTGATTATAGTGTGGACCTGAAAATTTTAAATTAAATTGATACTGTGAGAAGCAACGAATCAATGGGACTTCATAATATGGCGGCGGGGGTTATAATCCTTTAGAATTGAATAGCAAATTACATATTAAGCATTGTATATTTGAATGCCAATATACAAATAAAGTTGAAAAAAAGAAATTTTGTGGTTTTTTAAGCACAGGTTTTGCAATATGTTTATTAAGATTTATTTACAATAACAATTTTTCAAATGAGTCAAAAATTTCATACGCGATAGTTTATCATATGCTCAAAATAACGAATTATTTCTTGTGATTTAGTTCAATTTAAACAAAATAGAAAACCACTGTTTTTCCACCTGCCCCTGGATGCGCACGGAAGCTTATCATGACAAGATCTAACGAATCTTTTGAGGATGAAGTCCTGGCGGAATCAGAAGACGAGGCTAACACTACATTGGTGGAAGTTCTGAATCCTGACTATGGCTCCATTTCTACAGATATATTTCCACCATTGTGAAGCAGCTTCGCCGGTACTTAAGGTCCTCCTGATGGCAGGGGGATTCGACGTGGCTCTTATCCAGGAACCATGGGTATGTGGTGGAATGGTTCATAGACTAAGAATTTCGGGATTTTAACTACTCAAGGGTAGGGGGAAAGGGAGACACAACCTGTTTTCTTGCAAAGAGTAGTCTAAATGTTTTTCTTATTTCGTCGCTAAGCACTGAAGATTCTGTAGTAGCCAGCCTTGAAATAAAAAAGTCTAATTAATGCCTGGCTTCCCCACTAGATATTATCTTTGCATCGGAAGATATAAGCCCAAGAAAATCCGACTGGGAAGTGTTGGATGACAACAGCTTCTCTGATTATTAGTTTCAGCCTTGTCGAAAATACTGCAGAAGTGGTCCCTCGACTAAACAGAAGAAAGGCGGATTGGGATAAATTTCGGCACAAACTCAATACAATACCTTCTAAACCAGAAAAGAAAGTGGAAACTGTGCAGGTTATAGACATAATGGTCAAGCGGATCACGAAGGCCCTGAATGACTCACTTGTGTCAGCATGTCCTAGTGCCAAGCCAAGAGGCAAACGGCGATTGCCAGGGTGAAAACTCTTCAACATGGCGAAAGCCATAGAAGCACCACACAATTTTGACATCTATAAGGCTGAGTTAAGAAAATAAAAGGGCTAGCTGAGAAAGGCTCAGAACAAATCCTGGGTAGAATTCTGAAGCTCCTTGGAGGATACATCTGAGGCCTCTAGGCTAAGGATGATTCTGTTCTCGAGACCTATTACGGTGGGGTATATTCAGAAATCAGAGAATACATAGACAATGTCTTGTGGGGAAACACTAGAACTTCTCGTTGATACACATTTCCCGTAAAATTCTCCAACGAACAACGTGGCGCCAGAAGAGGTTGTCACTGGTATACATTCGTCTTAGGTCATTGGGGAAATTGCGTCTGAGCCGAAAATTCGTTGGGCGGTAAGAAGTTTCGACTCCCTTAAGTCACCAGGCCCTGATGATGTGATATCGGTTGAATTACAAACTGTTTTTGATAGACTGGCTCCTTGGCTTAGGCAGATATACTCTGCTTGTATCAGCATGACGTTTATAGCTGTGGGATGGAGGGACACAAAGGTAATTTTCATTCCGAAAGCAGGCAAACCTTACCACCCGAAGTCGAAAGATTTTCGTCCTATTAGTCTGTCACCCTGTATACTGAAGACTCTTAAGAGGTTCATAGAAACATATTTTAGGTAAAAGATTCCTGGAGATCGCCTGTCGTGGCAGCAGCAAGCAAATAGTAAAGGCAAATCCGCCGAAACAGCCCATCACGACCTTGTCCCCTACATAGAGGGTTCTCTCGTTGTCAAGGAATATACAAAGGTAGCATTTCAATAATGCAACAGCGAAGAGAGAATGTTCCATTTACAGAAAGAGCAAACTGGGTGTTTTGCTGGACTGGAAATTGAACTTCAAATCTAACATTTTGGAATAGGCAAGAAAGGCAACTCTTGCCCTATACACCTGCAAGAAGGCCATCGGTAAAAGTTTGGGGTTTAGACCGCGTATCATGCATTGGGTATATACTGCAGTTATCATTCCTTTAATGCGATTTGGTGTTGTGGTTTGGTGGATGGCGCTTCAAAGTCGCATTTGGTGTCGGTAGAGATCGCACTAATCGAGTCGTTATCGATGGGTTTTCATCTAATGAATATAAATTGAACGCAGGTGTACCCCAGAGCTCTGTTCTTTCTCCTTCTCTTTTTCTTATTTTTATCAACGATCTGTTGAGTCAGACATCGAATCCGATCTACTCATTTGCGGATGACAGTAATCGCTGTCATTCGAACTCATTTGACCATAGGCCGAGTCTACGAAAGATTGAGGACAAGGGGTGGGTTATGGATTATACACTCTGCCAGGATTTGCTGGCCACTTCTTCTGAGTGGGGTCGAATGAATCGTCACAAAGCTTATTGTCACACAAAAGATTCGCTGACCCATTGCGATCATTTATGTCTATTAACGGTATAGATGTTGAGCAATCAGAAGCTCTTGATGTTCTGGGCATGAAAATACAAAGTGATGTCCGTTGAGCTAAACATGTATTTGAAGTGTCGAAAGAAGCATTCAAGTGTTTAGGCTTCCTTAAACGTTGTAAGAATTACTTCACTCCGTCTGAATTTCTCGACATCCACACCACCTTCATAAGGCCGAAAATGGAGTACAACTCACGTGTATGGGCTGGAGCTTTAAAATCATCCCTGGTGCTACTGGGGACAGTATGGTATCCAACTCTATTGCCTCCCTTGAACATCGTCGCAATGTGGGTTGTTTGGCGCTGTTTTATCGGTTCTTTCACGGCGTGTTTTCGTCTGATATTCGTCTTCTTATTCCTGATGTAAGGATGTTTTTCACGGATACTTGACATTCCAGGAACTCACACCCGTTTGTAATTGATTGACCAGCAGACCGCACTATGCATTATAGAGAAAATTCTTATTTCGCCCGAACCGTTCGTATGTGGAATCGACTTCCGGCTAATATTTTTCCCACCCACTTTGACATCCAGAGATTTAAGACAAATGTCAATAAACACTACATCCCATTGCCGTAACACTAGTGGCGCTTTCTCTTTGGTCATGTGGCGGCTACGGACACTGTGATACAATATCCAATGAGCCGCTTTTTGATAAAAAGCACTGTACCATTATTTCTGATAGAACCGATTGGAACTACGATATTCCCGGTAACAGAAGTTACATAGACTTTTATGCAGATAGTTCCAAACTAAACGACCAGATGGGTTTTGGGGTGTACTCCAAAGTTCCAGAACTGGTCACATCGAAAAGGTTGAACGACTGCAATGTACATGGAGCGGGGATCCTTGCAATTAAGGAGGTGGTGGAATGGCTAAGATATAATGTAATAACGACGATTGGCACAAATATCTTCTCAGACAACCAGGCAGCCATTAAATCCCAGGAGATCGTATTTCTGAATTCAAAAACCGCCCTCGACTGTCGCAGATCTCTCAACGAGATGTCTGAACAGTTCAAAATTCACCTGTTCTGGGTGCCGGGCCGCTGAGATATCCCAGGGAATTGTAAAGCGTTCGACCTTGCGAGACTTGAACCTACCTTATACATTCAAGGGAAACTGGAATCTGCGGGCATGCCTCTAGCGACATGAAATCTAACTTTTCAGGCCCGAAGGACAACGAATGATAGATGGTTATAAAGAGCGAGCTGTGAGCATTCCAAAACTATGTGGCCTAATCTAGACTTAAAGAGATCTACCGCCTTGCTTTCATTGGCTAGAACAGACGTTTGAGTCATAGTGTCCGCCATGACAGGTAACTGTCTAATCGAATAACATGCTGACAGACTGAAGGTTGCCAGCAACAACTTTTGCAGAATCTGTGAAGACATCGAGGAAGAAGAGACCATAGATCACCTTCTGTGTGTGTCCCGCACTAGCAGTCAGAAGGAGGTCCACTTTAGGTTCCCATTTCTTTGAGAACTTTTCCGATTTAGCGGATCTGAACATTCGCAAGTTGTTGGATGGTTCAACGGTAGGAACTAGAAGGCATCCTTTTTCCTGTGGTATCACAATGGACGAAAACGTCTAAGTGAGTCTAATGCCAGACTGCCAATTAAACCTAACCTAACCTAATATTGTCATACACGATTGAATGAAGTTAACTGATAAAGACCATATTTAGCAAACCTGTTGAAGGTTGTAGGCGAAGTAGTTGTACAAAATTTCAGCCAAATCGAATAAGAATTGCGCCCTCTTTAGGCTCAAGAAGTACAATCGGGAGATCATTTTATATGGGAGCTATATCAGGTTATGGAGCGAATTGCACAATACTTGCCATGGTTTTTGAAAGTCAAAAACAAAGAATTTCATGCAAAACGTTAGCCAAATCGGATAATAATTGCGCTCTCTATAGGATCAAGAAGTCAAGATCCGAGATCGGTTTATATGACAGTTATATCAAGTTATGAACCATTCTTAGCAGTTATTAGAAGTCATCACAAAGAATGACGAAATTAGTATACCCCCATCTTACGGTACACTCATAGAAAGAAGTTTGCTGAAAACAGCAAACACTGCCTGCTGAATATTAGTAGTTAATTTTGCTGCCCTTGTAGCAGTATTTCTGCTGTTGCAGCAGTAGTACTGCAGTTTCAGAGCAGCAGGTTTATTACTGAAAAGTCTGTTGTTTGCCGAAAATTACTGCTCCTTAGTTATGAAGGGAATGCTTGAAGAAAAAATGAAACACATATGCAAATGGGTGCCTTAGTGGATGTTTATAATCACCACTGAATTTATATTTTCCATAACCTTTTTTCTTTAAATTTAGATACAAAATGACATGCAAGCCATGTACACATTAGTAGAGCAAAAGCAAAAATGAGAGCTAGCTCGGCCACATTTCGAATTGTATACCAATTGATGAATCAGGTAGCTTATTTACGGTAAAACTCCACAAATTCAAATCATCTCTTCCAACAAAATTTCTAAAAAATCCCTAAAGTAAACAAAACAATGAACAGGCAACCATAAAAAGTAGCATACATAAGTTTTTTCAGCAGTCTTGTGTATTCAAAACAACAGATTTTGTTAGTTGAAATAGCAGTAAGAAATGTTTGCTAATACAGTAGCGCTATGTTTGCTGAAACAGCAGTAATGTCCGCTTTCCCATTTTCAGCAGACAAAAACTGCTGTTTAAGCAAACATTTTTGCTGTTTTGAATAACAAATTTTGTTGAGTCCATAATTATTAGGATAAGTGTATTTATTGAGTATGTGCTATGCGAATGAGTGGCAGTGTATATTCTTGATTCTCGTAAAATTCTAAGACTTTAAACCGTGTATTTGGACGTCTGTGTGTCCATCAATTGTAATCACTCCACAACCTTTGAAGATTAATATGTGGCGCTAAAATTTGGCACAAATCCGGTTAAATTCTTTACCAACTAAACGCTGGTTAAGTCCTTATCAACTATAATCAGACCATATTTAGAAATATGTCCCATATAGACCGATCTACGGATTTGGGGCCTTGAGCCCGGCGTAGTTATCATCCGATTTTCCTAAAATTTCAAAAGGTGTTTTGGATGAATGGATAAATAAATCTATGAAGCAGCTATATCTTAATATTGTCCGATCGGACCCATATTCGGAATGAATATTAAAGGGCATAGTGGGTAATTAATCCAGATGTCAAGTGGTGGAAATCAACTCCCTCTTTAATCGTTTTGATAAATTAGATAAAAAGTACCGCATTTATGGGATTCAGACCCTAATTGGTAGATATCGCAGCTATAACTTAATAAATGGGACTGTCATGGAATTAACACCCATTACCCATTACAATCTTAATGCAGACCAGTTCAGATGCCACTTTGAACAGATTTTGCAGTATACGGATGAGGAGCAAGCAGTGAGCTGGTGTATACCCTTTTTATGGGACCCCTTTCTAGATTCCCCTATAGAATTCGTCGAATTACTCAATGTCATTAAAAAGCTGAAAACAAACAAGTCTCCAGGGCAGGACGGCATACCCTACGAGTTTTATAAATATGCTCCCCATAATTTTTTGAAGAATGTTCTCCTTATTTTTAATAGGATTTTTTTACATGTGGATATACCAATATCTTTCACACAATCTATATTGATTCCCCTTTTTAAAAAAGGCGATCCTAACATTGCTTCAAATTATAGAGGATTATCGCTCATGGATACAATTTCGAAAATTTTCAATACCATCCTATTAAATCGTATTACAGGTTGGCTGGAACGTGAAAATATCCTTAACGAATTTCAAGCAGGTTTTAGAAAGGAATATTCAACGGTGGATAACATTTTTAACCTTGTGAATACTGTATATCTCAATATGAATGATAATAAGCCCACTTATAGTTTTTTCGTCGATTTTTCGACAGCATTCGATTTGATACCTAGAAACAGCCTTTTTTACAAATTATCAGGTATGGGTTTATCTACGAAGGTAATAAAAATATTACAAGGTCTGTATAATAATACAACTACAAAGATTTGGGACGGTTGCAGTTTTTCGAAGGCATTTAGCGTAAATTCGGGTGTGAAACAGGGATGTATTCTAAGTCCGACACTGTTTTCATTATACATCAACGATCTACCAGACGAATTACCGGGTGGAGTCAGTGTCGCAGGTTGTAATATTAAAGTATTACTTTACGCAGATGACATAGTAATTCTATCTGATTCCCCCAATGGTTTACAAACGATGATAAACTCTTTGCAAGGGTATTGCACTAAATGGCGTTTGAAAGTCAACTTATTGAAATCGAAGATACTTGTTTTTCGTAGAGGTAGTCGAATAAAGTCAGGTCTGAAATGGTATTATGATAATCAAGAGATTGAGATTGTAAACCGATACACCTATCTTGGAGTTGAACTTGCATACAATTTATCATTCAATACTCACTTACAGACTAAACTTTTGTCTTCCAAGATGGCTATAAATTCTACATGGTCGAAATATTTAGCCCAACCTAGAATATCGAAAAGTAATAAATTGAAGATTTTCACAGCATGCTCTAGATCAATAATGTTTTATGCTTCACAAATATGGGGTTTCCAGAAATATGAATGTGTGGAGAAACTGCTAAGATTTTTCATTAAAAAAATGTTGTACCTTCCAAATAATACGCCAAACTATATCATACACTTAGAAACTGGTCTACCCACTTTATATATGTCTACGTTAAAGAATCATTTTTGTTATGTCAGCAGAGTTCTGCGTTTAGGATCACACAGATTGCCACGAGTACTTGCAGAAAAAGTTTTGGAGTTGAAAATATATTGGGCGAAAGAATGGTCAAATATATGCGAAAAGATACAATACTTTCCTCCCAATCATAACGTCCCCGTTTGTTATTATTGGAAGGAGATTATTGACAATTTGAGTACTCACGAACGTAATGATTTTTGTAGCAGTGCAAATAACTCGCAATTCCATGATCTTTATTCTTGCTTACAATACAGTCAAATCCCTTCTTGTACTGCAGATCTATCTGCATATGCAACAGGTTTGATTATAAAAGCTAGAGGTGGCCTGCTTGACTTGAATGCCAAACATTTCACTGGAAGAAATAACTCAAATGTATTTTGTTCAATTTGTAATTTAAACCAGCCCGAAGACACATTACATTTTATTGGAGCTTGCCCTATTTTAGCAGAATACAGAACAATATTTTTTGGCAAGCGTGTTCTTGAAGAGAGTGAAGTTATTCAGATACTAAATGGCACGAATTTTCTTTCACTGTACAAATATATTATTGCAAGTTGTAAATATAGAAAATTAATTCTAAATGAATACAATATCTAATCACATTTGAATTCTTTTTATTGTATAACTTAATATGAGAAAATGGCAAACAGCAAATCGCTAAGCCAAACATAGGTGTAGAATACGAATCATTTATATATAATTTATCGAGGAAGTAACATAAGCAATTTGTAAACTCATCTATTAATTAAATAAATAAAAATAAAAAATAACACCCATTACCGGGAAATCGGTCTATATGGCTACATCCGAACGGTACCATATACGGTGCGAATAACGAGAGCATTAACACAACTCATTGTTTTAAATATGAGTGAAATCGGGTAATACATGCACGTATAATGGACTTAAGACCCTAAAACGGCAGATCGGTCTATATGGCACATATATCTAAATTACATCTAACCAGGATCATATTTGGTAAAGACATCGAGGTGCTTAGTATAACACACCATATTAAATTTCAGGGAAATCTGATGATAACTGTGCAATTATGGGCTCCAGCACCTAAATAGGCAGATCGGTCTATATGGCAGCTATATCTAAATATAATCTGATCGGAAACATAAGTGACAATGACAACTAGGGTCTTAGTACAACGTTTAAATTTCAAATAAAAGCGGTTTCAACACCCTATAAAGGGAGATCGGTCTATATGACAGCTATATGTTAGCACTAGCTGGACAGGGCTTGCTCCGCTGCGCCTTCTCTCACTCTTTAATTTTATCTGAGCCCTGTACTGACACGGTCAGGTAAGTCCTGTTTGGAGTACTGGTACGGCCTAGCGACATGAAATCTAACTTTTCAGGCCCGAAGGACAACGAATGATAGATGGTTATAAAGAGCGAGCTGTGAGCATTCCAAAACTATGTGGCCTAATCTAGACTTAAAGAGATCTACCGCCTTGCTTTCATTGGCTAGAACAGACGTTTGAGTCATAGTGTCCGCCATGACAGGTAACTGTCTAATCGAATAACATGCTGACAGACTGAAGGTTGCCAGCAACAACTTTTGCAGAATCTGTGAAGACATCGAGGAAGAAGAGACCATAGATCACCTTCTGTGTGTGTCCCGCACGAGCAGTCAGAAGGAGGTCCACTTTAGGTTCCCATTTCTTTGAGAACTTTTCCGATTTAGCGGATCTGAACATTCGCAAGTTGTTGGATGGTTCAACGGTAGGAACTAGAAGGCATCCTTTTTCCTGTGGTATCACAATGGACGAAAACGTCTAAGTGAGTCTAATGCCAGACTGCCAATTAAACCTAACCTAACCTAATATTGTCATACACGATTGAATGAAGTTAACTGATAAAGACCATATTTAGCAAACCTGTTGAAGGTTGTAGGCGAAGTAGTTGTACAAAATTTCAGCCAAATCGAATAAGAATTGCGCCCTCTTTAGGCTCAAGAAGTACAATCGGGAGATCATTTTATATGGGAGCTATATCAGGTTATGGAGCGAATTGCACAATACTTGCCATGGTTTTTGAAAGTCAAAAACAAAGAATTTCATGCAAAACGTTAGCCTAATCGGATAATAATTGCGCTCTCTATAGGATCAAGAAGTCAAGATCCGAGATCGGTTTATATGACAGTTATATCAAGTTATGAACCATTCTTAGCAGTTATTAGAAGTCATCACAAAGAATGACGAAATTAGTATACCCCCATCTTACGGTACACTCATAGAAAGAAGTTTGCTGAAAACAGCAAACACTGCCTGCTGAATATTAGTAGTTAATTTTGCTGCCCTTGTAGCAGTATTTCTGCTGTTGCAGCAGTAGTACTGCAGTTTCAGAGCAGCAGGTTTATTACTGAAAAGTCTGTTGTTTGCCGAAAATTACTGCTCCTTAGTTATGAAGGGAATGCTTGAAGAAAAAATGAAACACATATGCAAATGGGTGCCTTAGTGGATGTTTATAATCACCACTGAATTTATATTTTCCATAACCTTTTTTCTTTAAATTTAGATACAAAATGACATGCAAGCCATGTACACATTAGTAGAGCAAAAGCAAAAATGAGAGCTAGCTCGGCCACATTTCGAATTGTATACCAATTGATGAATCAGGTAGCTTATTTACGGTAAAACTCCACAAATTCAAATCATCTCTTCCAACAAAATTTCTAAAAAATCCCTAAAGTAAACAAAACAATGAACAGGCAACCATAAAAAGTAGCATACATAAGTTTTTTCAGCAGTCTTGTGTATTCAAAACAACAGATTTTGTTAGTTGAAATAGCAGTAAGAAATGTTTGCTAATACAGTAGCGCTATGTTTGCTGAAACAGCAGTAATGTCCGCTTTCCCATTTTCAGCAGACAAAAACTGCTGTTTAAGCAAACATTTTTGCTGTTTTGAATAACAAATTTTGTTGAGTCCATAATTATTAGGATAAGTGTATTTATTGAGTATGTGCTATGCGAATGAGTGGCAGTGTATATTCTTGATTCTCGTAAAATTCTAAGACTTTAAACCGTGTATTTGGACGTCTGTGTGTCCATCAATTGTAATCACTCCACAACCTTTGAAGATTAATATGTGGCGCTAAAATTTGGCACAAATCCGGTTAAATTCTTTACCAACTAAACGCTGGTTAAGTCCTTATCAACTATAATCAGACCATATTTAGAAATATGTCCCATATAGACCGATCTACGGATTTGGGGCCTTGAGCCCGGCGTAGTTATCATCCGATTTTCCTAAAATTTCAAAAGGTGTTTTGGATGAATGGATAAATAAATCTATGAAGCAGCTATATCTTAATATTGTCCGATCGGACCCATATTCGGAATGAATATTAAAGGGCATAGTGGGTAATTAATCCAGATGTCAAGTGGTGGAAATCAACTCCCTCTTTAATCGTTTTGATAAATTAGATAAAAAGTACCGCATTTATGGGATTCAGACCCTAATTGGTAGATATCGCAGCTATAACTTAATAAATGGGACTGTCATGGAATTAACACCCATTACCGGGAAATCGGTCTATATGGCTACATCCGAACGGTACCATATACGGTGCGAATAACGAGAGCATTAACACAACTCATTGTTTTAAATATGAGTGAAATCGGGTAATACATGCACGTATAATGGACTTAAGACCCTAAAACGGCAGATCGGTCTATATGGCACATATATCTAAATTACATCTAACCAGGATCATATTTGGTAAAGACATCGAGGTGCTTAGTATAACACACCATATTAAATTTCAGGGAAATCTGATGATAACTGTGCAATTATGGGCTCCAGCACCTAAATAGGCAGATCGGTCTATATGGCAGCTATATCTAAATATAATCTGATCGGAAACATAAGTGACAATGACAACTAGGGTCTTAGTACAACGTTTAAATTTCAAATAAAAGCGGTTTCAACACCCTATAAAGGGAGATCGGTCTATATGACAGCTATATGTTAGCACTAGCTGGACAGGGCTTGCTCCGCTGCGCCTTCTCTCACTCTTTAATTTTATCTGAGCCCTGTACTGACACGGTCAGGTAAGTCCTGTTTGGAGTACTGGTACGGCCTAGCGACATGAAATCTAACTTTTCAGGCCCGAAGGACAACGAATGATAGATGGTTATAAAGAGCGAGCTGTGAGCATTCCAAAACTATGTGGCCTAATCTAGACTTAAAGAGATCTACCGCCTTGCTTTCATTGGCTAGAACAGACGTTTGAGTCATAGTGTCCGCCATGACAGGTAACTGTCTAATCGAATAACATGCTGACAGACTGAAGGTTGCCAGCAACAACTTTTGCAGAATCTGTGAAGACATCGAGGAAGAAGAGACCATAGATCACCTTCTGTGTGTGTCCCGCACTAGCAGTCAGAAGGAGGTCCACTTTAGGTTCCCATTTCTTTGAGAACTTTTCCGATTTAGCGGATCTGAACATTCGCAAGTTGTTGGATGGTTCAACGGTAGGAACTAGAAGGCATCCTTTTTCCTGTGGTATCACAATGGACGAAAACGTCTAAGTGAGTCTAATGCCAGACTGCCAATTAAACCTAACCTAACCTAATATTGTCATACACGATTGAATGAAGTTAACTGATAAAGACCATATTTAGCAAACCTGTTGAAGGTTGTAGGCGAAGTAGTTGTACAAAATTTCAGCCAAATCGAATAAGAATTGCGCCCTCTTTAGGCTCAAGAAGTACAATCGGGAGATCATTTTATATGGGAGCTATATCAGGTTATGGAGCGAATTGCACAATACTTGCCATGGTTTTTGAAAGTCAAAAACAAAGAATTTCATGCAAAACGTTAGCCAAATCGGATAATAATTGCGCTCTCTATAGGATCAAGAAGTCAAGATCCGAGATCGGTTTATATGACAGTTATATCAAGTTATGAACCATTCTTAGCAGTTATTAGAAGTCATCACAAAGAATGACGAAATTAGTATACCCCCATCTTACGGTACACTCATAGAAAGAAGTTTGCTGAAAACAGCAAACACTGCCTGCTGAATATTAGTAGTTAATTTTGCTGCCCTTGTAGCAGTATTTCTGCTGTTGCAGCAGTAGTACTGCAGTTTCAGAGCAGCAGGTTTATTACTGAAAAGTCTGTTGTTTGCCGAAAATTACTGCTCCTTAGTTATGAAGGGAATGCTTGAAGAAAAAATGAAACACATATGCAAATGGGTGCCTTAGTGGATGTTTATAATCACCACTGAATTTATATTTTCCATAACCTTTTTTCTTTAAATTTAGATACAAAATGACATGCAAGCCATGTACACATTAGTAGAGCAAAAGCAAAAATGAGAGCTAGCTCGGCCACATTTCGAATTGTATACCAATTGATGAATCAGGTAGCTTATTTACGGTAAAACTCCACAAATTCAAATCATCTCTTCCAACAAAATTTCTAAAAAATCCCTAAAGTAAACAAAACAATGAACAGGCAACCATAAAAAGTAGCATACATAAGTTTTTTCAGCAGTCTTGTGTATTCAAAACAACAGATTTTGTTAGTTGAAATAGCAGTAAGAAATGTTTGCTAATACAGTAGCGCTATGTTTGCTGAAACAGCAGTAATGTCCGCTTTCCCATTTTCAGCAGACAAAAACTGCTGTTTAAGCAAACATTTTTGCTGTTTTGAATAACAAATTTTGTTGAGTCCATAATTATTAGGATAAGTGTATTTATTGAGTATGTGCTATGCGAATGAGTGGCAGTGTATATTCTTGATTCTCGTAAAATTCTAAGACTTTAAACCGTGTATTTGGACGTCTGTGTGTCCATCAATTGTAATCACTCCACAACCTTTGAAGATTAATATGTGGCGCTAAAATTTGGCACAAATCCGGTTAAATTCTTTACCAACTAAACGCTGGTTAAGTCCTTATCAACTATAATCAGACCATATTTAGAAATATGTCCCATATAGACCGATCTACGGATTTGGGGCCTTGAGCCCGGCGTAGTTATCATCCGATTTTCCTAAAATTTCAAAAGGTGTTTTGGATGAATGGATAAATAAATCTATGAAGCAGCTATATCTTAATATTGTCCGATCGGACCCATATTCGGAATGAATATTAAAGGGCATAGTGGGTAATTAATCCAGATGTCAAGTGGTGGAAATCAACTCCCTCTTTAATCGTTTTGATAAATTAGATAAAAAGTACCGCATTTATGGGATTCAGACCCTAATTGGTAGATATCGCAGCTATAACTTAATAAATGGGACTGTCATGGAATTAACACCCATTACCGGGAAATCGGTCTATATGGCTACATCCGAACGGTACCATATACGGTGCGAATAACGAGAGCATTAACACAACTCATTGTTTTAAATATGAGTGAAATCGGGTAATACATGCACGTATAATGGACTTAAGACCCTAAAACGGCAGATCGGTCTATATGGCACATATATCTAAATTACATCTAACCAGGATCATATTTGGTAAAGACATCGAGGTGCTTAGTATAACACACCATATTAAATTTCAGGGAAATCTGATGATAACTGTGCAATTATGGGCTCCAGCTCCTAAATAGGCAGATCGGTCTATATGGCAGCTATATCTAAATATAATCTGATCGGAAACATAAGTGACAATGACAACTAGGGTCTTAGTACAACGTTTAAATTTCAAATAAAAGCGGTTTCAACACCCTATAAAGGGAGATCGGTCTATATGACAGCTATATGTTAGCACTAGCTGGACAGGGCTTGCTCCGCTGCGCCTTCTCTCACTCTTTAATTTTATCTGAGCCCTGTACTGACACGGTCAGGTAAGTCCTGTTTGGAGTACTGGTACGGCCTTTCAGATATTTCGCCCCAATGTGGATATCATATTGGTGCTCTACTCCCAAATACCTTTCATTTGAGCCTTATATTGTTATGGTCGGTAAATAAGTCTGATATGGGGGTATATTTGGGGTTGAGGTAGACCGCCATAAATCAGATTCTTTCTCTAGTCGCTATAACCTTTGATTTGAGCCCTATATTGTCATTATTGGTTTGTATTTTCATTTAGCGGGGTTTGGAGGTGGCGCGACCCCCTGAGTATCCCAACCTATATATTGATACCAAATTTCTGTTTTTGAGTTATTATAAACAACCTAAGTTTTTAATTGCCCCACCCATCACCGAGATCTGGAGTTTTTGATAATAAGGTAAGGTGGGAGTCCCCCCATTATAGTTTGGATGTTAGATCTACTTGATTCTCTTGGTTTTGGTGGTGGATTGGAGTAGCCAAACCCTTTGCCCCGAAGGTGGATATCAGATTCATACTCTACTTCCAAAAACCACATTTGAGCTACATATTGCCCCAGCCCCAATTGCCATTGGTTTAGGGGGAGTTTATGGGGTGAGACGACCCCCAAACACTTGGCCTAAAAATTGGATATCAAATTCGTTTTCTACTATTATTTATTGCCATAGTAGGCAAACATGCCCACTTTGAAGCAAGTTTAGGGGGCGAACCCTGAACCAATGTCAGCATCGTGCTAGAGCACGATTTTGTTTGGCCCTATAATGTCAATCATTTTGAATCATTTCTTTCCTACGGGCCTCGTTCAGATCCATACTAATTATATTTTTTGTTTTGGTTATCTACATTCTCTTTGAAGGAAGTTTTGGGGACGGGCCCTGAACCAATGTCACCATCGTGCTTGAGCACGATTTTGTTTGGCCCTATAATGTCAATCATTTTGAAGGTGGCTATCAAGATATTCAGTCCGACGGGCCTCGTTCAGATCCATACTAATTATATTTTTTGTTTTGGTTATCAACATTCAAAATCATATTTCAAAGCTACTACTTGGGATACCACATTTTTAAAGATCTGTAGGTCATCCTGTGTCTATCCCAATTTGAGGGTAAAAAGTGTACAAATACAAGTTGCACTCTGACACATCTTTTCATTTGAGTACAATATATTCTTGGTCATCCTACATGACAGTTTGGTGCGATTTTTATTGGGAGGAAAGGGTCGCTCCCCCGACGCTAAGACCCAAAAAACAATTTATTTCAATCACTATTGTCGCTATATACATGTCCTGCTGAATGACTGGGGAGCTGGACGTGACCCAGATTTTTGAATCCTTATATCAACATTAGATTCGAACTCTATTGATGTAGACCTTTCTTTTAATTCACATATTATCCCGCTAGAACTACACGCCCCAAACATGTATACCAGATTCGAAGTCAATTTCCATAGACCTATCATTCGATACCAATTTTTTTAAGGTTGGACATTCATGCCCGTTAAGGGGTTTTGGGGTTGAGGAGGCCCCGCAGACACCTTGGACCAAATTCTTATAACAGATGTGTACTCAACTTCCAAACACCTTTCATTTGATACCCATTTTTGGGGGGGGGGACGCCTCGGACACCAAGGAATATGTTTTTGTATAAGTTTTTATACCCTCCACCATAAGATGGGGGGTATACTAATTTCGTCATTCTGATTGTAACTACTCGAAATATTCGTCTTAGACCCCATAAAGTATATATATTCTTGATCGTCGTGAAATTTTATGTCGATCTAGCCATGTCCGTCCGTCTGTCCGTCCGTCCGTCTGTCTGTCGAAAGCACGATAACTTCCGAAGGAGTAAAGCTAGCCGCTTGAAATTTTGCACAAATACTTCTTATTAGTGTAGGTCGGTTGGTATTGTAAATGGTTCAAATCGGTCCATAACCTGATATAGCTGCCATATAAACCGATCTTGGGTCTTGACTTCTTGAGCCTCTAGAGTGCGCAATTCTTATCCGATTAGAATGAAATTTTGCACCACGTGTTTTGTTATGATATCCAACAACTGTTCCAAGTATAGTTCAAATCGGTCCATAACCTTATATATCTGTCATAGAAACCGATCTTGGGTCTTGACTTCTTGAGCCTCTAGAGGGCGCAATTCTTATCCAATTTGAAAGAATTTTGGCACGTAGTATTTTGTTATGATATCCAACAACTGTGCCAAATATGGTTCAAATCGGTTTATAACCTGATATAGCTGACATATAAACCGATCTGGGGTCTTGACTTCTTGAGCCTCTAGAGTGCGCAATTCTTATCCGATTGGAATGAAATTTGATATAGCTGCCATATAAACCGATCTTGGGTCTTGATTTCTTGAGCCTCTAGAGTGCGCAATTCTTATCCGATTGAGATGAAATTTTGCACTACGTGTTTTTTGTTATGATATCCAACAACTGTTCCAAGTATGGTTCAAATCGGTTCATAACCTGATATAGCTGCCATATAAACCGATCTTGGGTCTTGACTTCCTGAGCCTCTAGAGTGCGCAATTCTTATCCGATTAGAATGAAATTTTGCACCACGTGTTTTGTTATGATATCCAACAACTGTGCCAAGTATGGTACAAATCGGTTCATTACCTGATATAGCTGCCATATAAACCGATCTTGAGTCTTGAGCCTCTAGAGTGCGCAATTCTTATCCGATTGAGATGAAATTTTGCACGACGTGTTTTGTTATGATATCCAACAACTGTGCCAAGTATGGTTCAAATCGGTCCATAACCTTATATAGCTGCCACATAAACCGATCTTGGGTCTTGATTTCTTGAGCCTCTAGAGTGCGCAATTCTTATCCGATTGGAATGAAATTTTGCACAACGTGTTTCGTTATTATATCCAACAACTGTGCCAAGTATGGTTCAAATCGGTCCATAACCTGATATAGCTGCCATATAAACCGATCTGGGATCTTGACTTCTTGAGCCTCCAGAGGTCGCAATTATTATCCGATTTGCCTGAAATTTTGTACGACGGATTCTGTCATGACCATTAACATACGTGTTTATTATGGTCTGAATCGGTCAATAGCCCGATACAGCTTCCATATAAATCGATCTCTCTATTTTACTTCTTGAGCCCACAAAGAGCGCAATTCTTATTCGAATTGGCTGACATTTTACACAGGTCTCTAACATAAATATAATTTAATTGTGGTCCAAACCGGACCATATCTTAATATCGCTCTAATCGCAGAGCAAATCTTTTCTTATATCCTTTTTTTTGCCTAAGAAGAGATGCCGGGAAAAGAACTCGACAAATGCGATCCATGGTGGAGGGTATATAAGATTCGGCCCGGCCGAACTTAGCACGCTTTTACTTGTTTACTATACTTTTAAGTACTTTTCATTTGATATCCATATTGTCCCAATAGGTAAATATGTCCTGCAAGGGGGTTTTGTGGGATAGGGAAGCCCTTAAGGCACCAAGGAATAAATTTTTTCATTTGATATTCATATTATCCCAATTGGTAAATATGACCTGCGGGGGTTTGAGGCAAGAGAGAGGCCCCTCAGACACCAAGAAATACATTTTTATGTCAGACTTGTACTCTACTTTAAAATATCTTTCATTGTATACCCATGTTGACAAAAGCAGTGAAAGACTCCTATTGGGGTGATTTTTTATGGTGGGGGACCCCCCCAACTTTTTGGGCGAAATTTGTATACCAAGATCGTATATATATACTCTTAAACACTTTTCATTTGATACCCATATTCTCCCTATTGGTAAACATGTCCGTCTGGGTAGATTTTGGAATGGGGCATCCCCCCAGGTTATTTGACCCAAAAATTTTATACCAATTTCATGTTTTTGGGTTACCATTAGGTGGCATACAAAATTTCGCTTAAATCCGTGCACACATCTCCGAGATCTGGTGTTTTTGACAATTGGGGGAGGGTCCACCCCCTTTGGATATCAATAAATGTACCCTATTTTCACCGGGGGCCCAAACTCTACCCTCTGTGAAAACTTCATGAAAATCGGTTCAGCCGTTTTTGAGTCTATACGGAACAGACAAACAAACTAACAAACAAATAAACAAAGCGCAACAATATCATTTTTAATAATAGATGATCCTATTTTCCCATTTAAGAATTTAACCCATGAATAGAAAACAAGTAAGAGCGTGCTAAGTTCGGCCGGGCCGAATCTTATATACCCTCCACCATTGATCGCATTTGTCGAGTTCTATGCGCGGTATCTCTTTTTAGACAAACATAGAATATTGAATAAGAACTGTTATGCTATTGGAGCTATATCAAGTTATAGTCCGATTCACACCATAAATGAATGCTGAACATTGTAGAAGTCATTGTGTAGGGGGCTCAAGAAGCAAAATCGGGAGATAGGTTTATATGGGAGCTGTATCGAGCTATTGATCGATTCAGACTATATTAGACACGTATGTTGGAGGTCATACGAGAAGCCGTTGTAAAAAATTTCAGCCAAATCGGATGAGAATTGCGCCCTCTAGAGGTTCAAGAAGTCAAGATCCCAGATCGGTTTATATGGCAGCTACATCAAAACATGGACCGATTTGGCCCATTTACAATACCAACCGACCTACACTAATAAAAAGTATTTGTGCAAAATTTCAAGTGGCTAGCTTTACTCCTTCGAAAGTTAGCGTGCTTTCGACAGACAGACGGACGGACATGGCTAGATCGACCTAAAATGACATGACGATCAAGAATGTATATACTTTATGAGCTCTTAGACGCATATTTCGAGATGTTACAAACAGAATGACGAAATTAGTATACCCCCATCCTATGGTGGAGGAGGGTATAAAAATACAGGTCTGTGTCAAATTTCAGCGAATATATCATTTCAATAATGGCAGTAGCGTGATTAGTAGAATTTCACAGAATTTCGCTCAGGATTTGTTCTGAGCCTTTATCAGCTCGCCCTTATATTTTCTTATCTCAGCCTTTTAGACAATCAGAAATTCAGAAATTTCGTGCTGCTTACAAAATCCCTAATTGTTTCTATACCACGCCCCTTAGTCGGTTTATGTCTGGTATTGTATCCACACCTAAGTACCGGTGTTAGCGGCGAAAGCCGGGCAATGACAAAGGAAATACTCCAACATCTCAAAATCTTCTCTACATGCCCTACGTGCCCTACACGTATAAGTGCACTGATTTTGTATAAGTGATGTTTATGTCCTTCACTGTTTCCACTTCCTTTTCTGGTCTAAAAGGGATAGACGTGCAGAATTTCTCACGAAATTTATACCAATCCGCCTTTTTTCTGTTTAGCCGAGGGACAACTTCTGCAGTATTTTCTCCAAGGTCGAAACTTATATAACGATTATCAGAGAAGCTGTGGTCATTCAACATATATATACATATACATAATGAGACTGGCTGACTATTACTGAATCTTCAGTGCTTAGCGACGGAAAAAAAACATTTAGACTATTATTTGCAAAAATACACTTTTGCTAAATTCCATATCACATCCAAATTTATATATATAGATACACATGTTGAAATCACAATTCATGCAAGTCAAGCTCTTGCATTTTGGGCAAAAAAGTTGGATATCATCTCACGATAGCGCTCATCATTCACATTTACGTTACAATTCACATCATCTTTAAAGAAATACGGTCCAATGATGCATCCAGCCCATAAACCGCACCAAACTGTGACTGTTGCAATGCTTCTGGCGGATCTTCACTCCAAAATCGACAATTCTGCTTATTTACATACCCATTGAGCTAAAAATGAGATTCGTCGTCAAAAACCACGCAATGAACATTCCTAACAGAGCACGCATTTTAATAAAAAAAAATTCAATAATTTGTAATCGTTGTTCGTTTGTAATACGATTCATGATTAAATAGGCAAAACAAGAAGTAAAATAGAGAGATCGATTTATATGGGAGCTATATCAGGCTATAGACAGATTCATACCATAATAAACACGCATGTTGATGGTCATGCGAGGATCCGTCGTACAAAATTTCAGGCAAATCGGATAACAATTGCGCCCTCTAGAGGCTCAAGAAGTCAAGACCCAAGATCGGTTTATATGACAGCTATTTCAGATTATAGACCGATTTGAACCATACTTGGAACAGTTGGTGGATATCATAACAAAACGCGTCGTTGTTGGATATCATAACAAAATTACATTCCAATTGGATAAAAATTGCGCCCTCTAGAGGCTCACGAAGTGAAGACCAACGATCGGTTTATATGGCAGCTATGTCAAAACATGGACTGATATAGCCCATTTACAATACCAACCGACCTACACTAATAAGAAGTTTTTGTACAAAATTTCAAGCGGCAAGCTTTACTCCATCGAAAGTTAGCGTGCTTTCGACAGACAGACGGACGGGTGGACATGGCTAGATAGACATAAAATATCACGACGATCAAGAATATATATTATATGGGGTCTCAGACGAATATTTCGAGTAGTTACAAAGAGAATGACGAAATTAGTATACCCCCATCCTATATTGGATTTTATTTTTGTTGCGCGGGTGTAAATAAATCAATTACAAATTAGAAATAACCCTTTATTTTTTAACAAAAACTGCTTTGATCAGTAACACAAAGTAGATGTTCTAGATAAATAATCCTTTATAATGAAAGAGGCCAGAGATTAGAAAGTCCGCCTATGATGCTGGCGAGAACATCAGCAAACATTTTCAGCGGTGGTTATGCCCTCTTAATGTTGGCGACTTTTGTGACGCATAGCGGACTCGACTATAAAAAGAAGGTCCCTTATCATTGAGCTTAAACTTGAATCGCACAGCACTCATTGATATGTGAAAAGTTTACCCCTGTTCCTTAATGGAATGTTCATGGACAAATTTGCATTATAAAGACATATAAATCTCTACTATGCACCTTCGGAGAAGTCCATAAAATTGGTTTCGGATTTGGATATAGCGTCTATATAGAGATACTGCCCAATTTACTTGTACTATTAGTATTCTACAATAGATACAAGAAAATGAAAAAAAAACATCTCACTTTGCAAAACGATGCATGGGTCATTCAATCTGGATAAATTTGATTTGTAAACAGCCAGTTTTTCTATTTTTTTTTTTTTTTTTTAATTCGGAAAAGGGCTTCAATTTACATTTTCCCCTTTTAGGTTACAGCTTTAGATTTATAGAAGCACCCACAGACAGTGGAGATGGTGTGGTTTATCTAATCAACAAGTTTGTTATCTGCATAGCACACTTTGCTTATCAGCCACCACGAACCCTCCATGCAGTCTTTCATCCATGCCTCATTTTTTCGCTTTGCCACCCAGCAGATTTCAAGGAAAACCAAAAATATCAGTCAATAAAAAAGGCAACACTTGGAGTTACGCGAACATGAATGCAAACACAGGAACCCAACCCCGTAATGCGAGTGCGAAGTGGGAGTTTTTGTGTGCGGGCGGGCGTACTTTGTACTCAAATGGCGAATAATTTGGGGTTTCATGTTAGTGTTCATGTGTGCTTGAGTTGGGAAAATAATCACTTTCATTCGTTCATTGATGACTTTTAGACCATAAAACCCCAATTGAAGTGAACCAACAAACAATCAAACAAACACTCTCCTCTCCATACAACGCAGTGATTCATTCATTCATTCACCACACACTCAACACAGCGAGGTTGGAATGGTGGGGAGGAGGTACAAATGCAAGGATTCGGAATTCGTTTTAAGCCATTTTCAATTAAATATTTTCAATTGATCAAACGCAAATGTTTTAAATCGAAAGTTTATTTGCTTTTTGTGAAGTGGCTGCCCAGATAGGTGAAAAGGCAAACAGATAACTGCTTTGAGAACGTAAGCTTTCAACAAATTGAAGAAAAACAGATAATTGTGTGAACTTTTCGTAATGAAAGATCTTAGGGCAATTTAGTATTTCATGCCAGTCCAAACCTGTTGTCATTTACCCTTTATTGAATGTGTTCTTTCATTCGTCCGAGGTTCAAAATTATCCTAAGTGCCAAAAGGGATAAAAAAGACTGTATAGTTTTTATTGTATTTTTCGAATATTTGCAGGAAAGATACAAAAGGCAATCTTATTGCAAAAATTATAATCAAAAAATCCTATTTTATTCGTTGCAAAAAACCTTGGATTGTTAAACTTGTTTCGAAAAAGAAATAAATAAAAAAATACTAAGAAAAAAACGAATAGAGATATCTTAATGTCAGATACAAGTGTCTTTAAAAAAGCAACAATAAATTCTGAGCAAATTTTTTACAAAAATCTCCAAAATACCCATTTCAGGCGAAGATGATGATTATAACAACTCCACTACCATATCCATAGTAATATGCAAACAGGCGCCGGTCTGGATCATATTTGATTCAGGTCCCGAGAACTCTTATACAAGTTACAGTTTCAGCGAAGATCGGCCTTTATGACAGTTATATCTAAATATGGTCTGATCTGAAACATATTTGAGTCGGATGTCGGGATGCTTAAAACAACTCACTGTTTCTAATTTCATTGAAATCGGATAATAAATATGGGTCTATATAGCAGCTATATGTAAATATGGTCCGATATGGCCCATCAAGAACTTAACTTGCGTATAGAAGAACTACGAGTGCAAAATTTTAACTCAATATTTTAATTTTTAACCTCTACAGCGTGATTACAACTGACGGACATCATTAAATCGTCTTAGAATTTGATGACGATTCGAAATATATATACTTTGTAGAGTCGGAAATGGATGTTTCGATGTGTTGCAAGCGGAATGGCTAAATGAATGTGCCCTCTATGGTGGTGGGTATAAAAACATAAGCCTGAATAGGGGATCTGGGCTTTGCGATTTGAGAACTCGAGGGTTTTTTTTTTGCATATTTTGAAGTCCATGTGCGAAAAAATAGGGACAGCGGCTAGACAGACAAAAAAGGATTCTAAAGCGCGTAAGATTTTTTATAGTATATAGTAATTTTTTTATTGCATATACACTGCAAAAAAAATGGTCGCTACGAAAATGTTAAAAATGTTCTCATATTTCGCAAGAAAGCAATTTTACAATACTACAAAAATTCCAATTTTAGATTGTGCGAAATAAAAGGAACAGTAATTCAATCCGTAAAAAAAAATTAATATCATAAAAAGCTGAATTAAAAACAGTTATTTGTTTGTGGAAATGTTAAAACAAGAGTTTAGTTCCAACATTTATTATACATGTCTGGTATTGTGTCCTCACCTAAGCACCGCTGTCTTTTAGCCGCTAAAGATGGGCAATGACATATGACATGCTCCAACGTCTCATCATCTTCCCCACATGGCCTAACATGCAATCACTTGCCGCACCGATGTTGCATAAGTGAGCTCGTACTTCGTACACTGACCTCTTTCTTACTTCCTTTCAATAATAGCCTCGTCCTCTCACGATCCGGATCACTCCATGGGATTTTCGCCGTCCTACCGACTGTTTCGCTATTCCACAGTGTCCACGCCCTCACTGCGTAGAGCTGGCAAACTATCGACTATCGCAACATTCGATATTTTCGATAGTTTTAATAATAAACAAGTAAAAACATGCTAAGTTCGGCCGGGCCGAATCTTATATACCCTCCACCATGGATCGCATTTGTCGAGTTCTTTTCCGGGCATCTCTTCTTTGGGAAAAAAGGATATAAGAAAAGATTTCCTCTACTATAAGAGCGATATCAAGATATGCTCCGGTTTGGACCACAATTAAATTATATGTTGGAGGCCTGTGTAAAATGTCAGCCAATACGAATAAGAATTGTGCCCTTTGGGGGCTCAAGAAGTAAAATAGAGAGATCGATTTATATGGGAGCTGTATCGGGCTATAGACCGATTCAGACCATAATAAACACGTATGTTGATGGTTATGAGAGAATCCGTCGTACAAAATTTCAGGCAAATCGGATAATAATTACGATCTCTAGAGGCTCAAGAAGTCAAGACCCAAGATCGGTTTATATGGCAGCTATATCAAAACATGGACCGATATGGCCCATTTACAATACCAACCGACCTACACTAATAAGAAGTATTTGTGCAAAATTTCAAGCGGCTAGCTTTACTCCTTCGGAAGTTAGCGTGCTTTCGACAGACAGACGGATGGACGGACGGACGGACATGGCTAGATCGACATAAAATTTCACGACGATCAAGAATATATATACTTTATGGGGTCTCAGACGAATATTTCGAGTAGTTACAATCAGAATGACGAAATTAGTATACCCCCCATCTTATGGTGGAGGGTATAAAAATCAGAAGATCGATTTATATATAAGCAATATCAATGCACTGACCAAATATTGTAAAACCAAGGTTAATAAAGAAAGTTGGGAGTGAAATTATTGCACAAAATGTATATTAAAGAATACATTCAGTGTCGAATTGCTTATTATACCCACCACCGAAGGAGAGGGGTATATTCATTTTGTCATTCCGTTTGCAATACATCGAAATATTCATTTCCGACCCTATAAAGTATATACATTCTTGATCAGCGAAATCGCGCTACAGTCTTTAAAAATAAAGATATTGAACCGAAACTTTGCACATGTTCTTTTTTTGTCAATAAGCAGGTTAAGTTCGAAAATGGGCTATATCGGACTATATCTTGATATAGCCCCCATATCCGATTTTGCTGAAATTTAGGACAGAGAATTGTGTTAGGCGGTTCAGATTTGGATATAGCTGCCATATAGACGATCTCTCGATTTAAGGTCTTGCGGCCATAAAAGGTGCATTTATTGCCAGATAACTTAACTCACTGTCCCAAATTTCGCCGGCATCGGACAATAAATGCGCCTTTTATGGGCCCAAAACCTTAAATCGAGAGATCGGTCTATATGGCAGCTATATTCATAAGAAGAATGTCGAAGGGCCTAACACAACTTAATGACCCAAATTTCGGCGGCATCGGACTATAAATGAGTCTTTCATGAACCCAAAACCTTAAATCGAGAGATTGGTCTATATGACAGCTATATGCAAATCTTGATCGATCTAGGCTAAATTGCAGGAATTTTTTGAGCGGCTTAACTTAACTCACTGCCCCAAATTTCGGCGGCATCGGACAATAAATGCGCCTTTTATGGGCCCAAAACCTTAAATCGAGAGATCGGTCTATATGGCAGCAATATTCGAATCTGGACCGATGTGGGCCAAATTGCGTATGGACAAAAAACAAATCTGTGCAAAGTTTCAGCTCAATATCTTTATTTTAAAAGACTGTAGCGTTATTTTAAGAGACAGACGAACGGACATGGCTAGATCGTCTTAGATTTTTACGCTGATCAAAAATATATATACTTTATAGGATCGGAAATGGATATTTCGATGTGCTGTAAACGGAATGACAAAATGAATATACCCCCATCCTTCGGTGGTGGGTATAAAAGTTTCAGCGTTGATTATCCCCTTACTGATGCTGGCTATATTTGTAAGGTGTCCTGCCATGTCAAAACTTCTCTATCGAGTGGTGGAGCTATGCAGCACGCCGTTTGGCATAAAAAAGGTGGCCGCTTATCGTTAAAACTGTAATCGGGCAGTACTCATTGATATTAGAGAAGTATCCCCTGTTCCTGGAATGTTCATGCGAAATTTAGTATTAAGTAAAGATGTTCACACTCGACGTCCTCGCGCTAGCACCACACCATTTCTAATTAAGTTTCAATACCCTTGTCAGACATCGAAATCCTTTTGTTGAGGAAACGTAGTGCGTCTAGGTCTAGCCCAATCATATGCCATATGTAAAACTTTTTCGGCCCTTCTGCATAGCTCGTTCGGATCCCTACCCCTAAGAAATATTATACCATCGTCTGCTTAGCAGACGGGTTCAAATCCCTCCTCAATCAGCATCCATAATAGGTTATTTATAGGAATACAGCTAGGTGCTTGAGATTTTGCACAATTACTTCCTATTAGTTTAGGTCTGTTGGAATTGTAATTGGATCATATCGGTCTAGGGGGTTCTAGGGGGCACATTTAATATTCGATTTGACTGTTGAGCCTCTAGAGAGCGCAATTCTTATCCGATTTGGCTGAAATTTACCCCTAAGTGTTTTGTTTCACTTGCAATAACTATGTCGAGCATGGTCTAAATCGGTTCATATATAACTCAAATATAAACAGATCTCATGATTTCACTTCTTGAGCCTCAATAGCGGCTCCTTTGTTTGCCTATAAAGATACGCCAGGCAAAGAACAAATGCGATCAATGGGAAGGTTATATAAGATTCGCCTTTTTTTAATTATCAACGTTATCACGTGGATGCTAAATTTTCCAATCGTCGGACTAAAGTATTCTCTCTTCCTATCATGGCGTTCAAGCCCCCTAGAATGATATAAATGCCATATACGGGGCATCGTTTATATGTTCTCTGTAAGCGCTTATAAAAAACCGTGTTTGACCGTTACAACAAATCAAGACTAAAGTTCAGCAATATCGGTATTCTGATACCCTACACCGCAGGGGATATAAGGTGCCATGACAGTGGGCTCCAAACAAACACGCCCCAAATTTAAAAATGAAAATAGACTACAAATTTCGAATGCTTTTGCTTTATAAAACATCACCCCAAAACTAATGCACCCAAAAACAAATGCAATTAGTGCTGCAATATAAAATTGGGGTCAATTTTCGTTTTAGAATTTGGGTGTATTTGGGTCAAAATACAATTTCATCCCAAACATCGACCTGCAAAACGACCCCAAGGTTACATAATCACAGAAAATATTTTGTTGTTGTAGCAGTGTGTTGTACACTGATGCGGCAGCCCTTGCCGATGGAGAACTCCATCGGGTCTATCCGGTACGTACAACCGGCTACCATGGGATTGTTGTTGTTGTGTGCAGTGTACATTTGGGGTTTAAACGCAAAAATAATTTGGGGTATAATTTCATAGATGATTTTACGAAACTTGAAAGAGTAGTAGAATAGTAGGAAAAGGCAACTTACTTTTCAAAAGTACACATTATACTTAATCTATTTTTGAGACCGCATTGATGATACAAAGCACCGCAGCCAAAAATTGGGTTTGAGTGTGGCAGATAGAGCCGCAGGTAAACAATGTTTTCAATCTTTTTTTTTTTAATTTGGGGAAAACGCCGAAGATGAAAAATATTTTCATATATTTTATTAAGTTTCAAATTTTTTTCTTTCTTGTAGGTTAGGTTAGGTTTAAGTGGCAGTTTGCCATCAACTCACAAAGACGTTTCGCCCATTGTGATACCAAAGGAACCTTAGAAAGAAGATACCTCCTAGTTCCTACCAGATCACATTAGCAAGGCCAACAAGCTGATGTTCACATCCGCTATATCAGACAAGTTCCAAAGTAATGAGACCCTAAAGAGACTCTACTTCTAACTGCCAGCTTCTGCAGAAGTCCTTACTCGCAACCTGACAGACTTCAGCTATTTTCCGATCAAATAATGACCTGTCATGACGGACACAATGACTGTGACGTCTGTTGTAGCCAGCGACTGCTGAGCGGTAGAACTCTTCAAGAGGAATTGACATCCGGCTAATGTCTTTCCCGCTAGCATTGACGTTCAGAAATGTGAGAAAAATATCAAAAAACACTGGTCAAAAAAAACACAGTCTTCTGAATCTGGCTAAGTATTGAACAGCAGGAGGACTTTTGAAGCACAGTCCACCAGATCACGACACCATATAGCAGTATATACCCAGTGCATAACATGCGATTTAACATCCCAATTTTTGCCAATAGCTTTCTTGCAGGTGTATAAGGCAAGAGTTGTTTTTCTGCTCTTTCCAAAATGTTTGATTTAAACTTTAATTTCCTGTCCGGCAAAACTCCCAGAAAATGGAACATTCGCCCCTCACGATAAGACAGGTGCCGCTGTAGATACTTTTATCTCCTGCTGAAAAGGACTACTTCTGTCTTACACGGATTTAACTTTCGACCACTTTCGGTAGCCCACTTCCCTTTCGCATGTAGACCGTCCTAAAGTATATCTTTAAGAGTACTGGAAAACTTTCCCCTGGCCGCAATTATACGCGACCATTTTTTTTTTTTGTTTTCTTCCAGAGACAATAATATATTGTTAGTGGCTATATTCCACATAGAGGAGGCAGTACACCTCCTTGAGGTGTTCTTCTGCTGGCCCATCGTTTGCAGATTTACCGATCACAAGCCTACCCCAATGCATATTTTAGTTAGTAAGTTATTAATAAACTTTCCTAAGGTAATGTTGATGCCTAGAAACTCCAGCTCTCTCATGATTGACGTCGGTTTAGCATTATTGAAAACACGTTCAATGTTAAAAATTGCTACCATTGTATATTCCTTGATAGCGAAAGAACACTCTACGTAGGCGACTAAGTCGTGATGGTCGGTTTCAGTGGACTTGCGCTTACTACATGCATGTTGTTGCGAGACAGGCGATCTCCAGGGATCTTTGTCCTAAGATATGTTTCTATCAACTTCTCATGAGTCTTCCGCATGAAGAATGATGGTCCGGTTTGCCTGCATTTGGAGTAAAATTTACCTTTGTGTCCCTCCATCCCACAGGTATATATGACATGTTGAAGCAAACAGAGTATATCTCCCTAAGCCAAGGAGCCAGTCGGGCACAGCTTGCAATTCGACCGGTTATACATCATCAGGGCCTGACGGCTTAAAGAACCCCAAAACTGTTCATCAAAGGATAGGATCTTGCTTAGCCTAAAGGCCTCCGATGTATCCTCCACGAAGGTGCAGAATTCTCTCCAGGATTTGTTCTGGGCTTTTCTCAGCTCGGCCTTGTATGTTCTTAGCTCAGACTTAGGTTAGGTTTAAGTGGCAGTCTGCCATCAGACTCACTTAGACGTTTTCGTCCATTGTGATACCACAGGAACAGAAGAAGGAAGACGCCTTCTAGTTCATACCGTTGAACCATCCAGATCGCTTTAAAAAGCCCAGTAACTTGAGAATGTTCACATCCGCTAAAATCAGACAGGTTCTCAAAGAAATGAGAACCTAAAGTGGAACTCCTTCTAACTGCTAGTGCGGGGACCACACACAGAAGGTGCTCTATATTCTCTTCTTCCTGGATGTCCCTACAGCTTTTGCCAAAATCATTGCTGGCAACCTTCAGACTGTCAGCATGTTTTCCGATTAGACAGTGACCTGTCATGACGGACACAATGATTGAGACGTCTGTTCTAACCAATGACAGCAAAGCAGTAGACCTCTTCAAGTTTAGATGAGGCCACATAGTTTTGGAATGCTCACAGCCCCCTCTTTGTGACCATAGCTCAGATTTATAGACGTTCCAATCGTGTGGTGCTTGGCTTTAGGACATGCTGACACAAGCGATTCATTCAGGGCCTTCGTAATTCACTTGATCGTTATGTCTCTATTCTCCGCAGTTTCCACTTCCTTTTCTAGTCAAGAAGGCATAGACGTGCAGAATGTGTTCCGAAATTTTTCGCAATCCGCCTTTCTTCTGTTTAACCGAGGGACACTTCTGCCGTATTTTCCACACGGCTGAAACTAATTTAACGATGAAGCTGTGGTCATCCAACACTTCTCAGTCGCATTTACTTCCGCATATATCCTTCGATGTAAAGGTCCCATCTAGTATCTCCTGCCTGTTCCTGGTAATAAAAGTCGGTTTATTCCCTTTATTACAAATCGCCAGATTGCAACATATAATATATTCGATAAGCAACTTACACCTTTCGTTGATATCCGAACTTCTCATATCTAGTGATGTGCATTAGCATCACTTCTACAGTGAGCATCTTTTTTATGCAGAAACGGCTTTAACAAGCATGAAGGCGGCATCTCCAAATCGTGTGCCATATATAGGGAAGCCAGCCAATAATGAGACTTATTAATTTCAAGGCTGACTTGCTTGCTCATTGCTTATCTTCGGAAGAAGAAAAATATTTAGACTAGTGTTCACAATAATACAGGCTCTATGTCTCCCATTCACCGTACCCTTGAGTAATTTAAATCAAATTTCCACCACTATTTTGTTAGCCTCGACTTTTAATTCCGCCAGGTGTTCAAAATTCGTTCGATCCTGTCATGATGAGTTTTCTTGAGCATCCACGGCCAATTGAGAAAGCAGTGGAAACATTCTTCCTCAGGACACTGGACACTTGCGGTGTCGACGATTCCTCCTTAAATGTTGTTGTCGCAGATATTGCTGTCCGTGTAACATGATCTTCCAGGATGGATCAAAGCTAGAGGATAGAGTGGGTGTTTTAGACTGCCTGACCATAATACAGTCCTGCAGGCGGAGATCCGGGCGATCACGGAATGCGTGAAGTGGTGTGGTGCTAATGCGAGGACGTCGAGTGTGAACATCTTTACAGACAGTAAAATTGCCATAACGGCAATAACACCCAGGACGATAAGGTCACGAACAGTATTGCTGTATAAGAAGGAGATTAACGCCTTCTCTGAGGATGGGAAAATCCCCATCGTTTGGGTGCCGGAATGAAAGAGCAGACGATTTGGCGGTAAAGGTCAGAGGACTGCCGTCAATAAACTTGGGTAACCCGAAGCCTTTCGGGTCGACGCAGTCCGAGTTAAGGGAGTGGGCGACGAATGCATATGCAACATTGTGGAACAGCGAAACGGGCAATCTCTTTTCAACCTAACCTAACCCGCTGTCGTAGCATTTTTTGAGTTCCATCCTTCCCCGCTGGCGCACGCCTTGAACCAATTCCAACTGGATGACCCACCCACACAGGGTTTATCGGGTTCCGCCTCGACGCCTTCCCCTCCTGTCTCGATTGTGGCAGGGGGATTTTCCGTCTCCGGCAATCCACCAGACTTTAGAGATATGGTTGATAGTTCCTCAGACAAATGTTCAGCAGCAACTGCTGAGTCATCTCCTGGTTCACCAACCCCACCGCTTCTATACACCTTCAGTTTCAACTTGTGGAATCCGTAATTAGTACGAATACTGCATGTTTCGATCACCATCAGCCTCATCCAATCTACAAATCATCCAGTCAGTGTTTGAAAGATTGGGATTACAGATCCTTAGTCTCCCAAATATGGATTCAGAATCTGAGGGAATCCTTGGTATCCAAGCTTGAGTCATTTGTCAAGAAGTAATATCTTCCTCCTTGTTAAAATCCAGTACTGCGACTGGCCAGATCTCGCCAATCTCTTTTTGGCGCAACGATACATCTCAATTCAGCGTAAATCCCCGATAGCAATTAATTTATATTGGTCCCGATACCAGCCTGCATCGTCACAAACTGGAGGGGCCTAGGCAATTCCGCAAGGACATCGGAGCATACAGATGACAGCCCATTGACTATCCCACTCCAATTGTTCCTAGGTACGCAGCTCTGCTCTTCTCCCTTGTCGACAACTATCATCACCAAGTCCTTAGTGTCCCTAGTCCTTAGTGTCCCTAGTCCTTAGCGTCCCTAGTTGGACCCATATTGCTATTGTTCGCCATAATTATTTTGGGCTTGGAATGCCCTCCTGCAGCCTTTTGACTGCCTGCGGTGCCGTTTCCGAATTTAGACGTGGGGAAGCCACGCTCTACTGAACTGGCTTGCCCAAAGCAAGCTGAAAAACTACATATAATGGCAACTTTCGCTCTACTGAACTTTCGATATTTTCGATATTTCTAATAATAAATATTGATAGTATCGATACTATCATTAATTTCCCATCACCTATATTTCAAACGAAAATGAGAAGTAAAAATCAGAGAGCTCGATTTATATAAAAGCAATATCAATGCACAGACCGAATTAAACCAAATTTAATAAAGTTAGTTGGAAGTCATGAGTTTTGACTTTTACTTTATTAATGATCGCTTTTCAAATCAAATCACTTATTTCACAATGATCACAACAACAAAAAACACATAAAATTCAGAAAAACGCATGAAATCTAGTTTGAATTGATAGTACAGTCCATATAATTTAATGTTTGAAGATTATTTCATGCAAATGTTAACCGTGACTGCTCCTCAAATGGTGCGCTTAGTCCTATTTTGGCATTCTCTTTTCCAACATTTCGGCCGGTATCTCAAGAATATATGCTTCAATGATGTCTTCCAATGCGTCAATTAAAGTGGGCTTGTCTGTATAGACACAAGATATATTCATTTACCTGTAAAATCTGTCAAAATCAGTAATTAGTGCAACTCTGACTTTGAGTATGTTACTAGTTCGCGCCAATTTTTCGTTTTTCGGATATCATCTCACGATAGGGTTCACCATTCACAGTTATGTTACGATTCACATCATCTTTAAAGAAATACGGTCCAATGATGCCACCAGCCCATAAACCGCACCAAACTGTTACTTTTTCTGGATGGTAGCTCTTGCAATGCTTCTGGCTGATCTTCACTCCGAATTCGACAATTCTGCTTATTTACATACCCTTTGAGCCAAGAATGAGCTTCGTCTTAAAATGGAAGAAGCGAGCGATGAACTTTCTTAACAGAGCACCCAAAAGGTGATATTTACATAGTCTTAAATTTAAGAAAGGGTCAAATCTATTAATTAGAAGTAGCTATGTACATGTAGAAATAAATATTTGAGCACTATACACGCGTAAGGTAAGGTAAGGTACAGGTTTTACAAATAATTAAAGTAAAGGAGTATACAAATGTACAATACAAACATGCTAACCTGTACCACCGATCGGATGGTTAATTTTTGTAAAATTTTGCTAAAAATTGATCTTGGCCAATAGTATCGATAGAAAAATATCAATCGATATTCCGCTTTGCCAGCTCTACTGTGCTGCGAATCTCCGAGCAGAAAAAGATTTCAGACATCGCTCGGTTTTATTGAAAATATTTTTAATTTTTTTGGACGTGCAGCAAGCGAAAAATATTTTCAAAAATTGTTAAATTTTTTGAAAATGTTGAGGAGTGTGCTAGAAAGCGCCGCAGCCTAAACATATTTTCAAAAATCGCCCGTTTTTGAAAATATTTGTTATTTTCAAATAACGCGGGCTTTTTAAAAAAATTTTCTCTTTTTTAAATGTTGCAGAATTCGCCGCCGTGGATAAATATTTTCAAAACCGCGCAATTTTTTTAAAATATTTGTTTGCAAATGTTCTTGCTTATCTCAATTTCGGAAAATGTGCCCCAATTTATTGTTTTTGTTGTAAAATACATATGAATACACTGAAGCCCCAAAATAGTGAAAAAGGCCCTTAACCCTCTCATGCCCGAATTAACCGATTTCAACCATACTTAGCACAGTTGTTGGAAGTCATACCAAAATACCACATGCAAAATTTAAGCCAGATGGGATAAGAATTGCGCCCTCTAACAGGTGAAGAAATCAAGCCCCGAGGTCGGATTGTATGGCAGCTATATCAGGTTATAAACCGATATCAACCATACTTAACACAGTTGTTGGAAGTCATACCAAAATACCACATGAAAAATTTAAGCCACATCGGATAAGAATTGCGCCCTCTAACAGGTGAAGAAATCAAGACCCAAGATCGGATTATATGGCAGGTATATCTGGTTATAAACCGATTTCAACCATACTTAACACAGTTGTTGGAAGTCATACCAAAATACCACATGCAAAATTTAAGCCAAATCGGATGAGAGGCTCAAAAAGTCAAGACCAAAGATCGCTTTATATGGCAGCTATATCAAAACGTGGACCGACATAGCCCATTTACAATCCCAACCGACCTGCACTAATGAGAAGTATTTGTGCCAAATTTCAAGCGGCTAGCTTTACCTCTTCGAAAGTTAGCGTGCTTTCGACAGACAGGCGGACGGACAGACGGACGGACATGGCTAGATCAACATAAAATGTCATGACGATCAAGAATATATTTACTTTATAGGGACTTAGGCGCCTATTTCGAGGTGTTACAAACAGAATGACGAAAATAGTATACCCCCATTCTATGGTGGAGGGTAAGAGTACCAACTTACCTGCTGTAAGCTTAAAAAACACATGAGGCTATATTTTCGCCAAAGAACCAAAGAAAAATATGTAAAATAGCGGTACTTAGGCGCTCATAAACACAATGTTGCAATTACGCAACATCGGGCATGAGAGGGTTAAGTAAAATGAAAATAAACCCGAATAGTATTTACTCCCCAATTTAATTTGAAAAATTCGGATTTACCAATGGTTGCTTGAATAGACTTGAATAGAGTATAGGCCCTAAATAGACGAAAATAGGCCCTAAAAGTTTTTTTTTGTTTTCCGTTTTTTTTTTTCGTGGGGCCAAACTTCATAACGCCATTAATACGGGAGGTTATTTTAAAACCGAACTAAATCCAAAAACATTACATTTAGGAACAGGAGAAAAACTTTACACATATCAGTGAGTGCTGTCCGATTCAAGTTTTAAACACAATGATAAGGGACTTCCTGTTTGCCGTAAGACGACACCTCTTTGGGGAGTAGTTTTTGCATGGCGGAAGACCACCAGAGATGGTCCGTATGAATTGTTTTTCGACAGTCAAAAAGTTGTAAACGACGAAAACATCATTTATTTGTAAAAAATGTATAAAAAGTTGTTAATGTCATAAACCTCGTAAAAGCTCTGCTATTTGTTTATTAATGACATCACATCATTGCATAGTTTTAGATTGATAGATATTGTTATAGAGCCATTAAAAATATTTCAAATGTTATGATAAAAAATTTATCATAAAATTGCGGAGCAGGTTGACCATATTCACAAATGGTACCAGCAATAGTAAGAGGAAACAACAGCTGAAAATGTTTTTGATGTACTCGCCACGATTCAAACTAAGACTACCTCGGTTGTAGACGCACTTTCTAACCTATGCACCAAGGTGATGGCCACCTTCACACCATCACAAATTCACAAAAATTTGAATAAGTTGTAAGATTTGCATATTTTTTGTAACTCTGTCCAAAACTATTTTTGCTTTGCTAGGTTTACGGCGTTTTTGAAGTATGCATTATGCGTCGAAAATGTATGACATATACGCCGGAGTTTTCGAGAAGTTATCTATGAATACCACACAAATGTCGACAGCGTTTGTGAGGTGAAAAACCACCACTGGAATTTTTTTCTGATCTTATCGCCAGGATTCCAACCCAGACGATCAGCGTCCTAGACGGATAAGCTAACCTCCCTTGTTAATATTTACAATAACTTAAAATTAACTCTATGTTTGGGATTATGCAGGGGTAATTGTTGGTTGTGTTCGGTGCACGAAATCGACAACGAACGGCCGCAAAACTAACACCGTATGTTGCCTACATTTCCAAAAACATCACGATTGTTAACCCTTTTCCAAACACTTTTAATATTTTTGCCAGATATTGGAAAAAGCCTGGCTCTTCTAAGTTGATGAAGAGACCACAAGACTTTCAATGAGAAAAGGGGTTATGAAGTTGCAAATGTTGAAAATATTTCGCTTTCCTCAATTAGGATCCTTTCTAAATGTGTTTTGAGCCTCCGTTTATAATTACAATTCTAAAAGAAGATTTTATGGTCAATAATTAAGTTATATCATTATCCAATTGTATCCAGAAGATGTATACACATTGTGACCTTTTTGAAGTCGAATACAATAGGAGAATTCTTTTGCTGTGTAATTAAATTCTAGATAATGGCATGTTATGGACAAGGAGCACCAACAACAGTGATATCCATCCACCGACACAGACACCATCACGCACCAATGCCTCCCCCACAGGCAATAATGTGAGCACCAAAAGGAATTGTTTGCTTGGTTGTTTGTGTTCTGATGTAATAATAAAATCATACAAAAAGTGTCCTTCTGTTAAATAGAATCCATCCATTTTATGATGATGCATTATTCTTGAAAAATCAAAACACAAACAACCACAAACCACAAGGATAATATCGCAGAAACAAGGAGGAAACTTCAGAGTCCAGCAAATTAGTATATCCTGTATTCAACACATTATGGATTATAAGTTGTTTAATCCCATTCTGTGGTTGTGTTCTTTACATACACACACTCGTATGTATACATACAACATAAATACTTTTATATGACGTTATGTCGGTTTAAAAGATTATTCGGCAAACTCTCAATTAAAGGGAGGTTTTGTGTAAACTTCATGCCGTTGCTGGGACAAAACCCAGGAAAAAATCGAATCAAAGGCGCGTAAATTCAGTTAAACAGTTGTGCAAATACAGAATGAAAATAAATGAAACACATCTGCGCCCTTGTACATGGAGCCAACGGTTGGCCTACGCCAATGAGAATTGGCTGCTAATAATAGCTTTAGTACAATGGAATCAAATTGAATTTTTTCTAATCTTAAATTTAGACTTCTCTTATGCCCTCTTATTGTCATAATGCCAATACACCGCATTCGCATAGTCAATCCGCTGGATAAGAACAGGGGCGCACTTAAGGGTTTCAATTATTGTTATATTGAATATATTTTTGGACTTGCTCCGTCACGATTGTCTAAAAACGAAGGCGCAAGGTGGTGTCCCACAAAAATACCATACTACATACATACACTGGCGCAATTTGTGTGAAACTTCCAGTATATACGTATACGATGGCATTATACTTTATGCATGTTTTTTTTAGATCTGGTCAAGTTATTATATATCCTGAAAGCCTATATAAAAAAAGGTATAAAGTTGTGAACTTATTTCCAATTTTTGTCGCCGTTTTTTCGCCCACTGTGTGTCCTCGACAAATACAAATGAGCAAATATTGTGCTCTTGCACACACCATACAGAAATTGCAAATATTTCAAATAACCCAACCCAGGTATTTTAGATATACGAAGCCATTAAATCTTTGAAAAACATCGAAGCCTAAGCCCTTCTTCTGCAAAAGTCGTTACTGGCACCCTTCAGTCTGTCGGACATAATGACTGGGACGTCTGTTTAAGTGATCCTAATGACTAATATTACATGTCCCTAGAGGCATACCCACAGATTCCAGCCCCCCTGGAATGTATAAGGTACCTTCAATTTCAAGAAATGCTACCGTTGCATATTCCTTGACAGCGAGAGAACCCGATATGTAGCCGACTAGGTCGTGTAGGGTTGTTTCAGTGGACTTGCCCTTACTATATGTATGCTGTTGTCGGGACAGGTGATCTCCAGGGATCTTTGCCTTAATATATGTTTCTTTCAACCTCTCTATAGTTTTCAGCACAAAGGGTAACAGACTAGTAGGACGAAAATCTTTTGCCCTCGTGTGGTAAGGTTTTTGGTCCTTTTGGAATGAAAATGACCTTTGTGTCCCTCCATCCCAAAGGTATAAACGACAAGCCAAGGAGATAGTCTGTCGGACTCAGCTTGTAATTCAACCGGTGGTACATCATCATTGCCTGGCGACTTAAAGGAGCGAAACTTTTTATCGCCCGTAGGATTTTCGACTCAGACGCAAAAGTGTCGTGCTCTTGTGGCTTTCGCCCTGTTTGAGTATTTTTGGCAGTCCTTCCATAGACCAACCAACTCTGGGGTCCACTATGACCGTCGCTGTTTGCTCCTTGGCTTGGCTTAAAGAGTCATTCAGGGCGTTCGTGATCCGTTTGACCATTATGTCGATGTTTTCCGCAGAATCCCATGATCTTTTCCGCAGAATTAGCCAAGGGGCCACTTCTGCAGTAGTTTCTTCAAGGCTGAAGCTTATTTAACGAAGATCAGTGAAGCTGTGGTCATCCAACACTTCCCAGCCGCATATCCTTCCGCTTATATCTTCCGATACAAAGGTAACATCTAGTATCTTCTGCCTGTTTCACTAGCTGTCGAAGAACCTTTTGAGTTCCGTTTCCCCGCTGGCGCACACCTTGATCCCAATCCAACTGGATGACCCCCTCCAAAGACCTCGTCGAGTTATTAAGCTCCCAAATATTATTACCCACCTGCAGGGTTTCCGTTGAAATATTTTGCAAGGGGTCAAAAAGGATATTTATTTGAAAAAAGTCACAAAGTGCAATTTTTTCAAATTTTTTCTTCTATACCAAAGTTGTGGTCCACCGTAGCTCAGAGGATAGCATATCAGCCTTTGTCGCTGAACGACGGCGAGAACAGCGGTTGTTATCTCCTCCTAGTGCTGGCGACACTTGTGATTTATTCACTTCAGTTAATAATCCATGCAAACTTCTCTACTAAGTGGTGTAGATTTGCGACAAACCGTGTGGACTTGTCAATAAAAGGGAGGGATACGAGCATGTTAGTAGATTTGACGCTGAAACGTAAAAGACAACACTACGTCGCACAAGAAGTGTAAACTAAGAAGCCATAAAGAAAAATTAACAAATAAAAGCGTGCTAAGTTCGGCCTGGCCGAATCTTATATACCCTCCACCATTGATTGGATTTGTCGAGCTCTTGCCACGGTATCTCTTTTAGGCAAACAAAGGAAAAAAAGAAAGGAATTGCTATGTTATTGGAACAATATCAAGTAATGGTTCATTTCGGATAAATAATTAAACATAATTAAACTGAATATTGCAGACCATAGTAGAAGTCATTGTGTAAAATTTCAGCCAAATCTAATAAGAATTGTGCACTTTAGAGGCTGAAGAAGTAAAATAGGAAGATCGGATTATAGGGATCGGTATTAGGCTATAAACCGATTCATGCCATATTCGACTCGTATGTTAAAGGTCATGAGAGAAGCCGTTGTACAAAATTTCAGCCAAATCGTGTAATAATTGCGCCCTCTAGTGGCACAAGAAGTCAAGACCCAACATCGGTTTATATGGCAGCTATATCAGATTATGGACCGATTTGAACCATTCCCTATACAGTTGTTGAAAGTCATAAAGAAATACGTCACGCAATATTTCAGCCAAATCGGATAGGAATTGCTCCCTGTAGAGGCTCACGAAGTCAAGAGCCTAGATCGGTTTATATGGCAGCCTCATCAGGTTATGGACCGATTTGAACTATCGGATAATAATTGCATCCTCTAGTGGCTCAAGAAGTCAAGACTCCAGATCGGTTTATATGGCAGCTATATCAGGTTATGGATCGATTTGAACCATACTCAGCATAGTTGTTGGAAGTCATAATAAAACACCTCATGCAAAATTTCAGCCAAATCGGATAAGAATTGCGCCCTCTAGCGGCTCAAGAAGTCAAGATCCCAGATCAGTTTATATGGCAGCTATATCAAAACATGAACCGACATAGCCCATTTACAATCCCAACCGACCTTCACTAATAACAAATATTTGAGCAAAATTTCAAGCGGCTAGCTTAACTCCTTCGAATCTTAGCGTGCTTTCGACAGACAGACGGACGGACATGGCTAGATCGACATAAAATGTCATGACGATCAAGAATATATATACTTTATGGGGTCTCAAACGAATATTTCGAGTAGTTACAAACATAATGACGAAATTAGTGTACCCCTATTCTATGGTGGAGGGTATAAAAAGGGTCACCCATAGGATCAAGGTTCTGCCGCTATCTCGCGGCAGAATTAATAGTATGTATTATCATCAACGTGCCTAAGAAAGGCGACCTGACCGAAAGAATTAATTGGAGGGGCATTACCTTATTGAACTTGGTTAAAAAAGTAATAGCTCACATTGTGAAAAGTGAGCAAAAAACTTTTTTTCCCAAACTCAACTCACTTCACTAAACTCGTTATATGTGAGCTACAATGGGCCAAATTTTAGAAAATTTTTAGCAAAAATATGGGTTTCAGAGCAAATATACCACAAATTGCGGGTAAGTTTCTTAATGCCTTTTCCAGACATATTCCTTAAAATAACGTGAGGTCCAAAGCAATTTAAAAAGAGTTGCCATACAATAACAAGAGAACACGTGATCAGTTCGCATGGCCGAATTTTATATACTCCCCACCAAGGACGTAACCAGGTGAAATCGAAAATTGCCAAAATTCTTGGTAAAGATACTTCAATTGCTTTTTTTGAAAATTGTGGTAGCTATTGGGTGCACAACTGACACATCGGCGGTGACATTTGGTCATATAGTCAGAGTTGAATTTTACACTGTTTGCCAACACAGTGCAAATATCTTTTGGAAGTTGTATTAATGGCTCCGAACGGTATACAACGGCAACGGCTCTTGCTGCTGCTCTGTGTGCCTAGGTTCGCACTAAAGACGAACAGTCGTGTCTACCTTTGGCTTGGCGTAAGGTAGACGACTGAAACCAGACACAACAAATTTTCCCATTATGTTTTGGGGGAAAATTGGCTTGTCAAAATCAAACGAAAAAATTTCTCAAAATTCTTAGAAGTGAGATTTTTGAAATCCTCTTTAATGTCTTGTTGCATTTGATGGTTTCTATTAAAAAAAATAAGTATATGGCAATAATCCTACTTCTTTTGACAGCAGGTTCTACTTTATGCCAAAATCATTAAATCGAGCTTTCTTCGCTAAATGGTCATAAAATATTAAGAAAATGATTTGTTTTTTGTTGTTGTAGGGGCCTAGGAAAAAAAAGATTTTTTTTTTTTTTTAAATGTTAAAATTCGAAATATTTTAAAAAATTGCAACGTCAATATGAATTCTCAAAATTATTAAAATACTAGCATATGCCCGGTCGCTTCGCTATATTGCAATTTGAATAGCTTTAGCCTTATCCGTAAAGAAAGAAAATTTTAAAAGTTTTAGTGCCTAAATGTACAAATTAAAAAAAGTACCATTTTGAACGTTTTAGTACCTATATGTACAAATTTCAAAACAATCTTCTAGTCATTCGCTTCATACTGCCAAGTTGTACCTGTAACTCTAATGTCACAGATGTAGCTCAGGCTGTAATTGTTTTTTGTTGCAATTTGAATAGCTTTAGCCTTATCCGTAAAGAAAGAAAATTTTAAAAGTTTTAGTGCCTAAATTTACAAATTAAAAAAAGTACCATTTTGAACGTTTTAGTACCTATATGTACAAATTTCAAAACAATCTTCTAGTCATTCGCTTAATACTGCCAAGTTGTACCTGTAACTCTAATGTCACAGATGTAGCTCAGGCTGTAAATAAAGTACCGCTTTGTTCGTTTTAGTACCAAAATGAACGAATATAAAAAAAAAACTTATAGTGCATAGATGTAACCGTATTCCAAACTTCAAAGCTGTAACTCAATCCGTGAAGAAGGTGCCATATTGTACGATTTAGTACCAAAATGTGCGAATATCAACAAAATCTCCAGTCATCCGGTACATACTGCCAAGATGTGTCTGTATCCCAAAATTCAGATCTGTAGCTCAATCTATAAAGAAAGCACTAAATAGTACCAATTACAGCACTTTAGTACTTTTTATTACACTCCTTGTACCATTTCAACATTTCATATTTGCTTCAACTTATCGTATATTTTTCAAGACATCGATCATTTTTAGCAATTTTTTTTTTAATTTTACCCTTCTTCGTTCACTGTTTAAGTAAAGGGTGATTTTTTTGAGGTTAGGATTTTCATGCATTAGTATTTGACAGATCACGTGGGATTTCAGACATGGTGTCAAAGAGAAAGATGCTCAGTATGCTTTGACATTTCATCATGAATAGACTTACTAACGAGCAACGCTTGCAAATCATTGAATTTTATTACCAAAATCAGTGTTCGGTTCGAAATGTGTTCATTCACCGTAACGTTGCGTCCAACAGCATCTTTGAAAAAATACGGTCCAATGATTCCACCAGCGTACAAACCACACCAAATAGTGCATTTTTCGGGATGCATGGGCAGTTCTTGAACCGCTTCTGGTTGCTCTTCACTCCAAATGCGGCAATTTTGCTTATTTACGTAGCCATTCAACCAGAAATGAGCCTCATCGCTGAACAAAATTTGTCAAAATTTGAACACATTTCGAACCGAACACTGATTTTGGTAATAAAATTCAATGATTTGCAAGCGTTGCTCGTTAGTAAGTCTATTCATGATGAAATGTCAAAGCACACTGAGCATCTTTCTCTTTGACACCATGTCTGAAATCCCACGTGATCTGTCAAATACTAATGCATGAAAATCCTAACCTCAAAAAAATCACCCTTTAAATAAGCTACTTCGTACTAATTGGTACCTAAACGTACGAATATCACAAAACCCCGTCTTATCGCGCGCCTACCACCCAAGACCCACATTCGTGCCAAATTTTATGACTCTAGCTTTAGCCGTTTGGGTTGGGCGTTAATCAGTCAGTCAGCCAATCAGTCAATCATGCGTCTCTTTTATATATAGAGATAAAATTTCATCAAAATTTGACAACGGAATCAGCCGTAATGGATTACAATTTTGTCTTTAAAAATATTAATTAAAATTTGTCTATAGAAAAAATTGTAGGAAAATGTTGTTTGGGACAGATAAGCAAATAAAAAGACTTTAAAAATGTTTAAGCAAAATTAAAATCGAGGTTAGGTTGTCTTTAAAGTTAGTCCTTAAAAAAATCATTAATATGTAGTCTTTAAAAAAATTTAATAATTTTTTTTTTAAACAAATTTTGAAGAAATTTCTTCTTAAAAAATTATTTCGAGAGGGGTCCGGCCCGCGCTAAAGTTTTGCCATAAGAGAATATTACGCTAAAATTTTGTCTCCAAAAAAAATATTATTAACATTTTTAAATTTTTTTAGGAAAAGTGTCCTTTCATTACAATTTTGTGCTTAAAAAAATAATTTTAAGGCGGCTCTGGCCTCATCAAAATGCTTTATTGCACGATTTCCTTTTATAGGCAGAATCTAAAGAAAGATAGTGGGGAGTCATAAGAAAAAAATGCCCATGTTTTATAGTCGAATATCAATTATTTTCTGTAGATGTTCAAGATCTCAAATCGAGAGATCAGTTTAATGGGAGATATATTATTTTATATTGAGATCATACTTGACATAGACCTCGGAGGTCATATGGGAAGTCATCAGAAAATCAGTTTACATTTACAATCCCAGCCGACCACAGACGTAGCCATGGGGTGACTATAGAGCAAGTATATCCAATTTGCATCCCAATATCAATCTGGGATCGAGTTGCCATTTAGAATTTGGAATGTATTTGCATAATGCAATTTCAACCCGAACATCAAAATGCAAATATTATTTACCCCTCAAGTAAGTTGGAAAAGTTCAGATTTACATGAGGAAGATTTGTTGTTGTTTTCCACACACCTGTTTAGGGAATATTTACATTTTGGATTCAGGATCGACTTAAAACATCTTGGCGATCAGAAATATATAAGCTTGAGGTCTTGGGGAACTAAATCTTCTTTGAAACAAAACTAGGAGAGAAATAAACAAAAAAATAGAGAATTGACCACTTTTATCAATATTTCAGGGTTGCATTGTAATCAGAAGTTAGTTTGGTGGAGATTATACAAATAGAATGGCTACCCCACCTTCACACACATATGTATATATAAACAACGTAAAACGTGTTAAGTTTGGTCGGGCCGAATCTTATATACCATCCAGGACTTATAAGGTGAGATCACGCGAACAGCTGATTACAATTTTTTCATTTTCATTTTTATTTTGATTTTGTAATAAATGTCAAGTGTTGGTTAACACAGCTGTGATTTTCTTCCAAAATCTTAAAACAATATTTTATTTGATCCGATATTCCATACATAAGCAGATAGGCATATTGAACCATAATGACAATATGGGACTCAAATGAAAGGTATTCGGGAGTAGTTCACGAATATGGTCAGGAAGGAGGAATAGACTTTACAACTTTTTGATATTGGAAGGGGCGGACCCCCCCCCCCCGTTACCCCAAAAACACCAGCCAAAATCAAGGTTGACCGATCGGGACAATATGGTTATCAAATGAGTAGAATACGATTATTAAAAATTGGGTCCAAGCAACCCAGTGGCCACTCCAACCCTAAACAAACATATTGGACGTACATATCAATATGAGTAGAGTACGAATTTCATATTAAAAATTGTGTCCAAGTAACTGGGGGCCGCCCCAACTCCAAAACCCCCTAAAATAGGTTTATTGGACGATCATGACAATATGAGACTCAAAGGAAAAGTTCTCGGGAGTAGGTTGCGGATATTGAACAGGCTTCAAAGTTTGTTGATATCGGAAGGGGTAGACACCACCCACTCCACCCCGTTGCACCAAAAAAACACACCCAAAATCAAAAGTGGACCGATAATTACAATATGGGTATCAAGTGTACGGAATTGAAGAGTACAATGGTAATATGGTATTAAAAATTGGGTCCAAGTACCCAGGAAGTCGCCCTAACCCAAAAATTTGTAAAGCAAACTAAATTTAACGTCCATATCAACGTGGGGTTGAAATTGAAGGTACTCGGGAGTAGATTACGATACAGAAAAAGATTTGACCCATCATGATTATATGTGACTTGGTTTGTTTGTTTGTTTGTACCGTAGAATCAAAAACGATCCCTACCCCAAAAACGCCACTCAAAAGCAAAAGTGGACTCAGAGGCACAATATATGTGTCAAATAAAAGGTATTGGAGACTTGAAAACGAATATAGAATTAAATTTTGGGTCCAAGTACCCAGCCGGTATTAGGAGTAGTAGAAAGGTATTAGGGAGTAGATTACGAATATGACATTAAAATTTGCGTTCAAGTCTAGGTGACGCTTTTCCTCATAAAAAACATCGAATAGATTGATTGACTTGAGAGATTTGAGTCTAAACTTCTCCCCCAAAAATCACTTCTCATTACCCTAATTTTCAAAAATACAAGATCTCGAAGATTGGTTGTGATTCATTCGAAATTTGTTTGCACTTTCACAGTCACCAAAAACAAAACATGGTTTCTATTGTTGGGGTCGGGTGCCGAGGGGGCCGCCCAAAACCCTCCAAATGGATATATAGACCACTCGCGGCAATATAGAGCCATGTGTTTGGGGAGCTGCCCCACCCCAAAATACCTCCCTATTATATAAAAGCTATTAGGGGTAAAATTTGATTGATTTTCGGGAAATTGATATCCATTTTCGGGACAAAGACACCCCACCCTCAAACACAACTTATTACCGATCATGCCATTAAGGGGCTCATATGAAATGTTTTTGAAAGTAGAGCATCTTATATTTACTTTAATAGCCAAGTGACCACACCCGAACAACCCCCTTAACCGGAAATATTTGCCAATATGATTATATAGGACTCAAAAGAAAGGCATTTGGGAGAAGAGTAAAAATTTGCCCAGGAACCTAGCAGGGTAAACTTTTCACACATCAATGAGAGCCTTCCGATTTAAGTTTAAACTCATTTGGGACCTTCTTTTACAGGCGAGACCGAACGGCGTGCCGCAGTGCGACACCTCTTTGGGGAGAATTTTTTATATGACGATTCACGGCATGGTTCCTCGCAAATGTCGCCAGCATTAAGAAGGGATAACCACCGATCTAAATTGTGTCCGATGTTTTCGCCAGGATTCGAACACAGGCGTTCACCGTCATAGGCGGACATAGGTTACAGTGGCACGAATTCGATATTCACATTCAGAGCCAAGTGTCCTTAACTTAAAAAGATATTAGAGATTTGAATAAGGCGCAGTGGCGTGGGCCCGGTTTGGCTAGTAGAAGATAAAATTCCCCCACAAAAAAGTCTTTCGACAACCTCTTTAAATTTCTAGACTGTAATAGAAATATATCAATTACTGTTAGTCTATGTCGGTAGCTGAACATGAACCCGCCTCGCTGCTGTTTTTAAGGAGTGACAAAAAACAAACAAAAACCTCAAATTTGTCTTCCATGAGTTTTACATAGGTAGACCATATTGCTCCGAAATTGAGGGTGCGCCCTACACAGCGCTTTTTTTCGCAAAAGTATTATTATAACATTTGAATATTTTCAATATAGACAATTACATTTTTAATTGATCCAATTATAAAAAATAATTGGATATATCCGAAATTTTAATAATTTATTTAATTTCCGTTTTATTTATTTACCGTCGTTATTCATAAAGGATCTAGCCATGTCCGTCCATCAGTTTGTTCAAATCACTCTGTAGCTCTACGTTCAATGATGGCCTGTATGTTGATATAGTACCGTTTATACCCATATTTTTGCCCCAATTTCAATGAAAACCCGTGCCGAGTTTGGATAAAGCTATCTCCTGACTTAAATGTTTGGGCCCAGAAATGTGTTTTTACTACCAATTTGCGTCGTTACAGTGAGTTGTATGCGGCTGCCATATAGGCCTATTTTCAGACTGAACATTCAAAGACGCATTTCCTATAAAGAATTTACGAAATTTGCAAGAGATCCCTTAACACTCGTACCAGTTATAATCAATATCAGGACTTACGCCCTTTTTATCGAAATTTTAAACAATGAGACCCCTTTACAGTATTTGGTCTCTCTCATCATGGTTTTGTTCTGCACTCTTAACGAATACGCAGAAACGACAAGAAGTGAGTTAATTTTGAGTTATCCCCTGGGATTTTTTCAGTTATAAATTTGGTATTTATATGTTGGAAAAACCTACCAAAAATTGAGGTCAGTCAGCCTACCATCCTACCAAGAGAAAAAATCCTACAAATTTTGGTAGGAACCTACCAAAAACGGCAGCACTGGTCACAATCTTTGCTGTAACACCTATCCACGTAACAATTCACTCCGCGGATGCTGTAGTTCATCCCAGAATCCCAAACGTAATTTTTATGAACTCACTGAACTGCGTGAGTGTGAAAATAACAATTTAGATAAACATTTCGTCGCCATAGGTCGCGCCATACTTAACCCGGAGTGCGGTGTGCGTGGTCTATGGAACATTGAAATGTGTCTGTGGTTGTTTGGCTTGATGTTTGAGCGTGTGCTTCGGCAGCAAATGGTAACAAAAGGCAACAAGTATTTTATACAGCTTAACATAAAATTATTGACAGTGGTTTCTGTTAAAAATTGTGTGAAAGCAAAAAAAAAATTGAAGGCAGGAATAGAATCTCATATTTCTACATTTATGTATTTTTAGTAATTTCTACGATCAACGAAATTTGTTACTCAAGACAGCAAACATTTTTGCTAAAACAATAGTTTTTGTTTGCTGAAAATGGGAAATCAGACATAACTGCTGTTATTTTAGCAAACATTTCATACTGCTGTTTTAGCTAACAAAATCTGCTATTATATATGTATGTTTGCAATTTACGGTCGATCATGTGTTTTATTATTTTGGGCATTTTATACAAAGGGAGTTAAGGTGGCCATTACCTTAACAAATTATGTTGGAAGAGAAGATTTTAATTTGTGGAATATTACTGAACGGAAATTACCTGATCAACAGATCCTTGTACACATAGATATTGCAGCCATTTGCATTCATTCAATAGGTGGCGAAAAATCTCTCGTCAATTTTGTTGCTCTGCTAATGGCCACAGCATTTCAGCTCATTCTATTCATATCGATTACATTATAAAACCATATGTAATGTAAACCGCCTCTGAGACACACATCTCCATTTGCCTACTGGTCAATATCTCATTCAAGAAACTTTCTTAAACCTGCTTGTGACAACTTTTTTTCTTTGTCTATCTACCAATTGTTCTTATTACACATGGCTCAAGGAATGCTATAAAATTACCAGAGCGTCAAACCGTGTCTCCTGGAAGCTTTTCTGCGAACAGGTCGATAGCGTTAATGACCCATAAGCCTTACGACCTTTCTACTCAAAACTATGGAACGTATTCAAGACACCATGGTAAAGAGTAGGACACCCAGCGAACTGCTCAAACACAAACAGCATGTCTATGTCAAGGGAAGGTCGGTGGAGACTGCCCTGCACGAGGTTGTGCATAAAATAGAAGAATCCTTCGATGCCAAATCGTACACACTGGCGTTATGCATTTAACAATGTGCGGACCGACACATTGATTCAATCTTTAGACCAGAATCGGGTGGACCCGGTCCTTAGAGAATGGATAAACCATTAGGCTAAGGAACAGGTGGATAAATTGTATGTCCCATGACATAAATATAAGGGAGAAAGTGGCACAAGGCACGCCACAGGGGGCATTTTATCGCCAATCCTATGGATGACCACCATAAATGACCTATTACGGATGCTGACTGAGGAGGGATTTGAACCCGTCTGCTATGCAGATGATGTTGTAATATTTGTGAGGGGTAAGGATGCGAACTAGCTATGCAGAAATGCCGAAATGGTCTTGCAGATGGCACACGACTGGGCTTGACCTAGGGGTCTCAATGTTTACCCAGAGAAGACTAAAATTTGCCTGTTCGCGGGAAAGATGAAGGTGGGCCACCACATTTCCTCAATATAACGATGTCGATATCTGACAAAGTCAAATACTTAGGTGTGATTTTGGACAGGTAACTGAATTGGAAGTGTCACATTCGGGAGCGTACCGAGAGGGCTGACAGATGTTGGGCACTGTTTAGATGGGCCGTAGGCTCGAAATGTGGCCTGAATCCGAAGATAGTCCACTGGTTCTAAAGAAGCGTGATTAGACTAATACTTACTTACGCCTCAGTAGTTTGGTGGACTGCGATGGAGAAAAAGTGCAACTTAAGGATAATACAACAGGTTCAGAAAACATATTGTTTTAGCATAGGCGGAGCGACGAGGACCACGCCCACTAGGGCACTGGAGACTATTCTAGATATCCGATCCATAGACATACAGACTAAGTGTGAGGCAGCCACTGCGGCTATGAGAATTAAGGCGATGGGATAATGGATTGAGGATAGGACAGCTCATACCATAGCGGTATAATCGAGGCGACGATAGGAAACCTGGATGGAGGGGAAGATGTTTCCGATCGGATACTGGAGGCGCCACTTGATGTCAAGTGCGAGGCACTGCTGCCAGCGGCACAGTCTTGGATTAATGGAACCCTAGTATTGTCATCTGTATGATCATGTGACATGGAAGGATCCTAGAAGACAGATTGGGACTGGGTGTCTAAATTGAGCACCCAGGAACTGAGATTTGTTTAAGACTCTCTGATCATAATACGGTCCTGCAAGCGGAGATCCGGGCGATCACGGAATGCGTGAGGTGGTGTGGTGTTAACGCAAGGACGTCGTGTATGAACATCTTTATGGACAGTAAAATGGCCATAAGGGCAATGTAAGAAGGAGATTAATTCCTTTTCTGAGGATGGCACGATCCGCATCATTTGGGTGCCGGGCCATAGCAGTGTAACTGGGACCGAAGCCTTACGTTAACCAGAAGCCTTTCGGGTCGACGTAGTCCGAGTTAAGGTCGTGGGCGAAGAAACGGTCGGTAGGACGGCGAAAATCTTATGGAGAGAACTAGATCGTGAGAAGACGAGGCCATTACTGAAAGGAAGTAAGAAGGAGGTCAGTAAAACTTTCGGTATCATAACGGGAAACATAGGACTACGAGCTCACTTATGCAAAATCGGTGCTGCAAGGCAAATAGCAAACACTGTCTGCTGAATATTAGTTGTTAATTTTGCTGCTTTTATAGCAGTACTTCAGCTATTATAGCTGTACTTCTGCAATTTCAAAGCAGCAGGCTGACTGCTGAAAAGATTGTCGTTTGCTAAAAATTACTGCTGCTTAATTATGAAGAGGGTGTTAGAAGAAAAAATAAAATACATTTGTAAATGTGAGCCTCAGTGGACGTTTATAATCATCGCTGAATGTATAACTTCCATAATCTTTTTTGTTTAAATTTAGAAACAAAAAGTCATGCCAGTCATGAACACATTAGTAGAGCATTACCAAAAAATGCGAGCAAACTCAGCCACATTTGGAAAGGTATATCAATGGTTGGATCAGGTAACTTCTTTGCAGTAATATTCCCCAAATTAAAACTATATCTTCCAACACAATTTCTAAAAAAAAAAAATATAAAAATGCCCAAAGTAATGAAAACTAGTAACAAGCAAACATAAAGAATGGCATAAACATTTTATCAGCTGATTTTTTTACTTAACACAGCAGATTTTGTTAGCTGATTTAGCTGACCGAAATGTTTGCTAATGTCTGCTTTCCCATTTTCAGCAGTCAAAAACTGTTATTTTAGCAAACATTTTTGCTTTTTTGAATAACAATTTTGGTTGAGAGTGGCGTGTGAGGGCATGGGGGGAAGTTGGTGAGACGATGGAGCATTTCCAATATCATTGCCCGGCTTTCGTGGCTAGTATATATCAGCAATATCAGACATGAACCAACTTGGGGTCGTGGCATGGAAAGCAATTAAGGATTTTGTAAGTAGCACGGCATTCCTTACTTAGATTTTCTTTTTCGAGATTACTTTTCTTTAGTTTTTAGAGGGCACAACAAGTCGATTACTGGCTTAGATCCATAGTGGCATGGGGCGGATTAATATCTGCACACCCTTTTCACCTAACCTAACCTACATATTGTCACTTCATACTCTCCGTTTCTGCGAGGAAACCCATTTGTTTGGTCTTTCTGATATTTTACCTTTTAACACAACAACAAAAATCTATATGACGTGCTCGGTAAAGTAGAACAACAACAGTGCAATGGTATTTAAAACAGGAAAATGTCGCATAAGTGCTTCATACCTACTTGATGCTTATGACGCATGGTGCTGTATATTGTTTACAATAACGATGACCCTTTTTTACTACTACTGTAAAACGCATGTGCGCTGTCTGTGCTCAAAATTCTTTTGCAGCGTGTGTAATAAACAACGAAAGGTTATCCTTTTGTGTGCAGAGTGGGTGTGATCAACAACCCTTTTTCCTCATTTTCTTTCCAAAAATCATCTCTTTCATGTTATTTCTGCTAACAAAACCATCATAGACTAAGGAACAGTAATTTTTAGCAAACAACAGACTTTTCAGCTGTCAGCCAGTTGTTCTGAAATTGTAGAACTACTGCTGTAATAGCAGCAAAATTAACTACTAACAATCAGCAGACAGTGCTTGCTATTTCAGCAAACTTTTTTCTATACGAGTATACCATAGATATTTTCTATGATTTAAATGTGTGGTATTACGTTGTCTCAAGATATAGCAGCTTCCCACATAGCTGTCTTGATATGCAAAGACTTGGCGAAGTCATGCCTGTTCTCTGAAGTCAAACGTTCTCTGTTCTCTGAAACAACTAATGTACGGTATGATTTTGGACGGCATCGCTGCCTTGTGCCACTGTTCAAAAGTAATTCTTGTTCATATACCAATATAAAAACACTACATGTTCTCAAATACGGTAAGAATCAAATGCTGGTATTGCCAATACAGTTCGTGTATGTACGTTGCAAGTATTATATACTTATGTATGTATGCATGTATGTATATATTTTGTTCACTTTTGACATTTCTACTACGCACATTCGATTCTATACGATGGGGGTGGCGTTGTGTGCTGCCACACTGCTTGCAACACACCACCCATTGTCGTTTGTATGACGTCCAACTACGGCAGATGAGGAAACAAATGATGGTGGTTGAAGTGACACAAAAATCATATTAATATAAATTAACGATGTGGAAAATTTAGTTTAGTAGTGAATGTGTCAAAGCTCCAAGCATTCGCTCATCACACTCGGGCGAATGAGTGAGTCTAGGCGTCTGTCCATTTGTTTATTGGATTTAGACCATACCCTTCGTCGGCGTACACACATGACGTCTGAATGGTTGGAGGTAAATTTAGGTTCTGGACCGACCGCCAGGAGACACGTTCGCGCAGCATTATTCAAATGAAATACGCACAGCTTTAAATGAAAAATGATTTCGAGATCTAACACACTATCCGACTTCCCCCACCAGCCTGAGCATTGGTTCAAAATATTCTACTTTTGATTCCATGTGAGATGCGAAAATTGATTTGTTTTACCGGAGGATTTGTTCGCTTGTGATTAATTTAAATATCGTCATTTAGACCAAAATCAGTGTCACTTGGATACCAACACGCCGTAGAGTATTTAATTTTGATAAAAACTAAATAGATCCACAAGTACATACAAAATGTATAGTGGGGTAGGAAACAACAAAAAAGTGGAAATGAGTGTCTTTCTTGAAATATGAGGGATAACTTTGCCAAATTTTAAATGGGACAGAGCTTGTAAGTTATAACTTGTGAAAGCATTGGTGAATTTCTGTCTGATTGTTCAGTAACAATTTTAGCATTCAATGGCAAAGCGCAACAAGACAATGGTTTTCGATGAATGGCTTTAACCCCCCGACGGTTGAGTAATCCGTTGCCCTTATACGAAGTACAAGGTCCACAGGTCCTTGTATTTTTGGTATGGAATTTTATATGAAAACTCATTTTCTTTTGTTTTGATTTATTATTATTTACTAATTATATCTGTATAATGAATGATATAGAAAAACAATTTTTTTTTCATAAAATATTGGGTTGCCCAAAAAGTAATTGCGGATTTTTCATATAGTCGGCGTTGACAAATTTTTTCACAGTTTGTGACTCTGTAATTGCATTCTTTCTTCTGTCAGTTATCAGCTGCTACTTTTAGCTTGCTTTAGAAAAAAAGTGTAAAAAAGTATATTTGATTAAAGTTCATTCTAAGTTTTATTAAATATGCATTTACTTTCTTATAAAAAATCCGCAATTGCTTTTTGTAATAGTATTAATTTTTAATTAATTAATTAATTAATTAATTTTTTATGAGTTTTATTTTATTTATGTACCATTGAGTTATTATAATATACCATTGAGTTATCCGACACATTCGTTATTTTGTAATCGTTTTCCAAACGTATTACCGCTTCGTGGTTTATATAAATTTCAAACAATTTTATACGTTTTTAAATGCGTTTAGAATAAATCAGAATTCGTTAAATACAAAGAACAATTAGCACTTACGAGTAGCATTATGTCGCACCGAAACGACAAAACAACGTATTGAACTTTCAGGAAGTACTGAATTCAATAATTTGCCACAGGAAATGAAATCTTGTAACAGTCATTCCACTTGTAAGAAAGCATTATTTAGAATCCGTTATAAACCATTTTTTATGATAAATTGCGTCGGGTATATGGTGAATCACGTTCTACGCTAAATTAAAGTAGCATATTCTTTTGTATATATATTTATATATATATATATATATATATATATATTTTTTTTTTTCATTATGTCATCGTAGAAGTTAAACCAACTTGCCTCTTCAATGCCTACCAGCGCTGAGGTACTAACTTATTTCTAAAATTAATGTATACAATGAATTAATGAATATATTTATATTGGGTTGCCCAAAAAGTAATTGCGGATTTTTCATATAGTCGGCGTTGACAAATTTTTTCACAGCTTGTGACTCTGTAATTGCTTTCTTTCTTCAGTCCGCAATTACTTTTTGGGCAACCAAAAGAAGGCCGCTCCGCTGCGCCTTCTTTTACTTTATATGGAACAAAATTATCCTTTGAATATTTATTTTCGATAATTAAAGAGCTTTGAATGAAACATTATGGTATGAAAATGGTATATGTATATCGCTTGACTAACAGCATAACAATACCTGAATATCCTTTATTTGAATCCCATATGATCTTTATGGGTCTATGAATTTACGTTTGGTTGTTAAACAAACTACTTAAAAGACTTTATTTGAGCCCAATATTCTCATGGGGGTTCTGAGAGTGGGAAGGCTCCCAGAATAGTGGTTGGTGGGTTTAGGGGGTGGTGTGGACCCCCATGACCGTGATCCCGAAAGTGGGTATGAATTTCGTGCGCCACTCCGGGCAATACGTATGTCCGATTTAGGGGTGTTTTCGGTGGTCCCCCAAATACTTAGCATAGATAAAAATATCAGTTTCGTGCTCTACTCTCAAATACCATTTATTAAAACCCCAAATTGCCATTGGTTTAAGGGGAGTTTATGTGATGAGGCATCTACAAAACGCGTGCCCCAAAATTAGTTATTAAATTCGTTTTCTTATCTCAAATACCTTATGAGCCACATATTGCCATGGTCGGTAAATTTTTTCTCTTTGGGGGTTGTTTTGGGGAAGGGGCAGTGTCAAATACATGGTCCCACATTTGGTTATCAGATGGTCAGTAAATAATAGCTGTTTTGGGGAAGGGGTAGACCCCCAGAAAATTGGTCCCGAAAATGGGTATCAATTTCATTTTTTACTCCCCAATACCTTTCATTTAAGCCTCACAATGTCATGGTCGGTAAATATGTCTGAGTTAGAGGATTTTGGGGAATGGGGTGATTCCCCAAACACTTAGACCTGAAAATATGTCAACAAACCCCTTATTGGAGAAGTCAGCAAATATGTCCGGTTTGGGGTATGGGCCTTAAAAACTATCAATATCGAGCTCCACTCTCTTTAAGACCCAAATTGTCATGGTGAGCAGATACGTCGTATTTGGGGGTTGTTATGGGCGTGGGACGTCCCCCAGATAGTTGGTCAGATTCGTTGTCTACTCCAAAATACCTCTCATTTGAGCCCCATATTTCTATAGTCGGCATACATGTTGTTTTTGGGGGGAGTTGTGGGCGATGGAAAGGCCACTTAGTTACTTAGCCCTAAAAATATGCATCATATTCTAATCTAAAATATCTTTATTTGAGCCCCATATTGCAAATAGTCAGCAAATACGTCATATTTGGGTTGTGTTATGGATGTGAGGTGATCCCATAGACACTTTTCCCGAATATTGATATCAGATTCATGCTTTACTCCCAAAGACCTTTCATTTTAGCCCCATATTTCTATGGTCGTAAATTTGTTCCCTTTGGGGGGTGTTTTTGGGGAGTGGCGGCCCTCAAGCACTTGGACCCACATTTGGATTCTACTGACAAATACATGTCATTTGAGTCCCATAAGGCCATGGTCGGTAAATATGTCCGATTTAGGGGAGTCTGACAGATACGTCAGAGTCTGACACTTCGTCCGACAGATACGTTTTATTCTTAAATACCTTTCATTTGAGTCCCACATTGTGGTGATTGGTCTATATATATATTTGGTAGGTTTTGGGGGTGGGATGTCCCCCAGGTACCCCATCCAAAATTTGGATACCAAATTTTTTTTGTTTGGTTACTGTAAGTGTGCAAACAATATTTTACTTAAATCGCCCTACCCATCTCCGAGATCCGGCGTTTCTGAAAATTAGGGTAAAGGGAAGGATCCGCCCCCCTTCAGATATCAAAAAATGTAGTACTCTATTTTCACCGCGGGATCATTATGCACCATCTGTAAAAATTTCAAGAAAATAGGTTCAGCCGTTTTCGAGTCTATACGGAAAAGACAAACAATCAAACCAACAGTCAAACAAACTCAAATTGATTTTTATATATAAGAATATAAGATTTTCATTATATTATCGTAGTGCCGATGCTGAGGCACTAACTTAATTCTAAGATTAATGTATACAATGAATTAAAAAATGACTAATAAACTATTGTTATGTAGATTGCTCTTTGTCCGACATATTATCTGTACAAGTGCAGAATAAGTGTTGAATGCTCTGCACAAACTGGATTGTTACAGGAAAGGCAATAGACCCTTGTTTTTCGCTGCCGTCCGTACTCAAACGATATAGGCAATATGACGGTCTGTTCGTTCTAGACGCAAACGACGATGCAGCTCCTTCTGCCGGTCTTGATAATATCTAAAAGGAACAAAATTATGTGGTTATTTTGCTTTTGAACATTAGAATTGTTTTTTCTTATTTTAACATCAAATGCCTCCATTGCGTTCCGTATCCTTGGATATGGGGTTATGCGGTTCTTCAGCGCTCGTTCCTCTATGTTTGGTAGTGCCATTTGTTTTGTCAGCATTGGTAGGAATGCCCGTCGTCTGTCACTTTTTTTATTGGCCTCATTTCGTTGTATGAAATGCAGCAATGTCCACCACATTATAAAACATGGCCAATAGTCCATTGTATCAACGCCCGATTTGTTGGCATTGTAAACCAAAATAGCGAACGGCTTCTTATTTTCAGTTCGTATGTCCACAACGCAAGTATAATGTTGTGATGACAGAAAAATTACAGCTTTGTTCTCCTTGGGCACCCATGAACATAGTGCTGTATCGCCTTGGCTGAAGCCAAACAATGTGCTGTTGACGGGACTCGTATGATTTTTTTGGAATTCCCGAGGCACTTATGTCTCATTCGAACGCACTGTTCCAAAATATGCGGATTTCTTCCTGGTCAAAGTACGCGCCAAATCCAAAGTTGTGAAAAAAATTGTCTGCATAGATTGTGCGGCCTGTATTCAAATATCCCTCCGAAAGATAAAGTACAACATTCTGCCCTTGATTGACCTCTCGTGTCTGGTCAGGCAATTTTCCAAAGTAAATCATTCCTTTGACAGGATAAAATGGTTTTGAGTCGCACAACCACCATATCTTTATACCGTACTTGGCAGGCTTCGATGGATCATGCGGAGTGTAAGCTGCTGCCCAGTTAGACTGCAACATATGCCATATATCATCAATAGCCGCAGTTTTGATGTTGATTAGTCGCTGCTATCTGCAAATTGCATATTTTGCCCATGAACATTCCACTAAGGAACAGGGCAAACTTCTCACATATCAATGAGTGCAGTCCGATTCAAGTTTTAAGCTCAATGATAAGAGGCCTCCTTTTTACAGCCGAGTCCGAACGGCGTGCCGCAGTGCGACACCTCTTTCGAGAGAAGTTTTACATGGCATAGTACCTCACAAATGTTGCCAGCATTAGGAGGAGAAATTTGGGACAGTGAGTTGCGTTGGGCCCTTCGACATCCTTCGTCAATTTGGCCCAGTTCGGTCCAAATTTGGATATAGCTGCCATATAGACCGATCCTCCGATTTAGGGTCTTAGGCCCATAAAAGCCACATTTATTATTCGATTTTGCTGAAATTTGGGACAGTAAGTTACGTTGGGCCCTTCGACATCCTTCGTCAATTTGGCCTAGATCGGTCCAAATTTGGATATAGTTGCCATATAGACCAATCTCTTGATTTAAGGTTTTGGGCCCATAAAAAGCGCATTTATTGTCCGATGTCGGCGAAATTCGGGACAGTGAGTTGTGTAGGGCTCTTCGATGTTTTCAATTTGGCTCAGATTGACCAGATTTGGATATAGCTGTCATATAGACCGATCTCTCGGTTGAACAATGACTTGTACTTATAAGCATTTGGTCTAGATCGTTTGATATGTCTATATAGCTGCTATGGGGCATAAGGTATGCATTTTTCACTGGATTTTGACGAAAGGTTGTTCACATATATACCCGAGGTGGTGGGTATTCAAAGTTCGGCCCCGCCGAGCTTAACGCTTTTTTACTTGTTTTTAGAATGCCTTGAATTACAAAAAGAAGCTCAGTTTTTGTTTATTCTGCATTTAAATGTTGTAGTCATTTTATTTCATTAAACACTTTTTTTTTACCATTTTTATACCCTCCACCATAGGATGGGGGGTATACTAATTTCGTCATTCTGTTTGTAACACCTCGAAATATGCGTCTGAGACCCCATAAAGTATATATATTCCTGATCGTTATGTCATTTTAAGTCGATCTAGCCATGAATGTCCGTCTGTCCGTCCGTCCGTCCATCTGTCTGTCGAAAGCACGCTAACTTCCGAAGAAGTAAAGCTAGCCACTTGAAATTTTGCACAAATACTTTTTATTAGTGTAGGTCGGATGCTATTTTAAATGGGCCAAATCGGTCCATGTTTTGATATAGCTGCCATATAAGCCGATCTTGGGTCTTGACTTCTTGAGCCTCTAGATGGCGCAATTCTCGTCCGATTTATCTGAAATTTTGCACGTTTTGGTATCACTTCCAACAACTGTGCCATGTACGATTCAAGTCGGTTCATAATCTGGTATAGCTGTCATATAAACCGATTTTAGATCTTGCCTTCTTGAGCCAATAGAGCGCGCAATTCTCATCCGATTTGGCTGAAATTTTGCATGTTATGACTTTCAATAGCTGTGCGAAGTATGGCGTAAATCGATAAATAACCTGATATAGCAGCCATATAAACCGATCTGGGATCTTGACTTCTTGAGCCACTAGAGAGCGCAGTTCTCATCTGATTTGGCTGAAATTTTGTACAACGGCTTCTCTCATGATCTTCTTCTATGGTCTGAGTCTTCTAATATGGTCTGAGTCGATCAATAGCTTGATACAGCTCCCATATAAATCTATTTCCAGATTTTGCTTCTTGAGCCCCTAAAAGGCGCAATTCTTATCTGAATGAACTAAAATATTACACAACGACTTCTACAATGTTCAGCATTCATTTATGGTCCGAATTGGACTATAATTTGATATGGTTCCAATAGCATAACAGTTCTTATTCTATATTCTTTGTTTGCCTAAAAAGAGATACCGCACATAGAACTCGACAAATGCGATCCATGGTGGAGGGTATATAAGATTCGGCCCGGCCGAACTTAGCACGCTCTTACTTGTTCTTATTAGCGCTACATTCAGTTTTTGCCGCCAGTGGGATTTGAACATAGAATATCTCATTTGCTAATCAGATGTGCTACCACTCAGTCAACCACTTGTTTATAATGTGCGTGGCTAAATGTAAACAAAACAATTATCTAATTTGCTTCCGTCGACAGTCATTATAAAGGTTGATTTTTTACTATTATCTTTTTGGCAACACTGGTTTAAACAGCTCACGCACGTTTCGTGTTTTGTTTCACTGTCAAACATCTTCAGTGTGGTCCATCATGTAACCATGAATCGTATTACAAACGAACAACGCTTGCAAATTATTGATTTTTTTTTTTCAAAATGCTTGCTCTGTTAAGAAAGTTTTCGAAAGGACAAGAAAGGCAACTCTTGCCCCATACACCTTCAAGAGAGCCATTGGCAAAAGTTGGGGGTTTAGAACGCGTGTCATGCATTGGGTATATACTGCAGTTATCAGACCTATAATGCTATATGGCGTTGTGGTCTGGTAGACGGTGCTTCAAAAGTCCACCCACGGCTTAATACTCAACCGGATCCAAAGGATGGCTTGTTTGTTTGTGTGTTCCTTATAGACTCAGAAACGGCTGAACCGATTTTCTTGAAACTTTCACAGATGGTGCATAATAATCCCGTGGTTAAAATAGGGTACTACATTTTTTGATATCTGAAGGGGGGCGGACCCTCCCCCTTACCCTAATTTTCAGAAACGCCAGAGCTCGGAGATGGGTGGTGCGATTTAAGCGAAATTTTGTGTGCTCTCATATAGTACCCTAAAAATAAAAATTTGGTATCCAAATTTCGGATGGGGTACCTAGGGGAGCTGCCCCACCCTAAAACCTACCAAACATATATTTAGACCAATCACAACAATATGGGACTCACATGAAAGGTATTTAAGATAAGGAAACGTATCTGATATCCAATTGTCGGACCAAGTGCTAGGGGGACCATCCCAAGCCCCAAAACACCCCTAAATCGGACATATTTACCGACCATGGCAATATGGGACTCAAATGATAGGTAATTGTGAGTAGAATACGAATCTGATATCAAAATGTGGGACCACGTGTCTGGGGGTCCACCCCTTCCCCAAAACACCCCCCAAACTGAACTTATGTACTGATCGTGGGAATATGGGGCTTAAATAAAAGGTATTTGAATGTAGAATACGAATCTGATATCCAAATATGGGACCAAGAGTTTGGGTGGCCGCCTCTCACAAAAACCATCCCCCAAAGGTGACAAATTTATGACCATAGCAATATGGGGCTCAAATGAAACGTCTTTGGGAGTAAAGCACGAATTTGATATCAATATTCGGGAAAAGTCCCTATGGGGCCACGCCACCACCACAACACCACCCAAATAGGTATTTTCTGACTATTGCTATATGAGGCTCAAATAAGAGGGGTTTTAAAGTGGAACACGAATCCGATATATATTTTCAAGGCCAACTCACCGAGTGGCTGTCCATTCTCCAAAATACACCCCAAGCCGGTCATGTTTGCCGACTATGGAAATATGGGTCTCAAATTAAAAGTAGGAGTAGACCACGTATCTGATATCAACATTAGGGACCAACTGTCTAGGGGACGTCCCACCACCATAACATCCCCCAAATAGGACGTATTTGCTCAACAAGACAATTTGGGTCTTAAAGAGAGTGGAACTAAATATTCATAGTTTTTAGGGTCAATACCCCAAACCGTACATATTTGCTGTCTTTTGCAATAAGGAGTCTAAATGAGATTAAAACACGAATTTAATATCCAATTTTGAGGCCAATGGCAATATAGGGTTCAAATAAATGATAAATAGATATATGAGAATAGAGCACGTTGCTGATATATTTTCCGGGCTTAGTGTTTGGGGGAACACCCCACTCGCAAAACACCTCTAAATCGGGTATATTTACCGACCATGACAATGTCGAGCTTAACTGAAAGGAATTGGGGGGTACAGCAAGAATTGATACCCATTTTCGGGACCAATTTTCTGGGAGTCTACCCCTTTCCCAAAATACCCCACAAACAGCAATTTTTTAGTGACTATCGCAATATGGGGCTCAAATAAAGGTATTTGGGAGTAGAATAGGAATTTGATATCCAAATGTAGGACCATATATTGAGGGCATCACCCCTTTCCCAAAACACCCCCAAAGGGAAAAAATTTTTTGGCATTGCCAATATGTGGCTCAAATGAAAGGTATTTGAGATTAGAAAACGTATTTGATAACCTATTTTGAGGCCAAGTGTTTGGGGGACGCCTCATTCTATAAAATCTTCTTTATGGGGTTTAAATAAATGGTATTTGAGACAAGAGCACGATTCTGATATTCTTTCAGGACCAAGTATCTGGGGGTCCACCCCTTCCCCAAAACACCCTCCAAACTGAACTTATTTACTGATCGTGGGAATATGGGGCTTAAATAAAAAGTATTTGAATGTAGAATACGAATCTGATATCCAAATATGGGACCAAGTGTTTGGGGGGCCGCCTCTCACCAAAAACATGCCCCAAAGGGGGAAAATTTACGACCACAGCAATATGGGGCTTAAATGAAAGGTCTTTGGGAGTAAAGCACAAATTTGATATCAATATTCGGGAAAAGTGTCTATGGGGCTACGCCACCCCCACAACACCACCAAATAATAAGTATTTTCTGACTATTGCAATATGAAGCTCAAATAAGAGGGTTTTTAAAGTGGAACACGAATCCGATATATATTTTCAAGGCCAACTTACTGAGTGGCCGCCCATCCCCCAAAACACCCCCAAGCCGGTCATGTTTGCCGACTATGGAGAAATGGGGCTCAAAGTAAAGGTATGTGGGAGTAGGGCACGTATCTGATATCAACATTAGGGGCCAACTGTCTAGCGGACGTCCCACCACCATAACAACCCCCAAATAGGACGTATTTGCTCACCAAGACAATTTGGGTCTTACAGAGAGTGGAACTAAATATTCATAGTTTTTAGGGCCAATACCCCAAACCGGACATATTTGCTGACCTTGGCAATAAAGAGTTCAAATGAGATTAGAAAACGAATTTGATATCCAATTTTGAGGGCAATGGCAATATGGGGTTCAAATAAATGATATATAATTATATGAGAATAGAGCACGTTGCTGATATATTTTCCGGGCTTAGTGTTTGAGGGGCCACCCCAATTCCCGAAACAACCCTAAATCGGGCATATTTACCGACCATGACAATGTGGGGCTTAAATGAAAGGTATTGGGGGGTAGAGCAAGAATTGATACCCATTTGCGGGACCAATTTTCTGCGAGTCTACCCCTTTCCCAAAATACCCCGCAAACAGCAATTTTTTAGTGACCATCGCAATATGGGGCTCAAATAAAGTTATTTGGGAGTAGAATACGAATTTGATATCCAAATGTAGGACTATGTATTAAGGGGAATTACCCCTTTCCCAAAACATCCACAAAGGGAAAAAAACTTTCGACCATGGCAATATGTGGCTCAAACGAAAGGTATTTGAGATTAGAAAACGAATTTGATAAACTATTTTGGGGCCACGTGTTTTGGGGGACGCCTCATCTTGTAAACTCCTCTTAAGGCAATGGCAATATGGGGTTTATATGAATGGTATTTGAGAGAAGAGCACGATGCTGATATTTTCTCAGGGCCAAGTGTCTGGGGGACCACCTCTCCCCCGAAAACACCACTAAATCAGACATCATGAGAATATAGGGCTGAAATGAAGTATTTTAAGAATGGAGTACATCTTAAATCCAAACTAAATTCGTAGACCAATAAAGATCATGTGGGATTTAGATAAAGGCACTTATATTGTTAAACTGTTAGTCAAGTTTGCATGGTATTTCACTAAAAGACCTTTAATTGTCGAAAGTAAATATTCCAAGGAAACTTTTGTTCCATATAAAGTAAAACAAGGGGCAGCGGAGCGGGTCCGGGTCATCTAGTTTGTCATAAAAATTTGAACTATATATTTTCCCCAGTGTCATCGTCGGATGCAACAATGGTGAGACAGGGAGACGGTGGAGCATACCTGTTATGACTTCATCTGCCTTTCGACTCTCCGACACCGCCACCCACGTCGGAGCTGCAACGGCTGGCGAGGAAAGAAAAACAGACAGGAAACGAGGTACTGATAGGGTGCGATGCGAACTGTCACCACATTTCTGGAATAGTACCAACACTAATAAGCGCGGGGCTAAGTCCTGGCAGAGTTCTTGAATGCTAACAACCTAATAATACTTAATATTGGTTACACTTCTTCCTTTGTTAATAAGATTAGGGAGGAGGTATTAGATGTGACGATATGTTCGAAAAACCTAATCGATGAGGTTAAGGACTGGAGGGTCTCCATGGAACACTCTTTCTCTGACCATCGCTACATAAGGTTTAGATACGGGCAGCGCCGTATCCGATAAGCTTCCGTAATAAGTTGAAAACCAACTGGCCAAAATTCGGAAGGATGACAGAGCACGTCGTAAAAAAGCAGAAACATATTGGGCCAAAACGTACCTCCTGGAAGCTTTTCTGCGAACAAGTCGATAGCGTTAATGCCGCCTCCAAGATAAGAAAGTTTCTCTCAGTGACGGTAAGACATTTTGAGGCTTTTGATGAAAACCCATTTTCCACTGGATACATCGGACACCAGAATCTAGGAATAATGATGTTGATCGAAGGTTTATACTAACGGAACTAATGGTGAAGGAATCCTTGAGGAGCTTGAAATCATTTGAGTCGCCCGGACCTGATGGAATATTCCGGCGTTACTACAGAAAGAGGTAGACTATCTGGCTCCTCATCTGGTCAAAATTTCCACACCGTGCATAGGACTTTCATATACTCTGAAAGCCTGGCAGGACGCAAGGGTGGTGTTTATACCCAAGCCCGGCAAGGCAAGTTATACGACACCAAAGGCCTACAGACCCATAAGCCTTACGTCCTTTCTACTCAAAACCATGGAACGTATTGTGGACACCATCATAAAGAGCATGACATCCAGCGAACTGCTCCAATACAAACAGCATGCCTATAGAGACTGCTCTTCACGAGGTTGTGCATAAAATAAAGGAATCCTTCGATGCCAAAACGTACACCCTGGCGGCATGCACTGACATTGAGGTGGCTTTTAACAATGTGAGGACCGACACACTGATCTAATCCTTAGACCAGTACCGGGTGGACCCGGTGCTTAGAGACTGGATAAACCATATTCTAAGGAGCAGGTGGATAAATCGTGTGTCTCATGGCATAAATAAGGGAGAAAATGGCAAAAGGCACGCCACAGGGGGGCATTTTATCGCCACTCCTATGGATGACCACCATAAATGACCTATTACGGATGCTGACTGAAGAGACGATGTTATAATACTTCTAAGGGGTAAGAAACCGAACCAGCTATGCAGAAGAGCCGAAAGGGTCTTGCATATGGCATATAGCTGGGCTAGACCCGAAGGTCTTAATATTAACGCAGAGAAGACTGAAATATGCCTGTTCACGAGGAAGATGAAGGCGGGCCAATTTGACGCACCACGTTTCCTCAATAACACGATTTCGATATCTGACATAGTCAAATTCTTAGGGATGATCTTGGACAGGAAACTGAATTGGAAGTGTCACATTCAGGAGCGTACTGAAAAGGCTGTATCTAGACGGGCCGTAGGCTTGAAATGGGGCCTGAATCCGAGGAAAGTCTACTGGATCTACAGGAGCGTGATTAGACTAATACTTACTTACGCCTCAGTAGTTTAGTGGACTGCTATGGAGAAAAATTGCAACATAAGGACCATACAACAGGTTCAGAGATCATGTTGTCTTGGCATAGGCGGAGCGATGAGGACCACGCCCACTAGGGCACTGGAGACTATTGACATACAGATTAACCCATTGACATACAGATTAAGTGTGAGGCACCCACTACGGCTATGAGACTTAGTGCGATGGAAGAATGTATTGAGTATGAACATCTTTACGGACAGTAAAATTGCCATAACAACCAGGACGGTAAGGTCACGAACAGTCTTGCATTGCATAAGGGAGATTAACCCCTTCTCTGGGGATGGCAAAATCAGCATAGTTTGGGTGACGGGCCATAACGGAGTAAGGGTGAATGAAAGGGCAGATGATTTGATGGTGAAGGCCATAGGACTATCGTCAATAAACTTGGTCAACCCGAAGCCTTTTTGGTCGACGCAGTCCGAGTTAAGGGCGTGGGCTACGAATGCGCATGCAACATTGTGGAATAGCGAAACGGTCGGAAGGACGGCAAAAATCCTATGGGGGATGCAAATCGTGAGAAGACGAGGCTATTACTGATAGGAAGTAAGTGGGAGGTCAGTATAGCTGTTGGTATCATAACGGGACACATGGGACTACGAGCTAACTTGTGTAAAATCGATGCGGCAAGTGATAGCATGTGTAGGGCATGCGGGGAAGATGATGAGACGTTGGAGCATTTCCTTTGTCATTGCCCGGCTTTCGCGTCTAACAGATACCGGCACTTAGGTGGAGACACAATACCAGACATGAACCAACTTAGGGAAGTGGTATTGAAAGCAATTAAGGATTTTGTAAGTAGCACCGAATTCCTAACTTAGATTTTCCTTTTCGACGTTACTTTTTTTAGTATTTAGAGCGCACAACAAGCCGACTACTGGCTTAGGTATATTTCCATAATGTCATGGGGCAGATTAATATCTGCACCCTCTTTCATCCTAACCTATCATCTACGAAGCGGAATCTGTTTTGATAAAAAGATTAGAAGCCGATCTTAATCCGGGGGTTTGCAAATTCTGCTACCATATACTGTGGCAACAAAGGTGCATTGCTAGTAGCACTAAACAGTCGCTATTCGTCGAGAACGAAACATGTCGATATCAAAGCTAAATTTGGTCGGCAGAAAATTGACGATGCAGAAATTTGACTCGAATATCTTTGTACATTCGAGATGATTGCCAATGTTCTGACGACAGCAGTAACCCCAAATAAGATGAATTATTTTAGAGATTAGCTAGGAATATTCTAGATTAAACATTTATTCGACTTAAAATTGAAGTCGTTTTTTTTGTTACTTTACCTATTTGTGTTTATGTTCGAATTTAACTTTCAAGGAGTGTGGTGTTAGTTAAGGTTGCTACTATATTCGGTTTGCGCGGTGAAACTCCATTTAAAAAACTGAGCGGAAAATATTGATGAAAAGTGTTCATTTCGCCATAACTTGTTTTTCATCTAGGGGAAATTTACATTTCACGACGCCCAAAAAGAGCACCACCACTGTCGCTGCACATGAAGTCTTTTTCTTACGTAAAATAAACGCGATCGCCAAACTTCCGCTTGTAACTAAGTGTTTGCTAATGTTAGTGATGTTGCTCACATGTATTTACTCGGGGTGGAAAAATGTTATTTGTGGATGCATAAATGAACTATTTGTATAAAAATATAAATAAATTTACTTCTAAAATAAATAAAACAAGTAAAAGCGTGCTAAGTTCGGCCGGGCCGAATCTTATATACCCTCCACCATGGATCGCATTTGTCGAGTTCTTTTCCCGGCATCTCTTCTTAGGCAAAAAAAGGATATAAGAAAAGATTTGCTCTGCGATTAGAGCGATATTAAGATATGGTCCGGTTTGGACCACAATTAAATTATATTTATGTTAGAGACCTGTGTAAAATGTCAGCCAATTCGAATAACAATTGCGCTCTTTGTGGGCTCAAGAAGTAAAATAGAGAGATCGATTTATATGGAAGCTGTATCGGGCTATTGACCGATTCAGACCATAATAAACACGTATGTTAATGGTCATGACAGAATCCGTCGTACAAAATTTCAGGCAAATCGGATAATAATTGCGACCTATGGAGGCTCAAGAAGTCAAGATCCCAGATCGGTTTATATGGCAGCTATATCAGGTTATGGACCGATTTGAACCATACTTGGCACACTTGTTGGATATAATAACGAAACACGTCGTGCAAAATTTCGTTCCAATCTGATAAGAATAGCGCGCTCTAGAGGCTCAAAAAGTCAAGACCCCAGATCGGTTTATATGTCAGCTATATCAGGTTATAAACCGATTTGAACCATATTTGGCACAGTTGTTGGATATCATAACAAAATACTACGTGCCAAAATTCATTCAAATTGGATAAGAATTGCGCCCTCTAGAGGCTCAAGAAGTCAAGACCCAAGATCGGTTTCTATGACAGATATATAAGGTTATGGACCGATTTGAACCATACTTGGCACAGTTGTTGGATATAATAACGAAACACGTCGTGCAAAATTTTATTCCAATCTGATAAGAATTGCGCACTCTAGAGGCTCAAAAAGTCAAGACCCCAGATCGGTTTATATGTCAGCTATATCAGGTTATAAACCGATTTGAACCATATTTGGCACAGTTGTTGGATATCATAACAAAATACTACGTGCCAAAATTCATTCAAATTGGATAAGAATTGCGCCCTCTAGAGGCTCAAGAAGTCAAGACCCAAGATCGGTTTATATGGCAGCAATATCAGGTAATGAACCGATTTGTACCATACTTGGCACAGTTGTTGGATATCATAACAAAACACGTAGTGCAAAATTTCATTCTAATCGGATAAGAATTGCGCACTCTAGAGGCTCAAGAAATCAAGACCCAAGATCGGTTTATATGGCAGCTATATCAGGTTATGAACCGATTTGAACCATACTTGGCACAGTTGTTGGATATCATAAAAAAACACGTAGTGCAAAATTTTATTCCAATCTGATAAGAATTGCGCACTCTAGAGGCTCAAAAAGTCAAGACCCAAGATCGGTTTATATGGCAGCTATATCAAAACATGAACCGATATGGCCCATTTACAATACCAACCGACCTACACTAATAAGAAGTACTTGTGCAAAATTTCAAGCGGCTAGCTTTACTCCTTCGGAAGTTATCGTGCTTTCGACAGACAGACGGACGGACGGACAGACGGACGGACATGGCTAGATCGACATAAAATTTCACGACGATCAAGAATATATATACTTTATGGGATCTAAGACGAATATTTCGAGTAGTTACAATCAGAATGACGAAATTAGTATACCCCCCATCTTATGGTGGAGGGTATAAAAATAAATATTTCTTTCATAACAAGCTATTGCAAGAAATCTGTACGAAGTTATAACGATTGTGAAAGAAAGTCTTGTGCTTTTGGTCTTGCTATTAGAACAACATTATACAAGTGGAAGATGCTGGCAAAGGCTTTTGGAAAGTTGTGCTTATATAACTAATACCAACGAAAATACTACAAAATCTAATTATTTTTACAAATAATAGCTGAAGTTGTTTCTTTTTAAACAGTTTTATTTATTAATTTTGAAGGGGTGGGTTTTGGTTGAAATTGCAACAACGTATTTAAATATGAAATTTCAACGCCGGGATAGCTGATTTTTTGTCGTAAAAGTTAGTTCATACGGGAGAAACTGTTCCCCGCCTGAGACAGTTTTTTGGCGTTACTTAAGAGCCACTTCATAAAGTATCTTTGTAGTGACTCAAGGAAGGAATCACAAACGATCCTAATAAGAGTGCCGCAAATGAGACGCCAAGTATTGAAAAAAGACGATTCAAAAGATTTAATTTTTCTTCTCATGTTTTTATTATTATTGATTAGGAATATAAACAAAAATGTAAAAACATTAAAACTTAACTTAAAAATTTTTTTAGACTTTAGTTATGACAAGATTTATGTTCTTTTTTAGTTGAATCACATTCGGTGTTTATTATTTGATAAAAAAAATTTATTGATTTAAAAGAATGTTCTCCTCTTTCTATTACTTAAATTAATTATTAAAAACCTTTAACACTTATCACACCACAAATTTTTGAACCAATAACTTTGACAATTCTTTGGACAATGCCATGTGCGCTGCAAGCAAAACAAACGACCACATAAGAAAGAAAAAACCAGTAAGGAAAGGCAAATGTCGGGCGGTGCCGACTTTATAATATCCTACACGTACTCTATAAACACAAAAGGGGGGGGGCTACATCTAATTCTGAAACATTTTAGATGTATCCAGATAGATTATTAAATTCCTATATCAAATTTCGAGCAAAGAAAATATGTTAAAAATGTAATATAGCTAAAGGGTGATTTTTTTGAGGTTAGGATTTTCATGCATTAGTATTTGACAGATCACGTGGGATTTCAGACATGGTGTCAAAGAGAAAGATGCTCAGTATGCTTTGACATTTCATCATGAATAGACTTACTAACGAGCAACGCTTGCAAATCATTGAATTTTATTACCAAAATCAGTGTTCGGTTCGAAATGTGTTCATTCACCGTAACGTTGCGTCCAACAGCATCTTTGAAAAAATACGGTCCAATGATTCCACCAGCGTACAAACCACACCAAACAGTGCATTTTTCGGGATGCATGGGCAGTTCTTGAACGGCTTCTGGTTGCTCTTCACTCCAAATGCGGCAATTCTGCTTATTTACGTAGCCATTCAACCAGAAATGAGCCTCATCGCTGAACGGTGAATGAACACATTTCGAACCGAACACTGATTTTGGTAATAAAATTCAATGATTTGCAAGCGTTGCTCGTTAGTAAGTCTATTCATGATGAAATGTCAAAGCATACTGAGCATCTTTCTCTTTGACACCATGTCTGAAATCCCACGTGATCTGTCAAATACTAATGCATGAAAATCCTAACCTCAAAAAAATCACCCTTTATATCTAAATCTAACCCGATTTCGACAAAACTTTATGTATATTGTAGAATTCGTCGAGGAAACCGTTGTACAAAATTTTGTGAAAATTGGTCAATAAATGCGCAGTGGGCGGGCGATATATATATATATATATATATATATATATATATATATATATATATATATATATATATATATATATATATATATATATATATATATATATATATATATATATATATATATATATATATATATATATATATATATATATATATATATATATATATATATATATATATATCGAGAGTCATAAGAAAATCCTTTCTGTTGAATTTTGAGAGAATCGGGTAATAAATGACTATTTTATTGCATTATTACTGCAAATCGGACGAACATATATATGGAAGCTATATCCAAATCTGAACCGATTTTTTCCAATTTCAATAGGCTTCGTCTCTAGGCCGAAAAACATGCCCATCAAATTTGAAAACGATCGGATGAAAATTGCGACCTGTAGTTTGTACACAAATTAACATGGACAGACAGACAGACGGACAGACAGACGGACAGACAGACAGACGGACAGGCAGACGGACAGGCAGACGGACGGACAGACAGACAGACGGACATAGCTAAATCGAATCAGAAAGTGATTCTGAATCGTTCGGTATACTTATCAATGGGTCTATCTCTCTTCCTTTTGGGTGTAACAAACTAATTCACTGTACCACAGTAATGGTCTAGGGTATAAATATGTGAAAAACACTTGGAATTAAAAAAAAATTATCTCCTGAATGCCTATTGAGAAGATAAAATGCGATTGTTTGTGTATTTTGTTTTTGAAAAACACAAACAATAGTTTTTATACCCACCACCGAAGGATTGGGGTATATTCATTTTGTCATTCCGTTTGCAACACATCGAAATATCCATTTCCGACCCTATAAAGTATATATATTCTTGATCAGCGTAAAAATCTAAGACGATCTAGACATGTCCGTCCGTCTGTCTGTTGAAATCACGCGACAGTCTTTAAAAATAGAGATATTGAGCTGAAATTTTGCACAGACTCTTTTTTTGTGCATAAGCAGGTTAAGTTCGAAGATGGGCTATATTGGTACTATATCTTGATATAGCCCCCATATAGACCGATCCGCCGATTAAGGGTCTTAGACCCATAATAGCCACATTTATTGTCCGATTTTGCTGAAATTTGGGACAGTGAGTTGCGTTGGGCCCTTCAATATCCTCCGTCAATTTGGCCCAGATCGGTTGAAATTTGGATATAGCTGCCATATAGACCGATCCTCCGATTTAGGGTCTTGGGCCCATAAAAGCCACATTTATTATCCGATTTTGCTGAAATTTGGGACAGTGAGTTACGTTGGGCCCTTCGACATCCTCCGTCAATTTGGCCCTGATCGGTTCAGATTTGGATATAGCTGCCATATAGACCGATCTCTTGATTTATGGTTTTGGGCCCATAAAAAGCGCATTTATTGTCCGATGTCGCCGAAATTCGGGACAGTGAGCTGTGTTGGCTCCTCAATGTTTGTCTTCAATTTGGCTCAGATTGAACAGATTTGGATATAGCTGCCATATAGACCGATCTCTCGGTTGAACAATGACTTGTACTTATAAGCATTTGGTCTAAATCGTTTGATATGTCTATATAGCTGCTATGGGGCATAAGGTATGCATTTTTCACTGGATTTTGACGAAAGGTTGTTTACATATATACCCGAGGTGGTGGGTATCCAAAGTTCGGCCCGGCCGAACTTAACGCCTTTTTACTTGTTTTTTTTTATCAGATCAGACAACTGTAAGGCGTCACTACATGGCGATTCAAACCCATGGCAGCCGGTTGTACGTACCGGATTGACCCGATGAAGTCCTGCATCGTCAAGGGCTGCCGCCTCAGTGTACACCAAACTGGTACAACAACAACAACATGGCCATTGCCGATGAATGGCACTTCAAAATGTTGGCAGGGTGAGTATGGTCAACACACTCACATTTGTGTGTAGCATGTACGTAAGCAGCTGATAAATTGGTTGGTGCCACATTAACTTTTAAACATAAATGGCGACATTTTGGCCAAAGAAACCCAAAAAAATCAAATGTGGTAACCTTGTCAAACCACTGAAAGAACGACTTAAGACCGGTACTATATTCGGTTTTCGCGTTGAAACTCCATATAAAAAAAATTAACGGAAAATTTTGCCGAAATGTGTTCGTCTCGTCATAACTTGTTTTTTCATCTGGGGGAAAATTTTCATTTCGGGCCGTCCATTAAGAGCACAACCACAGTCGCTTTGCAACAAGTCATTTTCTTTCGCAAAATAAACGCGATCGTCAAACTTCTTATTGTGACTGGGTGTTTGTTAGTGTTAGTGATGTTGCTCACATGTATTTACTCTGGTTGAAAAAAAAAATAAATTGTTTGTGGATGCATAAATAAGAAAGAATTTTTTTAATATAAGTAAATATACTCGAAAGAAAGATAAATATTTCTTTCACAACATGCAACTCAATCAATATGTACGAAATAATAAGGTTTGTGAAAGAATGTGTTGTGCTTTTGGTCTTGCAATTACAACAACAATGTTTGGATAAAAGTGGGAGATGCTGACAGTGAAAATACTGCAAAATCTAATTATTTTTAAAAATAAATTCCGCATTTGTCTCTTTTTAAATTGTTTTGTGTTTCAATATATATTAATTACAAAGAATTTCAGTACGACCCATACACTCACATTTGTGTGTACACATGCTCGTAAGCCGCTGATAAATTGTTTGATGCCACATTTTGGCAAAAAAAAAACCCCAAAAAATCAACCTTGTCAAACCACCTAAAGAACGATTTTCGGAAAATTTTCCGTAAAAAAGAACGTAGTGTCAGCCTTTAGGGAAAATTTTCCAAAAAAAAAACGTAGTACCAGCCTTTAATTGTGAAATTCATTAACGTATGATTAACATGTAATGGCATTAACTAATCGATTAAGAGAAGAAACTACTTTATTTTCTATGTACAATTTTTTACAACCATGTCTTTCATTACGATGCTTTGTAACATATCGTCACTGTTTTTAATTCCAATAAACGAATTCAACTCAACAGTAATGACCCAATCCAACGGTTGAGTGACAAGTTATACATATCTATATTCTCCAACATTATCCAACAAAGATCACAATAATTTCAAAATTGATTTTCTATAAAAAGCAGTGGTGGGTATGTTGATCGCTATGTTTTCTTGAACTTTAGTTTGGTGTTACAGCCTATTGTAAGATTTGTTTTTTTTTACATTTTGGTTTCAACATCGTTTTTATTATATAGTTTATATAAAAAAGCCACAAAGAAGACAACTTATGTTGCCAACGAAGGAGAGTGTAAGAGTGTTCTTTGATTTGGATATATAGCAGTAGTCGGAAAGACAAACACAATACACTGTTGTTGTAGCCACACACACATAGGGGTGTGTGGAGTGTTGGGCAGCGATCTTCGTCGAGCTCCTACATGTGAGCAAGATTTGTTCCGGTCCATAGGATCGATCGTTGCGGGAACATGAAGGAAAGGTTGGTTATCAAAAGGTGCCAACAAATTCGCCTTGTCGAGCCGGTGCCACTGAGCTACTCCTCAATTGCAATAGCCCCGAAGAATTACGAAGTATTCCAGTACCCGCAATCTGTGGACGGGCCCACTAGCTCCCAGCTGAGCTTTTCCAGATAACGAGGAACACCACACAAATCAGAGCCCAACGATTCAATCTGTATGGTGCTCGTAGCCATCCCGGACCGGGCCGGACAACAATGTCATTGCTTCGTAACAACTGTTTGTATATGGTGGTCGTTTGTTTCGTTCGTTACCACAGATTTTATTTTGTAAAACTTGGCCTTTGGGTGGGGTATGTACACTTTCCTATCGGTGTGTGTGCCCCAATCATCTAATCACTTTCCATCGTTTTGTAGGGTCGAAAATATATATTATTATATATGCTGCAAACTGAATGAACAAATAAACAAATAAACAAATAAAATGAATATTATAAATATTTTAAGAAACAAAAATTTACTTGTACTTATTGGTCATGCTATGAATTTTGGTTTTGATTTCCTGCATTGTTACAACCAAGGCGTATTTATCAGGTGACCGCATCAACCCAGCTGAGAGAATTTGATATGTCAATTAATTTTTGAATTCGCCGTACAAAAATATAAACTTAAAAATAAATATTTTATAATTTGTGTTTGCTGCTGTTATGGTTTTAAAACATAGGGTATATAATAGCACGCATTTAACAACCTCGTTCACTATCATTTTCATTCCATTGTGTCGCCCCCGAAAGATTCAAAAAGCGCAGAGGAACACTGATAAAATTTACGTCAGTACAATGCCAGACATTGGAAAGAAGATTAGGAGACAACATGCATGACAAAACGGCCAGGCGTTCAAGGAGAAGTTCCCTCCAATATGCTTTTTAAAGCTATAATAGTCAAGATTGGCGAAAGGCCTATTGCACGAAAATAATTTAGACAAGAAAATAGGTGTTTGTGAAGCCATAATCCTGCACCTACTGTCGCAATTTCAGGCCAATCCCCTAACAGGTGCTTAACCCTCTATGACTCCTCCTCATCCACACAAATCAAGCTTAACTTCGCCAATGTGTCCAGCGCAAGGTCAAAGTCCTGACATTGCAAAGGCTTTTCAGGAACCTCAGTAGTGAGAGCGGCAGCTCCATCACATCCAGGAGAGGTCCCCTGAATATACGAAGTGACCTAGGATTGGTAAATAGTACCCATTTGATCTTTCGAGGGTTTACGTCTGAAGGGCCACACATCATGATAACAACGTCATCCTCGTAGCAAACAAACTTTAACCGTCCTTTTCAAATGCCTGAAAATTTCTCAGATATCCAAGAGCCAAAAAGGGGTAGCTCTTACCACAATCTTCCTATTTGAGCCAAACGTTAATTTCCCCGCCTTTCAACATCAGCATTCACTTGGTAGCTATCTACGGCTACAACAACCTAATAAAAACTAATTATACCTGCCATCTTGGTAGTTTTGTGGGAAATTTGTTTTTTCTAGAGAATTTTAAATTTACTCAAATCTCCTCAGATAAGAAGATTAGCTCACACCAAAAATGTATGGGAGATTTTCAAAATTTAGTCGCAACCTAGATTTGTTCCCAGTGTAAACAAGATATTGGATTTTTTGCAATGGAAAAGGAAAGCCAGAGTTTACAGCACACCAACCACTATCAACGTGCTTGTTTTTATCTTGTTTTTGTATAACAATTGATTTGGATACGCGAAAACTATCCTCTTTAGTTTTTTCGTAACATCAATTGCAAACAAAGTATTTTTTCGCTATTTATTTAAAAATGGCCCGAGTGTAAAATATTTTGAATATCTCGTACCTTCTCTTAAAATCAACAGTGCTTTAAAAAGTCCGTTACCATGTGCCTTTGAACGTTATCAACATGTTGGGATGCAATCAAAGCAGCTGTTTTTAGTTTTTGCTTTCATCCATTTGTTTTCGGTTCTCGACGAACACAACAGTCGAGCAAGAATACATCCACAGAAAAGTGATACTTATCGTCGTTGTTTAATTATTACAAAACAAAAGCTCACTGTTTCAAATAAACGACGAAGTAAAATGTTAATATCTCATAATAAAGTCTCACAAAAATTGTGCCAATGAATAAAATAATGGATTCGTCGAAAATTGTCGTGCCAGAGGTAGCAGACCAAGCAAATGACCGGAACTGGTTGGAAAAGGTAAATATACATACAATGAAATTACACCCATATCTCACTTAAGCATATAATAGGCGCCTAAAAGTATGCTTTAAAATGCGGATATCAATTTACGAACACAAAAGTTGAACGATATGCCTTAATTGTAGCACCATACAAAATATTGTCACACAGTGGTCCAATTGAAAACAAGGGGATATAGGATCTTTATGCAATGTTTACAGTATCTCGTTTTGTTCCTGTAGTTTTGGACAACGATTTTTATGAAATTTTTAATTTTGCAATTTCCATTTTTTAAACTGAAATTAAAATTTTATGATTAGTTATTGTTAAGTTTTATTTTCTATAGTAAATTCTGTTAACTTGTGGGTATTTTATAGTTTTTTTTTTAATTTTGATATGTTTTGCGCTAAATTATTCGGTCTTGAAATAAATTATACAATGGGAAATTGTCAGGATGCAAACCGTAAGGTTCTCTGTTTCTATCACAAATAGAAAAATAAAAACATTTTGTTTAAAGTTCAGCAAAAAATGTGTTTTGGCTTTGCAATAGAATTAGGCTGGTTCATCAGATCTCGATTTCGTTTGGTACCACACCAAACTCATCAGTAAAAATCTTGTCAAAAAGATATGTCTTCTAGTTTGAAACGATGCTTTTAAGAGTATTTTCCTTTTGTAGCACAGCAATATAATATTTCAACAAAATTTTGATTTTATTAATTTAGTGTTGTGATTATTTAGCACAATTTTGGCAGTTGCATCAATTCACAAACCCTGAATGGCACGTTTTTGTGGAAAACGAGTCATTTTTCTTTAATACTCTGTACAGCCAAAACGAGTTGTTTTCAGTGTATTGTAAAGGAAAAACATGTCGTTTGCTCAAATCAGCTTTGTTCTGTGCGCCTAATTAGACAGGTCAACTTAAACTCTCTATTTCAAATTTCAGAGAAGTCGTATTAAAAATGCACCTTTTAAAGGCTAAGTGTACGCAGATATGTTTATCAAAATCAGTGCATTTTTGGAACATTATTTCTCATTTTAGCGAACTTTTGTTGTTGTAGCAGTGTGTAGTACACTGAGGCGGCAGCCCTTGCCGATGAAAGAATTCATCAGGTCAATCCGGTACGTACAACCGGCTGCCATGGGAATGATTCTTGTTGTGGTTGTAGCAGTTTGTTACATCTACCCTATATCGGCGTATATGACAGCCATATCCAAATACGTTCTGATCTTGACCTCATCTGACAGGAATGGGTAGAGGAATGATCACTCACTGTGATCAAAACGGATAATAAATGGATCTTTTATGGCCTTAATACCCTATATCGGGAGATCGGGCGGTCGGTCTAAAGGGCAGATATATCCAAATATGGTGCGATTTTACCACACTCCCCAGGAAGAGGTCCAGCAAAACCCACTGTGCCAAATTTCATCGTAATCGGATGAAAAATTACCAATTTACTGCCTCAAGACTTTAAGTCTCTCTCTCGGTCTATATAGCGGCTGTATATAACTAAATTACGATTTTATGAGATCAGAAGGTCAGGTATACATACAAAAAATACGAAATCATAAAAAATTGTTTGGAAAAAATTTGTATACCCAAGATATCTGCAAAATTATAAATACCCAGCTTTAGGGTATAAATGGGTAAATACCCGGTAATTTACCCCATTTAAGGGGTTAATACCTATTGGATATTTACCCATCGTCCATCTCCAGGCAGGAATAACTGATTCGGTTTGATAGTTTGTGTACAAAAAACAGGTAGCAATTTTCTTCCGAACATGTTGTTGGAGGAGGAGTCAAGCTCCGGTAGGTGAGCAAGCTCGTTCCGGTCCAAAGGACCACGGTAACAGGGTGGCCATTGGCTATTTAAAGGCGCGTATAACTCGCCTTGTCATATCGAGCATCGTAGGCACGCAGTATTTGTGCAAGAGCCGGTGCCGCCCGGCGTCTCGCTGAGACTCTCCGCTTGATACCGCTGATTGTCCGCGACTGCCGTAGCAGCTACTCCGTATGGAGCATTCCACAATCCGCAACCTGTGGACGCGCCCGGTAGCTACAGCTAAGCTTCTCGTGACAGCAATGAACACCACACAAATCAGAACTCAAAGTTCCGGCCTCTGTGGTGCTCCCAACTAACCTGCGCCAGGTTCATCCGAACATCTTTAAATTGGCATCAGACATTAGGAAGAAATCGGTTAAGACTTAGATGTAGCTTCCATATACATTCCATTTAGACTGATAATGCAAAAATTGTTATAACAATTACTATATTTATTTTTTTACGATTTTTAAAAATTTGTAGCGAAGGATTCTCTTATGATTTACGACTTTCCAGGTGAACTTACTTCATTGAAATCGGCTCAGATTCAGATATACCTCGTATATATATATATATAAATATATATATATATATATATATATATATATATATATATATATATATATATATATATATATATATATATATATATATATATATATATATATATATATATATATATATATATATATATATATATATATATATATATATATTAGGTATAGCTGTTCGTCCGATTTTGAGTGCTCATTTTTTAACCAATTCTCTCGAAAGTTTGCTGGAAGGATTTTCTTATGACTCTCGATATTACTGGTGAATTTCATAGAAATCGGCCCAGATTTAGATATAGCTCTCATATATGTATATCGCCATATTTTCACCCCAAGAGCCACTGCAAGCGCATTGCTTTATCAATCTTGCCAAAATTTTGCACAACGCTTTCCTCGACGAGAGCTGTTTGCTCAAAATCGCCATAATGTTGTCATTTGTCAACCGTAGTTTTTACAGTTTGAACATGTTTGCTCGCCGAGGTCCATCAAAATTGGTTCAGAATTGGATATAGCTCCCACATTGTACTTATAGGGTAGGTGTAGGGTATTATACAGTCGGCTTGCCCTTCCTTACTGGTTTCGCCTTGCATTTGGAGTGCGTCTGCATGTTCTTTATGTTATTGTCATCTTGGATATGGCAACGGGTTAATGGCATGATGTTTGCTTCGTTTTCATTTTCTAAATATCCATTATTTTCTTTCCCGTGAAGGGAAAGGGGAGGGAAACCCTATATGCTCGTATATAGGGTTTCGTGAGTCTTCGCTTTAAATATGTGGTTTTTTATACCCTCCACCATAGGATGGGGGGAATACTAATTTCGTCATTCTGTTTGTAACTACTCGAAATATTTGTCTGAGACCCCATAAAGTATATATATTCTTGATCGTCGCGACATTTTATATCGATCGTCCGTCTGTCCGTCCGTCCGTCTGTCAGTCGAAAGCACGCTAACTTCCGAAGGAGTAAAGCTAGCCGCTTAAGCAAGTTTTTCCAATAAAGACCAATGAATGAAATTAAATATAGTAAATGCTATCGATATATTTAATATCCAACCAGCTGTCGACACAGCTGAAACAGTTGAGTAAAACAGATGAAACGAAACTGAAAATTAAACAAAAAAAGAGACAAAGAACTATGGAACTATAAGAGTGAAAGAGATAGAACTAGTATCGGTCGTTCCATTTAGGGAGTCGTTCATTGGTACTAGTTCGGTCCGGAAGAAGATTTTGCAGCTCGAACAATTTTTCAAAATGCCAACGTGACCAATTTTTGGGGCTTGCTAAGAGGCGCCCGTACCACCTAGGACCTTTACATTTTCCACGAAATCTCTATAACACATCAGCCTTAACCATTTCAAAGAGTTATCTTTATCCGTTCTCAAATGACATATTTTTTACTAGTCTTTTTTCGATTTTCTCCCACTGTGCGAGGTCGGAATCTGTCGACTGTAGTCTGCGTATTCTGATGCCTGCCCTGACTGAGTGGCTTATTAGGTTTAGAAGGTTGGATATCTTTACCGATGGGGAGTTAGTGCTGTCAATAAGTATTGACTTGCCAGATGTCCGCATATTCAGTGGTAGTCAGGCGGTTCTTAAGGCTGTTGTGGGTACGAGTATTGGATCAGAAACAATGCATCGTTGTCGGGACGATCTGGATCGACTGCACAGGCAGTCGGCCTCAAAGATGTGCCATGTAATGAGAGAGCTGTTTTGATTGAAATCTGTCTTTCTATCATCAAAGTGGTACAAGTGGGTGCATTCATGAAATGTTCCGAAATCATTGGCAAATGCAAATTTTGTCTATGAACATTCCAATAAGGAACAGTGGCAAACTTATCACATATCAATGAGTACTGTCCGATTCAAGTTTATGCTCATTGATAGGGGACCTCCTTTTTATAGGCGAGTCCGAACTACGTACCGCAGTGCGACTCCTCTTTGTAGAGAAGCTTTTACATGAGTGCTATACCAAATGATACAGTACCTCACAAATGTCGCCAGCATTGGGAGGGAATAACCACCGCTGAATTTTTTTTTTTTTTTTTGGCAACGCCCGTTAATCTACCTGGATCTGAGAAAGAAAGGCTATTTAGAAATCACAAGGGGCCACAATATGGCCCCGGATGATACATTGACGCCTTCGTCCGGTATCATTCACATCCAACCTTACCTAACCCAACATTAGAAGCAGTTATGAAGAAGTTATATTTGGATGTTTGAGATTTCTAGGGATTCAAGAGGCCAATTTTATTTGATTTGGTATGTGAGAAAATAGACATGAAATGATTTTGCCCATTTAAAATTTGAAATAGCTAACTTAAATTGTTTCCACAGAAGACTGGACAAATTAATACACCCTTATTCTATAGGCAGAGGGTGTTTATGATAGAAGTGTTTTATATGTCGTATAGTGGTACTAAACATTTTATTGTCTTGGTTGTATAATTTCACCTAATTTGTGTGAAGATTCAAACGAATCTATTATATTGTGTATTCAAAGTTCGGCTTGACTGATCTTTTTACTGGTTTTTTTTCGAATAATTGCATTACTGGGAAATATTGTAGTTCTGAGGCTGTCAATTACAAATTTTGGAGCATTTCTGCTTATTACTGATCTTGATAGACTCATGAGCGTAATACAATATGAACAAGTAAAAGCGTGCTAAGTTCGGCCGGGCCGAATCTTATATACCCTCCACCATGGATCGCATTTATCGAGTTCTTTTCCCGCCATCTCTTCTTAGGCAAAAAAGGATATAAGAAAAGATTTGCTCTGCTATTAGACCAATATCAAGATATGGTCCGGTTTGGACCACAATTAAATTATATTTATGTTAGAGACCTGTGTAAAATGTCAGCCAATTCGAATAAGAATTGCGCCCTTTGGGGGCTCAAGAAGTTAAATAGAGAGATCGATTTATATGGGAGCTGTATCGGGCTATAGACCGATTCAGACCATAATAAACACGTATGTTGATGGTGGATCTGACGTACAAAATTTCCGGCAAATCGGATAATAATTGCGACCTCTAGAGGCTCAAGAAGTGAAGATCCCAGATCGGTTTATATGGCAGCTATATCAGGTTATGAACCGATTTGAACCTTATTTGACACAGTTGTTGAAAGTAAGAATAAAATACGTCATGCAAAATTTCAGCCAAATCGGATAGGAATTGTGCACTCTAGAAGCTCAAGAAGTCAAGTCCCCAGATCGGTTTATATGGCAGCTATATCAGCTTATGTACCGATTCGAACCATACTTGGCACAGTTGTTGGATATCATAACAAAATACGTCGTGCAAAATTTCATTCCAATCGGATAAGAATTGCGCACTCTAGAGGCTCAAGAAGTGAAGACTCAAGATCGGTTTATATGGCAGCTATATCAAAACATGGACCGATATGGCCCATTTACAATACCAACCGACCTACTCTAATAAGAAGTGTTTGTGCAAAATTTCAAGCGGATAGCTTTACTCCTTCGGAAGTTAGCGTGCTTTCGACAGACAGACGGACGGACGGACAGACGGACGGACAGACGGACGGACGGACGGACGGACGGACAGACAGACAGACGGACGGACGGACGGACAGACGGACGGACGGACAGACAGACGGACGGACGGACAGACAGACGGACGGACGGACAGTGCCTTAGGTAACATCGTGTCATAATATTCATTTTACTGTCCCTTCAGTCCAACAATCAATGAAAGCTTCTGAGTCCGAGTTAATATCAGAGCTTAAAAGGAATGTTTTGTTAAAGCCTGCATATAATTATTGTGATGGCAGTAACAACTATGGCTTTAAAGCACAGATTTTGATTGTAAGGCTGATGAGGAAGATGATGGTAGATGCTGCTGCAACATCCTTGGAATAATTTTCAGCGTTTCTTCGTTGGGAAGCCATGTTCTGCTTCGTTACAAAAAATTAAGAAAACGCACATGCATACACACAAACTGTGTAGCATATTGTGCTGAACAGGATCAATAATATTTGCAAGCCTGCTAAGATGGTTCTTTGGAGCTCTGCTGCTAATGCCACCTTTAGACTTCATTCTATCTCTTGTCATGCTTCCCACTGCACCACTTAATATGAAGGTATACGACTTGCAAAATATAAGTGATTTTATTTTTCTTTAAAGCAAGCATCTCTGCCGAAGCCGTAGTTCCCTTCAAGGGAAAGAAGAACAAAATGCAAACGGCGCAAACAGCATGACATTGCGAGCAAAATTCTGCATGTGGCATCTACTTCGATAACTCTCATAAATCTATACTCACAAGAGTAATCTTGCAGTCTATTTGTGAACTTCAAAATCTTTATCAATATGTTCTTTATCTATGATGGTGGAAGTTTTCGATCGAATGCCTCGATCCAAGTTTGTTTTCGTATTGGCAAATAGTTCGATGCAGAATTGAATACGTTATCGAATGCCGTGATTAGGTCCCGGATTTGAATTATTTCCGACTTTTGCCTTTCCTTGCTTGTTTGAACATAAAGAAGACACATCAAATTATGGACCGTACACAAGTACATGCATGACTCCCATTATGTAAAATCTACATCAGGTTATAGAGCGATTTGGACCATACATAACAGGGATGTTGGAAGTCATAGCAAAACGAGTTTCAAATCCCCAAATCGGGTGGTAATTGCAGCCTCTAGAAGCTCAAGATCCGAGATCAATTTATATGGCAGCTTTATCAAAGCATGGACCGATAAAGGCCGTTTAAAATCTCAACCGACCTACACTAATGGGAAGTATTTGTGCAAAATTTCATGCGCCTAGTTTTGCTCCTGCGAAAAATTGCGTGCTTTCGACAGACAGACGGGCACACATGGCTAGGTTAGTTTAGGAATAAGTGCCAGTCTGCCATCAGACTCACTTAGATTTTTTCGTCCATTGTGATACCATAGGAACAGAAGAAGGAAGATGCCTTTTAGTTCCTATCGTTGAACCATCCAGATCGCTTTAAAAAATCCCAACAACTTGCGAATGTTCACATCCCCTAAATCAGACAATTTCTCAAAGAAATGAGAACCTAAATTGGAACTCCTTATGACTGCCTGTGCGGGATACACACTCAGAAGGTGTTCCATAGTCTCATCTTCTTCGATGTCCTCACAGCTTCTGCAAAAGTCGTTCCTGGCAACCTTCAGTCTGTCAGCATGTTTTCCGATTAAACAGTGATCTGTCACGACGGACACAATGACTGAGACAGCAAAGCGGTTTTTGTGTTCAGAAATACATTCTCCAGGGATTTAATGGCTGCCTGCCTGTCTGGGAAGATATTTATGCCAATTTCAAGGATCTCCGCTTAATACACACTGCAGTGGTCGGACAACCTTTTCGATATGACACCTTTTCGACAGTACACCCCAAAGCCCACCTGGTCGTCTGGTTTACTTACTTTACTTTAATTTGCTTTGACAGAATATTTCTTCCACTAGCCCAACGTAGAATAGCGTTCCAAGCGCCTCGATCTTCTGCGCTCATTCTAAACGCAAACTGGTCCTTAAATTTACGAAGAATTTCTCTCTAATACTCCAAGCACTTTTTGGGAGTGGAAACCATCCATTTCGTCCTATCTCCATTTACTGCTAGACCCATTTTCACTGACTCTCTTTCGATTCTTTCAAAGGCTGCAGTTACTACTTCCGGTGACTGGCCTATGATATCGATATCGTCGGCATAGGCGAATAGCATGTGCTCTCTTGTGATAAGTGTGCCATATCTATTCACTTCTGCATCTCGTATAATCTTCTCCAGCAGGATATTAAAGAGATCACACGATAGGCTGTCTCCTTGTGTGAAACCTCGTTTGGTATTAAATGGTTCGGAGAGATTCTTTCCTATTCTTACTGAGGAATCAGCAAGTGTCATTCTGCAGAGTCTTATTAATTTTGCAGGGATACCAAACTCAGACATGGCTTGAAATACCTGTGAAAGAGGTGGTAGGTGTTGATTTGTCCTTCTCTGGGCTTTTCCAGGATTTGGCGCAGTGTGAATATCTGGTCTAGGGTGGATTTACCTGGTCTAAAGCCGCATTGATAGGGCCCAATTATCTCATTGACTTTAGGTTTTAATCTTTCACACAGTACGCCCTAGAGTATCTTGTATGCGATGGGGAGGAGACTTATTCCTCTGTAGTTGACACATTCCGTCTTGTCTCCTTTCCTGTGTACGGGACATAGTATGCTGAGGTTCCAATCATCGGGTATGCGTTCTTCTAGCCAGATTGCGCAGATAAGCTGATGCATACGCCTTATCAGCGTGTCGCCTCCGGTCTTAAATAGTTCAGCGGGTAATCCGTCGGCTCCTGCAGCCTTGTTGTTCTTTAGTCGGGTTACTGCTACTTGGACCTCATTCTGACTAGGAGGTAAACATTCTATACCATCATCAGGGATTGGTTCTGCGGTATCCTCTTCGCTGCCAACATCGGACACTAGCAGTTGGGTAAAATATTCTTTCCATATCCTCAGCAAGTTGTCTGTGTCAGTTACCAGATTTCCTTCTTTGTCTCTGCAGGAGGATGTGCCTGCACCAAAGCCCTCGGTTTAGTGTTTAATTCTTTGAGAGAATTTCCGGACTTCACGCTGACTCCTGTACATCTCAATTCGCTCGCACTCACGTCTTTCCATTTCCTTTTTCTTTCTGCGGAATAGACGTTTCTCCTCTCTCCTTTTCTCCCGATACCTCTCCTTCATCTGGCGCGTTGCTACTGATTGCAGGGTTGCTCTATATGCCGCATTCTTGGCTTCAGTAGCATCTCGACACTCTTGGTCGTACCATGGGTTTTTTGGAGGAGGCTTCGTCTGGTTTGGAACCAGGAATATCGTACTTACAATCGGATCTGTCAGGAATAGTGGTACAGTACTTTTTATCAAAACGCGGCTTAGGTAGGATGTAATCCACTCTGCCTGGAACATCGGATATTGTATCAAGGATAACACAGCGTCGGTAGGCGTCACACAACCATAGAGAAAGTTCACTTAGCCTCACGGTAGTGGTCGCAGCATTTTGGGTAGCCACAATGTCCAGAGGCATAAGATGTAGCATTCGACTTAGAATTTCAATACTATCAAGAATATACTTTGTTGGATCTCAGATCAATATATCGAAGTGTTACAAACAGAATGACGAAATTAGTACACCCCCATCCAATGGTAGAGGGTATAAAAATAGAAAAATCAACATAGAACTTTTTTATCAGTGTGAAACTATGGAATTTTGTTCGGAAATTGGTCATATTGGGCTCAAGGTGATGCGACAGTTAGATATCGGAATGACTCACTTCTTTTGAAGACTTTTCTTAACACCAGTATTTAAAACAAATTGAGGCAATAGACAAGGTTGTAATGGGCAAAGTCTATGTCAATTTTAGGACGAATTAGTAATTAATTATAATTTTGATATTTCGAGGTGTAACAAACGGAACGACAAAGTAAGTATAACATCATCCTATGGTGGAGGGTATAAAAAAGACATATGACTCAAGCGGCAATACCTTTAGTAGAAAACTAAATAGAAACTTTAAGCGGCACCGACCAGTCTCAGCTCAAAAAATATTATTAATTATTTTTTTTTATTTGCAGAACTTTACTCCATCGCCAGCAAAGTGCTCCAGCCTTTTGGATTTAAATGATGATTGTCTACTCGAAGTTTTGCAATACATAACTGTACGGGATGCATTTACACTTCTGGAAACTTTTGCCAATCGACTGCACGACGTTGTACACAAACGCATTTCACAATTGAAAATTTTGACATTCGACCTAAGAAATGCTCCAGATTTTACAATAGAACAATTACAAATTATAGGCAAACATTTAAAAACCCTAAACATCTGTGTTGGTTACTCGCTTAGCTCGGATTTATGCATTTTCCGATATTTAAAGCCGCTTTGCTACTATGGGTCAATTGAGCAAATGACACTCAACTACGTCAACTTTAACGAAGCTTACCAGCAATGTATACTAAATTTGGCCGCAAATTTAAGATTTCTCGATTTAAGTTTTTGCCAATTGACAGATGAGTTGCTGGAACCAATATTGGAAAATTGTATGCTCTTGGAAAAACTTTCGATCATTGGAAATTACGAATGGCGTGGCAAATCATTGTTTTCCATTAAATCCCCTAAAATAGGGCAAATTACAATTGAATTAAACGATTTGTGTGAAGAGCAAGTGGAGACATTTGCAAGGCATATTGGAGAAAGCATCTGTCTTATTATTTTCAATAAAGGACGCAGTAACCACCATAAAGGTCACTTCAGATGAATTGAGGATATAACAGATTGTAAAAAACTTACACTTATTTAGAAGTCTTCCTCTCATTTGGACACCAAATCTTACAAATTTATAAAACTAAGGCATTTACATTTCTTTCGTTATTTTTCACTAAAGAAAGACGAGTTGGTTGCTTATAACCATTGTTAATATCAAAATTACCCTAATTTAAGTTGTATAGTAAGTTCTCAGTGTAATTGTTGTCAAGGCTAAGTAATGATGTGATCATTTTGAGGAAATTTTTGTAAATATCATGCAGTGTCCCTTAATTTGCCATGTTCTAAGGTAATATATTGGAGTTTGCAAGTTATATAAATAAATATTGTGAGTAATTGATAAAATTTACTTTTGCTTTTCACACCAAAAGGTAGATTAATTATTTTTTTGTGGCAGTGTCCATGAACACTTACATTGTATACAATATGCATACTTTCCACATCTACAAAATTTTAGAAAGTTATTGTACGTGGGTGCGTATGATCACTATTCGATATTTTGGCACATATGCCATACGCCACCTTGGCTCACTTCCAGACCAAAATGCTTGGCATTTTGTTCATATTAGCTATGTTCTAGAGAGCTGCAACGAGTATTATTGTGTAGGCTTGATCATCTGTTTGGAAAAACGAATAAAATCCATCATGTGCACATGTGAAACCAGTCTATTCAACTCGCTCAAAACGCAATGAAAATGTTGTGATTTAAAAACGAATCGATTGAAGCACTAGGTTTCAATCGGACAACCCACATGCTTGTTTTGGTTACAGGCCTGTGAATGATTCTGCTGAACGGGACGCTCATTTTTAAGGCTCGTGTTGGACACGATTTTTCTGTTTGTTGTATTTGATTTGATTTGTTCAAAGTGCAAATGAACAGGTCTGATTGGAATCAAGCTACATAAATTGCCCTTCACTTCAATAAATTAACATAGGTTTAGAAAACAAAAGACCTTTCATTTGGTTTTACGGCTTATTTCTAACATTGGAAAGGTTAGTTTCTTTATATTAACTAGTTTTTACCTTTTCTATATTGAGAACACCAAATTCAGCAATAATGCATATAAACTTCTTTAGAATGTTTACGCTGGTGGACGACTCGAAATCCATAGAATTCGTGCCTAACAGCAAATCAATTATCTTATGGCCTCTTTGATAATGGAATGTCACGCCAAAAAAATTTCGCTTAACATAATTGTCCGTCCACATGTCGATGGTGGCTGATGCACTACCTGGACCAACCTTTTGTGTTGGCCTACTTCTACCTTCTTCGACCTTTTGTGTTGGCCAGACGGTGTGTAATTTCAATTTTAAATATTTTCAGTCATTTCAAATAAAGAAAACAGAAAAACTAATAAGTATTTGTTGTTATTTTAAGTGCACGTGCACTGAATTGGATGAATGTGCGTACACCCAGAAAATAGATTTGTTGCCTCAACCGCAACCGCAACTTTGCTGTTGTGACAACCAACGTTGGTGTTGAGGTTATTGTCTAGTTTATGTTATGCTACCAAAAATAAAAACTGCTAAGCGTGCGTCGTTCGGATGCGCTTCGTTTATTCGTTCTTTTCTGCTTGCTGCTACTGTTGCTCTCCCTCGGGGTTTTCTTTCTCGACTCGCTTTAAAATTAATTCTATTGTATTTGTCGGTGGACAAGGGGAGATTTGAACTCATGATGTCATGTTTGGTAGCCTTTCACGCATCTTCTAGCCTACGGACATCATTTCTTTAGAGATGATTAGAGAGCGGATATATATGCACTTTTTGTTTATGGACCGATTTTGACCAAAACTTGAAATTAGGCGTTCTTTGGTGTAAGAAAACGAATTTTGACGTCATATCCGATAACTACAAAATAATATGCAAAATGGACGAGCCAAAATAGACACGTTTAGAACTGATTAAATGATTTAATGCTTTGGGTTCTTAGCACTAGTACTTTTGTGGGTATAAATGTTCCGTTCAAACCCATTTTCCTCTAATTGTATCCTAAGAAACTACTAGGTCCAAATTTGCACCCGCCTCCCGAATTAGGGTCTTAGGCCTATAAAAGCCATGAATATGGTTCAGATTGGTTTATATCTTAGTATAGCTCCTATATAGACCCATCTCTCGATTTATTGTCCTAGGCCTATAAAAGTCACATTTATTATCCGATTTGGCTGAACGATTTGGCACAACGAGTTGTGTTTAGATCCTTGATATCTGTGGCAAATATGGTTCAGATCGGTTTATATCTTAGTATAGCTCCCATATAGACTGATCCTTTTATTTAAGTTGATCAGATTTTTAAAAATTTGCATTCCGCATTTGCAATGTATTGGAGTTGGCCGGTCAGTGATAAAAAAAGCGCTAGTATGATCACGACCGCTCTGCGACACGCAGTGGAATAATATTCAGATCTGTCAGAATGCCGCTCTTCGAACTTCGACGGGCTGTCTCCTCGATTCTTACGTGGACCACCTCCATCAGGAGACGAAGATCCAACACGTCCGAAGTCATAATTACATACTGTCTAAGCAATACCTTCTGGGCTATTTGTAGTATATAACCGAAGGTCTGAATAAAGTTTGTGGTTCTAGAAGCTAGCGCATGTATATGGGACTGGCCTACTAGCCCGTCGGAGGGGTAGGTTCGATGCTTCTCTAGGCATTTGTTCGCCGCAATCAAATTATTTACTTTATACGTGCAAAAAAAAGAGAAAAACAAGTTATAGTCCGATTCGGACCATTAATAAATGCTGAACATTGTAAAAGTCATTGTGTAATATTTCAGTTGATTCGGATAAGAATTGCGCCTTGTAGGGGCTCAAGAGGCAAAATCGGGAGATCGGGTTTTTATGGGAGCTGTATCAAGCTATAAATCAATTCAGAAAGAAGCCGTTGTACAAAATTTCTTCCAAATCGGATGAAAATTGCGCGCTCTATTAGCTCAAGAAGTCAAGATCCCAGATCGATTTATATGACAGCAATATCAGATTAGGAACTGATTCGAATCATACTTAACACAGTTGTGGGAAGTGATACCAAAACACCTCGTGCAAAATTTCAGTCCAATTGGATAACAATTGCGCCTTCTAGAGGCTCAAGAAGTCAAGACCCAAGATCGGTTTATACGGCAGCTATATCAAAACATGGACCGATTTGGCCCATTTACATTCCCATCCGACCTACACTAATAAAAAGTATTTGTACACAATTTCAAGCGGCTAGCTCTACTCCTTGGAAAGTTAGCGTGCTTTCGACAGACAGACAGACGGATGGACAGGCTAGATCGACTTAAAATAACATGACGATCAAGAAAATATATACTTTATAGGGTCTCAGTCACATATTTCGAGGTGTTACAAACAGAATGACCAAATTAGTATAAAAATTAGGACATTTATTGATTTAAAAGGAAAAATTAGAATATATGCTTAAATGGCAGCTACATTTATCTTTGGTCTTTTTCGGGTTGATTTAAATACGTAAATGTAACTCGTTTACCTAATTCTAGTCAAACCGGATCAATATTAAGACCTCTGAGAGCTCCACAAATCAAATGGCAGTTTTGGGTCAGCATGAAATCGAAACAAAATTTAAACCTCTGCCAGCATCCCACTACCGTACATAATATTAAAATTCTTCTTAAAGTTGCTATTGATGAAAAGACAAGAAAATAAACAAGTAAAACGTATTTGGATAACCACCACCAAGGATATAATAATCATCCTATTTTATTATAACTCCTCTATATATCCGTAGTTATGTCTACACAGGGGCTGGTCTCATATTTTATTCAGGTCCCGAGAACTCATAGTTTCACAGTTTCATCTGGCAAGAAATCCGCTTTTTTTGGAATTAAGACCCAAAACTAGAAGATCGGTCTATATGACAGCCATATCAGTATAGTCTGCTCTGATTCATATTTGGGTCGGATATGGGAAGGCTTAAAACAACCCACTATTTAAAATTTCAACGAAATCGGGTAATAAATAAAGCTTTTATGGGCTTCAGACTCTTAATCGGCATATCGGTCTATGTGAAAGCTATTTCTAAATATCGTCCGATCTTAAAACCAGTCACTGATTCACATTTCATTGAAATCGTGTAATTGAGATTCCAATGCCGGATATTGTCCGGCTTTAGACCATTGGTTAATGTTTTCTATTAAAAGAATAGTACAGCAAAAAAACATTTAAAACGTCAGCAAAAAGTGTGTTGTTGCTAGAAGCATTTGACTGGTTTCCTTTATCGCGATTTCATTTTCAACCAAGAAAAATCATCAGAAGGAGATGTCAAATGGATCATGGTTGTAAAGCGCCATGACTCATTTGAGAAAAGAAATATGCGTATCTCGGAATAAGTACTACCTATTACGAAAAAATGTTGAAGCCCTTTAGGAGTAGGCTAGAATTGGACTCCAAAGACCCAACAGCTGCGATGGTGGCGTCAAACCGTAGCGTGTTGTCCTCCCCTCCTAGAGGTGTGGGTGCCTGTAGTCGAGAGTAATGCTTCAGGCGCACAACTAGTCATCAGATTAATTAATGAGGAAGAGACAAATAAACCAGAGGAATGTACAGTCCGTCCCCAGCCTTTAAGTAAAGGTGGTGTGGCCGACTCGCATTCAGACGGCGACGGTGTCAATGAAACAGTCATCGCAGCCGACGAGACAGTCACCGCATTTTTCAATATTGGAAAGACTAGGATAAGCAAAGAACCTAATACTAAAATATCAGGCAGTGCAATGTCGAGAGACCCAACACAGCCTAACAAACAGGGACCCGACGGCGGACCCATCAGCGACTTCAAGATTCGAAAGACTAGGATAAATAAAGATCCTAATATTAAAACATTGGGCGACAGGAATCTCTCTTATTAGCGACAGGAGTCTCAATGCAGCCTAACGAACCGTGAGCCGACGATGGTACCACCACCTACTCCCAAGATGTCCATTTACTTAAGATTTGGAAGACTGAGATGGGCAAAGTTCCAATACAGCCTAACGAGCAGGGACCCGACGATGCAACCATAACCGACTTTCTAAAGATTCGGAAGACTAATATAGGCTAATAACCTAATACGATGACATCAGGCAGTGCAATAACAGGAAAGTCATTACAGTCTAAAGAACAGGGAGCAGACGATGAGATCATCACCTACTCCGAAGATGCCCATTTACTGGAGGACCAATGATTGAGGTAATCCAGATAAACATCCACCGGAGCGAGACTGTTAAACACGTTCTGATGGAGCAAATCAGCAAGGGAAGAACCATATTGCCTTAGTTCAGGAGCCATGGACGACCCGGAACAGTTTCTAGGAGCTTCAAACCATTTAAGTCACCCGGACCTGATGGAATATTTCCTGCGTTACTACAGAAAAAGGCAGACTATCTGGCGCCTCATCTGGCCAAAATTTTCACAGCGTGCCTAGAACTTGCATAAACTCCGAAAGCCTGGCAGGAGGCAAGGGTGGTGTTTATACCCAAGCCCGGCAGGGTAAGTTATGCGACACCAAAGGCCAACAGACTCATAAGCTTTACGTCCCTTCCACTCAAAACCATGGAATGTATTGTGGACACCATGATAAAGAATAGAACATCCAGCGAACTGCTCAAATACAAACAAGATGCATATGTCAAGGGAAGGTCGCTGGATACTGCCCTGCACAAGGTTGTGCATAAAATAGAAGAATCCTTCTATGCCAAAACGTACAACCTGCCGGTATGCATTGACATCGAGGGGGCTTTTAACAATGTGCGGATCGATACACTGATTCAATCCGTAGAACAGTACCGGATGGACCCGGTCCTTAGAGACTGGATAAACTATATGCTAAGGAACAGGTGGATAAATTGTGTGTCCCATGGCATAAATATAAGGGAGAAAGTGGCACAAGGCACGCCACAGGGGGCATTTTATCGCCACTCCTATGGGTGACCACCATAAATGACCTATTACGGATGCTGAATGAGGAGGGATTTGAACCCGTCTGCTACGCAGACGATGTTATAATACTTTTAAGAGGTAAGGATCCGAACCAGCTATGCAGAAGGGCCGAAAGTGTCTTGAATATGGTATATGACAGAGGTCTCAATGTTAACCCAGAGAAGACTGAAATATGCCTGTTCACGAGGAAGACGAAGGTGGGCGGGCCAATTTGACGCACCACGTTTCCACAAGTTGGCCACAAGGTCAAATACTTAGGTGTGATATTGGACAGGAAACTCAATTAGAAGTGTCACATTCAGGAGCGTACTGAGAAGGCTCACAGATTGTGGGCACTATGTAGACGGGCCGAAGGCTCGAAATGGGGCTGAATCTGGGGATAGTACACGGGCTCTACAGGAACGTGATAAGACCAATACTTTCTTATGTCTCAGTAGTTTGGTGGACTGTTATGGAGAAAAGGTGCAACATAAGAACCATACAACTGTTTCAGATAACATGTTGTCTTGGCATAGGGGGAGCGATGAGGACCACGTCCACTAGGGCACTGGAGACTATTCTAGATATCCATACAGATTAAGTATGAAGCAGTCACTGCGGCTATGAGCCTTAAGGCGATGGGAGAATGGATTGAGGATGGGAGCAGCTCATACCATCGCGGTATAATCGAGCCGACGATAGGAAACCTGGAAGGAAGGGAAGAAGTTTCCATCGGCACAGTCCTGGATTGACGGAGCCCTAGTATTGCCATCTGAAAGATCTTGTTACACAGATGAATCAAAGCTAGACGACAGAGTGGGCCTGGGAGTCTTGAGAACCCAGGGACTGAGATCTGTTTTAGACTGCCTGACCATAATACGGTGGAGATACGGGCCATCACGGAATGCGTGAAGTGATGTGGTGCTAACGGGAGGACGCCGAGTGTGAACATCTTTACGGACAGTAAAATTGCCATAAGGGCAATAAGAACCAGGACGGTAAAGTCACGAACAGTCTTGCTATGTAAGAGGAGATTAATGCCTTCTCTGAGGATGGCAAAAATCCGCATTGTTTGGGTGCCGGGCCATAACGGAGTAAGGGGAAATGAAAGGGCAAAGGATTAGGCGGTGTAGGCTCCGAGTTAGGGGAGTGGGCGACGATTGTCCATGCAACCCTGTGGAACAGCGAAACGGTCGGTAAGACGGCGAAAATCCTATGGGGGGATCCAAGTCTTGAGAAGAAGAGGCTATTACTGAAAGAAAGTAAGGAGGTCAGTATAGCTATTGGTATCATAACGGGACACATAGGCTACGAACTCACTTATGCAAAATTGGTGCGGCAAGTGATAGCATGTGTAGGGCATGTGGGGAAGAAAATCAGACGTTGAAATCATTGCACGGCTTTCGCGTTTAACAGAGTCCTGCACTTAGGTGGGGACACAATACTAGACATGAATCAACTTATGGGCGTTACATGGAAAACAATCAGGGATTTTGTAAGTAGCACGAAATACCTAACTTAAATTTTCTTTTTCGAGGTTACTTTTTTGGTTTTAGAGCGCACAAGTTGATTACTGGCTTAGGTGTATATCCATAGTGACATGGGGCGGACTAACATCCGCACCCTCTTTTCAACCTAACCTAACCTACTGTTTTAACACAATAAATTGTTGTTTTATGTGAAAGAGGACTAAAACATATGTAGCTTACGTCGCCCTTAATACTTCATACTATTTTTTTCTAACTCATTGAAAATAGACGAATGTTGGTTTCTTACGATAGGTAAATCGATGCGGCATAAAACTCGTATATTTTTGGATCGTAATAAGGCGATTGCGGATGCGTGAATTAGGCCCCTGATTAAATGCCTGTAGTTTTTTCAATTGGTCACTGCCACCAGGCATTCATCGTTAACCTGAGTTTTTCCTCTATGAATATTTTCAGCTGTCGCCGATAAATTTGCGAACGAATGAAATAGGAACATGTCGGTAGAATTGACGGTGAAACGTAATAGACATCATTATCTCGTTACAAGGAACAAGAACTGCAAACAAAGGAGATTCAAGGCAACAATTAAAAAAGGGTCAAAAAGGGTATTGATTAAAACGGGCCTAAATTTCAAAAATGGTAAAAATTGCCCTTTTGGGGTCACAACGGTATCCGTAACATCCATCCGCAACCATCCGCGCTCGGTAGCACCCGGCTGAGCTTCTAAAGATAACAATGAACACCACAAAAATCAGAGCTAAGAGTTCCAGCCTGTGCTGAGCTCAAAGTTTTCAGGGTGTAATGTAAATGCAAATAAAAAAAAAGAAAATAATTCATATAATTTTATTGGAATGACAATTTCGCTTCGTTCGGCCCAAGATCACTTACACTTTGTAACCCCGTTCGTTTGCAATGCAAATGTAAATTTGCCCATGAACATTCCATTAAGGAACTGGGGCTTCTTACATATCAAAGAGTGCTGTCCGATTCAAGTTCAATCTCAATGATAAGATGCGACACCTCTTTGGGGAGAAGTTTTTACATGGCTGTCGTACCATTTTTTTAAATGGCATAGTTCCTCACAAATGTCTCAAGCATTAGGAGGGGATAACCACCGCTGACAATTGCTTTCTGATGTTCTCGCCAGGATTCGAACCCAGGCGTTTAGCTTCATAGGCGGACATGCTAACCTATGCACTACGATGGCCTTCATTCGTTCGCCAATTCATCGAAATGAAATGTTAATTGTCCTAGCCGCAATGTTAATTGTCCTAGCCGCAAAAAATGTAATGCTTCATTATTGAGTCGTCTTTAGTTTTATCGTAAAAACGATTGAATGCATAGTGTTAACATTTTAACGAGTCTGGCGGCTTTACATTTCATGGTTTTAAATAAATGAAATGAATTTAGTAGCACAAGTTAGAGTTCGTCTACGATAAAAGTAGAGATTTACAACATAACAGTATTCACTCTGTTAATTCTAGTAATATGATCCTTCAAGGATGCTGTCAAACGAACCTTATTTAATTCACAATTTTAATGATGATACCTTATGACCAAGGTATAAAGACCACCGTAGCGCAGAGGTTAGCATGTCCGCCTATGACGCTGAACTCCAGAGTTCGAATCCTGGCGAGACCATCAGAAAAAATGTTCAGCAGTGATTTTCTCCTCCTAATGCTGGCAACATTTGTGAGGTACTATGGCATGTAAAACTTCTCTCCAAAGAGGTGTCGCACTGCAGCACGCCGTTCGGACTCGGCTATAAAAAGGAGGTCCCTTTTCATTGAACTTAAAATTGAATAGGACTGCACTCATTGATATGTGAGAAGTTTGCCCCTGTTCCTTAGTGGAATGTTCATGGGCAAAATTAGCATTTTTTACCTTATGACCAACAAGAGGTATTTTTAAGTCGCTAGAAATTAACTACTGCGCATGTGTTTTTTTTATAAGTAAACCCTTTATTTAGTTAAAATAATTGGGAACATATTTATCGACGAAAAATGCGTTTTATAGACTAGGTAAAAGGGTTCAGTTACAAAATGGTGTCTATTTAACCGATGGCAATAATGAGGCTTATTCCGTTTAACTGACAAAATAAATTCGATGACCTGCGGAACCAGGTTCATGTCATAGGCGCCAAGTTATACGGATAAGCGAATGACATTTTAAACGTCGATCTAATATGCTCCTTACAAGAAATTGTAAATAAAATATTTATAAAAAAAAATTATGGAACATGAGACATGGGACATCATAAATAAAAACATACGATATTTTCTAAAACGACATACATATGATATTGACGGTCGAAGGCAAATTAAACAACAGCATGAGAAAAGTAAAAATCAATTTTAAGGAAAACCCAAAGAAATTAACACAACACATTGTTAGACTAAATTTTCTTCTTTGAGTAAAATTCTCGAATGAGTGTTCTTAAGTATTTGGCTTCGCGCTTACGCTCAGCCAGTTGCAATTTCAACTCCTCATGGCGTTTGTTTAACTCTTGCTCTTCGATGAGTATGTATTCCATTTCAAGCTTCTTCTTTTGACGATAGCGAGTGGCCGCATTCTTGTTCTGTTCCTTTTTGCGTATCTTACGATCTTCGACACCGCGACCATAGGGACGAGTCCGTTTCTTAGTTGGTACTGGCGACGATGAACCACTGCAAGATTCACTAGAACTTTCAGCATGATGATGAAGGGGCAAAGGTGAACAACTTCCTGAAGAGGGTTGCCATTCGTCATCTGTATAATCTGCCTGCGATGGGGGGCCGGAAATGGAGGATTGTGATTCGCCCTCTTCAAAAATTTTATCCGCAGCTGACTTCAAAATGTCGTTAATAATTTGGGTATGAAATGCAATGTCATCTTCTGACTTTTCTTCGTTGGTTGTACTATGTTGGTGATTGTTGTTGTTCCAATTATTGAAGCCGAAAGATGTCTGAACTTGGGAATTTGGAGATGCTGGCTCTGAGCTTTTAAAAAGTTGTTGCAAACCATTATTGACCTGAAAAACATTTGGAAAACTCTTATCAATCCTTGATGAAATCGCCTGTACAAAATATTTAAACTTACGCCTATTGCAGATGTTACTGTCTCCAATACCGGCGGTATCAGTGGTGATACTGTTGTCTGGGGCGGCGAACTTGGTGGAGTCAGCTGTGTTAGAACCGCTGAGGCATTATGATTTGCAAATCCAAAATGATTGATTTCTGGAAGAACTTTAACCGCTTGTGTTGGATTGACGATAGCGTTTTCGATGGAGCTATCTAATAATGAAGTTGGTGAATACAAGTTTTCTGCAAAATACAATAAGAAAAACTAAATATTAGACATTCGCAATTCTAAATTATTTTAAAAATCTAAGGGAACGTTATTTTATTGCCGAACTAGTAGCCTGTGGACGGGTCCGGTAGCTTCTCCCGACAACGATGATTTATATAATACAGATTTACCCAGTATGGTCAATAATACTGATACAGCTCCCACATAAACCGATATTCCGAGTATGCTTCTTGAGCCTCTGGAGGGCGCAATTCATATTCAAGCGTAAAAAAACAGTGCAAAAAACTTGACAAATGCGATCGATGGTGGAGGGTATACAAGATTCGACCCATCACGGTTTTACTTGTTTGGGGTAATTTGTTAACTCCAAAGAAAATAGAAATTTCAGAAAATCCCTCAAAAAACTGTGTTCTTGTCTAACGATGCTTAGGATAGAAACGAAAAAAAAAAATAGTGCAAAACCTGCCGTTTAAGAACGAGTATAGATAATCTTGGAAACTCTTTTCAATGGCTAGAGCTGAGGTATTCACGAGATCATGTGCAAAATTTCAATGCCAAGGCGGTAGTACGGGCGCATCTTGGCAGGCCCCTAAAGTTGGTCACCTCGGTATTTCGAAAATGGTTTTGGGATGCCAAATCTTTTGTTGTGTTTCATTTGTGTTTATAAATGTTATTTTATTAAAATCCTAAGCAATGTGCCATTCCAGAACGTTAAATCATTGATTAAATATGTTGCGTTCTTCTTCTTTTAGCTTTGTCATTCAAATTGAAGGATGAGACCATATGTTTCAATAAATGGCGATAGTTAGCGATGATTAGATTTGCGCATAGCTAAAGGGGATAGCATTTTTCTCCATAAAAACTAAGCGTGAAAATCCGCTTAGTGTGTAAATAAAACACCCCTTTTATTTCTAGTCCGATTTCAAAATTTTGCTGGATATTGTTCAATAATCTCTAAAACAAAAATTCCGCTTAAGGTGGATTCGGTGATATTCGAATTTTGGTCGAAACCGACTTCGAATTTATGCAGACATTTATGGCGCGATTTTCATTTTGATTCATGATTTGGATTGAAATTCGGATTCAAGATTTCTTATTATTTTTTGGATTTCATGCCACTGTGCGAATTTCTCCCACTCCTCAAGTGTCTTAGGGATAGCTCTAGAAGACTAATCGACCTCGTATGTGATGATGCCGGGTAGACTTTTGGAGACTTTACTGCATTCTGTATCCGGCAATCCTGTCATGCCATTAACTCATTATTGCAACAAAAAAAAACATGACAAACTTTTTTGACCGAGAATTTTGGCATGCAGTATCAAAAGCCAACATTTTGGCTTTCTACAACACAGAAAATTTTTTGTTATTTAAGTAAACAGCAATAGTTTTCTTCTGTTTTAATTTTGGAAATATGTGTCTGTATCTCCGCCAGTTGTGATCACGCCACACCCTTTAAAAATTGAGTATTGAGCTGAAATTTGGCACAAACGCATATTTCTTCCATATGCACATTAAATTTTTGCGCAGCTGTTAGTAAAAACAGCAAAACTGATTGCTATAATAACAAAAAAGTATGCTGAAAATGGGAATGCAGTAATTTCTCGCTAAAATAGCAAAGCAAACATTTTCTGCTCTTTTTATACCCACTAACAAAGGATGGGGGTATACCAAGTTCGTGATTGCGTTTGTAACACATCGAAATATTCGCCTACGATCCCTTAAAGTATATATATTCTTGGTGGCCATGACATTTAAAGTCGATCTAGTAGAAGAAGGAGTAGATCTAGCCGCTTGAAATTTTGCACGAATACTTTCTATTAGTGTAGGGTTGGTTGGGATTTTAAGTGCTAAGTATGACCTGAATCGGTCCATAACCTAATATAGCTCCCACATAAACCGATCTCCCGATTTTATTTCTTGAGCCCCTTTAGGGCACAATTTTTATCGGATTTGACTGAAATTTTGCATGATGACATCTGCTATGTCTGCAACATCCAAGCCAAGTGGTAAATAATCTGATATAACTCCAATAGCGTAGCAATTTTTTCGACTATCCGTTGTTTGTCTATAATTCGACCAGGCCGAACTTTACTTTTAATTGGTAAAATTATGATGGTATCCTAAAAAAGTAAAAAAAAAATAATATCTTGTAAATTACAACTAATCAGATCATTTCAAAACTGATTTTTTATAATCTTTACATTGATTTCAAATAACAGCAGGCAAAATATGAACTAAAATCATAACAGATACGCCACTTATGGGCTTAATACCCTATATCGGGAGATCGGTCTATATGGCAGCAATTCTATATATATTACGACTGGGATCACGTTTGTCAAGAATATCCAGGGGGTCAATACAACTCACTGTTCCAAAGTTCATTAAAATCGGGCTAAAACTGCGCCCGTTATGACCTAAAGACCCTAAATCGGCAGATTTATGTCAAGATCTTAATTTACGTATGGAAGAAATACACGTTTGTGTCAAATTTTAGCTCAATATCTCAATTTTTAAAAGCTGTAGCGTGTTTACAACTGAGGGACTCACAGGACCAATATTAATAGCGCTGTCCGATTCAAATTTCGGCTCAATGATAAGGGACCTAGTTGAGTTCGAACGGCGTGCCGCAGCGCGACACCTCTTTGGGAAATAGTTTTTACATGACATAGTACCTCAAAAATGCCACAACCATTCTGCGCCAGTGTGGACTTTTTTAATGTACAACTTTTATACTCTCCACCACTAGATGGGGTATACAATTTCGTCATTACTTTTGTAACACATCGAAATATTGATCTAAGGCTCTATTGATCTTATTAACCATTTTTTGATATAGCTGACACGTAAGCCAATCTTAGATATTCACTTCTTGAGCATCTAGACGGCGCAATTCTCATCTGATTTAGCTAAAATTTTGTACAACGACTTCTCCTATGACCTTCATTGACCTATGACCTCCAACAGATGTACCAAGAATGGCCTGATTCGGTCTATAACCGAAGTTGTAAAATTAGTAGTAAAAAATGAACAGATTTTCTACTTTTTATGAGAACAAATCATGCTGGAATATGTCCCAAAATCTTAAACATTATTTTTGATAGAAACTGGTTTTATAATTTTTTTTTTTGGGTTTTATTGTGTGCTTTGCGCTAAGCCATTTTCAGCCTAGCGAAAAAAAAAAAATTAAAATACAAATGAAACTTTTTATGACGATTCTAAATTCCAAAGAGTTTCCAATGAACCACGACGTTGGCATTATCGGTGTTATTGTGCAAAATCACACCCACCTGCATCAGCAAGATTCGAATTTCAACGTTGTTGTACATTTTCTTATTGTAGGGTATTAGAGCTCGCGTCTTGGACCTATCACAATTTCTGTGCCTTTGTATTGGTTTCAATAAATTAATCGACACATAACACAAAATCATATCAATAGTTGAACAACAACAAGTTGAACACACAAGTACATGGAAATACAATTACAGAAATACATATGTATATGCATTTGTATTTGTATATTAAAATGTATATTCCAATTCGATTAACTACAAATCCAGAACTCAGACTTGTGATCAAGTTTATAAACAAAATCGCTAAGTGCACATTGCGGGAAGGAGAGCCAGGCTGGGGTAGTCGATTAGAGAAGCCTTAAGAAATCGAGATCAAAAGGTTATCACTCGAATGCATTGGCCCAAATGCTATAGCAAAGTGCGTAATTCCACACACCAGCCTCGTTGACAAAGCGGAGCAGTCAATAAGTGATTCGATATAGAACGAACAACAGAAATGGCAGACTTTTGATTGCATTCAATAGAAAAAAAATCGAATTTATTATTGTAGTTAGACCGAGGTCAGTTAGAAAGAACTACAATGATGCGTATACTTCAAGCAATGCCATCATGGGAAGATAGTGTCGCTTCAACAAGGCACACAATGGCTGCGATTTCAGGTTTATAAAAAGTTAGATTAGCATGCCCGCCTATGACGCTGAACGAATGGGTTCGAATCCTGGCGAGAACATCAAAAATAATTTTCAGCGGTGGTTATTGTGAGGTATTTTGCGCTTTAAGGTGTTTTCCCTATAGAGGTGTCGTACTGCGGCACACCGTTCGGACTCGGCTATGAAAAGGAGGCCCCTTATTATTATTGAGCTTAAACTTGAAGGTCAGCACTCATTGATTTGTGAGAAGTTTGCGCTGACTTATGAAAACGTTTGGAGTGGTTCTAGAATCTACTATGCTATTTACGGACAATGTCAAGTGCCATACAATTCCTCAAAAGGCCCGCAAAATAGCGAAAACGTATAGATATATGGGTTGTGTACGTAAACTTTATTTTTCTAGCTATTTTCCTTTTCATAGATAAAAAGGCGCCAATGAGAATAATATCTGCAATTTAGTTAATACGTTTAACTAAATTGCTAGATGAATATATGATTCGGCAAAATAGAAAGAATCCTATTAAGAAATTTTACATCTGGTTACATTTTAGCTCGTTTTTTGTTGAACTGTATGTTTCATTGGGTGCATACTAAGCATTACCACGTGTTTTTTTTTTTTTGTTTCATTATCAAACAGGTTATACATTTGCGTTCGAGTCAACTTAGAGAACAAAAGTTTGTGTTTTTCATTGCGAGATAAAGAGAGGTATGTAATAATTTGAAAAAATATTTTTGTGACTTGTTTTTGCTGATTTTTTAAATGTTTTTTTGCTATACAATTCTTCGAATAGAAAGCATTAAACAATGGTCTAAAGTCGGACAATATCCTGCAATGGAATTTAAATAGGAAAAAATATGTTAAATAGGTAATACCAAAATTGCAAAAAAAAGAAAGTATGATTTCCATGAACTGGAATTTGCGGGATCCGAGATTATTCATTCTAGTTTATTTTTCATAAATTACTATTTTATGATGTGATTACTATGCGGTATGAATCATCTGCGCCCACCTGCAACTTTACGAGACATGGCTTTTTTTGGAAACAATGTCGGTCCTCAGACTAGAAGTTTATATAATACTAGCTGACCCGGGCCCGCTCCGCTGCGCCTTCTTTTACTTTATATGGAACAAAATTTTCCTTTGAATATTTATTTTTTACAATTAAAGAACTTTTAGTGAAATACCATGCTACGAAAAGAGTGTATAGCTTGACTAACAATTTAACAATATAAGTAAGTGCCTTTATCTGAATCCTATATTATCTTTATTGGTCCACGAATTTAAGTTTTGATGTAAGATGTACTCCATTCTTAAAAGACTTTATTTCTGCCCGATATTCTCATGATGTCTGCTTTAGGGGAGTTTTCGGAGTTGAGGTTGTCCCCCTCACACTTGGGCCTGAAAAAATATCAACATCGTGCTCTTCTCTCAAATACCATTTATTTAAGCTCCCCATTGTCAATGGTTTTAGAGGAGTTTACAGGATGAGGTGTCCCCCAAACACATGGCCCCAAAATTGGTTATCAAATTCGTTTTCTAATCTCAAATACCTTCATTTAAGCCACATATTGGCATGGTCGAAAATTTTTACCCTTTTGGGGAATACCAAATATCTTTATTTGAGCCCCATATTGCAATGGTCAGTCAAAAATTGCTGTTTGTGGGGTATTTTGGGAAAAGTGGTCTACCCCTTTTTCCAAAGAAAATTGGTCCCGAAAGTGGATATCAATTCTTGCTCTACCCACCAATACCTTTCATTTAAGCCCCATATTGTCATGGTCGGTCAATATGTCCGATTTAGGGGTGTTTTGGGGATTGGGGTGGTCCCCCAGACACTAAGCCCTAAAAATATATCAGCAACGTACTCTATTCTCATATATCTATATATCATTTATTTGAACCAAATATTGCCATTGGCCTCAAAATTGTGGCCTCAAATTCGTTTTCTAATCTCAAATATCATTCATTTAAACCTCTTATTGCAAAAGCCAGCAAATATGTCCGGTTTGGGGTATGGGACCTAAAAACTATGAAAATCGAGCTCCACTGTCTTGACTGTCCACAGTCCTATTTGGAGGTTGTTATGGTGGTGGGACGTCACCTAGACAGTTGGTCCCGAATGTTGATATCAAATTTATGGTCTACTCCCAAATAGCTTTCATTTGAGCCCCATTTTTTCATAGTCGGTAAACATGACCGTTTTGGGGGGTGTTTTGGTGACTTGGCCCTGAAAATATATATCAGATTCGTGTTCTACTCTAAAATACTTCTTATTACAGCCCCATATTGCAATGGACAGCAAATACATCCTATATAGGTGGTGTTATGGGGATGAGATGGCACCATACGCACTTTTTCCCGAATATTGATATCAGATTCGTGCTTTACTCCCAAAGACCTCTCATTTGAGCCTCATATTGCTATGGCCTCAAACTTGTTCTCTTTGGTGTTTTTTTTTTGGGGGGGGCGGCCTTCCATGCACTTGGTCCCACATGTGGATATCAGGTTCGTATTACACTTAAATATCGTTTATTGAAGTCTCATATTGTCATGATCACTTAATAAGTCCTGTTTGGGGGGTGTTTTGCGGAAGGGGTCCCTGGTCCCACATTTGGATACCAAATTCGTATTCTACTCGTAAATACCTCTCATTTGAGTCCCATGTTGCCAAGGTCGGTAAATATGTCCAATTTAAGGGTGTTTTGGGGCTTGGGTTGGTCCCCCAAACACTTAGTCCGACAATTGGATATCAGATACGTTTTCTACTCTTAGATACCTTTCATTCGAGTCCCATATTGTCATGATTGGTCTACATATATATTTGGTAGGTTTTGGGGGTGGGGCTGCCCCCTAGGTACCCCATCCGAAATTGGGATACCAAAGTTTTATTTTTAGGTTACTATATGAGAGCATACAAAATTTCGCTTAAATCGCATCACCCATTATCTAGATCTGGCGTTTCTGAAAATTAGGGTAAGGGGAAGAAGATGGTGCAAGCCAAGTTGAGAGATAGGTTTATATGGAGCTATCAGGCTATGTACCGATTGACGCCATACTTGGAACAGATCTTTAGCCTAATCGGATAAGAATTGCGCCCTCTAGGGACTCAATATATACAATAGAGAGATTGGTTTATATGAGAGCTATATTAGGTTATGAACCGATTGGCACAGTTGTTGCAACTTGTAGCAGAAGTCATTGTAAACAGTTATAGCCAAATCGGATTATAATTGCGCCCTTTAGGGGCTTAAGAAATCAAATCGAAGGATCGCTTTTTATGGAGGCTATATCCAAATCTGAACCAACGACCTTCATCAATAAGAAGTTTCTTTCCAAAGTGTCAAGTGGCTAGCTTTATTCGGCCGACCTCAATCGTGATTTCGGCATGCAGACGGAAGGACATGGCTTGATTGACATGAAATATCAAGACGATCGAGAATATATACACTTTATAGGGTCGCAGATCAATATTTCAAGATTACTAACTAGACTACTATACCCCCATCCTGCGGTAGTATGTATAAAAATAACATTTAAAATATGAAAAATTTTAAAACTTTCCAAAAAAAAAAAAAAACAAAAATACAAAAAAAAATAAAAATTTGTTTGTTTTGCTTGTTATAGTAGCCTAATCTATTCTCAACCAAAAAAAATTATGAGCAAACTCTAATAAAAATTACCCTAAGCGCCATAAGTTTTGAGCCGCTAAATCGACCTTTTCGCCCACAATGCAGCGGTCGTATTCTCTATAGACGCTGCTTGGTCTGCTCGCCCTTGTCTTCCGCCAGGGCAATATGGCTAGCATCTCATTTAACGGAGTAAAGCGGCTAACCACAAATCCACAGCCAAATTTATTCCTCGTTTCCTTTTTTTGTTTGCCTGTTGATCCTTTTTTTGTTTGCCTGTTTTGCTGGCGGCTGCATTGGAAGCACACAATAGGTAATACGTTGGCCGAAGCGATTGCTAAGAAATCAATCTTGGCGCCATCCTCTTTTAAACATTAACGAAGAAGAAGCTCACGTCACTTCGTTTGGTCATGTTATCATAGATTCTGTCATAGGCACCTAAGTAATCCTCCAGTGAAGGACATACCATTTAAAAGGAAGTAAGCAATCCGCCAGTAAAGGGCATACCATTTAAAAGGAAAACAATATCTATTTAATGCAAACATTGCATCCAATGTCTGGTAGATATTCTAGTAAAAATTTAAGTAACTGGAAATGGTTTTGCATCTTTATGCTTCAAAACTATATTTTTACTATAAATTGTGAATTTGGGTTCCATCTTTACCACACAAAAGCTTTTTAAGTATATTCTAAGAAAATATATGTAGTTGCATTTTTGGCCCACAGTGCGGTACCCACTACACAAGTAGACTTTATTCTTGCATCAAATAAAAACAAAATCAAATATAGACGTGTTTTACGAAAGACGTCATATCCTGTTAATTGAAATAAACACTTTAATTTAGAGCAAAAAAATGAGAACGCTCATCAATATTATTTTGCAATAAGGCGATATTTGTTCTGGTAAATATTAGATGCAATGAAAATTCGCAAACTTAAATTACTTTCACTTTCTTTTCCAATTTGCAGATTAACTACGTACGATAACAGAACATTACGCACTTTGAAAGTGTGCGTCAGTTTTTTTTTAACTTTTTAATAAAAAAAAATGTCAAGTAATTCGAAAGGTACATAAACTTCCTGTAGTTTTCATTTCCGATCTTGTTTTCTATATACAAATAAAATCTAACATTGCCAATCATTTTCTAGATTAGAAAGTTATTCTTGGTTAGCAGAGGATTTCCTCTGGGGAAACCATATTCAACATGACCTTACATGAAAAGAAACACACTTGTGCTTATTATGCAGCCAGATTGCTCAATTCACTTGCCGCCAGATTTCTAGTCCAAACAAATATAAAACCGGTTCGATTTACACTTGATTGTGTGCAGGAGGTATACAAGTGACGGAGGGGTGCAGTCTTAGTTTTAAATCACATTAAAAGTGAAATGAGAATTCTATAACCAAACAAACAGGCAGAGTAGGTCTAACATTCTGTAATTTACATACTTGATTTCGTAAATTTCCAGTTGAACATGACACCATTGTCAAGTGTAAACATACAAACAAGTAACATTAGGATGGACTGTAAAGACTATAGCCTAGTTGGTGAACTTCGCTTGATGTCTGTGGGTGCGTGTTCTAAACTCTCCTATGTATCACAAATCAAAGATTCAAATGTATTTTGAGATTAGTTGTCCCAACGCCGTACAATGGGATACAACCAAAAAAAAACCTAGTAAAGCTTTGGAAATCAGACCTCAATGAAGATTTGGCAGCCCGAACAATTTTTCGAAAGAGGTAACCAACTTAAGGGCCCTGGTAAGAGGCCCCCGGACCACCTAGGGCCTTGAAATTATGCACATGATCTCGATAACACATCAGCTCTAACCGCTTCAAAGAGTTTTCACTATCTATTCTCAAATGCCATATTTTTCTCGATTTTATTCCACTGTGCGCCATTCAGCCATGTTGACATAAACAAAATGATTTTGCTAAAGAAAATGCCAGCATTATCGATGCTTAATAACACAAAGTTAACAATCGAAGACAATGCAAAGGGTAATACCACATTTTGTGTAAAATTTCTGATTTGAATTACAAATTAATCAGTGGCTTTATGTATGATATAAATAAAACATTGCAAAGTAGTATATTGGGAAACCAATATTCTTATGTCTGCGCATAATAAGATATACTGTATTCTGACTATTCTAATTAATGGTTCTTCTGTTTCAGTAATAGTTCTGCTGTTATAGGGAAATCTTTGCCATTTTAGAATAGCAGGCTGAGGAGTTGAGATAAAGTCACAGAAAAACGAATTAAAAGTGAAAAACAAACAAAGCGTATGAATAAACAGATCTTATGCCCCTTAGTGTAAATAAGAGGAACTTCTTCTGGACAGACTGCATTCTATCAATATGACAATCATAACTTAAAGGCCACAAAACGGAACAATATTCCAAAATGGGGCGAACAAGAGAGGTATATAGCCCGTTCGTCAGGTATGGATCATCGAACTCTGTAGACCACCTTTTTATGAATCCGATTGCAGACATTGCCTTCCCAATACAAGAATCAATATGATCATAAAAATTCATCATAGTATCAAACAAAATCCATAAATTCTTAATAGATGACACGTTCTCAAGAACATAATCTCCTATTCGATACGAAGTTGGAAACGCATGCCTTATTGAATGTGACATACTCTTACTTGCTATTAAGGCATATACAATTAATAGCACACCAAACCATCAGTCTGTTAAAATCGTTCTGTATTTTAATGGAATCAGAAGGTGAACAAATATACGAAAAAAGTTTTATATCGTCTGCATACATCAAAATCTTTGAAGATCGAATAATAGATGAACGATCATTAAAATATAGATAGATAAGATGGTATCCACTTTAAGAGTCCCGGGGGACTCAAGCTTATGAAGTAAAATTCTATGATGCCTTGCTAAAATCAGTTTATATTACATCTGTTTGATTTCCACGTGATAATGATTCAGACATATAGATTAAAAACTCCAAAAGGTTTGTAGCCGTCGATTTATTCCTCAAAAATTCGTGTTGACTTTCTGAAATTATAGACCAAAATTTCTGGGCAAGCCTACGCGTAACCAGTTGTTCAAAAAACTTTAGAATTGCATTTAATTTAGCAATCCCTCTGTAATTCTCCAGGTCAAACCTACTGCCATTCTTATGAAGAGGGACTATGTAACCCTCCTTCCAAATTGATGGAAAACAATCACATGCAAGCGAACAATTAATTAGATCAGTCAGAGGCATTTACAATAATCTCGCACAATGCCTCAAAATAGCCGATGGCACGCCGTCGGGTCCACTTTGTGGACTTCAATCCTGCAAACACCTCACCATAAGTCAATTTTATATCAGAAATAAAATCACAAGACTAAATATCATAGAGGTAATCAGACATGTTAGAAGGGGATTTAAGGTAAGTCGACTGGATAAAAATCTGCAAATAGTTCTGAAAGAGTCCCATCATCAGAGGCCTGGATATCACGAAACCGCATATAATGAGGAAAGCCCGCAGTTCTTCTCTTCTGAGATCAGCATTCAATTTAAACCTATTGCAATGTAAATATTCAGCGTAACATTTGTTATTCATCTCGTTATATCGGTTTCGCATCTATATAGGCGCTTTTCTTATATCTCGTAAAAAGGCTATCATAGGGGTAATCCGACATGCTAGGAGGGAGTTCAACGTAAGTCGACTGGAAAAAAATCTGCAAATAGTTCTGAAAGAGTCCCATCATCACAGGCCTGGATATCACGAAACCGCATATAGTTAGGAAAGCCTACAGTCTTTCTCTTCTAGGATCAGCATTCAATTAAAACCTATTGTGAGCAATCCCATGGCAGCCGGTTGTACGTACCGGATTGACCCGATGAAGTCCTTCATTTGCAAGGGCTGCCGCCTCAGTGTACAATACACTGCTACAACAACAACAACAATCTATTGTGATGTAAATATTCAGCGTAACATAATTTTACATAATTTCTCCTTCGACTTCGAATTTCCCACAATCCGACCTCCGATTTTACTTCCTAAGCGTCTAGGGGGCGCAATTATTATATTATTTGACTGATAATGATTTCACCTACAACCTCCAACATCCATGCCAAGTATGGTCTGAATCGGAGTCTATTGCTCCTATATAAACAGATTATCCGACTTTACTTCTTAGGAAGCAATTCCTAACCAAATAATAAAAAAAATAACATGTTATAAAAAAAACATACATTAAGTTTGGCCGAACTTAGGATACCCACCACCCGCCACGGGATAGTTGTCGGTATCACACAGGCTAAAACATTGAGCTCCAAATTGTGTGGTCTTCAGAGGGAGGGCGGAACCGGCTCTTGCACAAATACTGATTGCCTATGATGCTCAATATGACTAGGCGAGTTATTGGCGCCTTTAAATAACCAATGGCCACCCTGTACACGCGGCGATCGGACCTTTGCACTGGGATCGCAACCTTCGCATGAAAATGTGGCTACAGCAACAACAACCGCCAAGGATATATTTATAATCAACATTTATTATAAACCTACTAATCTTTATTAATGTCCAAATACGAGCCGATTTGGATCATATTCGGTTCAGGTACCGAAAAGTTTATATGAGTCACAGTTTAAAAGTTAAAGGAAATCAGGTAATAAATGAGGATTTAATAGCTTAGGTTCCCAGATCTGTAGATCGGTCCATATGGCAGCTCTATCTTAACAAGATGCCAAACTTTTGCTCAAGATCTCAATCTGTGAAGGCTGTAGCGTGATTACAACAGACGGACAGACATCGTTAAATCATCTTAGAATATAACGACGATACAGAATATATGTATTTCGACTTGTTGCAAACGGAATTATTAAATCAATATACCTCATTTCCTATGATGGTAGGTATAAAACTCCATAAATATTGTGCTTGACCCTTTTTAGTTTCTGCCAAAGAACTTGACAAATGCCATCGAAGGCGGATGCTATACAAGATTCGACCATACCGCACTCAGCTCGATCTTACTTGTTTTGACTTTAAGACGGAACTTTTTAAAGTTGGTACAAATCTGTTCACTAAAATGTTTTCGATAACGATTTAACGAAAGTTATCTAATATAAATTTAGTAATAAATTCGCCAAAATTACAAGGTCGTAAACCAAAAAAATTTGCATTTTAAAGATTTTTATTTTGTCGGAGAGGAATGGATTTTGAGATTGGAAACCACTCCAGATTCAAAAAATTTCGCTCCCGCTTCGGCAAAAAATAGGCCTGCTCCGCTCTGAATCCCTGATCCTAAGTCGTCGTAGGTCCTTTGTACACCAAGGTGGCCCAATATTTAATTTTAAATGTTAATTGTATGATATTAAACTATTGAAGTTACTTTTTACTAAGGCCTGTAATAGATAATCTATATAATCTTTGTCCAACGTTTTATTTCAGAAGACATGACGGGTTTCTTTAACTACCAATTGTCTGGGGAAAAACTGACCTCGTACACTATTGTGAGCGAGCCAAATTAGCATTCTTCTTAGACATGCTCTCATACTTTATTTATGTTAATTGTATTCAAATCTGTCTTTTCAACGAGAATAGAATTGGTAGTATGCACAATGTGGTTTGCTGCTTTTCAACTTGTCTAAAATGCAATCTGAAAGTGCATTGTTGCTCTCCCTTTAATATGGTTCCCACATCTGTTACTAAATATCTAACTCGACATTCTACAGTGCCAAAGCATTGAGTTATACAAAATGCGGCTAGAAAAATAAATTAGTTTAATTTTTTTCATCTAAACCGTAAATTAGTTTTTCATTTGACTTGGTTAAAACTTCGGCTAGTAGGTAGTGTACTATACACCCAGCGACTTTTACTAGTAAAAACATCAGAAATGTGTGGTGTTTCAACAGAAATTCAGATAAAAATGAGAAAGGAGTATACCCTACACAATAGGATGGGGGTACACTAATTTCGTCATTCTGCAACTCTTCGAAATATTCGCCAAAGACCTCATTAAGTACATATATTCTTGATCGTCATGAGATTTTAAGTCGATCTAGACATGTCCGCCGGTCTGTCCGTCCATATGTCTGTCGAAAACCCGCTAACTTGAGAAGGAGTAAAACTAGTCGCTTAAAATTTCATAAATACTTTTTATTAATGTAGGTCGGTTGGTATTAGAAATGGGCCATATCGGTCCAGGTATTCATATAGCTGCCATTTAAACCGATCTCTGATCTTGACTTTTTGAGCCACTAGAGGGCACAATTCTTATCCGATTTGGCTGATATTTTCAATGAGGTGTTTTGCTATGATTTCCAATGTGCTCAGTATGATAGAAAGCGGTCCATAAGCTGATATATCTGTCATATCAACCAATCGGAGGTCTTGACTTCTTGAGCATCTAGAGGGCTCGATTCTTATCCGATTTGGCTGAAACTTTGCACGACGTGTTTCGTTACGACAACATCAACTGTGTTTAGTAATGTTCAAGTCGGTCCATGTTTTGATATAGCTGCCATATAAACCGATCTTGACTTCTTGAGCCACTAGAGAGCGCAATTCTTATCCGATTGGGCTGAAATTTTGCATGAAATGTTTTGTTGTGACTTCTGTGCCAAATATGGTTTCGGTCCATTACCTGATATAGCTGTCATAAAAACCGATCTTGGATCTTGACTTTTTGAGCCACTAGGGGGCGCAATTCCGATTTGGCTGAAATTTTGCATGACGTGTTTCGTAATGAGTTCCAACTACTGTGCTAAGTATAGTTTAAATCGGCCCAAAACCTGGTTTAGCTGCCATATAAACCGATCTGTGATCTTGACTTCTTGAGTCACTAGAGGACGCAATTCTTATCCGATGCGGCTGAAATTTTGCATGAAGTGTGCCGGCAATTGACCATGCCAAATATGGTTCAAATCGGTCCATAAAATGATATAGCTGCCATATAAACCGATCATTTTGTACCTGCCACCAGAGATTTTAATTTTGGGCGAGCTATTGGTGGCCAAATTATTGGAATAAATAAAACCGTTGCACATATGGGTGTTAAATATAAAAAATTTAATCATGGAAGTACAGAATATTATGAATTCTACACCCAGAAAGAAAAAATTTTTAATATTATCCCTCAGTACTGGAGACCTGCGCAGTGGACAAATGCATATACCAATATCCTCAAATTATTTGAAGAAACAGATCTTATAAGACCGATTCTTATTGGAGATCTTAACGCCAGGATAGGAGAGTTAACACAAGATGTAAATGAAATTTATGATCAATTATTTACGGCAGGAACTGAAATACGAAAATCGAACGACAAAAAGGTGGATAGAAAAGGCAAACAACTCGTCGAATTATGCACAAATAATAATTTATTAATTTTAAATGGGAGAACATGTGGCGATGAAGAAGGATCTCTTACTTTCATTAATTCTATTGGTAAATCTGTAAATGACATTTGTGCAGTGTCTCAAGAAATTCTAAGTCTTGTAAATGAGTTCATTGTAGAAGACAAAACATGGTCGGATCACTTGCCAATAAAACTAAACATCTCAATACAGACTTACAATAAAGTAAATAAAAATCTTAATTTATTACCAAAACTCTCATGGAAAAATAGCAACATAAACCGATATCATAAAAATCTTCAAACAAATTTGCATAAAGCTCTAAACGAAGATAATGAACCAACATTAGATGACCTTGGTAATGTTATAAAAGAGTCAGCCAAGATGAAGATGAGTAGAAATGTTGAGTTTACACCAAAACAACCGTGGTACAATTTGAAGTGTCATACAGCAAGAGAAAAAATGTTTAAATTGCTAAAAATGTTTAAAACAACAGACACTTCAGATGCAAAACTAAAATACTTAAACTCGCTAAAACAATATAAAGATAATTGCAGATCAAGTAAACAGAGTTATAATGAAAAACTGATGTACACTGTAAATAATGTAACGAATTCCAAGGAATGGTGGAAGGCAGTTAAAGAAATTAGAAATCATAAATTCCAAATAAGTAGCGTGTTATCAGCAGATAATTTCAAAATACACTTTGAAAATTTATTGAACCCATCACACAGTTCGTTAGAAATGAGTTATGCGCCCAACTGGAACACCGATGCTATACTAGATAGAGAAATAAGCATGGATGAGCTCAAATATGTTTTGAAAAACTTAAAGATGAACAAAGCTCCGGGAGAGGATCGTATCCCATATGAGCATATCGTATATGCCTCAGATGATTTCCATAAACAAATATTGAAAAGATATAACACAATCTTTGATACTGGAATAATTGATAATACTTTTATAAGAACGGTAATATTTCCAATTCACAAAAAAGGTGACTTGTACCAACCAACAAATTATCGAGGAATTGCGTTTATGAATTGTTTAGCGAAAATAATGATGGGTATTCTAAATGAACGACTTTGCAAGTGGGTGGAATACCACCAAATTTTAACAGAATACCAGGCTGGATTCAGAAAAGGCTACTCGACGGTAGATAACATATATAATCTGGCATCTATTGTAAGCCTAAAATTAAAAGAAAAGAAGAAGATATATGCATTTTTCGTAGATTTTAAGGCGGCATTTGATAATGTTTTCAGAAAGTCTCTACTATATAAACTTTCACAGATGGGCGTATCAAACAAATTTATAACATTAGTTCAAAGTATATACAACAACACACAATACGCAGTCTGGACGGGAGAAGAATTATCAGATTATTTTGAAACTAATTCAGGAGTTAAGCAGGGATGTCTACTATCACCGATACTTTTCTCACTGTACATTAATGATTTGCATGAATATCTTGAAGGAGGAATTTATATTCAACATCTAAACATAAGACTTCTGTTATACGCGGACGATATAGTAATACTTGCCGATGATATATCAACAATGCAGAGCATGATTTCCAAATTAGAAATGTACTGCAATACCTGGAACCTTAAAGTAAACATGGACAAATCAGAAATGTTGATATTTAGAAATGGAGGACGTCAGAGCCACAACGAAAAATGGACATACGGAGGGCAGCCGATAAAAGTAGTAAATGAGTATAAGTACTTAGGAGTAACATTTACGCCGAAACTAAAATTTACAAAACATATAGAAAAGCGAACAGATGAGTCAAAAACAGCTATAAATGCAACGTGGGATTGCTTACTTCGAAAGAGAGAAATAAAGATAGGAAAGAAGTGGGACGTATATCAAGCTGTCGTTCGATCAATTCAGACATATGCGGCTCAGGTATGGGGCTTTTCTCACTTTGAGGAAGTTGATAATTTGCAACGCTACTTTCTGAAGAAAATACTTAAAATACCAAATTTCACCCCGAATTACGCGTTGATGCTGGAGACATCTGTCGAAAATTGCCATTTATACACAATAAATCTTCATCTACATTACATTTACCAAATAATGTACAAGTACCATGAAAATCGATTGCCAAAAATACTAACAAAATTGCTGTTGCAGGAAGAAGTATTCTGGGTAACGGAGGTCAAAGCACTAGCGGAAAATTTGAACGTCCAATGGCCAAATACTTCCCAGGAACATGAATGGAAAATTTTTAATTCACATATTGTTTATAATAAAAAAATACAATTAATAAATGAAAATCTGAGGAAAAAATCACAAAGCATGTCAAGAATATATAAATTCTTAGATCACACTAGAGGAGAATTTTACTTTACTGATTCTTTTTCCAGCGAGGAAATATCTTGGATATTTAAGGCGCGATGCGGATTAGTCCATTTGAATGCAACGAATTTTTACGCGGAGAATGAAATGAAAAATTGTTCCCTTTGTAATCTGAATGAAGAGGAAACTATACGCCATTTCTTGGGAGTTTGTCCAGTTATGAGAGAGTTCAGAATACGAATCTTTCAAACACCAATATTAACTGAAGAAGATACAATAAACATTTTAAACGGCAGTAATGTAAACCACTGGAGAAAACTTGTCACATATTTAAAATCTGGTTCAAAGTACAGAGAATTCTTAATAAATGAATATAATTTTACGAGAACATGATATTAACTTCTATTTTACGACTGACGGTTTTTTCAAAACCATTGTCAAAGTAACTTGCTTGTTTCTTGTTTGCAAAATTAATTAATTTCAAATGAACTGTAAATATTTATATATATAAACCAAACATTATTAATTTTGTATGAAATTATGGATTAAAATGATAATTGCAAAATAAAGAAACGAATAATAATAAACCGATCTGGGATCTTGACTTCTTGAGCCTCTAGAGGGCGCAATTATTATCCGATTTGGCTGAAGCTCTCCCAAGAGCTTCAACATACGTGTCAAATGTGATCTGAATCGGTCTATAGCCTGATACAGCTCCCATATAAACCGATCTCCTTCTTTTATTTCTTGAGCCCTTACATTTTACACAATGACTTCTACAATAATCTCCAACATTGAATTCGAGTATAGTCCGATTAGGATTATAACTTGATATTACTCTAATAGCATAGCAATTATTTTCTATAACCCTTTGTTGGCCTAAAAAAGAAATACCAGGAAAAGAACTCGACAAATGCAATTCATGGTAGAGGGTTTATAAGATTTGGCCCATCCGAACTTAGCACGCTTTTACTTGTTTATTCTGCTGTACCCGCCTTTGCACAAATTAACGACTAAATTCTTATTTAATCTCTTAAGGATCAAATGTAACCCTTAAATTGCAAACAAACTTTATTGATACATATATATAACAAATTCTTCTATTAACGTTTACATTCATTCATACATTTTGAAAATCATCTTTATTGAATACAGTGTTTCGATATTTACAATTCATTTTATGGAATTCTATCACAATAGATATACAGCTATCTGAAAATCTGTTATTATTAATTTATAATATTTCGTTTATGTATATGTTTGAAATATAGAGTTTACAAATATGACTCTGATATCAGCAAACACCGTCAAACCTATTTCTCTAGGTGTAGTATTTAGTAATGCCGCCTAACACTCTAATGATAAATTGATCAGCAGACATTTTCAGACAGCTAACTTTTCAGCAGTCAGCCTGCTGTTCCGAAAATGCAAACATTTTGCCCTAACAGCAGAAAAACTGCTGTAAAAGCAACAAATTTAACAATTTGCAGTGGCCAAAGAGTTGCTATTATCATCAGGCTTTTTTCTCTATGAGTTCAGTAGGCTTAATTATTCCAAAACTTTAAGAGAAATAAATCAAGTTTTAACTATACCTCAATTAAGCTTATGGTTAGCTTGAACAATGTACTAATCAAACTAAAATCAATCAGTCAAGAAAAAAAAATCGTAGGATCTGTTTATATGGAAGCTACATATATCTAAATAAGAAGCTATATGCAATTTTCAACAATCTACATCAAGTTTTGAGTGCATGCTATCTTGATTTTGGTCTGTCAAATGTCAAGAGGATTAACATTCCTAGTCCGAGCTTCACCAAATTCGGAAAAGATGTACTACTTGATGTCTCAATACCACATCGGTTCCGATTTAGATATAGCTCGGTTCCGATTTAGATATAAATCGGTTCCGTTTTAGATATAGCTCTCATATATATTGTAAAATCAAGGTCAAGATCTTTATATTTGTTGATTTTATTTATTTATTCGATATTTCGCCTTTCCTTTGGTGAGCATTTTCAAGAAAATCTAACGTAAAAAATATATGTTAACAAACCACAAAAATCACATCTTTTAATGCTAACTTACAATAATTTGGCCGTTGTCTGTTTTGTCATTGGTTGTTCTGATTGGACTTTTTTCACTCGGTTTATTAGCGATCTGTTGTTTGCACATCCCTGTGTCTGCTTTGTAGTTCATGCGTCTGGTTGTTGTCGTGTTTATAACACGCAGTGTTTCTAGCGTCATTCTCTTAATATTGTTTCTTTCATTATACAATACTGAGAGTATTGTCTGGCTCATGTTTGTTGACAGCACAGTGTTCTGCAAGTGCTGTTTTTTGATGCGCGTATCGTATGGAATATATTATAAGTTATTGAATATATTATAAGTTGCAATCTGTCGATTTGTAATAAAAGGGGATAAATCCTGCCGGAACAGGCAGGAGGTACTAGATATTACCTTTGTATCGGAAGATATAAGTGGAAGAATATGCGACTGGGAAGTGTTATTTAGCTTTTCTGACCATCGTTATATTAGTTTTAGCCTCGGCGAAAATACAGAAGTAGTGGTCCCTCGGCTAAACAGAAAAAAGGCGGATTGTGATAAATTTCGGCACAAATTCTGCACCACTATTCCTTCTAGACAAGAAAAGGAAGTGGAAACTACGGAGGATATAGACATATTGGTCAAGCGGATCACGAAGGCCCTGAATGACTCGCTTGTGTCAGCATGCCCTAGTGCCAAACCAAGGGGTAAACAGCGACAGCCATGGTGGACCCCAGAGCTGGTTGGTCTAAGGAAGGACTGCAGAAAACTCTTCAACAGAGCAAAAGCCACAAGAGCACCACACCATTGGGCTAAGAAAATATAAGGTCGAGCTTAGAAAGACTCAGAACAAATCCTGGGTAGAATTCTGCAGCTCCGTGGAGGATACATCTGAGGCCTCTAGGCTAAGGAAGATTCTAGCCTTGAGGCCTATTACGGTATGGTATATTCAAAAGTCAGAGAATGTATGGACAATGTCTAGTGAGAAAACACTAGAACTACACGTTGATACACATTTCCCACGAAATTCTACAACGGACAACGTGGCGCCAGAAGAGGTTGTCAATGATATGCATTCGTCGGAGACTATTAGGAAAACTGTGTCTGAGCCGAAAATCCTTTGGGCGATAAGAAGTTTCGACTACTTTAAGTCGTCAGGGTGTGATGATGTATCACCGGTTGAATTACAAGCTGTGTGTTATAGACTGGTTCCCTGGCTTAGGAAGATATACTCTGCTTGTATCAGAATGTCATATATACCTGTGGGATGGAGGGACACAAAGGTCAAATTAATTCCGAAAGCAGGAAAACCCTACCACATGAAGACGAAAGATTTTCGTCCTATTAGTCTGTCATCCTTTATGCTGAAGACTCTTGAGAGGTTGATAGAAACATATCTTAGGGCAAAGATCACTAGGGATCGCCTGTCTCGGCAGCAGCATGCATATAGTAAAGCCACTGAAACGGCCCTTCACGACCCAGACGGCTACATATAGGGTTCTCTCGCTGTCAAGGAATATACAATGGTAGCTTTTCTTGACATTGAAGATGATTTCAATAATGTAAAACCGACGTCAATCATGAAGGAGTTGGAGTTTCTAGACATCAACTGTCCGTAAGAAAGTTTATCAATAACTTACTAAAAGATGCATTACGGCAGGTTGGGATCTGTGGATCTAAAAAGATTGGTCAGCAGAGGCACACCTCAAAAAGGTGTACTGTTTCCTCTACTTTGGTATATAGACAATAACAATATATTATTTATCTCTGGAAGAAAAAAGCGTAGAAGTGGTCACGTATGCTGATGACGTGGCAATTGCGGTTAGGGGCAAGTTTCCCAGCACTCTAAGAGATATACTTCAACAAGCTCCACGTGCAACAGCGAAGTAGGCTTCCGAAAATGGTCTGGGTATAAATCCGTGCAAGACAGAATTAGTTCTTTTCAGCAGGAGATACAAGTTGCCTACAGTGGAACCTGTCTCCTTGGGTGGAGAGAAAGTTACATTTCCAGAAAGTGCAAAATATCTGGGTGTTTTGCTGGACAGGAAATTGAACTTCAAATCCAACATTTTGGAAAGGGCAAGAAAGGCCACTCTTGCCCTATACACCTGCAAGAGAGCCAATGGAAAAAGTTGGGGGTTTAGACCGCGTGTCATGCATTGGGTATATACTGCAGTTGTCAGACCTATAAAGCTATATGGTGTTGTGGTCTGGTTGGCGGCGCTTCAAAAATCTACCTACTGCTCAATACTTAAACGGATCCAAAGGATGGCTTGTTTGTGCATCACAGCTGTACTGAAGACGACACCATCTGATGCACTGAATGCTACATCCTATGCCTCTGGACTTTGTGGCTACCCAAATTGCAGCGACCACTGCCGTGAGGTTAAGGGAGCTTTTTTATTGGTCATGTGGCGGCTACGGACACTGTGTTATCCTTGATATAATATTCGATGTTCCAGTCACCCTACCTGAGCCGCTATTTGATAAAAATTACTGTACCTCTATTCCTGATAGAACCGATTGGAACTACGATATCCCTTTTAATACATAGAATTCTATACGGATGACTCCACACTAAACGACCAGGTGGGCTTTGGGGTGTACTCTAAAGATCTAGAACTGGTCATATCGAAAAGGTTACCCGACCACTGCAGTGGGTATCAAGCAGAGATACTTGCAATTAAGGAAGTGGTGGAATGGCTAAGATATAATGTCATTACGACGATTGTCATAAATATCTTCTCAGACAGCCTGGCGGCCTTTAAATCCTTGGGATCGTATTTCTGAACACAATAACCGCCCTCGACTGTCTCTCATCGAGATGGCTGATCAGTTCAAAATTCACCTGTTCTAGGTACCGGGCCACAGAGGTATCTTAGGCCATTGTAAAAACTACCCTACACATTCCAGGGACACTGGAACCTGTGGGCATGCCTCTAGCGACATGTAAGCTAAGTTTTCAGGACCAGGCCCGAAGGACAACGAATGATAGATGGTCACACTCTTTGAGCATTCCAAAACTATGTGGGCTAATCTGAACTTGAAGAGGTCTACTGCTTTGCTGTCATTGGCTAGAACAGACGTCACTGTCATTGTGTCCGTCATGACTGGTGACTGTCTAATTGGAAAACATGCTGACAGACTGAAGGTTGCCAGTAACGACTTTTGCAGAAGCTGTAGGAACATCGAAGAAGAAGAGACTATAGAACACCTTCTGTTTGTGGGTCCCGCACTAGTAGTTAGAAGGAGTTCCACTTTAAGTTCTCATTTCTTCGAAAACTTGTCTGATTGAGCGGATGTGAACATTCGCAAGTTATTGGGCTTTTTGAAGCGATCTGGATGGTTCAACGGTAGGAAGTAGAAGGCATCTTCATTCTTCTGTTCCTGTGGTATCACAATGGACGAAAACGTCTAAGTGAGTCTGATGGCAGACTGCCACTTAAACCTAACCTATCGTATGGAATTTTGTCTATTTTGTCGTAAATCGAAATATCGAATACCAAATCGAAAATTTAAACAAATCAACTAAGCGTCATTGTTAGTGCCAAATACCCCACCATGCGATTGTCCACATGATTGACTTAGAGCAAAATTGACTTTCAATGTCATCAATGTGCCGAATTTCATTTTCAGTTCATAAATTCTATTCTTTTATAACCACAAAGAAAGTTACACGACAAACAATTTCTTATCTTATAACAGAGCTTAATTTATTTGCTACCTTAACAAATTTTGTTTGTCGGTTTAGCAGTGAATAAATGGACTACATATTTAGTATTTTTGTATTTGAAGCAGCAGATTTTGTTAAACTACAACGCTACACACGCTTTGTTAGTAAAACAGCAAAATGTTTGCTGTATCAGCAGAAAGTCTGCTGAAAATGAGAAATCAGTAATTTTTTCCTAAAACAGCAAACATTTTCTGCTGTTTTCGAAAAACAAAATGTTAAAGAAGTCGCAAATTTTATAAATATTTCAAAAGTTTTTATATTCCATTTCATATAAACTACAATTTCTTCCATTTTACTGCAATTTGCAAACAAAATAACTTCTTAAATCATATTAATGCTTTTAAGCTAATAATATACCCTTCAAATTGCCAATAATTCATACTCGTATTAGTATGTACACAAAAAAATATCATGAAAATTTTTTTAGAAAAAAATGTAATTACAAATAAAAACATTTTTAATTTTTTAATTTTTTTAATTTTTGCAATTTTCAATTAAAATTTATTCAATAATTTGGCAAATGAATCTGATTTTTTTTTTCAATAAAAGATGTTATTGAAAATTATATCTTTTTCAATTAAATATTTAATTGTTTCAATGTTTGTTTAATTGAATCAGTTTTTTTTTTTTTAAATCATAGATGCGTTTTCGTTATTAATACGATTCAAATACAACATACCAACGAACTAATATGGTTGAAAAGTCTTCTAACCCAAGACGAAACGCTATGAGACTAGCGGTTGGTGTGTGTTGCTATCTTTGGCTTTCCTTTTCCATTTGCATCTCCGATCTCGAAAGAGAAACAAACAAGAATTCCAAATATATTCATTGACCATGGTAACTATACATTATTTATCGTACTATCAATTCAGCACGGTAAATTCCGTTTTTTTTTTTAATCTAGTTACTCGAAATTTCGCCAAATACTTTCTATATACATGTATAAGATAAAACGCCTTTCGATTAGCTTATTGAATCTCTAGGTACAATTCTTATCTTATACTCAACGAAATTTGTTATTCAAAACAGCAAAAATGCTTGCTAAAACAGCTGGTTTTGTCTGCTGAAAATGGGCTGCTGTATTAGCAAACATTTCGGCCAGGTCAGCAAACAATATCTGCTGTTGCAAGTCCGAAAATCTGCTGAAAAAAATGTATGCTATGTTCGTCTGTTACTTGTTTTGATTACTTTAGGCATTTTTTTAGAAATTCTGTTGGGAGAGATAATTTTAATTTGTGGAACATTTTTGTAAAGAGGCTTCCTGATCCATCCATTGGTATACATTTAGAAATGTGGTTGAGCACGCTCGCATTTTTTGTTATTGCTCTACTAATGTGCACATAACTGGCATGGCCTTTTGTTTCTAAATTTAAAGAAAAAAGATTATGGAAAGTGTACATTCAGTGGTAATTACAAACATCCACTGAGACACACATTTACATTTGTATTTTATTTTTTCTTCTAACATCCCCTTCATATTTGAGCAGCAGTCATTTTCAGCAAACAATAGATTTTTCAGCAGCCAGCCTGCTGCTCTGAAATTGCCGAACTGCTGCTACAATAGCAGCAAAATTGACTATTAATATGCAGCAGACAGTGTTTACCATTTTCAGCAAACTTTTTTTCTATGAGTGTAACACAGCCGAAAATAACAAATTGTGTTTGTATGAAGATCGAGGCGCTATTCTACGATCGGATAGTGAAAGAAACGTTTTGTTATAGCCAATTAAAGTAAAAACAAACAAACAGTAAATGCTGACCAACAGACAACTGCCATACAAATTTTTTTCAGCAGACTTGTATATTCGAAACAGCAGATTTTGTTAGTTGAAATAGCAGTAAGAAATGTTTGCTAATACAGCAGTTCTATATTTGCTGAAACAGCAGTGATATCTGCTTTCCTGTTTACAGCTTTGGCAAAATGGCGTTACTGGCAACCTTCAGTCTGTTTTCCGATTAGACAGTGACCTGTTATGACTGAGACGTCTGTAAAAACATTGTATGAATCAATCAATATGTATTAAGGATAGTAAATGCTGACCAACAGACAACTGCCATACAAATTTATTTTCAGCAGACTTGTATATTCGAAACAGCAGATTTTGTTAGTTGAAATAGCAGTAAGAAATGTTTGCTAATACAGCAGTTCTATGTTTGCTGAAACAGCAGTGATATCTGCTTTCCTGTTTACAGCTTTGGCAAAATGGCGTTACGGGCAACTTTCAATCTGTTTTCCGATCAGACAGTGACCTGTTATGACTGAGACGTCTGTTACAGCCCCTATGAACCTATGAAGGTGGGATTTGGTATGAGTGTATAAGTGTACTTTATGTACCAAATTTTAGCCAAATCGAACAAAAATTCAGACGTTTATGGGCCCAGTCAATCAAATCACGGGATCGGTTTATATGGGGACTATAAAGCGGATTTATCAATTCATGGATCTATCTAGGTGGTATTCGATCGTTGAAGGGTATAAAATAACATACCAAATTTCAACTAAATTGAATAAAAACTTAGCCTTCTAAAGCAGTGATGGGCAACAACGCACAGTCGAACCACAATCGCATTAAATGCCATCTGGCATAGGAAAAACTAATAGAAGCACACGGATGTAAGCAGCTCGTGTACCCTCGTTCGGTCGACGCATTTATGTTATTTTTACCCTTGGTTGATTGTTCGGGCTTTATTGCCCCCCGAACAAACACAATTAACTATTTTCAACCGTGTTAGTGTGCCCAGCACTGTTCTAGAAACTGATAAAGGTAAGTCCTGTTTATGTGGGTGCTATATCCATATCTGAACTCATGTGTCCCTTTGCGATTCACTTTCCGTAGAAGGGAAGACAGAAGTCGAACAGGAAATCGGATAAACAATAGAACTGTGCCAAGTTTCAGTCTGATAGCATTATTTGTGAAAGCAGTAGTTTACTTGGAGCAAAAGACAAGCGCATGGATAAATGGATGTTACTCAAGTGCTTCGGATATTCAAAATCGATTGTCCAAAAGAAAGTATCTCGCATTTATGCTTCCGATTCGTACAATATTTATGTTGGCCCCAAAAGTCGAGATTTTCCCATATTTTTTGTCGGGATTATCCCGCCTTTCTCTGGCTATCCCGACCATCTAACAGGCCTAAATGCATGCCCTTTCTCGGCAAAATGCCCACCGTTTTTGTGATCTAACAAAATAATAAAGATAAGAAAATTCACAAGTACAAATATTACATAACTATACATAAGGGACGTGAAAAGGACACTCATCTCCAAAATGTATTTTGAACAAAATCGTAAGAAAACTTTCGAGTCCTCTTATAACCATTATTACTTCTTAAATTGAGGTCTAATGATAACTCTTCAATTTATTACACATATATTTGAATACAGTGACATATTTTTTTCAATGTAATGCACGTTTGGACTAAACTTGAATTCGAGGACCGTGGCATTAACCAAGGAATACTCTAGTATTGAACAACAGGAAAACATGGTCAAAGCCATGATGTTTTTTCCACTTTTTGCCAAAATTTAACTCACTTTCGAAATTGCACAACAAGTGAACGCGTGCTAAGTTCACCTGGGCCGAATCTTACACCAATGGAAGAAAGTCTGCTGATGACAGCAGATGCAGTAGTTCAAATGTCATAGCAAAATAGCATTTTAAAACCAGCAGGTTGCCTGCTAAAAAGTCTGTTATTTATGCGTAATCTTCTGCTTAATTTTTGTAGGTGTTGTTATGAGAAGAGTAAAATAAAATGAATTAAAATCAAATAAATAAAAATAAAACGAAATAAACACACAAAAAATAAAATGCTTTAAAGTAAAGTAAAAAACTATTGGGTTGCCCAAAAAGTAATTGCGGATTTTTTAAAAGAAAGTAAATGCATTTTTAATAAAACTTAGAATGAACTTTAATCAAATATACTTTTTTTACACTTTTTTTCTAAAGCACGCTAAAAGTAACAGCTGATAACTGACAGAAGAAAGAATGCAATTACAGAGTCAAAAGCTGTGAAAAAATTTGTCAACGCCGACTTTATGAAAAATCCGCAATTACTTTTTGGGCAACCCAATAAATGAAATAAAATGGAAGAGTAAAATAGTGTATGCGAAATTCCTTGCAAAAATTTACTAGCTCTCAAAGCAGTGCAATTATTTTGAATCGTATAAACATTTCTTTACCTTCAAGGCTAGAGTATTCAATATTTTAGCAGATTTTGTAGTAGAAACAGCAGATTTTGTTAGTTGAAATAGCAGACGGAAATGTTTACTTAAACAGCCAACCTTTATTTGCTCAAAAGGCAGTCATGCCTGCTTTCCCAAACTTTTTTGCTATTTTTAATAGCAAATTTCGTCGAGTGTATATACCCTCCACCATGGAACGCGTTTGGAAGTTCATAACAAGAAAATCCTACTGATTTTTTTATATTTGGATAAAAATTACTTTCTGTAGGTGATCAAGATCTCAAATCGAGAGGTCAGTTTATATGAGAGCTATATTCTGTTATGGACCAGTTGCTCAAGAAGTATAATCCGGATGACCAGTTGCTCAAGAAGTATAATCCGGATATCTGTTTATATAAGAGCTATATCCAAACATGGAACGATTTAGGACATTTGCAATACCCACCGACATGCGTCATTAAGAAGCATGTGTGCAAAATTTCGAGCAGCTGGCTTTTCTTGTTAGAAAGTAAGAATGCTCTCGGTAGATGGACAGTCATGGCTAGATCGACTTAAAATGCCCGGACGATCAAGAATATATATACTTAATGGGGTCTAAGACCAATAGGTTTTAAAAACGGAATGACATAGTATACCCCCATCTTATGTTGGAGCAAATTCCCATTGATATTATTTCCTTATAGCTATTGGGTTGCCCAAAAAGTAATTGCGGATTTTTTAAAAGAAAGTGCATGCATTTTTAATAAAACTTAGAATGAACTTTAATCAAATATACTTTTTTCCCCTTTTTTTAAAGCAAGCTAAAAGTAACAGCTGATAACTGACAGAAGATTACTGACAGAAGATTGCAATTACAGAGTCACAGGCTGTGAAAAAATTTGTCAACGCCGACTATATGAAAAATCCGCAATTACTTTTTGGGCAACCTAATATATAAAGATAAATTTTTCTGAAATTAAGTTCATTTTCAACTAGTTTATGAGAATATGAACAATTTTTCTTGGGAAACCATCATCAGTGAACTATGAAAATATATTTGCTTAGTATATGTGCAATGTAGCTGTGTAATGTTTCTGCTGAAATTCAAAAAGGGAACATACTAACCATAAACATAAGGTGGCATAAAAGTATTCATATTTGCAGCAGCGGCGTTCAATTGCGATGATTCCAAAGAAGAACAATTTAAATGAAAAACAAACGAACGAGCTAAAAATTTTACAACTTAAGACTACCTACAACTTAAAAACAAAGAAAAAAAATACGATTTCGCGAAATGTAAAACAAAACAAAATGAGAAAGTTTGCTACAGAGCACAACAAACAATAAGGTCAATAATTATTCAATCTGAATATTTACAAATGGGGTATATTTTTAACAAAGTCAATCGTATAACAACTTATATGGGTAAAACTAAAACAAATGATATATGACAAAAATAAAAATAACCACACACAATTGTGTTTAGACACAAATAAATCACAGAAATTTTATGTTGAATTTAGTTTTGTTAACCTTGAGTAAATTGCCAGAGTTAATTGTTATACAAGAATAACAAATTGCTGGGTGTTTTTTTTTTTTTTTTTAGGGGCCACAAGCGATTCGATTTGTTGTATTTTATGGAACAATAATAATAGTGTTCTTTTTTCGATTCTTTCCTTTTTGATTTGGTAGAGTAAAATAATAATAGTTTAAAACTAGAAGTTATTGTTTATATAGAAATGTTTAGATATGCAAAAAATGTCTTCAGAAAATGTTTTATTTAGACATTCGTGAGTGAGTAGTAGCAAGCAAAACTTCAACCCAAAGGTCTCGAGGGGAATATCGTTAAGCGATGGTGTTAAGTCGCGTTGCCCTTGCAAGAAAAAAGGTACCGTAACCGTGATCTATTCTTCTTATATTGTTGCTGCTAGAAAGTGGGTGTGACAGCGATTGGGCGAGCAATGCTTCTGTAGCTGCTACCGCTGCTGCAAACAGTTTAACGCCGCTTCACCAATTTCTGCGAGTTGAACACTATTTCGCGGTTCCAAGTGTAACGGTATCCACAGTGAGGTATCATGCTCACGGTGACTTTGTTGAGATTGAACACTTTGGCGGCGTTTGCGCCGTCGTCTTGGCTTTTATAGAACACAACAGGTGCGTGGTGCAAACGATGGTAATGCAACAGTTTGCGATAATATTCACCACCCGGCGGATGCTGCAACAAGTTACATTAAAAAGTGCAGGCGAGGCTTTCTAACGCATAAATTTTCGGCAAAAAGATAACCGGGTCCTCTGAACCACAGCATATATGAGAAACGTTCGATTTTGATATCACTTCAAATTTGCAGAAGGGCAAATCTTTCCGTTTTTTTTCTTTCTATTTCCAGTGGATTTTTGTCTTTTGTTATTGCAACGAACTGGTAGCACTGTGATGTGAATTCTTTTCGATATGCTATTTTGATTCCATTTGGAAAATTTAATAAATTTCAGCTATTCGGATGTTAAAGAACACAGGAGGCACTAATACATGCGGCCTGAAGACACGTGAAACAAAATGCAAGCCGAACACCGACGGAGGAGTTGGTTTTCCGTTTCAGCTTAGAGTGAAAATTGAGTGGTGGTGGAGCAAATAGTAATTTGCTGAATTCGACTTTGCGGATGTTTTTTCTTTCTTTGGCACAAAAGGCTAAGCGCGAATGGCAGCGCGGTGTTTTGCAGCAAAATTATAGCAAACAGCACGAACGAACGAAAGATTGAAACTGAGCTCGTGTAGGAATGCTGTCTTTGATTTTGAACGCAAAACAACAAAAAACGCCAATACATTGACGCGCGAGCACGACAACATTCTCTGGCCCAGCAGCAGCTACAGCAGTAACAGCAGCAACAAGCTCACACTCAGTTCAAATTGAAGTCTTGGTGATAAAATTTCCCTTTGCTTGATTTCTCACAAACCAACTAGCGAGGAGTAGACTGGTTGTCATATGTCCACAAGTATGCCTGTTATTAGTTCAACCAACGAAAACAGCAGCAGCAGCAGCAGCAGCAACATAACCACAGCTGACAACCATATACAACCATCTCGCTTCTGATCTTTTGGGTGACTTGATCACATCAACAAATCATGAGCGAGTGTTGGCTATTGCAAACATAACAACAAATAGTGGAATTCGCCCGACAAAAAAATGATAACAAAACTCTCCCACTAACTGCATTACGCTTGTACACTGAAAAAATGTTTGTCCTTATTTTAAACATTCGAGCCAAAAAGATTAGCAGATTTAATTTGAAGATGATCAATTTTCCAACTTTTTAAAGAAACATTTCCTCGGCGAAAAATATTTTCCTTCATAATTAGGATTTTTACTTTAAATGGTAGGTTAATAAATCCTTAAATTTGGGTCTCGCTATTTACGACATAAATCTAAAATGAAGGTCAAAATATCATTGAAAATTCAGAAATGGACATTGGCACAAGACAATCGTGAACCATAGTTAAAGACGAAAAATAGCCTTATAAATAGGAGCGTCTGTAAATGTTGCATTTTTTGATTTAGGATGCTAAGTTTTTATTTTTAAGCCTTAACTTTGAGTAAAATAAGAATCAATCAGCGGTCAAAATTTGAAACGGATGGTCATGTCCGTTAGTAAATATAAAATTAAATTTAAATATTCCATCTTTGTTTTAAAGTTTTGGTTCTTTGACTAGTTTTCATTGCAAAAATCCTACGAATAAGGAAAAATCTTAAATTTTGAACCAACTTTTTTTCAGTGTATCACATACATGCTATTATGAAACACCGCGCTACCGAATCTGGAATAGCTTCACGGTGTACAATAGTGAGTTTGACTCTTCATTAGGTTAGGTCAGGTAGAAAAGAGGGTGTGGATATCAATCCGCCCCAAGTTTTCCGATATCAGCAAACACTGATTTTACACCTGCTTACATTTGAAAGGAATACTTGATTTTATCAAAATGGAGAAAATTAGAAAAAATATTCGCTATATACCTTTCCAAATTTAAGATAGTATGTAATATACAAGTTTTTGAAGAATTTGTGGCATCTACATCCATCGTTTTACCATCGGTTTGTTTGCTGCTTTAGCAAAAAATTGCTGCTGTCCCATTTCTACTGACAAAATTTCTATGAGTGCACTATGGACATGCACCTTAGCCAGAAGTCTGCTTGTTGTGCGCTCGAAATACTAAAAAGTAACCTCGAAAAGGAAAATCTAAGCCAAGAATTCTGTGCTACTAACAAAATCCGTATTTTTTCCATAGCACGCCCCTAAGTCCATTCAAGTCTGGTATTGTGTCCCCACCTGTGTCGGTGTCTGTTAGCCGCGAAAGCCTGGCAATGACATAGCAAATGCTTTAACATCTCATAATGCCCTAAGCATGCTATCACTTGCCGCAACTATTTTGCATAAGTGGGCACGTTGTCCTATGTTTCCTGATACTGAAAGCTATACCTCCTTCTTACTTTCTTTCAGCCTTGCCTTCTCACAATCCGGATCTCCCCATAGGATTTTCGTCGTCCTACCGTTTCGCTGCTGCCCACACCCTTTGGGTTAACAAAGTTTATTGCGGCAGTCCTTTGGTCAAATCGTCTGCTCTTCATTCCCCCTTACTCCGCTATGGCCCGGCACACAGAGAATGCGTTAATCTTCTTCTCACATTCCAAGACTCGTGATCTTACCATCCCGGTTGTTACTACTCTTATGACCTGTTTACAGTCCGTAAAGATGTTCATACTTGACGTGCTCGCGTTAACACCACACCACTTCACGCGTTTTGTGATCGCCCGGATTTCCGCCTGCAGGACCGAAACAGCTCTCAGTCGCTCGATTGTCAATGTAGACTCCCAGGCTCACTCTGTTCTCTAGCTTTGATCCATCTGTGTAGCATGCACTTCCAAATGTCTATACCAGAGTTCCGACAATCCAAGCCGCTGGCAGCTGTGCCACGCACTTGACCACAAGTGTCGTCTCAACTTTTCCATTCCTTCCAGGGGTCCTATCGTCGCCTCGACTATACCGCGATGGTGTGACCTGCTCCTATCCTCTATCCATTCGCTCCGACTATGCCAAGACAACATGCTCTCTGTATCTGTTGTGTTATCCTTACGTTGCACTTTTTCTCCATTGCGGTCCAACACTGGACTATCCTTGAACTCAAACCCCATTTCTAGCCTACGGCCGGTCTACATAGTGCCCTACATCTGTGAGTCTTCTCGATATGTGACACTTCCTAAATGTGACACTTCAAATTCAGTACCGTCCAATATCACTCCTAAGTATTTAACCTTTTCAGATATCGTGTTTGTTCTATTGAAGAAATGTGGTGCGTGTTCGTCTTTTTCGTGAACAGGCAGATCTCAGCCTTCTCTGGGTTAACATTGAGTCTACTAGCTCAATCGTATGCCATCTACAATGCCCTTTCGGCCCTACTGCATGACTGATTCGGATCTTTATAACGTCGTTTGTTTAGCAGACGAGTTCAAATTCTTCCTCAGCATCTGTAATAAGTTATTTATGGTGGTAACTCATAGGAGTGGCGATTATATGAGATGTGCAGAATATATATGAAAATTAATTTTCCTTAAAGAAAAGCCATGAAAATGAGCAGTTCCTTTTCAATAAAAGACGAAGAAGCATAAACACAGAAAATTTTGTTATGGATAAAGCATTCGCTATGGATGTGAATGCGAAGCCGTAGGCGGGAGCAGGGCTGCCAGAATTATTTGGAAGAAAATCAGCACTTTTCAAAAAACAAATTGGCACGTTTTTAAGTAAATTTAAAAATCGGAACATTTGTTTTAACAATAAAACGCAGTTTTAATAAAGAAAATATGTAAAAAGGTCTTGAGTTTGGCTGAAGTTCGGTATGAACCATGACATAATTACCAGGTAGTGTACCGTAAACAGCTGAGTACAAATTTTTCTCGCGAAGTGCATTATCTGTCAATACAGCCCAATCTTCCAATATTTTTTTTGACGAAATCACATAAAAATGCCACATTTATGTGATCAAGCAGGAGATAGGTCTAAATGGTAGATAGATGTGGATTTGGTGTGGATTTCAGGGGTCCAATACCACTTTATATATATACAGTTTATGAAAACTAGAGCAAAAATGGGGGTCAAATGAACTTAAGAAGTATAAACGGTCGATTTCCAAGGCAGTTATGTCCAAATTACATCAGATTTCGAGTAACAGAGAAAAAGAAATTTCATGAGGAGTCCTGTATTTATGGCAAGAATATAAAAATCGTCCCTTATAACTCTCTGTACGCAATTTTATCTGAATCTGGTAAAAAATACGCCTTTTGTGAACAGCAGATGTTAAAACTGTAAATCAGTTGACATCAAGATATAGCCTATCTTCGAACTTAATCTGCCCAAAATAAAAATACCTCCAAAAATAACCTTTATTCACATTTTTAAAAAATGGGCATTTTTAGAGTAAGCATCAGAAAATTGGCACTTAAACTAAAAATCGGTGAAATGCCGAAAAATCGGCAAATCTGGCATCTCTGGGAGTATCACTATTTAGGGGAGGGTGTAAGATGCGTGGCGCTACTCGGCATGTTGGTCAGCCAATTTCAAAAGACTCGGCTTTGTGTGACATTTGGAATATTGTTGTTGTTTGTATGTATGTCAATTGGGAGCATATAACAAGACAAAAAAAAAACTTTAACTACAGGTGGTATGTAAAGGGTGATTTTTTTGAGGTTAGGATTTTCATGCATTAGTATTTGACAGATCACGTGGGATTTCAGACATGGTGTCAAAGAGAAAGATGCTCAGTATGCTTTGACATTTCATCATGAATAGACTTACTAACGAGCAACGCTTGCAAATCATTGAATTTTATTACCAAAATCAGTGTTCGGTTCGAAATGTGTTCATTCACCGTTCAGCGATGAGGCTCATTTCTGGTTGAATAGCTACGTAAATAAGCAAAATTGCCGCATTTGGAGTGAAGAGCAACCAGAAGCCGTTCAAGAACTGCCCATGCATCCCGAAAAATGCACTGTTTGGTGTGGTTTGTACGCTGGTGGAATCATTGGACCGTATTTTTTCAAAGATGCTGTTGGACGCAACGTTACGGTGAATGAACACATTTCGAACCGAACACTGATTTTGGTAATAAAATTCAATGATTTGCAAGCGTTGCTCGTTAGTAAGTCTATTCATGATGAAATGTCAAAGCATACTGAGCATCTTTCTCTTTGACACCATGTCTGAAATCCCACGTGATCTGTCAAATACTAATGCATGAAAATCCTAACCTCAAAAAAATCACCCTTTAGTAGTTGGATGAATGTCACTTATTGCATTTAAACATAGAAGTTATAATTAAAAAGATAGCCGGTTATGAATCATTCTGCTAAGTCAAAGTAACTTATTGTGTGGATATACTCTGCACTCAATGAACGAAATAGTTGGTGAACAGTTTAAAGAAATAGGGGAGACGATGCAGTATTTTGCAAAATGTGATGGGCTCATATCTTTATTATGTAAAAAAAAATAATAATTTATTTTTGTTTGAATGTCCATTTAGACGACGTAGTTCATTTTATTACAGTGAATAATGATTTTGTGATGAAGAAATGGGATATGTGATAAGTCGCCTTTCCATTAGCATACTCAAAAAGTACATGTCCGCTTTGGGGTTGTTAGAGACAAAACGACGAAAGGCGTGATCAAAGCAATATTGTGGCTCAAATGGAAGGTATAGCGAATGTGACATAGAAATATGGCGTCATGTGCCTGGGGGTCATCACAGCATCTAAAACCAACGATCATGACAAGGTAGCACTCAATTGCGAAGATTTTAGAAGTATGGTAGGTATCAACCAAACATTAAAATATGGATAATCTTTCAGGGAGCCTTAACCTCAAAAGGGCTTAACGAACAATTAAAATAGAATAGAGGCTTCAAGTTCAAGATATTTGAGGACAGTGTACGAATTTTATATCCAACTTTTTGACCAAGTATCTCAAGGGCCATCAATGTTGGTTTAAATAAAAGGTTTAAATAGAATACGAACTGACATTGGCCATATAAAGTCAAGTATCTGAGCATCAATCTCTCCTTAAGAACCTCCAGAAGAACCTATGAAGGCTTCAAAATATGTACGGTCTTATTCACAAAACTTAATGTAGGTTTATTTGACATATTACCTTTGTAGAAAATCTATTTTAAGACTTCATAAAGTTTTGCGAATAAGGCCGCAAGTTTTTAATCGAGAGAAATAAGTTTTCTGATATCAGCAAATACTCTTTGCTGATTTTATAATAACATTTTTTAACATTACAGGAAACAGTTTCATCTTTTTGAACTTCTAAACAATAGTTAACTCATTTCCTAGATATTTATGTACATTTGCGACCATTTTAGACGTACATTTTTGGTTTAAATCTTAAATATGATTTCACATCATATTTTGTTTAAGAAAATTTGATAAAATTATTTATTTATGACATTTAAAATATGAAAACACCAAAAACTGCCGTTTTTGCAAAAAAATATTGCTTTCTCATTTCCAGCAAACTATCTGTTGTTACTCAAAAATTTTGTTGATTTTACTAACAAATACACTAACACTAATCTTTGAAGCCAAGATTCAACCATGGACCCTAGAAGTTCATATTACAAATATAATACTTTCAATACTTTCATTTATGTATCAAATAATTAAAAAAAAATATTTTTTCAAGCTAAAAAAGCCTATAACATATATTTGATCCATTCAAAGTTTTTTCAGAAAAATAATAAGGAAATGTCATCGAGAAAACATGACAATTATGTCAAATTGAAAGTTTAGTTTATACACTAACGGTCTCACTCACTAAAGTTAATGTAGATTTGAAATAGGTTTATTTAACAGATTTCCTTTATAGAACTTTTAAATAAACCTATTTTAAGGCCGAATAAATTGTTGTGAATAAGGCCATAAGTACCTTATATAAATCAGTTTTCGTAATGCAACCAATAATGCTTTTTATCCAAATTGTTTTGCCAGAAAAGTCTAGACAAGTGGAAAATACTCACAAATATGTCCCTTAGTTTTTTTTTAGTTGCACCTATAGGATACTTCTCTATGAATCATTTACTTTAACAAATAAACTCTATCAACTAAATAACGGGCTATTGAAACTAAAAGTGAATGACCGAAAAAAGATACAGACGAGTTTCGTATAGTTTCAATTTAAGCATGGCCATTGACCTATGCAGGTTATTAAGTGTGAGAAATTTATTCAAAAGCTATAAATGTCAAATATTTTTATTCAAATTTGCCTATGACCACGTCACAAATACGAGTATACCCAAAAAATCTAGTTTTGATAGAGCCAAAAGGTGAAACTTTTTATTTTATGCAGCAAAAATAATTAATAAGAAGATTTTCTGTGGTTATTGTTTTTCATTCAGGAAATTTTATATCAATGACCACCAGTATCATGCAAAACTTAAAGTTTTATTCATTTTTATCTTCCCTTTGCTATTAGAAAGATATATGTGACCAAAATCAATCATTTTATGTATTTTTTCTAAATATAAGAAAAGTTTTTCCTACATCCACTAATGCTGGCCCTTAGCTATGTAAAACTTCTCGACGAAAATATGTTAGCGTTAACAATTACATGCTTTTTAATAAAAGAAATAATTTTGATTCTTGCAAGTTCATTAAGTAAACCCGCTTATACTGTGGTACACCCAGAAAAATAAGTTTGCTGATATCAGCAAACACTGTCTGTAGATTTTAAATTAAACTTGTTTAAACCGAAGGACATAGATATGATTCCAGTAGATATTTGGTATGCTCTTCTTTGAAATCATTAAAAAATTATTAAGTTTAAGACAAATTTATCAAATTGTATTCTGAAAGTCTTTTAAATAAAAAAATTTAAAATACAAGTTTATAAAATTGCTTTCGACATCTGAGAGCTAAAACTGACTTTTTGCCATCTGAAAACAACAAAAAATGTTAGTTGTTTTAACAAACATTTACTGCTGTCCCATTTTCAGCACACCTTTTGCTATTGCAGCAAACAATTTTTCTGTTTTTACCCATAAACATTCCACTAAGGAACAGGGGAAAACTTCTTACATATCAATGAGTGCAGTCCGATTCAATGACAAGTGGCCTCCTTTTTATAGCCGAGTCCGAGCGGCATGTCGCAGTGTGACGCCTCTTAGAAGAGAAGTTTTTACATGGCATAGTACCTCACAAATGTTGCCAGCATTTGGAGGAAAAAAAAACCGCCGATTTTTTTTTCATGGTCTCGCCAGTATGGCCTCTGAGTGTAAGCTTGTTTTCCTTGAACCAAGATAATTTTCTTACCCTTGATTATTATATCATGGTTAGGTTAAGCTCAAGCGGCAATATTATACGTTTTTGTCCATTGTGATACCACAGAAACCGGAGAAAGAACATGCCTTCTATTTCTTACCGTTGAACCATCCAGATCGCTTTAAAAAGCCCAACAACTTGCGATTGTTCACTAGCCAACCAGGCACGATACGCTGTGCCCTCTTACAATGCACAGAACAAAAATTATCCTACATTTGCATTCAAGTCATTAACAATACATTAATGTCTATGGAAGAAAAAGGTGTAAAGTGGTCGCGTATGCTGAAGATGTGGCAATAACGGTTAGGGGAAAGTTCCACAGAACTCTTAGAGATATACTTCAGGAAGCTCTACGTGCGACAGCGAAGTGGGGTACTGAAAGTGGTCTACGAGAAAATCCGTGCAGGAAAGAAGTACTTCTTCTCAGCAGGAGATACAAATTATCCATTTACTGAAAACGCAAAATATCTAAGTATTTCGCTGGACAGGAAATTGAACTTCAAACCCAACATTTTGCAAAGGGCAAAAAAGGCAACTCTTGCCCTACACCTGCTAGAGAGCCGTTAGCAAAAGTTTGGAGTTTAAACTGCCTGTCATGCTCAGGGTATATACTGCAGTTATCAGGCCTATAATGATATTTGGCATTGTGGTCTGGTGGACGGCGCTTCAAAAATCCAAATGATATCTTGGCATCACAGCTCCACTGAAAACAACATATCATATCGAGAAGGTTATCCGACCACTGCGATGTGTATCAAGCGGAGACCCAGGCAATTGAAGAAGTGGTGGAATGGCTAGGATATAGTGTTATAACGACGAGTGACATAAATATTTTCTCACACAGCAAGGCAGCCATTAAATAACTGGAGAACATATTTCTGAATTCAAGAACCCCCCTCGAATGTTGTATATTTCACAAACTTTTCCAACACAATTGAGCGTAAATTCGTAATAATTTGCTAAATAATTGTCTACTTACGAAGGAACACAAAGAGGAATTGATAAAAATGCTGCATTCGACATGCCAACTTGCATAATATGATATTAGGAAGACCAAGCAGATTGTATATCTTGTAAAATTCCTAAAACATTTGATTCACACAAATAACAGATGCTTTAGAAAAAACAAGTAAAAGCGTGCTAAGTTCGGCCGGGCCGAATCTTATATACCCTCCACCATGGATCGCATTTGTCGAGTTCTTTTCCCGGCATCTCTTCTTAGGCAAAAAATGATATAAGAAAAGAGTTACTCTGCTATTAAAACGATATCAAGATATGGTCCGGTTCGGACCACAATTAAATTATATGTTGGAGACCTGTGTAAAATGTCAGCCAATTCGTATAAGAATTGCGCCCATTGGGGCTCACGAAGTAAAATAGAGAGAACGATTTATATGGGATCTGTATCGGGCTATAGACCGAGTCAGACCATAATAAACACGTTTGTTGATGGTCATGAGAGGATCCGTCGTACAAAATTTCAGGCATATCGGATAATAATTGCGACCTCTCAAGCGGCAATATTATACGTTTTTGTCCATTGTGATACCACAGAAACCGGAGAAAGAACATGCCTTCTATTTCTTACCGTTGAACCATCCAGATCGCTTTAAAAAGCCCAACAACTTGCGATTGTTCACTAGCCAACCAGGCACGATACGCTGTGCCCTCTTACAATGCACAGAACAAAAATTATCCTACATTTGCATTCAAGTCATTAACAATACATTAATGTCTATGGAAGAAAAAGGTGTAAAGTGGTCGCGTATGCTGAAGATGTGGCAATAACGGTTAGGGGAAAGTTCCACAGAACTCTTAGAGATATACTTCAGGAAGCTCTACGTGCGACAGCGAAGTGGGGTACTGAAAGTGGTCTACGAGAAAATCCGTGCAGGAAAGAAGTACTTCTTCTCAGCAGGAGATACAAATTATCCATTTACTGAAAACGCAAAATATCTAAGTATTTCGCTGGACAGGAAATTGAACTTCAAACCCAACATTTTGCAAAGGGCAAAAAAGGCAACTCTTGCCCTACACCTGCTAGAGAGCCGTTAGCAAAAGTTTGGAGTTTAAACTGCCTGTCATGCTCAGGGTATATACTGCAGTTATCAGGCCTATAATGATATTTGGCATTGTGGTCTGGTGGACGGCGCTTCAAAAATCCAAATGATATCTTGGCATCACAGCTCCACTGAAAACAACATATCATATCGAGAAGGTTATCCGACCACTGCGATGTGTATCAAGCGGAGACCCAGGCAATTGAAGAAGTGGTGGAATGGCTAGGATATAGTGTTATAACGACGAGTGACATAAATATTTTCTCACACAGCAAGGCAGCCATTAAATAACTGGAGAACATATTTCTGAATTCAAGAACCCCCCTCGAATGTTGTATATTTCACAAACTTTTCCAACACAATTGAGCGTAAATTCGTAATAATTTGCTAAATAATTGTCTACTTACGAAGGAACACAAAGAGGAATTGATAAAAATGCTGCATTCGACATGCCAACTTGCATAATATGATATTAGGAAGACCAAGCAGATTGTATATCTTGTAAAATTCCTAAAACATTTGATTCACACAAATAACAGATGCTTTAGAAAAAACAAGTAAAAGCGTGCTAAGTTCGGCCGGGCCGAATCTTATATACCCTCCACCATGGATCGCATTTGTCGAGTTCTTTTCCCGGCATCTCTTCTTAGGCAAAAAATGATATAAGAAAAGAGTTACTCTGCTATTAAAACGATATCAAGATATGGTCCGGTTCGGACCACAATTAAATTATATGTTGGAGACCTGTGTAAAATGTCAGCCAATTCGTATAAGAATTGCGCCCATTGGGGCTCACGAAGTAAAATAGAGAGAACGATTTATATGGGATCTGTATCGGGCTATAGACCGAGTCAGACCATAATAAACACGTTTGTTGATGGTCATGAGAGGATCCGTCGTACAAAATTTCAGGCATATCGGATAATAATTGCGACCTCTAGGGGTCAAGAAGTCAAGATCCCAGATTGGTTTATATGGCAGCTATATCAGGTTATGAACCGATTTGACCCTTATTTGACACAGTTGTTGAAAGTAAAAATAAAATACGTCACGCAAAATTTCAGCCAAATCGGATAGGAATTGCGCCCTCTAGAAGCTCAAGAAGTCAAGACCCAAGATCGGTTTATATGGCAGCTATATCAGGTTATGAACCGATTTGAACCATACTTGGCACAGTTATTGGATATCATTACAAAACACGTCGTGCAAAAATTCATTCCAATCGGATAAGAATTGTGCCCTCTAGAGGCTCAAGAAGTCAAGACCCAAGATCGGTTTATATGGCAGCTATATCAGGTTATGGACCGATTTGAACTATATTTGGCACCGTTGTTGGATATCATAACAAAACACGTCGTGCAAAATTTCATTCCATTCGGATAAGAATTGCGCACTCTAGAGGCTCAAGAAGTCAAGACCCAAGATCGGTTTATATGGCAGCTATATCAGGTTATGGACCGATTTGAACCATACTTGGCACAGTTGTTGGATATCATAACAAAACACGTCGTGCAAAATTTCATTCTGGTCGGATAAGAATTGCGCCTTCTAGAGGCTCAAGAAGTCAAGACCCAAGATCGGTTTATATGGCAGCTATATCGAAACATGGACCGATATGGCCCATTTACAATACCAACCGACCTACACTAATAAGAAGTATTTGTGCAAAATTTTAAGCGGCTAGCTTTACTCCTTCGGAAGTTAGCGTGCTTTCGACAGACAGACGGACGGACGGACGGACGGACGGACGGACGGACAGACGGACGGACATGGCTAGATCGACATAAAATGTCGCGACGATCAAGAATATATATACTTTATGGGGTCTCAGACGAATATTTCGAGTAGTTACAAACAGAATGACGAAATTAGTATACCCCCCATCTTATGGTGGAGGGTATAAAAACAACAACAATTTGCTGTCTTCCTGCAGCTTCTTCTTCTTCTGGTGAAAATTAATTTTTCATTTTTATAGATTTTCTTTTCGGAAATTTATTTTTTTTTATTTATGGCAATTTCATTAAAATCCGTAATATGTACCACAAACTGGCCCTTATAAAACCCTTGGCCGTTTAATAATGTATATAAACATTGTTATATAATATGCATGGATCTTCGCATATTATTTTACTCTTTAATTTTATTTTATTTTGCTTTATCTTATTTTTTGTTTGTTTTGATAACCTCTTCCTAGATCATTGAACAGCAGCAAACAAAATTGCAAAAATTTTGTTATAACAGAAGAACAACTGTTGCACGCAAATAAATGAAACGTTTGGAGTATCTTGGGAAAGTACTATTTTTATAGTAACTGTGTAACATTTCCTTCCACGGTTGAACGTTTGTCGTGAGTTTGCCACCGTTTGATATAAAATGCACTTCGTTAATGGTAAAACCTTCAGCGACTTCGTCTGTGGTGAATAATGGCCCTTTTAAACGTGAATACAAAACTATTTTTTACGCCAAAAACGTTTCGCTTACATTAAAAGATTAATTGTTGCACGAAAAATTATTCATCTCTTATGTCTCTTCCATTTGACAAAGAGTGTGAGCGTGTGATCGTAGGAAGACGTACGCTCAAGATTTTTTCATTGGGTAACGATTATTCAGCCAGCAGTCAATGGGAAAATGCACATTAGACCGTCCCATGCTATAAAGGAAAAAAATTTGTTTGGAAATGGACAAATGCATATCCTCCTTTTTTTCTTTCCTTTTGATGCCAGTATGCAAAATACGAAATATTGTGGCGGTCAGTTAATGATAACACTTGATATTTTAGGTCCTAGCATGAAATTGGTTAACTAAGCACACATTTATGAAGAACTTATTATTAAAACACAAGCTTACCCTGCACCATACTGTGGCTGTTATAAAATTTATAATACGACCCAGAAATTTCTCCTGATTTGGCTTAACCATATCCCTTTGTCCGCATATCCTTGTTGTGCTGTTTGTCCGTCTATCGTTTTTTTTTTTTTGTAAACTAGATGGAGATCAGATTTGTTACCCAATCATCATGAAATGTTTCACATTTTATCCCAAACTTAGTATTCGTCACAAATTCTTGCATGAATTTATCATAAAAGATGTAATTTTATCGTAAACGAAGTCCCAACGAAAGAAGTTTTCTTGACGAACATTTTGTTTATGGCCAATGAATTTTTTTTTTTTGCATGTGTACTAGCAGCAGACAGCATGTAATGTTTGCTATTATCAGCTGACATTTCTCTTTTAGTGTGTTCATAAAACAATTTACAAATTGTAATGTATGCAAAATCAAACCTCAAATGAGACAGATCACTCAATTTAGAAATATGGCATACCAAATTGCAAACATATAACTTTCGAAAAAATTTCAAGATAAGACAAATAAATGAATCCACAACTAGTATAAGTGTTCTCTTCAACTACACACAAAGGCATCACAGATTATGGTTATGCTCGTTGAGTGTAACACATTAGCAAAAAATTATTCCAAGTTCTCAAACAATGACAGATAAATATAACTGCATCCCAAGAAGTCATCGACATTTGAATTGGCTTGCAGCAGCTTTTTATCGCTGCCCGGACGACCGGCAAAAATTCAGAAAAAATTAATAACTTTAAACGATTTCATCAAAAATCTTTAAAACAAAAACTGTTTCCAGCATCTCAATCATGTTTCAATGTAAAACAATCAGAACGACCCAAACTTATTCACACACACATATATATGCATTCGTATGTAAAAATACACAATTAAACTGGGGAAAAAGTTGAAAGTCTGGTTTGCCCGAACATTCAGTCTACCACAAGTACTCTTTTTCTCTGTCCGCCTGTTCAGATAACCTTATCATCGATTGAACAATTGCAAAACACACATACATATATATGTACATTCACTCAGGCTTTAAACACCTAGCAGCTGATTTGTAGGCACTTAATCGTTGAGGCCTTTTAAATATGTTAAAGAGTGAAAAATTATGTATATAACAATAAAGTTGTGTTTGTTTGCTTGTCTGTCTGTTAGTTTTTGTGTTCCGCATAGACGACTTAACCGATTTTATTGCAATTTTCACATATGGTGCCTTACCCTAATTTTCAAAAACGCCAGATCTCGGACATGTATGGGGTGATACAAGCGAAATTTAGTTTGCACTCTTACAGTAATTCAAAAACGAATATTCGGAATCTAATTTGTGGATGGGGTGCCGAGGGGCACCACCCCACCGAGGGAAACCACTCAAATGGAGATATAGGCCAATCGCTTCCCTAAGGGACTCAAAAGGAAGGTATTTGAGAGTAGAAAACGAATCTGATATCCGATTGTAGGGTTTTTGGGTGGTCACCCCAACCACAAAACACGTTCCATCCAAATCGGACATATTTACCGACCATGAAAATATGGAGCACGAATGAAAGCTTTTTGAGTTGAGTAGAGCACGAAATTGATACCCACTTTCGGGATCAGTCTCTGGGGGTCCACCCATCGTAAATTATCCCCCCTACAGGAGATGTTAACTTTAGAGCGCACAACAAGCCTATTACTTACTTAGGTGTATATCAATAGTGGCATTCGGCGTATTAATACCTGTACCCTGCTTTCAACCTAACCCAACCTACACCGAAATTCGGAATCAGTCGCCTCATCGTTTTCATCGAAAAATTATCTTCAGCAATGAGGCTCATATCTGGCTGAATGGCTTCGTCAATAAGCAAAATATACGTTAATGGTCAGACAGCAATTCACACGTACTCCATGAGTCATCATTGCATCCCAAAAAAATTCCGGTTTGGTGCGGTTAATGGGCCGTACTTCTTCCGTGATGATCAAGACCGGCACGTTACTGTGAATGGGAATCGCTACCGTTCAATGATAACACAATATTTTTGGTCCCAATTGGATGATATGGGCTTGGAGGACATGTTCTAACACGACGGCACCACAAGCCACACAGCAAATGTCACAATCAATTTATTGGAAACCAAGTTAGGAGAATGTGTTATCTCACGAAATGGTCCAGTCGATTGGTCGCCTTCGTCGTGATATTTGACGCCGTTAGACTATTTCCTGTGGAACTACGTCAAGTCTATGGTCTATGCCAACAAGCCAGCGACGATTGATGAACTTCGTACGAATATCGAACGCGAAGTTGCAACAGTATTGGCCGATTTATGCTTGAAACCCGTCAAAAATTGGGTTCAGCGTCTGAACCATGCAATAGAAATCGAGCTCCATAAATAATGGCATCGAACGTTTCACAGAAATAAAGAATTTTATTGATATCCACAACCGTTTTTGTTTTATTTAAAAAAATATCCAAATTCCCGCAAACGAGACATATCCTTCTTAATAAAGAAAATTATCATTGCCAAAATTGTGAATTTTTACATTTCAGTAGCACTAGGTGCGTAGAAGCGAGTAACACTGGGTTTTTGCAAATTCCAACAATAGAGCAGCAGAGGGGTCATATAAAATTGTAACTATCTGAGAAGTTTTCCACTGATCCTTAATGGAATGTTCATGGGCAATTTGCATTGCAACTAAATAAAACACGAAGCTTTTTGGCGCAAAGGTTCGTTCCCTGATCCAAATAACTTTGTCTGTTCAATGTATTGGCAGGGACTTATTTTTTATATCCGAGAACGACGATAAACTACGCCTCTTCTTACACTCAAAGAAATAAGATTGCTGATATCTGTAAACACAATCTGCTATGTTCAATTTAAAAATGTTTTACCTTTGAAGGGAACAGTTTCAAAATTTTGAAATTCTAGACGATCGGTGAAGCATTTCGTACATATTAATCTACATTAAATTAAATGTGATTGTAGAAAATAAATTAAATTTTTGAAAAATTGTTGAAATTGCATTTTGAAATTACATTAAAACTACATGACAAGAAGCAATATAAAATTTTTCAAAATATTTTCGAAATTTTTGGGCCACTTTCAACTTTCTACCATGTAAAATCAACACAAATTTGTCTGATGTTCTGGGTACGATTGAAACCCATCCAGCATAACGGGTAACTTATGCGAAATGGTCGCCGTATGTGGTTTAAGTACTATGTTGAATAAATGTCATTTGATAGATATACTTGTGTACCCGGGGTACTCAAAGAAATTCGTTGGTAAAAACAGCAAAAATGCTTGCTCAAATCACAGAAACAATGGTCAAATGGAGCTAAAGTAATTTTTTGCCAAAACAACAAATATTTTCTGATGATTTTAGGTACTAAAGGGTGATTTTTAAGAGCTATAGGAAAGTTAAAAAAAAACGTTCTCACGAATAAATGCTTCAATGTTGTCATACAATGCGTCAATTTAAACGAGCTTCTTGTCTGTATATAGCTTTAACAAAGCCTCACAAAAAATAGTCTAAAGGTGTTAAATCGCACGATCTAGCCAGCCCATAAACGGACAAAATAACTGGCAAAATCATAATTAGGCTTTTAAACTTTAAATTGAAAATTTACACCTAGGTTAACTGTTCTCTACTTCACACCCCTAACTGTTCTCTACTTTACACCCCTAAGTCGCTTCATGTCTGGTATTATTATGTTCCCACCAAGTGCCGTTGAACAGTGTTGCCAAATCGAAAAATCTTGGAAATAATTTTGGAACTTTCGAACGGATAGATATATGTACACGAAACTTTACATTGTCAATGTTTAGGTGTTTTCCAATAAGTATGCAAAATTTGGGGACCCTAGTGATCTCCTTTCTTTTTTTCAGTAATATCTTCATCTTCTCACGATCCGAAATCTCCCCATAGGATTTTCCCTTGCCCGATATGTCCCAGCACCCAAACAATGCGGGTCTTGCCATACTCAGGGAAGGCGTTAATCAACTTCTAACACTTCAAGTCTGTTCGAGACCTTAACATCCTGGTTGTTATTGCCCTGATGGCCAGTTTACTCTCCGTAAAGATATTCACACTCGACGTCCTCGCGTTATCAACACACCACCTAACACATTCCATGATCCCCCGGATTTCCGTGGGTTCTCAATTTATACCCTCAGAGGCTCAATCTGTCCTTTAGCTTTTATTAATCCGTTTATTGCTTTATCAGTATTCTTGTGAGCTTAACAAAGCTCTCGCTCACTACTGTTGACCTCATACCTAGATTCGGCTGTTTCATTGACACTTTTGATGTCTGAATCTGAATTGGAAACACGACCTTTACTTTAAGGCTGGGAACGATCTGCGCATCCTTCTGGGTTATCAGTCTCTTCCTCATTTGTTAGTCTGACGACTGATTGTGTGCTTGAAGTATTACTCTCGACTACAGGTGCCAAGGCACCCGCACTTGTAGGAGGGGCGGACAACATGCTACGCTCTGATGCCACCACCGTAGCTGTTGTTGGGTATTTGAAATCCATTCTGCGCCTTCTCCTTTGCTTTAGATTTCCCGTTCCACTGGAAACAGACGCAGATCACTAACTTCCTATTGGATAATCCAATCGTAGATTCCTTGAAAGCCTTTGAAAAATTTTACGTAATAGATGAAGATTTTTTCTTGAGGAGCGAAATGAAAAACAAGTCCGCTCCACTCAACGGCTGCTTAATGCCTAAAACAGTTATAGGGGGACTTCTTTTATAACAGCAAGGAGGAGAAGATGTAAGGCTTCAACCATGCAAATGGCAAGGTCTTTAAATATAAATAAATATTTAATGAGAATAACACATCTTATGAAGGAAACTGAAGGCCTTACGCAACGCCTGTTTACTTACCATTCACTAACGCTCCTGAGTACTAGAAGAAATATACAATTGAAAAACAAATACGAGTACACACAACCATCTGAGAGTTGTTATTAACAATTATCAATGTGTGCGATTTCCACTGCAATAATAAGTAGAGCAGCAGATGTTTTGTGTTTCAAATTCAGACAGAATATCTCTGAAATATTGAAATATGCAGTCCCGTGTTGACCAAACCCGAAATATTCAAACTGATTCGTCGTTTCCACAGATGATTATGCAGGTTCGTTGACCCACCCTACCGAATGTCCTTGATTAAGAAAACGAAATGTATTTTTGACTTTGGACAACAAATCCAAGTTGAAGAAACGCTATGTCAGACGATAAGTTTTACTTTTCGCATCATTGACGAAAAACAAAAGCCAAAAATTTTAGATAATTAAAATAAATAGCAGACAAGCTAGTCAGTCGTATTTGCCACCAAACAGCTACGTTCGTAGCGAGCAAAGTGTTTTTAAATAAAATCTAATAACAATCGAAATGTTTCGACCCACCACACCACCCAGAGATCACAAACAACTTATTGGTTGCCATACAAAAATTGAATGAATGCGATCTGAACTTCTTGTCTTTCGAATCTCCATATATAGTATATATGTCTGTGTGTTTGTACAATAGTATGCATGTTAGCTTGAATGTGTGTCCACCCATTTTAACTAGAGTTGTGCAGACAGTCTGTTATGAATTAAACGAACAAAGCAAAATAGTGAAAATAAATCGAATGTTTAAGTAAATCACGTTTTTTGAATTCTCTACAAACTCGTAACATACAAGTATTATTTTGTGCACTGAGAAAAATATTGTCCCGAGTTAAAAAAATTGATATGGTCAGATCCAAAAATGTCTGGTATAAGATAAAGATCTGCCATATCCAATTAATATAATTATATCTGATGCTATATATAACTATATCTGGTAGTAGATATGATTGGATATTGGACCACATAATAATAATATCTGCTATATATAATTTGTATCCAAAGATATATGCTATATATAACTATATCTGGCCTTGGATATAATTATATCTGGCCCTAGATATAATTATATCTTGGTCTATATAAATGTATATCTTTCGCTAAAAATAACAGAATTTTGTTCTTTCATTGTTTTAAAGTAGAAATGCTTAAATTTTATTTTAAATGATATAGCAAATAATATATTTATATTACATAAAATCGGATGGAATAGAGATACATATTTTCATGATGCTTTTTGTGTTTTGTAGAAGAAGTGATACCCAAAAAAGGTTCCTACGCATATGTGTAATAAAGTTTGATGTAATACTTGTTTTTTAACAGTGAATATAGCACTATTTGAAAATCGACCGTTTTTGGTATTTTGGCGGCCATGACTTCATTTATTTATGGCTACGATATAGCGAGACATACCTTAAATTATTGGAAAAATTTCAAGCTTTAATTCAAGATCAAAAAAATTTATTAAAAAAAATTGGCTATATTAATCTTAAGATAACGGGGTGGTTTGATATCAAATGTTTTATTTTGATTGGCATTTAAAACTTTCTTAATACTTCTGCTTTATGAAAACGGAAATAAATGATCATGCTTTGATGGCCAAAGTTTGCGAAAACTTGAAGGGAATGGGAGTATCTTTGTTGAAAAATGTAGCAAATTTTTGACAAAAAAAAATATTTTTCTTACTGAAAACTAAATATATATTGACATGATTCTTTTTTTATTCTGTGCAAACATATACTGGCACAATTTGTGTTAAGTATAAAGCTTAAATATTAAGGGAGTTATTAAAAAATTACTGAAAAAAAAGTCAAAATGTTGATATTTAAAATTTTATAATGCATATCTCATTCACGGTACACGATGGCATGGTACATTGTACAGCGGTCAAAAAAAGTATTCATCATTCAATGTTTTTTTTTTAATAAGTCTACAAAAGACAATTGGAATAAAAACATATTAAACTAATGATGCAGTAGTGCTTGTGTGATATATATGTACACAATTTCATTGTTTTTAAAGAAAAAAAATAGTATTTATTGGAACAAAAAGGGCCATTTTACAGCTGAACACAAAAAATTAAACAAAAAAAGTATTCATCATTGCAAAAAAACAAAAAAATAAATAACATAATTTAAAAAAATTAATACTTTGTTATTCGACCACCGCGTCTTATAACTTCTTTTAAACGGTTTGACATCGATTGGACTAATTTAGCGGTTATATTTTGGTCTATATTAGTCCATTCCTCCATTATCACCTGTTGCATTTGACTCTTGCTCGAAAAATTGCGCGTTCTCAATTTGCGTTCGAGATGTTCCCAAAGGTGTTCAATTGGGTTCAAGTCGGGACTTTGAGGAGGAGTTTTAATGACTTTGGGGCAGTTATACAGCATCCACATCTTGGTATTTAAAGCAGAATGTTTGGGGTCATTATCTTGATAATATTGAAAGTTATTACCAAGCCCAAGTTTTACAGCACTATCTTTTAAATTCCTCTTTAAAATGTCAATGTAATACTTATGATCCATTACTCCATTAATAATTTCAAGATTTCCCGCTCCTGAAGCCGCCATACACCCCCAAACCATTAAACCACCTCCACCATGTTTTACAGTAGCAACTGTGTTTCGTTCTTCAAGCTCTGTATTTGGTTTTCTGTACACTATGACCTTTCCATCGCACCCAAAAAGATTAAACTTGCTCTCGTCTGCAAAAATGACTGTTTTCCAAAATGATTCGGGCTGTTTTACATACATTTTTGCGAAGTTTAGCCTTTTCACTCGGTTTATTTTATTTATAAAGGGCTTCTTACGTGCAGTTCTTCCTCTGTAACTATGCCTTTTGAGTGTATTTCGAATTGTTTGTGTAGTAACTTCCTTCCCTAAATATTCCATAGTGTTTTTACGAAGAATGGTCGCATTTGTCTTCGGAGTTTTCTGAACTTGCCGCACTAGCCAACGCACATCTCCAACTGAAAGTGCTTTTGGTCGACCAGATCTTGGTTTATTGTCAACAGTTTTCGTTTCTGTCCACTTTCTGATGATGGATTGTATAGTAGATCGTGGTCTATTTAATATTTCACTGATAGTTTTTTGAGTTAAACCATTCCTGTGGTGTTTTATTATCAAAACTTTTACCTCATCAGAAACCTCGTTTTGCTTACGACCCATTTTGACAAAAACTATATTTTCAATGAAATTAAATATTTGCTGTCAAGGGCAAAGCCTCCTTTACTAAATAAAACAGAAAAGGGGGATTCCCAAATAATATTTGAATTTGACTTTGATGATAGCACATCAATGATGAATACTTTTTTTGTTCTGTTTTTGGTGTTATTATATAAAATTGCATTTTTTGCGCTTATTAAATTTATTTTTTGAATTTATTTTAAAACATATTACGAAAAATAAACTATTGCATAAAACTGCATTATTTGTTTACTTTAAATTTTCTTCAATTACCCAAAATAAGTGAATTTATTATCAATTTTGCTAATGATGAATACTTTTTTTGACCGCTGTATCTAATTGTATCAAATTAAAATTTTTGTAGTAAAGTTTCGTTATGGCGAGCCTACCGCCCACCATGGATGGTATGAAATATTTCTATCAGTTTCCATACTTTCCAAATCCGTTGTACCAGAGCTGCTATATAAATTTTTAGACTAATCATAAAAATGCAAGTTTTTATCATCAAAAATGGTTCTATTTTTTACAAAGTATAATACAGCATGATTTTGCATGCGCTCAAACCAATTGACGAAGCACTTTTCCACTCCGATTAAGACACCTCCACAACATTGTTTTTGAACGCTTCAACAGCATTTTCTGGCGACGAAAATCGTTGACAACGCATTTTTATCTTAATGTGCGGTAATAAAAAGAAGTCATTGGGTGCCAAGTCAGTCCTGTACAGCGCTGGTTTGAATGTTCTCTGGTACAACTGCCGTTTTTGGACAACTTTCACCGAATTCGACTTTGAGCGAGCGTACGGATTGAACTCATTATACCAATTTTTCACAATCTACCAATCTTCGGTGGTTGAAAGACTGGGATTACAACCCCTAAGTCTACCAGGTATCGATTCAGGATCTGACGGAGTCCTTGGTATCCAAGCATGCGCCATTGGTCGAGAAGAAATATCTTTCTTCTTGACTAAATCTAGTGCTGCACCTGGCCAAATCTCACCAATCTTTTTTAGCGCACAACGATACATTTCAATTGAGCGTTGATCCCCCAAGGAAATTAGTCTGCATCATCTGAAACCACATCGCCGCGAACCAGAGGAGACCCAGGAAATTCCGGAGTATACTGGTGATATCGGAGTATACTGGTGACAGTTCATTGACAATTCCACTCCAATTATTCCTAGGTATGCAGCCCTGTTATTCTCCCTTGCCGACAACTGTCATCAGCAAACTGTCCCTAGCGACATTTGCAAAGGTTCTTGAGTGACTTAAATTTTTCTTCCAAAAGTAATGACCTATTACGAGTTACAGGAAAATTCTTGCGGAGCGAAATAACAAAACGTCCGCTCCACTCAACGGTTCAAACAACAATCATCTTTTGGGGTAATAAACAAACAAATTAAGTTATAACTTAATTTTTAGGTGGCATACTATTTTAAGTTGTAAGTTAAGCTAAAGTTAAGGTTAAGCTATAACTTAATTTTTAAGTGGCATGCAAAAGTGTCTATTGAGTGCCAAATATTGGGTCTTATGTAGTTCTCTGGTGCATACCAGAAATATCTTCATGATTTTTTTTTTATTTTACATTCTCCCTCCGTATTGATCCCTACATGATTTATTCATTTATACGGTCATTCAACCGCCTCTTTGGTTATGTCACCATACAATTTAAGAGGGAATCACAACTGTCGTACTTATCCCTTATAGGCGCAGAGTTGGATTGTGACAAGTACGGCCTTACTCTTGGACACATCATGTGGTGCTGTCTATATCTGACACTTTTACTTGGCTCTGTAAATTTCAATATGTACTTACATATAAATTAAACACAAAAAGTTTTTTAATACGGAAACAAGTTGGCATTGGTATTTATTCAGTGTTTTTTTTTCTTTTCTTTATTTTATTTGCTCTCTAACTGACAAATGAAGATAACGAAAAGAATAAATACAAGACAGTATGGAAAATAAGCGCTGTTTTTTAATATGCTATTTTGTCAAACATTGCGTGGTTTCAAAAAATACTGCAAATATTTCTTGAAGTTTTGAGCGAATACATTTGGCTTTATAACAGACACAAAGTTTGGACCTAGTTGGGAGCATGGGCTGCAGGTAAAATTGTTAGAGCTTTCAAATCTATAACACAAATGTGCTTACGCACAAAAAAAATTACAACAAATCAAAGATTTTTCCTTGATTGAATAGTTTTGGCAAGGCGTATTTATAAGATGGCCGCATCGACGAATTGCTACAACAAAGCATCTTTTTTGGGAACTTGATGTGTCAAAATTTGTAAACAGGGTGAAGAAAATTCGATTCGCCATGGCATTTTAAAATATCGACAAATTTGCTTCGACCAATCAGAGCAAGAAGAAAGAAGTTTTTTCATTTTTGAGTGTTGAGCAAGAAAAAACATTTTTAATAATGTTCAAAAATCCCATTAGTTTCCATTAGAGGTTTTACCCACAAAACTACCAAGATTTCAGGTTTAAATAGTTTTCACTAGATTGTTGTAGCGGTAAAATAGCTACCATGTGAATGCCTTTATCCTTCCACTGTAGACCAGGGTAGTTTTGGATCAACCCTAATTAGGCTGCCATAGATTCCAACTTCATAGACAATGTCAAATGCATGACTCTGGCGGACATAAGGCTTCCTCCTGAATTGAGAGCATACGATGTTCATGGGCAGTATAATTAGCGTACCACTAGCAAAGGGCGCAATTAGGAATATTGTGACTAGAGTTCAATCACCATAGGTACGGGTTTTTATTTTAAAGTTTATATTTTTATAAGGCGAATTCAAAAATGAATTGACATATCAAGAGCCATCTGCTGTGCTGATGCGGCCACCTTATTGAATACGCCTTTGGATTTTGGTAAAGATTTCGAGCCAAAGGAAGTCGAACTTCAACATAACGATGTTTCCTTTTTTAAAATAATGCGATATATACTGTGTATTTGTTTGCATATTCTCAAAAATGGCTGAACCATTTTTTTTTTTTGTTTGTACTCTTATAGTCAGGATTCACTGAATAATGTTAAGCCAAGCGATCAGCCGATAATTTTTTATTTAATTTTTGGCCGCACTTGGCATTGAGGATGTCAACTTGTTCTCTTTGTTTACATTTCTCCTATTTGATGACATTTTCGATTGGCAGATTTGACATCCTTAATGATGTTCATGGGGCCACTTTATGTTTTTGTAAGTGTCCTTACCTTCTATTAGTGAATCCTGTCTTATAGTAAAGTCTAGTTTAAAATAAAAATTTGATATACAAATTTGGGCCCAAAAATCGAAACCGAAATAAAATGAAATATATTTTGGGAGTAGAACACGAATTTGGATATCCACATTCGGGGCCCAGCTTCTAAAACTATAAGACCTCACCAATGAGGAGGGCGTATCGGATAGGCTCTTGCCTCTACGATCTTTCTTTTTCTCATCTCTACTTTCATCAAGGGATTTACATAATTTTACTTACTCACTCGCCTATACTGTTTATGCTTTTACAATGACTCAAAACTACACAGAAAAAATATATATCTCTATTTGACTGATTACATATGGTATTAACTTATAAAAAAACTTTTCAAACAAAATTGTTAATTGCTTTTATAATTGTTGACATAAGATAGGTATTTATTACGATTCATTTTAAAAATGTAAATGATAAAAATTCCTTAATAGGTCGATCGATTTTTAATTGAAATTTCCTAATTGAACCTAGTTTTTATTTTTTTTCTGTGCATCTGCATGTGAACTCTCTTTTCACCTAACCTGAAATAGCTGAGTTACTACTTGGTACTAATCAATGATATGGATCTTTACTATTTTTTGACGTAGTTACTAGCGTTTTTATCTGTTAACATTATTTGCTTTGCCGTTCTGAGCTGCGCTCAATCGCAAAAACTATTCAAATTCCAACGAACAACTCACATACTTATTTTGGTTAGGAGCCTGTGAAGGATTCTGGTGAACGGGACGCTCAACTTTAAAGCTTGTGTATGATATGATTTTTCTGTTTGTTGTTTTTGATTTGATTTGTTGAAAGTGCAAATGAACAAGTCTGATTGGAATCAAGATACATAAACTGCCCTTCGCTTTAATAAATTAACACAGATTTAGAAAACAATAAAATCTTTAATTTCATTTGGTTTTATGGCTTATTTTAACATTAGAAATTTATTCATTAAAAATGCATATACGCTTTTTTAGAATGTTTACGCTGGTAGACCACTCGAAAATAATTGATTTCGTGCCTGAAACCAAATCAGTAATCTTGTGGACTTTTTGATAATTGTCCTGGACCGTCAGCTTTAATAATATCGGCCAAAATGCTCCACAAAAATTCCGACTTTTGTGGCAGCCGGACGGGGTGTAGTTTCCCATTTCAATATTTTCAGCCATACTTTCGGGATTTTCGTCCATTTCAAACAAAGAAAACAAAAAAGTGCACCTGCACCGAGTTGGATGAATGTGCGTAGAACAATCAGTTGTCCCGCACAAACTCGAATGGAAACAAAAAGTTCATTCAATTCAAGATAGCTTGTTTGATCATCCCTCGTTACTGAATGAAACGAGCGAGAACAAAATTCAAGTTTGATTACTAATGAAGTGATTCGAACTGAATGTTCGGTTCGAGCAAATACGAAAGCTATCACTCTCCGTTCATCCACCCAAACAAAAGCATCAACGTACGTCAAATCGCTGAACAAGTTTGCTTCGCAGCAGTTCTCTGATGACAATTGCTTTGTCAGTGTCAAATACAGTTGAACCTCGATTATCCGGTTTGCTCGGGACCAACCTAAGCACGGAAAATCGAAAACAGGGTTAATACCTACTTTTTCTAGGTATGTATTTTTAATGATATCTATCAATACCATACAGAGTTTCTATGATTTTATATAAAATGGTATATAGATAGCTTTTTGAAATACATACACATGGATTTATGTAATATTTTTGAGCATTATGTAATGTTGTTTGCTTTTCCGGCCTACTATTGCTTTTGGCCTACTATTGCTGGCCTACTATTGCTTTTGGAGAAATTTCAATAGAATACTGCATGTCTCCATTGCTCGAGCTAATCTGGGGTTTCTGCGTCCTGTCTTTAGACCTGTAAATCCACCATAGACCAGACAAATCAACACCTAGAAGAACAAATTAACACCTACCATCTTTTCGTTGGTCGTGGATCGATTTTGCCCATTTACGACCCACAGTAATAGGAAGTATCTGTGCATAATTTGGAACTCTATCGTGATTTCGGCAGACGTACAGTGGGTTAGAATCGAAAAAAACACTTATGAAAAATATACCATTTGAGAACGGATAGAGATAACTCTTTGATCATGTGCCAAACTTCATGGAGAAAGGTGGTCCGGGCGACTCTTAGCAGGCCCCCAAAGTTGGTCACCTCGCCATTTCGAAAAATTTTTTGGGCTGTCAAATCTTCATCTCCGGTCCGATCTTCAAAATTCTTTTTTGTTACTTAGTGCCTACCTAAATACCTACAAAAAAAATCCGTTTGGTGTTTAATATCTTTACAGATTTCGGAAATATTTGACTTTTAATTGTTATTTTTTTGAGAGTTTGGCCGAGGTTGGCTTCGTATTTTGCGATTGCGACGACATTTAAGATTCGATTGTCATTTTGATGCACGATTTGGGTTGCTGATAAAATTAAGAATGAAAAAAATTAACGAATAACTAAGAATTCCGGGATTTAAACTACTCTAGGTTAGGAGAAATGGGAGACACGGAGTCTTTGTGGTATCACAATGGACTAAAATTGTCTAAATGAATCTGCTAAGGACTGCCACTCCTACCTAACCTAACCAGCCTTGAAATAAATAAGTCGCATTACTGGCTGGCTTCTCTATATATTGCACACGATTCAGAGATGCCGCCTTCAAGCGCTAAGTTGCTGCTTGAAGCCGCTTTTGCAGGGAAAAAGAGCCTAATTGTAGGAGGTGATGCTTATGCACATCACCAGATATGGGGTAAATCCCATGGCAGCCGATTGTACGTGACCCGATGGATTCCTTCATCGGCAAGGGCCAGATATAGGGAAGTTCGGATATCAATGAAAGGGTGAGTTTCTTATCGAATATATTATAAATTCCACTCTGACCATTTGTAACGAAGGAAATAAAACGACCTTTGTTACCAGGAACAGGCAGGTGGTACTAGATGTTACCTTTGTAACGGAAGATATAAGCATATAAATATATATGACTGGGAAGTGTTGGATGACTACAGCTACTCTGATCATCGTTATATTAGCTTCAACCTTGGCGAAAATGCTGCAGAAGTGGTCCCTCGGCCAAACTGAAGGAAGGCGGATTGGGATAAATGGAAACTGCGGAGGACACAAACATAATGGTCAAGCGGATCATGAAGGCCCTGAATGACTCGCTTGTGGCAGCATTTCATAGTGCCAAGCCAAGGGGCAAACGACCGCCATAGTTGACCGTAGAACTGGTTGGTTGATCTATGGAAGGACTGCAGAGAACTCAACAGAAAAGAAAATACAAGGACGAGCAGGGAAAAGGTTCAGAACCAAACCTGGGTGGAAATCTGCACCTGCGTGGAGGATATATCTGAGATCAGAGAATGTATGGACAATTTCTAGTGAGGAAACACTAGAACTGGTCGTTGATACTGACTGGCCGGGAAACTCTCCAACGGACAACGGCGCGCCTGAAGATGTTGTCACTGGTATGGTACTGGCCTGGCACGGAATTGCTGTTAGCTCTACACAGGCTGAAGCATTGAGGTCCGATCTGTGTGGTGTTCATTGCTGTCACGAGAAGCTTAGCTGCGAACTACCAGGCTCGTCCACAGGTTCTCGATAGTAAAATGCTACATACGTAGTAGCTGCAACGGCAGTCGCGGACAATCAGCGGTATTGAGCGGAGAGTCTCAGTAAGAGGCCAGGCGGCACCGGGTTTGGCACATATACTGAGCAGGATTGCCAGTATTTTTCCGTCCCTTGACCCCAAATTTCGAATCCATTGTCCCCCAAAATCCTCAATTTCAAATGAATATCCCCAATAAAAATCCTTAAACAATTTGAATAGTTTTTATGAAAAAATGATAATTCATTTCTTGGATAAAAATAAATATTATTGACGGCAAAACAAATAAGGATGTATGTCACGTGAAGGCACGGATATAAAATTTTTGAAGTTTTAAAAAAATGTAGTACAACTTGCTGTAAATCGTACCAATTTATGTTTTCTAAATATTTATAAAAAATTACTACAAAAAATTGTAAAGGTAAAAACAAAATTTTGAACAGAAAATTTCTTCCCTAAAAATCCCAAATTTTTTCTCTAAATCCCCATCCCCATCAAAGTCCCCAAGTGAAAAATTCAGTCCCCATTTTCGAAAATAAATCCCCAATACTGGCAACACTGATACTGAGTACCAATGATGCTCGATATGGCAAGGCGAGTATTTGGCGCCTTTAAAGAAATTTTTAGAGTGTTCAAGACAGCGGACGTGCTTTTTGTGCTCCTTGTATTTAGATGCTTTCTATTGTAATGCGAATTGTTTGTATCACAAAATTAAGCACAGTTCAATGAACTTTTTGTTCATTAACCAGTGTAATCTAACGGGCGCCAAACAAATAAACATTATAAGCAACATAAAGAACTTAAGCAAAGCCGAACTTAACATAACCAAGCCAAACTAGTACACACACACATGCATACATATATAAAAAAAACATTCTCAAAGAGCAACGAAACAGAATAAGAAATATGTCCACCCAAACCAGGGATGATAAATGGGGTTGGTGAAATGGTATTAAATACAAGTTTAAAAGGAATATTTGGAACCCAAAGGTACCATGTTTAACTCTTTTCGGCCTTATGTCTGGTACTACGTTCTTTTTAACCGTTGAAAACCCTTGTTTTTCGCGATTACTTTTTTGAAACACTACACAAATAATAATGGTAAAATAACAAATTTATTAAAATTTTACTATTTGTAATGAGGGAATGTCTTACTGAATGAAATCAGCAAGTTTTTTTTTGTTATAAAATATACAATATTATCTAAAAAAGTAATCGGCGAGAAATATCGCGAAAAGCGAATATAGTACCTGCCTTTAACTTAAAAAAAATGGAGTTCAAAGACATAACAATGGGGAATGCATCATAAAGCATTGAGTACATGTCAGCCCACGCGTGTATAATGTGCGTGTATATTGGCCACGAAAACTGCTTTAAAAATACGGGGGGTACATGGGGCATGTCTATGAGTGCAATCTGATTAAAGTTCTTAGCTCATTGATACTTGTTGTAGCCAAGTATGAACTCAAACTATATCTTGATATAGCTCCCATACATACTGAACTACTCGACACGGGATAGCCGTAAGCTCCACACAGGCTGAGAATTTCAGGTCCGATCTGTGTGGTGCTCATAGCTGCCACGAGAAGCTTAGCTGGCAGCTACCGTACGGACAATCAATCATATCGAGCGAAGAGTCTCAGTGAGAGACCGCCCTTGCATAAAACTGAGTGCTTATGATGATCGATATGACAAGGCGAGTTATTAGCGCCCTTAATAACCAATGGCCACCATGTTCCCGCCGCGATCGTTCCTTTGGACCGGAACGAGCTTGCTCACCTGTAGGAGCTTGACAAGGATCGCCACATCCTTCAACCAACTGATCTCCTAATGTTACGTCGTGCTTTTAAATAAGGAGTAATGAGATGCATTAGCCCCTTCTATATCTTTTCCAAGCATAGTACCCATAGATCCATATTGCGTCGTAGCCTCCATATAGGCCGAACTCTAGATTTTACTTTTTGTGGACGTATCTTTTCTTTCAATTTCTATATAATAATAAGTAATATCAGAACCACCTGCGCATGTTCAAAGTCCATTTTACTTTTCGTTATAGCCGCCATATAGATTAATTTCCTAATTTCCTATTTTTTGTACTGACGAAAGTTCCGTTCATTCGATTTAGTATGACTCACAGACGTCCAAGGTGAATTAATAAAGGTGTCACGTAAGCAGCTGAAAACAGCCAGCCAATTTGACGGTATTAAGATGTCAGTTCTGTGTATACATTCGCAACAATCCCCCATTTTTTGTACGCTCTGTTTGTTTCTGTTCCTTTTTCTCTCATTAGCGCAAGTTTCTTTGGTTGTGTTGAGAACAATGTCATTTTTTAAATGACATCTTGATTGCACCATATCATTTGTGGTTGTTGTACAAATGAGACCACCTTTAATTGTTTCGCCATGACAGAGATCCAAACCAACCTTTAATTTGGAGTCAGTATAAGGTTCGCCGATAGTTCATAATCGTGGGTATACAAAAGTTTGTGATTGGCCAATGCTAGTTTTATATCTTTAATGATATTGATATCGAAAGAAACTTCACCGATGGTTATCCCCTCCTAAGGTATTTACCATAGGTAATCAGCTGTGCAAACTTATCTACTAAAGTGGTGTCGCTCTGCAGCAAGCCATTCGAACTCAACATTAAAACGGAGGTCCCTCTCGTTGAGCTAAAACTTGCATTGGATAGCGCTCATTGATATGAGATAAATATCCCCTCTGTTCCTTAATGAAATTTTCTTTTGCAATTTCAATCATAGAATTACAGTCTTTGCCAAAAACGGTACTTTCCTCTCTTGAGTTTTCGCATACATATAAAAAAAAGTACCAAATGACTCGCGGGGGTACCGTAGCACTTCGATATTTAAAAAGTATCAAATTTGTCATCCCTGATCCAAACAACAACAGAGGAATATCATAAGAATCTGCTGGCTGACATCATATGCGCAAACAATCTCTTATGGCCCTTTTAGACGGCACATCATGAGAAATTCTCACATATATTTAAAAGGTTGGAGGATGGTCAAAATGAAAATATGACTGTATGTGTGAAATACTCTTTTTAAGTATTTTTAATTGTCTCAATATGTAAAAAATTATTTTTTTGGACTGAATGATTGGTGTTTTGCAAAAATAGACATAAAATAAGAAAACTTAAATACTTTTTTACGCCTTCCAAACTTTAAATCGATAAAAATATTTGTTTCCAAATAAAAACAGAAAAACGATGCGTATACCCCAGCGCACGTTCGTTCGTTTCAGTCTAAACAACGAATGTCATCCGTGGCCTCATATTTCGCTGCAAGAAATCTGAAGATATCCGCCACCAAATCTTCAGCCACACTGTTCACTACAAATACGCGTGAGGTGAATACTGAGCTGACTGTGATGGTCGATGGAGAAATGATTCCGACCATCAAGTGTCCCAAAATACTTGGCGTCACATTTGACAGCTCCTTCACTTTCTCCCCACATGCCACTGCAATCTGCAATAAAGTCAAAAGTAGAAACAAGGTCCTCAAGTCACTCGCTGGCAGCACTTGGGGTGCAGACAAAGAAACCTTGTTGACCACGTACAAAGCAATTGGCCGGTCTGTGGTAAGTTATGCAGCGCCAGTGTGGTCACGTCAACTTTGTGACACGCAGTGGAATAATATTCAGATCTGTCAGAATGCCGCCCTCCGAACTGCGACGGGCTGTCTCCTCAGTTCTCATGTGGACCACCTCCATCAGGAGACAAAGATCCTACCAGTGCGAAGACATAACTACATGCTGTCTAAGCAATACCTTTTGGGCTGTTATCGCAGAAATCATCCAAATCATCATCTTGTGGATAGATACCCACCGCCCAGAAGCCTTAAGGAAGATCTACACGATCTAGAGCGTGAGGTCCAGCGCTACAAGAGAGAACCTCTAGATCAAGCAGCACATCAAGCGGGTCTGAACAACATTCATGCAGACACGGTAGCAGACGCGTTAATTGGCTACCGGGTGAATGTAGTCCTTGGAGAACGACCACCACCCATTGCACCCGAAGAAATCGACCTAACCCGGCAAACCAGAGTGGTTCTGGCTCAATTACGTTATGGCAGATGCAGCCGCCTCAATTCCCACAGAGCTAGGATTGATGCCGACGTGCAAGATGTATGTCCCGATTGTAACCAGGGACCGCACGATACACGTCACCTGTTTAACTGCCCGGCCAGACCCACTCGACTCAGACCCAGATCCCTGTGGGCGCACCCCATCCTAGTCGCGGAGTTCCTGGGTCTTGACACTCAACAGAATCAAGCAGACGAAAGATAGTACACAATAAACTGCTACAACAACAACAACAACTGAAACAAAGAGAATAAGAATACATGTGACTTGCCGTCAGCGCTACCGTAAGGGGCTGGACATTGCTGTTGTGGAAACAAAAATATTAAACAATCTAAACTCTCGAATACAACAACTAGAAAACACTATTGACGATCCCATGGCAGCCGGTTGTACGTACCGGATTGACCCGATGGAGTTCTTCATCGACAAGGGCTCCCGCTTCAGTGAACAGTGTAACACACTGCTACAACAACTATTGAGGACATCTGTGAGAATTTAAACAAACTCGAAGAAATCACTGTTAATGATATATACAGCCAAATTAAAAAAAATTGAGGAAAGTTTAGATGCGGAAAGCATTCAAACCGAAATTGAAAACTTAAAGATGCAAGTAAGAAAAGAACATAATGAGACAGCAAGTCTCATGTGACCTTAGAATTAAGGAATTCATTACGCTAACAGAGAGAGATTAGATGGAATGTTCTACAGCATTTGCAATGCGTTATGTTTATCAATTCCCCCTTATAAATCAATTTATCGTAAAAAACATGTAGGAGCCGGCCGGACGGTACTACACTTTTACAACTGTTGACGCCAAATATGAAGAACTCGTTTTTAAAATCGCTCTCTCAATACAGAACGAATTTGAAAACTAATTCGCTTCTACGGCTTATAGGGTTTTATTTCGATAGACCTATAAATTCAAACGAGAATCCGTCACGCACAATTTGAAGATCCTTAAAGCAGCTATTGGCATGCGATAACAAAACTTGCTGATATCTGCCTTTTCCCGACGAAGCATAATCTACGCCAAATCTGCACGTTATAATGAACTTGAACTAATGCTGGCAACATTTGTGAGGTATTTTGCCATGTAAAAACTTCTCCCCAATGAGGTGTCACTCTGCGGGACGCCGGAGGTCCCTTATGATTGAGTTTAAAATTGAATCGGACAGCACTAATTGATTTATGAGAAGTTTGCCCCAGTCCCTTAATGGAATGTTCATGGGCAAATTTGCATTGTCCAACTCAATCAATTTTTCTCTCGCCCGGCAATATCAATTAATTTTTCCGTACTATAATCTTAAAAACTAAATACCGTATTCTTAATAAATTCTTTCTCGCCCAAATCTTTATTTCTGTAAAACTGTATAAATTATCTTGCGTATGCATTTCCGAGACATGGTTCAGTACACCCATTATAGACAACATAATCAACACTTTTGATTACAATGTCGTAAGAAACGACATGCATAGCGTTGGCAGATGCGTTGCAATACATATTAAAAGAAAGTTTTCTTTCAAAATCTTAGATTGTTGAAACCCTAATTGACTGTATCTATGATTCGCTAATTACTGCCATGATGGACATAACTGTCAATTTTGTTGACACAATCATAGCCGGCGACCTAAACAGCAATTTACTGAACGATACCAGATTTATGGATAATTTTAAATCAATTGATCTTCACACCGTAAACACAAGTTCACCAACCCACTTTTCAAATTCTTCAAATAGTCTTCTGGACATTTTTTTTTTTTGTAGAAAGCCCTACCAAAGTTTTAGTCTATGATCAGCTAAGCGTACCATGGTTTTCCAGGCATGACTTAATCCTTATGACTTATGACTCCAATTCACCACCAGAGGATTTAAAACCAATTTTAATACGTTATCACACGAACTTTCTAACATTGACTGGAATGCAATATACGATTTTCAGTCAACAGATGATTAACTGAAACTTATCAACCAAAATCTAACACATTTGGTTACACTAAAAAATCAAGAATAAGAAAAAGTGATAAAAACACTGGTTTAAAGAAAATATAACTGAGATAATTAGGAAAAGAGATATGGTGTATAAACGTTGGAAAAGGTTCTAAACTCCACAACTCTATGATGATTCCGAGCAGTTACAATGGAAAATATGAAATAGGCGATGCAAATCCTGATGACTTAAATGAAACAATCCCATGGCAGCCGGTTGTACGTACCGGATTGACCCGATCGAATCCTTCATCGGCAAGGGCTGCCGCCTCGGTGTACAATATACTGCTACAACAACAACAACTTAAATGAAATGCTCGTATCTTCTAGATCTGAGAACTCTGCGACTAAGATGGAGTGCGTCTAGAGGGATCTGGGTCTAATTTAACAAGTGACGTGTGGTCCCTGTTCACAATCGGGACATACATCTTGCACGCCGGCATCAATCCTTGCTCTGTAGGAATTGAGGCGGCTTCAGCTGCCGGAACGTTATTGAGCCAGAACCACTCGGGTTTCCGGGGGAGGTCAATTTCTTCAGGTGCAACTGGAGGCGGTCGTTCTCCAAGGACTACATTCACCCGGTAGCTATTTACCGCATCTGCTACCGTGTCTGCATGAATGTTGTCTAGACCCGCCATTTTGCCGTACCTGTCAAAAGCGTATGAGCGTATTATACATAAACAAGTAGGCGAATAACTTCAGTGCTATGAATTGCTCACCGCACATCAATCTGGATTTCGTCCCAAGCACAGCTGTATTACGGCCATGGTAGCCGGCTGTGCGTACCGGATTGACCCGACGAAGTCCTTCATCTGCATGGACTGCCGCCTCAGTGTACAACACACTGCTACAACAATAACGGCCTTAGTCGATGTTGCTAAAAATATACGATTAATGACGGACTTGTCTCACTGGACCACTCAAAGGCTTTTGACTGCGTCAATCACGATACTCTATGCAGTAAACTGTCACCGCAGTGAGACTCATTTCAAACTACTTAAACTGTCGGATTCAATCCGTAGTAATAAAAAAAAAAGCTGGCGTACCACAAGGCTCAATTTTAGGGCCACTTTTATTCTTTTTATTTATTTTTTTTATTTATTTATTCATTCATTGCAATACTAAGCCAATTAGGCCAAAATACTTGTATTACAAACATAACTTATACCCCTAAGTAGCAATAAGCGTATAAAACTATTCTTAATCTATATCTTTTATCAGATTACAAATCGTATTCCTATGGGCTCCCCAGCCAAAAATTATTAGTAGAATACAAAAAATATACCAAAAAAGTCCTATATTGAAAGTTTTTGTATATTAACGAGTTGCCAAGCATTCATAAACATACAAAAAAACATATCTAAGCAGTAGTGATCCCAAGTTGAGAGGAAAAGAGTAACTCGTGTTACTGTGAATATTAAAACCCAAGTAGAACATCACATTTTATTGCACATATGAGTAACGAACTTTTATTCTCTATCACTTCCTCTATAAAACCCCAAAAGAAACACAAAATGATCTCTATTCTATCCGTTTTTATGTATCCGGCATTTTTTAAAAATTTAATTAAACATGAAAACAGACAGACTTTACCAAATCGGAGTCTATATATTCGAAATTCCATCTAGACTTCGCTAAATTCGGAGCGAATGTCTCTATTTTTTAAATGAACCCTTATATGGGTGCTACTATAAAATATAGTTCGATTGGTCCATGGCTTAATATATACTGTAACCATTCCGAGAAAATTTTGCTTGCTAAATTTTAGACAAATTGGTACAAAAACGTGGGTTTCAGAGCAAGAATAACGAAAATTATGGTTCCGTTTGTATGGGGCCAACACCTAAGGTGGGACCCATATGGACTCCATTCGCGTTTTATTAGCTTAAGATTTTTAATCTCGGGCATTAAATACCCCTTTTAGGAGCTGAAGATTTCGAATCTGTAGACCAGTCTTTACGGCTGCAATAGATGTAATGGTATAGTTCTATACAGCCCACTCTGGAACATAAGCGCTTAATGGATAAAAGACACATTTTTTATAAATATAAAACTATTAAGACTAATCTTACACTTATAAGGATGTAATCCCTAAAATTTTGCTTGGATATTGCAGGAATTTTTATTACCATCTTCTGATGGTAAAATCATGAAATTGATTCAACCATATAATGCTATTACCTAGTTTTAACTATTCTATTAACTATTCAATTAAAAAAAAATATGGCAACAAGAATATACTAAAGAGCGATGAATCGCAGCACTTGGGAAAAAAGTACCCAAATGCATCTCAGAAAAATAGGAAACAATTCAGCAAAGCAGCTTTCTTTTTGACTATTCGACTTCAAAATCGTTTATTCGATTTTTTATTTATTAAAAGTCGACTTCGACTTTTTTACACAAAAAGTCGACTAATCGATTAGTGGAAAGTCGACTTTGGGATCCCTACTACGCAGATGATGGGCAAATCTATTTAACTGTCCCAAATCGCATATATCTGAAGGTGTAATGAAGCTTAATGCGGATTTCCAAACAATTTACTCGTGGGCCTTAGCAAACCATCTTTTTATAAATCCCAAAAAATTTTATCTTTTACTTATAAATAACCGAACGAGTCTAATTACATGCGAACATTTCATAAAGATCCGAAATCAAAATATTTTACAAATTCCCAAGGCAAAAAACTTGGGTGTTATTTTTAATCAAACTCTAACATGGAGTGATCAAGTTGTTGCTGCCACTGGAAAAGTCTTTGGTATGCTGTGAACGTTATACCAGACACAACATTTTACACCTATTAACATTCGCACCCTCTTGGCCAAATCCTATCTTATACCGGTTCTAATCTATGGAAGCGAATTATTTGTGAACCGCGATTCAAGAAGCACTAGATAGACATAGACTATTGCATACAATTCGATCCTAAGATACGTTTATGGACTGAAAAGATTCGAGAGTTGTTCAGCTTTTCGGAAAAGCCTGCATGGAGTGGATATTGCAAATGTTCTGAATATTAAATTATTTGAATTATTAAATCTCTGGTACTTTTACACAAAATTATATATACCAAAAACACTAGCGTATTTGTATGAAAATATAGTACCAATGCGTCATAAATTGCTGGTATCGGAGCGGGAGTTTTTCTTCACTGTGATCCGTCTTTGGAACTCCCTCCCAATCAGCTATTCAACTTATTGGCAACGCAAAAAAAGTTCAATCAAAATACTTTCAAAGCCTGGCAAATTAATAAAGTTATTTGTTTTTGTTTTTCCTACTTTTCTTTTTGATTAATTATTGTTGATGAATGTAATTAAAACTAAATTCAATATTCCCTTATCTTAGAATAACAATTCTAAGATAAGGGACTGTAGTTATAAGATTTTAAATCTTGTTGTATTTGAAACCAAAGAAATAAATAAATAAGAAAATTGGCCATCATGCTCAGGCGGGGATCGCTCCTTTGGACCGGAATGAGCTTGCTCATCTGCAGGAGCTTGACGAGGATCGCCACCTACACATGAAAATGTGGCTACAACAACAACATGAAAAAGGAAACTTTGAAGTCTTCAAAATAGAATTAAATAAATGGAGAATTTCGTCCAAAGTTTACGGAAACAAAATTCTTAAATATATTATAGGGATACCATTAACACCAACCGACTTTGCCTTAATTTTTCATAAAGCCACTACGAGATCGTCAATATCAACACAGCTAAAGAAAAGCCTCTTCTTATTCAACGAGTGAGTGGATATCAGCACCTGAATCTCTGTCAGATTGAACGCTCGTAGCAAAAAAAAAATATTAATTGATTTAACATCACCATCATAATCCAGTCCGTTATCACTAAAGCAACACGAACCTTTGATAACACGACAAAAACTCCTAATAATCCAAATTGTTAAAACGTTTGCAATAATGATAACATATTTCCATACGTATAACGGATTTAGCCTTTCTTCTGTATTTACAAAAAAAAATCTCTGGAGCATTGTCCCGACGGAATGCCGTAAATGATAAAAGGGACTGAGCATCTAAAATCCTCCTGCATTTCATCCAATCGTCACCACATTTACAAATTCTTCGCCTAACAACGAGTATAGAGTACTAAAGAGCAAACCAATACGCGTACTTAAATGGTTGGCGTCAGAACTATAGAAAAAGGTACAGCTAACAAAGGTGAACAAGCATTATAAGAAACCGTCAATGTTCTCATAGTCACGAAACTCTATTAATTCCTCGCATGAAGTAAAATCAAAATCAAACGAGCAAAGAATCGGTACATAGTGAGAAACTGACACTGAAACTGATTAGGACGGAAAGTCACTGATCTATTACCAACCAACATAAAATCAATGAGGACGTCGTCCCACGAGCAACACTGTAGTAAATTGGCCTGGAATTGTGCACAATAGACAAATCTAGTACACAAAGATCACAATAAAGTAGATCTTAATACAAAAAAACTTAACAAGAATAATTTTGGAATAATTCAAAAGCAAGTTGTGGTACAATTCCTCAAAAGATGCAAGATCTCCAACTGGAGGAAAATAAACCTAGTATATCCATAACACAACTCATGGAAGTGAGATTCGCATTTACCCAAAGTAAAAGCTCGAAAAACAAACTTATGTTCGATCAAATTGGAAACGTAAGCTCCTACTCCACGCCAGCATATTCTCGAGATCATTTTTGTAAAATTTGTAGCCCGGAATATTAACCACAATTAGCGAATCACGATTACTCATTTCTGCCTAAAAGTATGCCATTTAGTTTAATTTTTCCACATAAGTAACATTTCATTAATACTACAATCCACGACAATACCGGCACGGGACAGCTGGGAGCACCACACAGGCTGGAACATTGAGGACCATCTATGTGAAGTTCATTGCTGCCACGAGAAGCTTAGCTGCGAGCTACCGAGCGCGTCCACAGGTTGCGGATGGTGGAATACTCCATACGGCGTAGCAGCAACGGCAGTCGCGGAGAGTCTCTGTGAGAGATCGGGTGGCACCGGCTCTTTCACAAATACTAAGTGCCTACGATGCTCGATATGACAAGTCGAGTCATTCCATTTATAGTATAATCCATTGATTGGCATACTTACGCACACTTGTACACACTATTTCCAAGCCTATGTGCTTATGTCCTTGTACAAAAACACAATAACGAGCAATAGTATGCGTTTATCTTCCCACCACTCCATTGGTCCATTAATACTGTAATCAGTATTTGCCAAAATCAATCGAAACATTCACTTACCATCTTTCAAATCATTGAACTCCATTATTAAATCTTCATCAGCCAATAAAGCTTCAACCAAATCAACATCATGATGTTTTAATTCAATATCTTCTTGAGAAATTATTATTATGTCTGCAAACAAAAAAAAAATAATTAACGCATTAGAATTTGTACATATCGATTCAACGCTTACCGTTTTCAAAATCATAGTTCGAAGAAAGCCAATTGTCGTTCAGATCTTCACATATAACCGGCAACATCTCGCTGTTTGTAGGCGAGATCGGTTCCAGTTTGCCGTCCCAGTAAAGATCCTGTGGCAATGCTATTGATTCCATGGTAGCAATTTTGTTGATGTCCGTCGATGGCATAGTCATTTAAATCAGATGGTGTTCCAGATGGTGACGATGATAATATAAAATGTGTATATAAGAGGTGTTGTCCTAATAACACGCTTTCCGAATTTGGGGAAGCCATGATGGCTCTAAAAAAAGAAAAAATATATTTATATATATATATATATATATATATATATATATATATATATATATATATATATATATATATATATATATATATATATATATATATATATATATATATATATATATATATATATATATATATATATATATATATATATATATATATATATATATATATATATATATATATATATATATATATATATATATATATATATATATATATATATATATATATATATATATATATATATATATATATAATTTGTTGTTTTCCGGGGAGAACGTTTTGTATGATGCTCATGAAACTATGAATTATGCGTTGTCATTGGCTTCTAGTTGGCAATATCTAATCGACTCTCGTTTCATCCTTTTAAGACAAGAGCCTTGACTTTTGGTACTGTTGGCATCAATTTCAATATGGCCTAAGAAGATGAGATGAAATGCTTGGGTGTTACTCTTGTCAGTTGTCTGAAATTCGATAGACATATTTCTGAAGTATCGTCCAAGATTTGCACTTCTCCACGCTGTCTGAACAAATTAGACTGTTTTCTTCCTGTCGCTATTAGAATTCAAGTCGGTCACACACTTTTAATGCCCCACATATTAAATTGCTTGGCGGTTTATACTGGCACTAATTTACGTCATTTAAAAACATTACGCCTTGTCTTTGATCGAATAGTACATTATATTATTATTATATTTTTGGACCTCAATTTAGTGAACATGTATCTAATTATTTTAGAGAATGTCTCCACTGTTCTTTTGAACATTTTTTAATTATAAAAGATTTATTGTCACTGCATCGTATAATTACAACCCAAGAACCTCGAGAAGTTGCTATATTCTTTAAGTATTCGCAATCTCCCCATAGTCTTACGATTATTTTTCCTAGAATAAAGTCTCTTCCCAGCCAGACTCACTCGTCTCAGACCCAGATCTCTCTGGACGCATCCCATCTTAGTGGCAGAGTTCCTGCTTCTTGACACTTAACAGAATCAAGCAGACGAAAGATAGAAGACAACAAATTGCTACAACAACAACAAAATAGCGCTTCTCTTGTGCCCATACCTTCAAACCAAATTGAGTTATGCCCATACTTACTTCTCATTTTTTGTATATTATTTTGTAAATTATTTTCAAATGAAGACACATGAGCCGATGAGCCTATATTCAATTCATCTCTTTGCATTGGTCTTTTTGGGTAAAGTGATAAAAGTCGATTTCAACCAGTCGCTTGGCCAGTGTCGAAGACAGTTGTATAGTTTACACATAATTTGTATGTTATTCTTATCTATAAGTTAAAGTATTTCGGCTGATATGACATCACGACCCACTGGTGGGACTAGCTTTTAAATAAATGTGTTTATCCCACTCAAGAGGAATTACCTCGAAAAATTGGCCAAGTAAGTGACAGGAGCGAACAATATTCACCATATAATTACAAATTATCATTATTATTATCGTGTCCACAGGTTGTTCCTAACCTGTGCTATGTATTGGGAGTAGTTTTATTTGCAGTCGCGGACAATCAGCATTACGAGTGGAAGGTCCGGGCGGCATCGGCTCTTGCTCAAATACTGAGTGCCTGTGATACTCGATATGGCAAGGCCAATTATTAGCGCCTTTAAATAACCAATGGCCATAACGTTCCCGCGGCAATTCCATGGCAGCCGGTTGTACGCACCGGATTGACCCGATGGAATCCTCATCGGCAAGGGCTGCCGCCTCAGTGTACGTGTTCGTCTTTTTTCGTCATGGGAGAGGCACATCCCGGAATGCCTTCTCCGTACGCTTCTGGTCCGTGCCGGGATTGAAAAGAACCCCGGACCCTGGTTCTGTTCGGTTTGCCAGAACCGCCTTCATTATCCGCCTTCTTGCTCTGGCCTGACCTCGCTACGGGAGTATAGTCATACTGGCTATGTCGCTAGGTGCTGTGCGAAAATAGCCACCAGTGGGTCACAAGCGTCGCCGTCGTCGCCTTCGGCGTCCTCGTCGTCGGACTATGTGACCCCCCCGACCTCTCCCGTACGGCAATTTATGCAACGACAGCACCCTAGCCCTACTATTGCCAGGCCAGTGTCGGGAAGTGAATCGTTCTTGCAGTTAAACTGCAACGGACTGCGTGGCAAGATTGATGAGATCGTAGATTTTATGAGTCGGAAGAGCATATCGGTCGCAGCGATCCAGGAGACAAAGCTGACTAACACCTGCAGCTTGCACAGTTGTCACGGTTACAATGTGCTACGTAAGGATCGCTCAAGGAATGGAGGTGGGGGATTGGCCTTCGTTATACCTATCTCGCCTGCGCTTGATGCTAGTGACCCATACATGGAATGTATGGGGGTAGCAGTCAGGTCTGGTACTGCCGAGATAGAGATATACAACGTGTATATACCGCCGGTTGGTAGCTGTGTCCCGATTAATGGTCAGGCTTACAACCCCGATATAAGTGGGTTGCTATCTGGCCATAGTCCTCTGGTTCTGGGGAATTTTAATGCACATCACACGTCATGGCATTCTCCCCTAGGTAACGACCAGCGTGGCATAGCTTTGGCAGAGCAGATAGATAGCTCCACGTTTTGCACGTTGAATGAGGATGCCCCCACTAGGATTACGAGGAGGTACAGGAACTCGCCAGACATTTCAATTGCATCCCCTGATCTCCTGAGTATCCTGGCAAGCCGTCATCTCTTTGGGGTCAGACCACCTCCCCATAATCCTCACCATCGACCGACCACCCGACTTGATAACCTCTGAGCGCCGGACGTTCATCAATTATAAGAAGGCCAATTGGACTGGCTTCAGAGAGTATACCAATCGCCGCTTCAATGAACTGCCACCCCCCTCTGATGTGCTTGTGGCCGAGAGGAAATTCCGAGACATCATTAACGCAGCAGCCGCTCGCTTAATACCTGCCGGTCGAATACCGCAAGTGCGACCCAATTTCCCGGCGCAAGCAGTGGTACTCGCAGACGAGCGTGATGGGATTCGTGCTATGGACCCCGCTAACCCCAGAATCAGCGAGCTGAATCTGGAAATAAACAGGGTAGTCAACGAACATAAGAGGAATTTGTGGCTGGAACTCTTGGAGCAATGTAACTTAGGCACCGGTGCAGGCAAACTGTGGGCCACTGTTAAGTCTCTCTCGAACCCCGGTAGACGGGACGACAGGACCTCAGTCACTTTTGGCGAGATAACCGTGACTGATCCGAAGAGATGCGCCAGGTTGTTCAACCGTCAATTTATTGTGCATCCCGAGAGAGACAGGGCAAGGAGGAGAGCCATTCGCCGTAATCGTGGTCTCCGAGCCGATGAACAGCCATCACAATTTACCGTGGGCGAAGTTACGAATTTCATCCGTGGCGCCAATCTTCCAAGGCGTTGGGCCCCGACGGAATCTCTACATTGATGCTGAAGAATCTGGATTCACCTGGAGTTGAGTACCTTACCACTGTCCTTAACCTGTCATTGAACACTCTTATAGTTCCCGATGTCTGGAAAATGGGCAGAGTGATCCCGCTACTGAAGCCTGGAAAAGACCCGAGTTTGGGGGAGTCGTACAGACCGATCTCCCTTCTCTCACGAGTGGCTAAGACGCTTGAGGCATTACTCCTCCCGAGCCTCGTAGGAGAATTTCCATTCGCCGAGCATCAACATGGATTTCGGAGGCTGCACAGCACAACAACAGCTTTGCATGCCATCACCACACACATTTGCCGTGGCTTCAATCAACCCAGGCCATGTGATAGGATGGTCCTCGTGGCACTGGACTTATCGAAGGCATTCGACACGGTCAGCCATGCCAAATTATTTGAGGACATCGCCAACACGTCCCTCCAGCCAGGCCTGAAACGTTGGGTCGCGAATTATCTGTGTGGCCGCCAGTCATTTGTGGAATTTAGGGATAAGAAGTCAAAACACCGTAGAGTGAAACAGGGAGTTCCCCAAGGTGGGGTGATATCTCCGGCTCTGTTTAACCTCTACCTATCCTCCATTCCACCTCCTCCAGACAGCATAGAGATCGTATCATATGCGGACGATTGTACGATCATGGCATCAGGCCCCCCACCCATTGATGACATCTGCGATAGGTTGAACGTCTACCTCAACGAGCTTGCCTCATATTTCGCTGCAAGAAATCTGAAGATATCCGCCACCAAATCTTCAGCCACACTGTTCACTACAAATACGCGTGAGGTGAATTCTGAGCTGACTGTGATGGTCGATGGAGAAATGATTCCGACCATCAAGTGTCCCAAAATACTTGGCGTCACATTTGACAGCTCCTACACTTTCTCCCCACATGCCACAGCAATCTGCAATAAAGTCAAAAGTAGAAACAAGGTCCTCAAGTCACTCGCTGGCAGCACTTGGGGTGCAGACAAAGAAACCTTGTTGACCACGTACAAAGCAATTGGCCGGTCTGTGGTAAGTTATGCAGCGCCAGTGTGGTCACGTCAACTTTGTGACACGCAGTGGAATAATATTCAGATCTGTCAGAATGCCGCCCTCCGAACTGCGACGGGCTGTCTCCTCAGTTCTCATGTGGACCACCTCCATCAGGTGGTTCTGTTATCGCAGAAATCATCCAAATCATCATCTTGTGGATAGATACCCACCGCCCAGAAGCCTTAAGGTAGATCTACACGATCTAGAGCGTGAGGTTCAGCGCTACAAGAGAGAACCTCTAGATCAAGCGGCATATCAAGCGGGTCTGAACAACATTCATGCAGACACGGTAGCAGACGCGTTAATTGGCTACCGGGTGAATGTAGTCCTTGGAGAACGACCGCCACCCATTGCACCTGAAGAAATCAACCTCCCCCGACAAACCAGAGTAGTTCTGGCTCAATTACGTTCCGGCAGATGCAGCCGCCTCAATTCCCATTGAGCTAGGATTGATGCCGACGTGCAAGATGTATGTGCCGATTGTAACCAGGGACCGCACGATACTCCTCACCGGTTTAACTGCCCGGCCAGACCCACTCGACTCAGACCCAGATCCACAGGGATCGCGAAGTTCCTGGGTCTTGACACTCAACAGAATAAAGCAGACGAAAGATAATACACAATAAACTGCTACAACAACAACAACGTTCCCGCGGCGATCGATGTGGAGTTATCCCAGCACGGGATAATTATGAGCACCACACAGGCTGGAACTTTAAGCTATTGCAGACAATTAGCGCTTTCGAGCGGAGTCTCTTTGAGAGGCCAGGCGGCACCTACTCTTGCATAAATACTGAGTGCCTATAATGCTCAATATGACAAGGCGAGTTATTTTGCGGCTTTAAATAACAAATAGCCATCATGTTCCCGCAACGATCAGTTCTTTGGACCGGAACGAGCTTACTTACCTATAGTAGCTAGACGGAAAAGAGACTAGGCAGAAAAAATAAAAAAAATCGGTTTCAATCACAAAACTAATTTATCCAATTATTTTTTTAATCGAAACTGCTTCAATCAAGAAATTGACAATACCAAACAAAGTTTATGAAAAAGGCGATTGAAAAAATTTTTAATTAAAAAAATTGCATATTCAATTAAAAAATTATTGCAAATTTTTGAAAACTCCAATTAATTTTTTAATTGAGCTATTTAAAAATATGATTGATATTTTCGAAGTTTCCACTTTATTGGTTTACTTTCAATTAAACTTTCAATAGAAGGAATTCGTGATATTTTTTTCTGTGTACATAAAATTATAAATATTGAGGTTTCCACTTGAGAAGTGCGTAAGTTGTCGTGTCACGTAAGTTGTCTGAATGAGTAAATGAAATCCTTTTCACGCCACTAATCACCATTTACGAGAAATCACGACTTATGAGACACTCACGACTCCGGAGAGAATCACGACAAACCGTTAAAATATTTCGAAAATAAAACATTTTTGCACGCGTCTCAAATTCGGTTTTTTAACGTACGAATTCAGGTACGCTTTCACTATTGGAAAGTATGGAAGAAGTAGAAACAATTTGTCTACACATGCATAAAAATGAAATGAGTAAATAAGTGGATGCGCAGGGACGGTTTGAGACGCTTAGAAAAAAATATTCGTTTCATGGAAACATATTTTCAAGCGTGAGTTGAGTGTCTCGTGACTTCTGAGTATCTTGGTGAGTCGTGATTCGTGTGTGAGTATCTCGTGAGAGGTGCGTGTTACATGAGTCGTAATTTTTCTCATGAGTCCTGATTTTCTCGTGTCGTGCGTTAGTTAAACCATCCCGTGAACGAGATTCGAACCTGAGTGAAAATTCACTCATGTGCACCTCCCTAGTTTCAATACCAACCAAGTTGGTACTTCAACCCAAAAGGTGTAAAAAAGCAATCAACGTTTAATCTACGTTGCAAATTGCTATGAAATGACACATTAATCTCGCCAGTTTCCAAAACCCAAAATGTAATTTTGATGCGGGGAACGGTTACTGCATAAACGTGACAAAGATTGACCATAACTGATACCACATTATAGTTTGTACGTCCATCCATGCGTGTTTTCAGTCTCAACTTTTGAAATGTATAAGCAAGTAATAAAATTATGCGGGAATAACAACAAAGAACCAGTTGGAATTGAGAGATAATGATAAGGGCCCTCGAACGTTGATAAGGCCGTTTGATATTGAACTTGAAAATAATATGCTAGGTATTTAACGAATGGCCTAAACGAATTCTTCACTGGGCCGATATGCAAATGTCGACTCGCTCCCACTCTGAACCTTTGGAACCATATGTAAGAAAAAAAATAAGCATGCCCATTAGCAAATTGATGACAAGACAAATATCGACCAATTGACAAGAAATGGTAATGAGTAGCGCGCCAAATAATAACTCCGCTTGTTCCAAAAAAAAAAAAAAAAACACATCAAAAAACTAGTAATCACATATGGGCGATAGACAAAACAAGTTGGCAGTTTGCACACATGAACACTCATTTAGCAAATTTGTTAGTTTGAAAAACACTGGATGGCATGTTGCGTCAGTCAGGTTGGTATGACACGAATTGCTCACAGCAGCGCGTTGCAAAACCCCGCTCTAATGACAAAAAGGGGCAAGTACAAAAACAAATAACCTGTAACAATTTTCTTGGAAATTCATTGTTATTACCAACAGCACGAATTTCACCATAATTTCTCCTCGCACCTTTCTCACAAACATACGAGATCAACAAAAAAATTCTCACACATACATAAGAGTTGGTCGGTTAGTGTATTTATCCATGCCTTTGCGAAATTCGTGGCTTTCAACGTAGACTCAATTGGAATTTACTTACGATGTTGTTGTAAACATTTTCACAATAAATTTAAACTTATATGGGCAACAATGCCTTTTTGCTCTGTTGTGCAAATCCGACTATATATCCATTTTTACCGAAATATAAATGCTAAAAAAACTCGATACAAATATTCACTCTTTTTACGTTTCATTGGGAAAATGGACTGAGAAAGAGGTATCGGTTAATTGCATTCTTCTGTAACAAAGTCGAAGTCGACTTACACAGATTAAAAAAGTCGATTTTGAAATCAAATAATCGACTTATTCTTTATAAGGAGTTTACATGGCACATCATGATTCGTGATTATTGTAATTGCATGGGTGAAAACCATTGTGCAATTTAGAGGTTTTTAATGTCAAAGTAGTTTAAGAAATAAACTCTGTTTTACAACTTCTTCAAATGTGTTCTATACTTGTGTTTTCATCCTTATAACACTGTTTTGTTGCTCATTTGTGAAATATTGGATCAAATAGAACATATTTTTAAGATTTTAGAAAAAAATCGCAGCTGTGTATCAAGCCTTTGACATTTAGATTTACTGGAAAATCGGAACAATAATAAAAAAAAATGTACTCAGCTGTTCGCATGACCTCACCTTATAAGTGCATCCTGGGTGAAACAAAGGTGTATGCGTCACATACATATATACATGACAATCAGTCGTTGCTCAAAATTCAACATCATTTTCATTTCTTCGATTACTTACATCAATCAATTACACTTTTAGCAGAAATCATGGCTGAATTATGTAAAGGTTGTCTCATTTGTACAACAACAAAGTTTGAAGCTCGTCTCACGCGAACAGCTGTTAGCAGCCGGTCAGCTTTGACGGTGTTAGGATGACAGATTTTTGTTTGCATTCTCTTTGTTATCTTCTTTCTCGCATATTCTCTGCTCATGTACACACACATATACACGCACGTTGTAACGATCCACCACGAAGGGCCCTACTTCCGCTGAGAATGGCTACCTTCTTGACGCCGGCCGTGCTCAGTCCTGGGGCGGTTCTTCCTCTTCTAGGCTCGGATGCGTTACCATAAAAGTAAAGATAAAAGGTAGCTCTTAGAGAAAAAGAGATAGAAGGGAATAAGATACGGAAATAGCAGATATACAGGAAATTTAGGACGATGATGATAAGAAATACAGCATGAGTTGTCAATCTGCCGCCTGGTGATCTCTACCCTCCCAACCAATACTAACGAACTCCATCGTTAGCCCATATATCCTCTACTTAACGCCCTTTACCTTTCATGAATAATCAAAAACAAAAGTTTAAAACATCTTAATTGTAAAGCTTCTGTCAACAAACTGACTCTTTTTATTATATTTTTCAAACAAACAACATTAAAGGAACAAGCTAGTCTACTTAGTTTCATCAAAAGTTTCTTATAAATACGAGTATAACAAGTTATCATATTACAGTTCGGCCAACCTGACAATATGATTGCCCACAATCATGATATAAAAATTGTGTATATTATATAAGTGTGCCAATAACATAAATCTATAACCTAGGTGTCAACCATTTCCGAAGTCGCTTTGCTTCAATTATACCCTTATATGGGATCTGTGTCAGTTGACAATTGTCAACATCTCTCACAACGTAGCGATCATTATCTAATACTTTTTCAATAATGTAGGGACCACGATATTTTTCACAAAATTTCTTATTCTTCCCAACTGTATTGTCAATATTCATAATAACAACATAATCACCCTCATCGTAACGTTTTGCCGGTTCATGATGTTTGGAAAAGTATAATTCGTTGTAGTTCTGAGATCGCTGTATAGAATTCAATGCCTTAACCCTCATATCCCTCAAATTTAGTTTCTCCTCATTACTCATTTTCTTATCTAGATATTCCGACAGCTTATCTACCACCACCCCTCGTTGATTCGTTCCAAAGAGTAACTTCGCTGGGGTTTCCTTTGTAGAACTGTGAACATGTTAATGGTGGTGTTTCAAGGTTGGGATTTATCTGACGATAAAACCCCGTTTGTGGTGCCATGAATTGCCTTGCCGGTATGCTGGCGTTTAGCGCGGCTAGGGCTCGCCGGATGGGGGTGGTTCTTGCAACCATGACATCTATCACACCATAAACCAAAAAAATCATACCGGTCTTTGCGTAAGAAAGAAAGAAAAAGGTAGGCCAAAATAAGTCCATGAAAAAAAAAGGAACAGGAGACAATGTCGAGAAAAAAACAAACACGTTCACTCACGAAATTAATGGACAAATAACCTACACTGCACCGGACGATACGTGGCTTGGCGGCTGGTATGCCAAGCACTTGGCCCTCCCACAGAAGCCACGATCGGGCTTCACCATGATACCTACACCATGCCCTAGGTATCCCAACATCGGTACCCCTACTTACCTCTTACATGCTCCCTACCACCTTCCTAAAATCGGCCTAAGCCAAACACATTTCTAATTCCGTATTCCAAACGTTATAAAACTGCCCTCTTTATTGTCACAAGTACAAAGAAATCTTAAATAGAATTCCAACAATGACATCCACCGTTCGCCTTCGATCCGATCATTTCTATCCGCTGAAGTAAGGTTCCCGGTTTGCTTCGGCCGGGCTGCCGCCGATGTCCGTCCGCGTATAAACGTCGGTAGTTGGTTCTGTCCGTCCGTGTTGTCTATATGAATATATTCCGCCTTTTCTGTTTTCTTTCAATCAATTCCTTTTTCTCCTTTTAGGTTTGACAAGCTGATATCCCCACCTAACGGGCAAAAGCTCCCTGATCAACGTATTGAGGACCTACCCGGATTAGAGCTCTGATCCTAGCGCCTACGGTTCCTCTAAAACGGAACTCACTAAATTTAAGTTGGGACAGATAACCCTTCTTGTCTCCCCCAGGTAAAAAAAGAAAATTAATATATATATATATATATCTAGATAGTATTGGGGCACAAATATATTTATATATGTAAGTATTTACTGTAAAAAAAAAAAAGGTCTGTCTTTATAGGTCGTCCGTTTTGGTCCGGAGTCCGGCATTTACCCTTGCAACCCGGGGAGGTTGCAAGCATCAGGAGCTCCCACGTTGATTGGAGTGGCGATGGTGACTGGGCGTGGCTGATGACCGACGATAGGTGTATTGTAATTATTCCTTATTTTGCTTATACTTCATATATTTTCCAGACTCTCTATTTAGGCTATAAATCCAATTCAGTTTGTAGGTTAAGCCTTTTTTTTATTTGTAGGTTAAGCTCTATTTAGTTTGTAAGTTAAACTCTATTTAGTTTGCAAGTTACACTCTGTTTAGTTGGTAAGTTTTAATCTCATATAGTTTTTAGGTTGTAACTTCCTGATGCACGTAGTTTTTAGGATTAATTCGCATGTAGTTTTTCAAGATTAATTGACACGTAGCTTTTAAGATTATTCGGCATGTAGATTTTAGCCTTGTGTTTTTCTTTCTTATTTGTAGTTGATTAATTAATTTAGGTTGTAGCCAAAAATGCAAATTTTCTTGAACACAAATTCACGGCAAATAAAAAACTCTTTCGCTACCACTGGTGTTTTATTTTCTCTTTTCCTTTTTTTTTGTTCATAGCGTTTATATTAAGGTAAAAGTGGTTCACACTGCTTTGTGGCACCGGGCATTTCACTTAACCGCAGACACTTGCAGAAAAAACTTTCTTCTCCAATCTCTCGCAGACAAACTCTTTCCTCTCCATCCAGCCAGCTCCAATATCCAGATCCAAAAGAAAGGGAAAAGCCCAGGAAATCGGCCATTTTCCCTAAATTTCCTAATATGGCTTTTTCCTTTCGCTTTTTCCCTTATTTTTGATATTTGGCCCCAAGCGACCTGACATATATCAATTCCAATCTGTGGCCAGCTGTTTCGGCCGCGTTGCCAACCAAATGAACATCATGATATTCACAATAGTGTCAATATGGGGACCTACTAACGCCCTGACATCGCGCACACAACAAACCCAACCATCCTGCCGATATCACTATCAAAGGATGGGAGGGAAAAAAGGTGCGATTTCTCGCAGTGTAGAAAGGTTAAAAATCCGGCTGTTTACGAATGGGCAACCCTAAAATGTGATCCGAACTGGCATCCCTATCGACTAATCGCTCAATTAGTGGAATCCGCCGTTCAATTGGTGGAATTAATCGTCGCCCTAGCTCAACTCTTTTAAGAACTTTTATTCAACACAACTCGATTCCCGGGCCGGCCTCTCACTGGAGAAGGTGTCTAGGACACGTCAACGTATACCACATTACAAGCCTTTACCTTAAATAGCTGATTTTCACAACTAAAATTTGCACTTCCATACGTGTGTCCATCCCTTTATTTTATATCGCAGCGTGTGAACCCCCTAATACGAAATGACATACGCGCTCGTCACTAGGGCCGGGCCTATGGATATCAACTCGTGATGAATGAAATGGATAGCTAAAGGCCAAAGAAGAAGAAATTACTTCATTTTGTCAATGGGACGACCGCAGCAGCACCAATGGAAACAAATGGTAAGTATTATTTGTGAAAAAAAATAAATGAAAATAAACCAGTGACCCTGCTAGGGCAAAATAAAACGTGTTCTAATAAAAAACAGGTGCGGGCGTGTTGGAAAAAAAAAAAAAATAAAAATAAAAAATATAAAATCTATGAATGAAACCGGCGAGTGTGTGTGTATGTGCGTGTGTGTGAATAAATAAAAGAAACTAAAAACCCATAAATACCTTAAAAAAAAAGATGGACAATTCAAAGAAAATGTTGGGGAAAGTTCACGGAATCTCAAAAAAAAACATACAACCCCAAATCAAAAAAACTTCAACCGAAATGTTTCAGAAAACTAATTTGCCCAACCCAACAAACCACCCATTAGCCACCAGTAGCTAAGGCCACTAAGCTATACGGGGTTAATTGTGAGGGCGAAAAATAATGCAAATTGCTAAAAAGGTGACAAATAAAATAAATTAACAAATAACTTAAGAGTGCAGTGCCGAGAAAAAACAGCGTGGGTTCCAGAAAAAAGTTGGCGTCAGTCCAATACACCCACAAGAGTTCATGCATAAAACCAACATGCCCCCACCAATACCGATGGCGCTAGTGCGTAAGTGTGTAATCGTGTAGTGCAATGGTGTCAAACGCAAGTGTGCGTAACCCACTCAAATAATGAATGGGGGGTGGGGGTACGCATAATAAACGCGCCAATTAGTTTAGTGGAGTGAAACAAAAGTAAAGTGCACGCCGAACAATAAGTGAAACGCCTGAATTAAAACACCAAGTGCAATAAAAATAATGTGATGAAGTGAAAAAGGAAGATGAAAAGAAAATAGACTTCGGACGGACAGAAAATTAATGACTAGAAAATTAATCGAACTTAGTGAGTGAAATACTTAAAATAAAAAAAATAAAAAAATTGGAGTGTGCAAAATAAAACAATTGGAAAATGAACTGTGTTAAAGCGAATAAAAAGAAAAACGAAGTAGGGGCCTGCTAGCTGTGAAACAAAAGACAAGGTTCGAACAAAATCCAAATTGGTTTGCGACTCTGTGAGTGCCGTAAAGAGTTCAATGAACTGAGAAGTGAAAGTGTAAGAGAAAGTTAGTGCGAAAAATCAAAAAGGATTTACAAAAAAAAAATAAAATGCCGAAATTATAAGTGATCGTGAATATGCGATAAAAATTATAAATTGGCCTTTAGGAAAATTTTGAAAAATAAAACAAAAAACATGAGATTGAAGCAGAAATGCAATGCCAGAATCTATGTTAAATAAAGCATTTAGTGCGAAATGGACAAACTAGAAAAAAAGCAAAAACTTTCAAAATTTTAAACATATAAAACCATATCAGGTGAATGGTACTAAATGATAATTCCTCTTTTTCCACTTGCAGGTCCCAAGGAATACATCACAGGGATATGGACTACTACATCATCGAGGACTAAGGACAAAACCGGAGAGGATAAGACAGGACAGGATGGAAAGGCCAGGTAAGTATACATGAACTACCATAACTGATCCGCACTTACACCCCTTTACGATTCCAAACAGGTCTTCGCCCCGGGACTAATAGGAACCCCACACACAAGGAACAACCGAGTACCAGAGGAAACAGGTAAGTCCGTTTCTCCTCTTCTATTCCTTCCCAAACGCCTGTCGGCAGATAGAAAACTGCCCCTAGAATCGGGTATAACAAAAAGCTCCTGACCCATTTCGCAAAAAAAAACAAAGAATCGGGGTTAGTTCTAGGTAAGGTCCAGGACTTGTGTGAGAATAAGACTGGAAGCACGTAGGCTGTAACGGACTCGGATTTGCTCTCAGAAAACTTAGAAATTGAGAACTTAAAAAAAAAGAAGTAAAATGAACAAGTAAAAGCGTGCTAAGTTCGGCCGGGCCGAATCTTATATACCCTCCACCATGGATCGCATTTGTCGAGTTGTTTTCCCGGCATCTCTTCTTAGGCAAAAAAGGATATAAGAAAAGAGTTGCTCTGCTATTAAAACGATATCAGGATATGGTCCGGTTCGGACCACAATTAAATTATATGTTGGAGACCTGTGTATTTCAGCCAATTCGTATAAGAATTGCGCCCATTGGGGCTCACGAAGTAAAATAGAGAGAACGGTTTATATGGGATCTGTATCGGGCTATAGACCGATTCAGACCATAATAAACACGTTTGTTGATGGTCATGAGAGGATCCGTCGTACAAAATTTCAAAAAATCAGGCATATCGGATAGGAATTGCGACCTCTCGGGGTCAAGAAGTCAAGATCCCAGATCGGTTTATATGGCAGCTATATCAGAACATGGACCGATATGGCCCATTTACAATACCAACCGACCTACACTAATAAGGGTCAAGGACCAAGGGCATGCGCCAAAGCGTACGTTTGCCTCTCTTGTGCCCACCCGGGTCAACTTCCTTGGCGGCCAACCCCTTCCCCAGACCGTTTACTTCCACCAAAAACATACGTGGTGCTCCTGACCACCAATCTGGAGATGTGCACCAGAGTCATCGTCACCGGTTACTGCGTTACCGGCTTATTCACCGCGGTGAATCTGCCCTGTGTCTTCCATCCACTGTGATTCCATCCGCTATAACCGTCCTCTGGCAGCTCATATTCCTCATTCGTCCTCCCCCCTTACTACGATGTGCATCCTAATGTCATAGTTTCGCTGGGGCACAGGGGGGTAGGCTCCGGAGGTCTATGACACGTCACAAGTTGGCCGCCCATTGACGTCCGCACACGTTGGAATCACAACCTGAGGGAGCTTCTGCGGTACTTTGGTCACGAAAACTCTGGCGTCCATCTCCAAGGTCCGGTGTAGAAGGTTCATCACTGACCTTTTGGTCGGCAAACAAAGTGGGGAAGCCGAAGTCGCCAACTGAGCCCGCTCGTGTGAAACACCGCGCTTTGCGCATGAGCCTAGGAAAATTAATTAGAAGAAATAAAAACAACAACTGAAAGAAAAAGCTAAAATAAGTGCTCAAACAAACCAAAAACTAAAACAAGTTCGCATAGTGAAGAAAAATCTGGCTCAAGCCAAAAAGAAAAGATATCGAAATTCGGATAGAATGGTTAAGACGCAAAAGAAGGAAAACAATGTAAAAAAAAATGTTGCCAAGAGTGCTACGCCACTCTGGCTTAGGGACACTATGCTATCCCATCTTAAAATAATAGTATACCCAAAAGAAAATTCTCTATAACGACCTAATATCTATCCTAGCCTATAAAAACACAAACCGCCTACCATTTAAGGCAATTCAAACGAATAATAGAATCAATAATAATAGTAATAATAAAACAACGAAATTCATATGCCTTTCAAAGCAAAAAAAAACAATTCAACTACCTAACCTAAAATCCAAAAGAAGAATGAACTTCATATACTTAACCCTAAAATCCAAAAAGAAATAGCAATTCATATACTTAAATCTAAAACTAACGCTAGCTAGAAACTACTCAGGGCCCAAATTACTGCCTCAAGTCTTTGGCGTGAAAGACGCCCAAAGATTTCCCTTGAAGATCTTCCACTTCGTACAAAGAATTCCCTACAGGCCGCACAATTCTACACTTGAAAAACTTTTTGTCCAGCTTCGCGTTGTAGTTGTTAGAGAAACTACTTTGCCGAAAACTACGGCGAAACACTTCTTGTCCGGGCAAGAATTTAACTTTTCGGCAGCGAAGATTATAGGATTTTTCTCCCCTAAGGTAAGCTTTGTGTAGGTTTCCCTGGATGAATTTCCGGGTATGATCCATTTTCTCCGAATTAGGTACGATGTTCGCGTCGGGGTCTTCCAATACTTGGAGCTTACGCGCGATTTTGTAAACACTTCCGTGGTTAATCATGTTGACCCCAAATAAGGCGTAGTACGGCGTCACATTGGTCGCGCTATGCACCGACGAGCGCAGTGAACATTCCACCTCCGAAAGGTGCTTATCCCATTCGCGGTGGTCTTCGCCAAGGTAAGCTCTTATCGCGGCAAGTACCGACTGGTTAACGCGCTCCGACGCGTTGGCCTGTGGCGAATGGGTAGCGGTCTTCATGTGTTGCACGCCAAAATTCTTAACCAAGTCCTGGAATTCCCTACTTACGAACTGTTTGCCATTGTCGGAGACAATGACTCCTGGAGTGCCAAACTTATGGAAAACTTCTGAAATCAAAAACTTTACCACATTTTTGGCACTCGCCTTAGCCATTGCCTTCAACAGCACGTACTTAGACAGATGGTCTAAAACAATAAATATGAAGGAATTCCCCGACTTGGAGCGCGGATAGGGGCCGAGGAAATCCACGTAGATGCGCTGGAATGGTCGTTCCACTTCGAATTCTTTGCCCATGGGTGGACGTAAAGTTGTGGTTGCCGGCTTCGTCTCCTTACAAACTCGGCATTGTTTCACAAAACTTCGCACCTGCACCGCCATGTTTGGCCAGTAAAAGTACTCTTTTACACGGTGCAAAGTTTTGTGAAATCCGCCATGAGCCGAGGTAGGTGGGCAATGAGCCCTTTCAATCACTTGTTCCGTCAGCTCGGCCGGCATCCACAACTTCCATGCGAAATCCTCACGCAAAGGGTCACCGTCGTAGTGTCGCGTCCTTTTGTAGGCGATACCGTCGACAACCCGCAAGTCGGGTAAACTTGCCGCGTTCTCTTCGATATTCCGGGTAAGATCTTGATAGGCGTCAGACTTAAAGGCTGGCGAGGAGAGATCCAACAACTGTCCTAAGTCCGTAGACAGTTCGTCCATATCGTACCTAGACAAGGTATCCGGAACAATGTTCTGGGTACCCTGCCTATGTTCGATATCGAACGTAAAGGACTGAAGATGGAGACTCCACCTCGCCAGTCTCCCGCTTAAATCCTTATGGGACATCAACCATTTGAGACTGCTATGATCAGTGATGATGGTGAAAGCCATTAATTCAATATAAGGCCTGAATTTCTTTATTGCCATAACCACAGCCAAGCACTCTCTCTCCGTCACTGAATAATTCCTTTGAGCGGATGTTAACTTCTGTGAAAAATATGCAATGGGATGCTCTCCGCCCTCGTCATCCTTCTGAAATAGGACTGCTCCTATTCCCAGGTCGGAGGCATCACATTGCACATAGAAATGTTTCTCAAAGTTCGGGTGAGAGAGTACTGGGCTGGTAATCAGAGCCTGTTTCAACTGATCAAAAGCAGCCTTCGCCTGGTCGGTAAACACAAAAGTCTTACCCTTTTTAAGAGTATCGAAGATCGGGGTAGCTACCGTTGCGTAGTCGGGAATAAACCGCCTATACCAGCCGGTGGCGCCCATAAAACTTCTTACTTGCTTCGCCGTCTTTGGATAGTCAAATCGCGCTATAGTTTCAACTTTCGCTGGATCCGCCTTGAGGGTACCTCCACCAACAATATAGCCCAAGTATCGGAGCTCTTTGAAGCAAAATTTTGATTTTGCCACATTTATTGTGAGCCCCGCATTGGCTAACAACTCGGCCACACGCTTCAGCAACTCCAGGTGAGTGTCAAAATCTGGTGAAACCACCAAGAGGTCATCCAAGTAAACAAAAACACGGTCTCTTAGTGCTGCGGGAATCACTTTGTCCATTAACCGGCATAACCTCTGGGCCGCATTACACAACCCAAAAGGCATGACGGTAAAATGGTAAAGAGGCCTCCCCGGCACCGTAAAGGCTGTTTTTTCCTTACTGGCCTCATCAAGGGGTATCTGCCAGAAAGCATCCTTAAGGTCGACACTGGATATATAAAAGGTGTCACCAAGCCGGCTGAGTAGACCTTCAATATGCGGAAGAGGATAGGCGTCCTTGACGGTGAGAGCATTTAGTTTACGAGCATCAATGCACAGTCTATTTTTCTCGCCCTTGCGGACTAGGGTCACTGGATGACTCCAGGGACTATCGCTCTGCTCAATCACACCCAAGGCTAACATCCTATCCAACTCCGCATACATTAATCTCTGCACAGCTGGTGACACTGGGTAGTGCTTACTTTTAACTGGAGTTGAATCACGTGTGTCGATTGTGTGTACCTCAGACTGTGTCCTACCCAAGCCTTTCTTAGAAAAGCAAGGGAATTTCTCAATCACTTCTTCCAAGCGTTTCCGCTGGAAGTAGGACAATACATGGACTTTTCTGTCATCATTGACCCAGCCGTCAGCGTCATCACAAAGGCTGACATTGTTGGTGGTCAAACTCTCAATTTGGGCAAAGAGCTGAAACTTGCGCATAAAATCTATGCCAAGAAAAAGCGACCTTCCCAAAGACGGCACCAAAAAGAAGGTTATTTCATGCGACATTTTATTAAAAGTAACCGTGGCCGTGACGCGACCTACTATTTTATGAGGGCTTTCATCCGCGGTATGTATATATGAGTGGAATGGATGTACCACTAGATTCGCACGGCCGACGAAGTCGACGCAACCTTTTCCCAAACAGGATACCGTGGCACCGCTGTCGAGCAGACCCTCTATTTCTTGACCATTAATAACTAACCGTGTATAAAAGCGAGTGTCGTCACCCTCGTAGAGCGATGCGGCCGCAATTTGTCGCCGTAGAGCTTTCCTCTTTTTGTAACGCTCGCGCGCTTTCTTTACCTTATTGGAGATCCCAAAAATCCTCGCCTTTGCCTCGTTATACTCTTGTACCCGGACATGTAAAGGCTTTAACTCTCTAAGCTTTGGGACAAGTGTAGAACTATGCTTATGCTGTTGGGAATTCCTAAGAAGGGTGATCTTTTCATCAGGGGACGGGACTGGAGTTAAACTGGCGTCGACCGCACCTCTCCAGTCTGAGGTGGGACCCTCTGTCGGTTTCCCTGACATTTCGGGCAGTTTCTGACGGTTACTCCATCATGACCACACCTGTAGCAAAAGAATTTTCTAGGCGCGGCACAATCCACCCAGCTATGACCTTCCAAACCACAATTCCAGCATTTCAGATTTGTTTTGCCTTGAATTGCATCCACTTCCATGGCCTCCGAAGGCAACTCTTCCTCCCAGGCTAATTCGTGAACGCGCTGCGGCCCTAGATTAGGGCGTTGATACTGTTGACGGTGGCTTGCAAGAAGATTTTCTGCCCTTTTGACTTCTCTGTAGAAGCTCCCCAAGTCGTCAACTCTCACTGAGAATATCATCTGTGCCAATGATGTTTTCAGGTTGCCCCTCATAATTTCCACCATCTCCGCCTCTCGATAGGGTTGCTTCTGCTGGTTTCGCAACTGAATCACCGCATTATAAAAATCTTCAAATGTTTCTTGGGGCTGCTGGCGACGATTGAGAATTTGTGTTTGAATCTGGAATTCGTTTTCAAACCGCTGGTATTGCGTCAGCAGAGCCCTCTCAATTTCTTCCCAAGATCGAAATTGGACAAACTTGCGGTGGTTCCAGTACCAGTCTAGCGCTGGTTTCTCCAAGAGCTGGTGAAACTTAGTTAGGAATTCGCCTTCCGGGCAATCATAATCTCTTTTAAGCTCTCCTACTCGAAAGATAAACTCCTGCACGTTCATGGTTTTGGAGGTGCCATCAAATTTTATACCCCACTTGGCCAAATTTAGCTTACTGGTCGACTCAGTGTGTGTGCTGCCTCCAGGCCTTCCAAAATGTGAAGAAGGACCTGGAAAATGCGCCGGTTGCAACGGCGGCTGCAAATATGGTGGTGGCTCACTTATGTTAGGCTGCTGTGGCCTCTCATTCAATGGCGTGTAAAAGTTTGGCTGGGTTGAACCCCAGGAATTTCGGTACACCGATGGCACGCTGAGACCGCCGGCCTCCGAAACTGGTGGTGCTGGCATAGATGAGTGTGGGACAGTGCTGGTGCTTGGTACAAAAGGCGGTGGTTGTGAGTATAAGGCCCCCGCCTGTTGATATGACGAGACTGGTGGAGCTACTGGCGCCTGCATATATGACAAACCCCTAGACGGATGCGTTTGCCCCAAAGACATATGCTGTCCCTGGCCTAGTAGTGGTCTTCCAGGCTGTCCTGTTGCCAGCTGAGCCATTGGTACATTGTTCGTAGGAACGGAATTACCCACTCCTAACGATCGTTTAGTAGCTTCAACAATGGTAGGTATCAAGCTGTTGATTCTTTCCGTCTGCTCCCTCTCGAACTCTATTCGGGCTAGACCAACGGCTGAAGAGATAATTTCGCGCATGCCAATACTCATAGTCGGGTTTGCTGGAGGCGCTGGGACGTTGAGACCAGTGAGTGGGCTAAAAGTTGGAGATGATACATGCCCTTGCGAGCTGAATGTGCTATTCAATAGCCGTGACAAATCGTCCATGCCCTGTGGTAGTGGTGGAGCGACGGATGAACGCGCAGATGCGATCGGCGCATTGCTGGCTGCCATTGTGGTTGTTGTTGTTGTGGTAGTGAAAGTCACAGCTGGTTGGGTTGTGCTCACCGGAACATTCTGAGAAGTTCTTGGCTGCATCCTGGAATGGCCAGAACCTTCCCTACTTGCTGAGCGAGTGTTAACCATTAGAGTAATTTATGACTGCAAATGCTGAATGTATAGCCAAAAGGAAAACCTTTTTGCGGGTAAGAAGCTAAAAGTTCGTAAAATAAAGAAAACTCCAAAAATAAAAAAATTAAGTGTCAAACTTTAAATGACAGAAACTAATAAGAAAAACAAAATTCTCTAAATAAAAAAACAGATTTGGTACCTCGAGATATGAGATAGATAATCTCCTGCTACTAAGGGAATAAATCTACCAAAGCAAAAACAGAAGGAAAAAAAAAGACTACAAATTCATGTAATGGATCGGTGGTAGGTAACAAACTATCAAAAAGGTAAGTACAGGTAAAATAATGTACGTATCGTATAGTGCCAGTGTATGCATGTTCTAATATAGGTATTTATTTTGATTCCAGGGTTTCGTGAGTGTAAACGCGAAAACAAAAAAAACGATGAAACATGGAAAGCTAGCTACGGTGGACAACACGTGGAAACATAAATCTTTGTCTGGCCTTACAGCCCATGGACTAAGCCACGAATGCGTACGAAGACGAAGAAGAACGTGTATCCCGTGATAAAAAAAGGTAAGTCCACAAACAGATAGGCTATAACTAACTTTAATAATATTGACTCTAAATATGGAAAGATGTAGGCCGAAGTAGACATTTTCCTCCAAGTCCAAAGGCCTTTGATGACACTAGGTATCGCTACCACTAGTCACCAAGACCACGGACACGGAGAAAGCTGTCACTTTAATGCACATCCTGTAATCTCCAAGTATCTATCGCCTCCTTTGATGAAGCTGCTCGTCCTCCAGAGTCTCTAAACTCGACCGGGCGGGACTTCACCAAATGAGACGTCTTCTACTTGGTGATTACATAATGTGTAGGACTGATAGAAATAAATGAATGGGCTATTGTGATGAAATTAGGGATAAACTAAATTAAAATCCAAAAAGCGATTAAAAGCTTACTTCCAAGAAGCTATCACGACTTCTGGATTAAAATAATCGCACCCCAAAGGAAATTCTGTTTAGAAAAGGACTGCTTAACTTGGGTCTTAAATGTAGCAAACGCGTTAGGGACTCTTAAATGACCTAAACGGGACTCATTTCTGACTGACAAGTAAACCAAGACATTCTCTACACAAAACAAAAGCTATTGACACTAAAAGGACTTATTTCGGGCCCCACGTTGGGCGCCATTTTGTTAATGGTGGTGTTTCAAGGTTGGGATTTATCTGACGATAAAACCCCGTTTGTGGTGCCATGAATTGCCTTGCCGGTATGCTGGCGTTTAGCGCGGCTAGGGCTCGCCGGATGGGGGTGGTTCTTGCAACCATGACATCTATCACACCATAAACCAAAAAAATCATACCGGTCTTTGCGTAAGAAAGAAAGAAAAAGGTAGGCCAAAATAAGTCCATGAAAAAAAAAGGAACAGGAGACAATGTCGAGAAAAAAACAAACACGTTCACTCACGAAATTAATGGACAAATAACCTACACTGCACCGGACGATACGTGGCTTGGCGGCTGGTATGCCAAGCACTTGGCCCTCCCACAGAAGCCACGATCGGGCTTCACCATGATACCTACACCATGCCCTAGGTATCCCAACATCGGTACCCCTACTTACCTCTTACATGCTCCCTACCACCTTCCTAAAATCGGCCTAAGCCAAACACATTTCTAATTCCGTATTCCAAACGTTATAAAACTGCCCTCTTTATTGTCACAAGTACAAAGAAATCTTAAATAGAATTCCAACAATGACATCCACCGTTCGCCTTCGATCCGATCATTTCTATCCGCTGAAGTAAGGTTCCCGGTTTGCTTCGGCCGGGCTGCCGCCGATGTCCGTCCGCGTATAAACGTCGGTAGTTGGTTCTGTCCGTCCGTGTTGTCTATATGAATATATTCCGCCTTTTCTGTTTTCTTTCAATCAATTCCTTTTTCTCCTTTTAGGTTTGACAAGCTGATATCCCCACCTAACGGGCAAAAGCTCCCTGATCAACGTATTGAGGACCTACCCGGATTAGAGCTCTGATCCTAGCGCCTACGGTTCCTCTAAAACGGAACTCACTAAATTTAAGTTGGGACAGATAACCCTTCTTGTCTCCCCCAGGTAAAAAAAGAAAATTAATATATATATATATATATCTAGATAGTATTGGGGCACAAATATATTTATATATGTAAGTATTTACTGTAAAAAAAAAAGGTCTGTCTTTATAGGTCGTCCGTTTTGGTCCGGAGTCCGGCATTTACCCTTGCAACCCGGGGAGGTTGCAAGCATCAGGAGCTCCCACGTTGATTGGAGTGGCGATGGTGACTGGGCGTGGCTGATGACCGACGATAGGTGTATTGTAATTATTCCTTATTTTGCTTATACTTCATATATTTTCCAGACTCTCTATTTAGGCTATAAATCCAATTCAGTTTGTAGGTTAAGCCTTTTTTTTATTTGTAGGTTAAGCTCTATTTAGTTTGTAAGTTAAACTCTATTTAGTTTGCAAGTTACACTCTGTTTAGTTGGTAAGTTTTAATCTCATATAGTTTTTAGGTTGTAACTTCCTGATGCACGTAGTTTTTAGGATTAATTCGCATGTAGTTTTTCAAGATTAATTGACACGTAGCTTTTAAGATTATTCGGCATGTAGATTTTAGCCTTGTGTTTTTCTTTCTTATTTGTAGTTGATTAATTAATTTAGGTTGTAGCCAAAAATGCAAATTTTCTTGAACACAAATTCACGGCAAATAAAAAACTCTTTCGCTACCACTGGTGTTTTATTTTCTCTTTTCCTTTTTTTTTGTTCATAGCGTTTATATTAAGGTAAAAGTGGTTCACACTGCTTTGTGGCACCGGGCATTTCACTTAACCGCAGACACTTGCAGAAAAAACTTTCTTCTCCAATCTCTCGCAGACAAACTCTTTCCTCTCCATCCAGCCAGCTCCAATATCCAGATCCAAAAGAAAGGGAAAAGCCCAGGAAATCGGCCATTTTCCCTAAATTTCCTAATATGGCTTTTTCCTTTCGCTTTTTCCCTTATTTTTGATATTTGGCCCCAAGCGACCTGACATATATCAATTCCAATCTGTGGCCAGCTGTTTCGGCCGCGTTGCCAACCAAATGAACATCATGATATTCACAATAGTGTCAATATGGGGACCTACTAACGCCCTGACATCGCGCACACAACAAACACAGTTATTGATAGCATATTCCACCTGGGACAATTTCAATGACCAATCGGAATGATCTATTGGGTCACTCAATTTGCTCAACATGGACTTAATAATACGATTTACACGCTCAACCTGCCCATTTGCTTGTGGAGAGGCAACCGCCACCTTAACATGATTAATATTATTTTTCAAAATGAATTCAGAAAATTCCAATGACGTAAAACATGATCCTCTGTCCGAGATTAGGCGTCTTGGTCTACTGTAATAACTAAAATACTTTTCGAGAGAACAACAAACCTCCTTAGTGCTCGTCGAATTTACAGGATAAAGTCGAACAAATTTTGTAAAAGAATCAACTACCACTAAAATGTGTTTTCTTTTCGATTTTAATGATGGAAGTGGTCCGAAGTGATCCACGTGTATCGTATCGAATGGCTCCGCCACCTTTGGAATGCAGTACATGTTCTGTTGGTTTATTCTAGCTGGAGCAGCATAAATGATACATTTTATACAATTCTTAATGAAGCTATCTATCTTATTGCGCATGTCTGGGAACCAAAAATTCTCTCGAATCTTATAATAACATTTATCTGTCCCCAGGTGTCCAAGCTTCTCATGTATCATTCTTATCACATTATCTTCCATTTCCTTTGGGACATATAAACAAACGGTTGCACCCACTTTCTTAAATAAGAGACCGTCTATTAGGTCAAAATCACATATCTCTTCCTTTTCCAAACGTTTACATAAGTCCTTAATAACAGGATCTCTAGCTTGGGTCAGTTGAATTTGGACATCGAGTTGATTCGAATCTACAGAGCAAATCATGTTACATCCCACATGAGGGGATATTTCCTTTTCTATACATCTGCTTAACATATCCACATGACCCATAGAAGAACCCTTCCTGTGTTTGATAGAATAGTCATAGTTCTCTAGTTCCAATGCCCAGCGGGATATCCGAGGATTAACTTGTCTCTTGTTCAAGGTCATTGTAAGTGAATTGCAATCTGTGACTATGGTAAAATGTAATCCTTCTAAATACACACGAAACCGGCGCAACGCGTAAATAATTGCGAGTGTTTCCAGTTCGAAGCTATGATATTTCGATTCTGCATTGGTTGTAGCCTTTGAAAAAAATGCTACGGGGTGGAACTTTTTATCATCCTGACGCTGCATCAATATTGCTCCGAATCCATGAGAACTTGCATCACAATGTAACTCCGTATCGCTTTTAGGGTTATAGATAGCTAATACTGGGGCCCGAAGTAAACGAGACTTTAATTCACTAAAGGCCTTTACACATTCTTCAGAGAAAACGAATTTTTTCTCTTTACGAAGCAAATCTAACAATGGCCTTGCAATATTTGAGAATGACGGAACGAATTTCCTAAAGTAGGAAAACAACCCAAGACAAGTTTGTAATTCCCTGTGATTCCTTGGCATTGGTATTTGTTTCACAGCTCGCAAGTGATTTTCTGTCGGCCGTATACCTTTTGGGCTGATTAAGTATCCTAAATACTCTAAACTCTGATAACCAAATTTACATTTAGTTAACTTGATACGTAATCCGTACTCAAAAGCACGTCCAAGTACAACCGCCAATGTCTGAACATGAGAATCGAAATCAGAGGATGCAATCAATATGTCATCCATATATATAACCACTCTATGGTCCTCTATTAAGTCGCGAAATATACCATTTATAAAGCGTTGAAAGTTTGCTGGAGCATTCTTTAAACCAAATGGCATCTTCAAATACTCGTACTGTCCAAATGGGGTTACAAATGGAGTGTATGGAATTGAATCATTATGCATTTCTATGTTGAAAAATCCATCCTTCAAATCCATGAGGCTAAACCATTTTTTGCCTGATATGCTCTCAATACAGTCCTCGATGAGGGGTAAAGGAAAGTTATCCCTAATAGTCTTTTTGTTTAACGCTCGATAATCGACACACATCCGCGTTTCCCCTGTCTTTTTCTTTACCAACACAATTGCTGACGTGTATGGAGAATTGCTGTAACGTATTATTTTCCTTTCTAACAAATCACTAACAATCTTCTGCGTTTCCTCACGATCACGAACCGACAATCTACGGGGAGAGCAGTGTATTGGAATATCATCAGATAATTTAATCTGCATCCTATAATCAGATGACTTTTTATCAATTCCCTTTGGAGTTATATAACGATTATGAATAAGATCTTCTAAAGTCTTCTTCTGGAATGAATTTAACAAAGGATTTAGATCAATATCGTCCGTACGTATCACTTGGGAATTCACAGGACTATCATAAGAATTGCTTATCGTAGATGGTGTAGACACCGAGGTTATATTATTATTGTCATTTATTTTTCTTGTGGATTCAAATACTTCTATATCATTCGTAGTTTCCTTGACTTGAAGTAATTTTACATTAAATGCATGCATAAAGTTCCGTCCAAGAATCATTGGAACATGAATGCTCTCGTTCGGAACAACAAGTAATTCTATTTGTTTAGACAATTTTTTAAATTTTATTAAACAAGAAATATTTCCATATATTTTCAAAGGGGAATTGCCAACTCCAACATACGAAGTTGGTATTAAATTCTTCGAACGTATCACACCAGTCGGTAATAAAGACATCTTAACCAAACTAATTGGGCTACCGGAATCGATCAAGCACGAAATATTCGCAGAATTAGTATATTTGGATCCACAAGAATATTTAAAGGCCACACTTACCATTTGTGTTGTGTCTACAATATCATTACTACAAAATATGGGAGCAGTAACATTCATCCTTTTAGGACAATCCTTGTAAAAATGTCCCATTTGGAAACAATGGAAACAAGATCCCGGTGGACGTCGAGGCTTATTGTTGGTTTTATCTTCCATTCCGTCTATTATAATGTCAACCAGTTCTTGCTCGTTGATTTCGCCTTCTGCTGCAATAGTTTGCATTGCTACTATATAGACAATACACGGCTCTGTTGGCTTCAACTTGCGCAAACGCAATTTTTGATAAACTTCTTCTTGCGTTACCGTTCTCTTGAAAATGTCTAAGAGCGATCTCTTCAACTCCTTATATTCTTTGTAATTTGAATTTTCCATGAACTCTCGCGCAGTTCCAACCAGCAAATATCTTAAGCACATATATTTTTCTTGGTCAGTCATATTTATAGTGTAGCTTTCAAAAGAGTTTATCCATTTTTCAATATTTCGTCCATCATTCCCAGAAAATTTCGGAACCATCATAGAGAGCTCGTCATAATTGATATTTGTAGAAACCTTTTTTCCACCGTTTTCTAAAGATTCAATTTGGTTTCGAAGAGCCAACATTTCTTGCTTCAATCTCAAAACTCTAATTTCACTCTCTAGTTCATCAGCTTCACGGGATAAAACGCTTGAACGAATGAAAGGGTCTGTTACCTGTGATGGAACAGAAGGTCTATAAAATTGTCCTCGAAGTAAGTTTGCAGGAACGGAAACTGAGGAATAATTGACGGAGGGTACGGAAGAAACAACACAAGAACATACGGAAGGAGGTACGGAAGTTTGTGTTTGCGGAAGAACATCACAGGACACGCCAATTGCTCTATTGTTAAAAGCGACACCCAATGTATTTGTATTCATTAAATCGGAAATAACTGATGAAGTCCGGGCGGCAGAAACAGAAGCAGCAGTCCCTGAAGTACCAGGAAATTGTCTTTGAACTGTATTTACAGGAACGGAAGCAGAAGAATTATAGACGGAAGGTACGGAAGAAATTACGGAAGGAGGCACTGAAGTCTATGTTTGCCGAAGATTTGCACAGGATACGCCAACTTCGCTGTTATTAAAAGCGACACTCAATGTATTTCTAGATATTAAATCGGTTGAAGTCCGTGCGGCAGAAAAACAAGCGGCAGTTCCAAGAACCAATTCAGTTTGATTTGTGGACTCACCATTACATTGAAATGACTGAAGCAAATTTTCAGGATCGGCAGTTGCGGAATTAATAACGGGAGTTTCATTCAAAGTATTGGATGACATTGTAGTGACAGTTACAGATGAATTCCCAGCAGAATCAGAAGAAACCACATTTCCAGAAGGCAATTCAGTCTGCTTTGATGGACCACCGTTAACTTGCAAAGAATCATATAATGTTCTCAATTGTGCAATTGACGCTGTTTCTGGAAATTCCACATTTGAAGCTTTCAAAGCTGAAAGAATTCTTTCTCGAGTAGGGCGTGAATCCATATTTAAAAAAAAAAATTTTTTTTTTTGAGTCTTCTTTTTTTTATTTATTTTTTTTTTTGGGAACCCCACACCTGAATTGTAAAGCTTCTGTCAACAAACTGACTCTTTTTATTATATTTTTCAAACAAACAACATTAAAGGAACAAGCTAGTCTACTTAGTTTCATCAAAAGTTTCTTATAAATACGAGTATAACAAGTTATCATATTACATAATATCTATTTATAAAGGTGAAAATAAATATCGCCAAGTTAAAAAGTTTAGTGAAAATTTCAATAAAAAGTTATTAATATTTTACAGTTTACGAATAAAAGTAAAAGAAATATATCTTGGACATATAGATAAAGAAAGACGAGGAAAATAAAATATGTAAATTTCACGATTAGTTAATTATAAAGAAAAACTATGAACAAAAGTATGTGTTGTAAATAGCAAATAAATACTTATAGATTTAACTCGTTTTGAAATACTCATATGTATGTTAACATAGTAGGCTTTGCCCATAGCATGCTTTGTTTATATTCATCATAGTAGCCTTTGCTTATAAGTAACATAGTAGCCTTTGCTTTTAAGTAAAGTAGAAGCCTTTGCTTTGATGTGTTTGTATTCTGTTGCGAGGAATATTTGAATTTTGTCTTCTCATTTTAGTCTTAATAAAACTTTCATTCTATTCACATTAAACATTTGTGCGTGCACATTATTTTGGAAGGCTATCAATTTCTCACAGGTTATGAGCCCAGAACGCATCAGCTGCGCGAATTAAAAAGATAAAAACTAAATAGTGTGCAAAAATGAGTTATACGAATGTGAAAATCGAGCCTCTTGGAAAAGACAATTTTGATACGTGGAAAATTCAGATTGAGGCATTGCTAATAAAGAATAATGCATGGAAATATGTGGATGGAAGTTTTCCGAAGCCAACGGAACCAGCAGACAAAGTAGCTGAATGGGTAGCTGAGGACAGCAAGGCAAAATCGGATTTGATTTTGTCAATAGCTCCAGCGGAATTGAAGCAGATCAAAAACTGCAAGACATCCAAAGATGTTTGGGATAAATTACATGGAATTTATCAATCAAAAGGTCCGGCTCGTAAGGCAATGTTGCTGAAATCTTTAATTTTGTTGAAAATGAAGAATGGAGAGGACGTCAGGGACCACATAAGAAAGTTTTTCGATATTGTGGACAAAATTAATGAAATGGAGCTGAATATTATCGACGACTTGCTGACAATTTTGCTTTTGTACAGCATACCGGATGAATATGAAACATTCAGGATAGCCATTGAGACTCAAAATAATCTGCCAGATCCAGAAACGTTAAAGGTAAAACTTCTGGAAGAATTCGAGGCCCGGAAAAGGAACGAAAACGAAGAGCAGACAGACGCAATGTTTGTGAAGAAACCGGCGAAGAATTTGAAGAAGAAAAATGAAAGTACAAGGCCAAAAGGTGAGACGTTTAAATTTTCCTGTTATTCGTGTGGAAAAGTTGGACACATGGCCAAAGATTGCAAGCGGAAGAATGGAAATAAGAATGCCAATGGAGAAGGTAAGAAACATGAATCATCCAACAGTGCTCAAGTGGCGATGCTTGCAAGGAGTGGGAGAACCCAATGGTGTTTGGATTCGGGCGCATCATCACATATGTGCTCTGACGAAGATAAATTTGCGAAAATTTATAAATCAACAAATAACACCGTACATCTAGCCAACAACGAGTCTACGAGAATTGAAGGAAGCGGCAATGTTATCATGAAGTCCAAAGGTGGTTGCACTGCAAGATTGGAAGAGACCTTGTATGTTCCTGATTTACGTTCGAATTTGTTGTCCGTGGCAAAAATGACGGACCATGGATTTGAAGTAAAGTTTTCGAAGAATGCAGCTGTGGTTATAGATCCAAAGACGAATGTGCATTACATGAAAGCGAAAAGGGACAAAAATTTATATTACGTCGAAGAATTATGCGAAGAAAATTGCCGTAGTGCTGAAGCAAATAATCTGTTGGAATGGCATGAACGTTTTGGTCACCTTAACGAAAATGACTTGAAGGAAATCATCAGAAAGGAAAAGGTAATTGGCATAAATTGTAATACTAATGTAAATTTGGGTATGTGCGATACATGTGTAAGGGGAAAGCAGACTCAAAGACCATTTCCCAGATCTGAGACAAAATCAACAGAACTGCTGGAGTTGATACATACCGACGTATGTGGCCCGATGAGGGTGAATTCGTTTGCAGGAAGCAGATATTTTTTGACTTTCATTGACGATAAATCAAAATGGTGCGAGATATATTTCCTGAAAAAGAAAAACGAGGTGGCAGAGAAATTCAAAGAATTTAAGAATTATGCTGAAAAAAGAACTGGACGTAAGATAAAAGCCATTCGATCTGACAACGGCACAGAATATACGAACAACAGTTTCCAGAATTACTTAAAGAATGAAGGTATTAAACATGAATTTACGGTAGAATACACCCCTCAGCAAAATGGAATCGCCGAACGGAAAAATCGAACGCTGGTGGAAATGGCCCGTTGTATGATGATACAATCCGGCCTAGCTCCAAGTTTCTGGGCAGAAGCTGTATCCACAGCAAATTACATTCGTAATAGATGTCCATCAAGAAGTTTAAATGGAGAAATACCATTCCAAATGTGGATTGGGCGTAAACCCGTGGTGAGTTATTTTCAAAAGTTTGGTACAACAGCATATATGCTTGAAAAGTCAAAACGCCATGGCAAATTTGAATCGAAATCAAATAAATGTATATTCATTGGATATTCTGCGAAATCGAAAGCTTATAGATTATGGGATCCAAAGACCCGTAAGATGGTGTGCTCTCGAGACGTAAGGTTTGCGAATGCGTATGGATCTGAAAATAACTACTCTGATTTCGTTGATATCGAATTACCACAACATGAAGCAGTCGAATTCCAGCCAACAGAAGTTCCAGAAAACATGGTGCCAACAGTAGAAGCAATTCAGAATGACATCATCAAAGTCCAAGATGAAACCAGTACGGAAGAAAATGTTGAACTAGAAAATTCTTCTAGTAACAATCAGGATTCACTGAATAAGGTTAAGCCAAGCGATCAGCCGATATACTTTTTTTTTAATATTTGGCAGTACTTGGCATTGAGGATGTCAACTTGTTCTCTTTTTACATTCATTCTTTGTTTACGTTTTCTCCTATATGATGACATTTTCAATCGTCAGATTTGACATCCTTAATGATGTTTATGGGGCCTATCCACTTTGTGTTTTTGCATGTGACCTAACCTTCTATTAGTGAATCCTGAGTAACAATGATGATAATGAAGAATTTCATACTCCACAAGCAATGAAAAGAGGTCCTGGAAGACCGAAGAAGCTGCTTACTGGGAAAAAGGGAAGGCCACGGAAAATTTACAACGATGTTTGTGAAACTGAACCGGAAGATGAAAATCAAGAAACAAATGTTGCAAATATGATGGACGACAGTGAACCAATTAACGCCGAAGAAGCATTGAGAGGTCCGGAAGCCACAAATTGGAAAAATGCCATGAAGTGTGAGTATCAAGCACTTCGAAAGAATAAAACTTGGACAGTGGTAGATCTCCCGAAAGGACAGAAAGTAGTCGATTGCAAATGGGTATTGAGAAAGAAGTACACGGCAGAAGGAAATGTTGAGCGCTATAAAGCTAGACTGGTAGCTAAAGGTTTTACTCAAATGCCAGGTGTGGATTTTAACGAAACATTCGCACCCGTTGCTAGAATTGGGTCCATCCGTTTAATAATGGCCTTAGCTGCAGAATTGAAGCTCGACATATACCAACTTGATTTTGTAACGGCGTATCTTAATGGTGAAATCGAAGAGACCATTTACATGAAGCTGCCAGAAGAACTCACATATATTCTGTGCGAGAAAGAAATGCACGAGTATAGAGGTGAAAAAGTGTGTTTGTTACGAAAAGCACTTTATGGTCTAAAGCAATCTGGCCGACAGTGGTACAAGAAACTGGATGAGAAACTTCGGAATCTGAACTTGAAACCATTGGACTGTGATCCGTGTGTCTATATATCAAAGCAAGGGGAAGACATCACTCTTGTAGCAATTTATGTAGACGACTTGATAATTGCAACCAATAGCGAAAGGAAATGGATTCATATGAAATCGGAATTAGCAAAATCTTTTGAAATGAAGGACTTGGGTAGACTGAACATGTGTTTGGGAATAGAATTTCGCCAAAATCCAGAAACCAAAGAAATAACAATGTCACAAAAGAAATTTGTTCAGACTGTGCTGAAAAGATTCAACATGATGAATTCCAACCCAGTTAGTACTCCTTTAAATAGTAGTTTAAAACTATCCAAAGACATGTGCCCTAAAACCGAAGAAGAGAAAGCTGAAGTGAAAAATTTGCCATACCAAAATCTAGTTGGATCACTAATGTATCTCGCAACGTCAACAAGACCGGATATTGCACATGCAGTAAGTGTTTTAAGTCAATACAACACGAATTATGGTAAACAGCATTGGATAGCTGCGAAACGGGTACTACGCTATTTAAAAGGAACTGAGAATTGCGGCTTAGTATTCAAGAAGACCGGGAAGCCACTAATAGGATTTGCCGATGCAGATTGGGGTTCAAATATTGATGACCGAAGATCATATACAGGTTATGCATTCAAGTTGGCAAATACAGCTATTTGTTGGGAATCCAGAAAGCAAAGAACTGTCGCAATGTCAAGTACTGAAGCCGAATACATGTCAATTGCGGATTCAACAAAAGAAGCAATTTATCTCCGCATGTTTCTGAAAGAAGTAATGGGTCAACAAGATACCATAACAATTCACAACGACAATCAAGGTGCAAGATTGTTGAGCAAAAATCCAATTTTTCACAACAGAACGAAACATATGGACGTTCGTCACCATTTCGTGAGAGAAAACGTCAAGGGAAAGATAATAAGAATTGAGTATCTCCCAACCACAGAGATGCCAGCAGATGTTTTAACGAAGAGTTTGTCTAAGTTAAATCACGATAAATGTATTAGAAATTTAGGTTTATTTAACATTAATAATTAAATCTATGTAGTATTTTTTGAGGGGAAGTGTTGTAAATAGCAAATAAATACTTATAGATTTAACTCGTTTTGAAATACTCATATGTATGTTAACATAGTAGGCTTTGCCCATAGCATGCTTTGTTTATATTCATCATAGTAGCCTTTGCTTATAAGTAACATAGTAGCCTTTGCTTTTAAGTAAAGTAGAAGCCTTTGCTTTGATGTGTTTGTATTCTGTTGCGAGGAATATTTGAATTTTGTCTTCTCATTTTAGTCTTAATAAAACTTTCATTCTATTCACATTAAACATTTGTGCGTGCACATTATTTTGGAAGGCTATCAATTTCTCACAGTATGTACGAAAATGATGTGTTGGTTTGGTTGAGCCAATGCAAAATGAAATATAATTCTTTTACTGTTGTTATTACTTGGACTTACCATTTATATCCAGCGCTGTCCACAGGCCTGCGACGACGGGATTGTCCCAAATACGATTTCTTAGTAATTGCTATTAAAGGTGATATTTCAGTTTTGCATAGCTCAAATGATGTAGATATGGGGAAAATTGTTGAGAGTGGATTTTTTTAAAATGATGACTATATTTAACTAAAGCTTAATTTAAGCCAGATTTACGGCAGCAAACAACGTCTCAATGGTTTTAAACGGGAACTTATACGATTTTTGTCCAAAATGTGTTTAGGTCATATTAGCGATAAACATCCATGATAGATTTTATGTCTTGGAACCCATCCAGATATATATAAGAACGAGATTCTGGCTAATATTTTTAATTAATTAAAGATGTGGTCCATAAATGTATAGTCTGGCGTGAAATTTAAGATTCCTTTTCGGCAATATATAAAAAGCAATAATCCCGGAGTAAAAACTCCGGGTAGCGGTTTTCGACCACTAAAATTGACCAAATCAATGGATTCCACAAAATTGAAACGGGTAAAGAAAATTAGCGAGAAAATAATTTATGAGGGATAGCGAAATTTTGGCCTTCTTTTGAATTTTATTATCTGGACAGCAAAATATGAATCGCTTTTTTAATAATTCAATCAAAACAGTCCGTTCAATATTCAAATTAATAAAAGAAAAATGTGCACAAAATTTCTCCGAAATAATTAAAACACAACTTAGATGTTCAAGTTTCAAAATGAGAATAAATATTTTCTAAACTGACAAGAAAATATTACAAACTTAATATTCCAAAAGGCTTCTATGTTTCTTCGCAGGATTCACTAATAGAAGGTTAGGTCACATGCAAAACACAAAGTGGATAGGCCCCATGAACATTATTAAGGATGTCAAATCTGACGATTGAAAATGTCATCATATAGGAGAAAACGTAAACAAAGAATGAATGTAAAAAGAGAACATCCTCAATGCCAAGTACTGCCAAATATTAAAAAAAAGTATATCGGCTGATCGCTTGGCTAAACCTTATTCAGTGAATCCTGGTTTCTTCGTAAATAAATGAGTCCAAAAGGCTTCTATGTTTCTTCAAGTACATTATTATTGGGGTAGTTAAAAATTCTTCACCATGTAAAAGTAGTTACAACGTACACAAATTTCTTTATGTGTGTTGGCAAAATGTCGATCTGCTCGATGGCAAGATTGCGGATTACACCTCATGATTTGTGGTTGTTGTACAAATGAGACCACCTTTAATTGTTTCGCCATGGGAAGGAATTGTCCCTCAAGCGTCTTGGCATGGTACAAGAACTTAGAAGGTTGGGTCATTTGCGCCACAACACCATTTTTCTGTGCAACCCTGGTGGATTGTTTACAACTCATAGCATTGCAAAGTAGCCGTTGAGTGGAGCGGACGTGTTTTTATTTCGCTCCTCAAAGAAAAATATCCGTATCTCGTCAGATTAATTAATGAAGAAGAGACGTATAAACCAGAGCGATGAACAGTTCGTCCCCAGCGTTTGAGTAAAGGTGGCGTTTCTGACTCGGATTCAGACAACGACAGTGTCAATGAAACAGTCTTCACAGCCGAATCGAGAGATGAAGACAGCGGGACAAGTAAGCGGCCCACTAGCAGACTGGGAAAGTGATCCGGGGCACGACGAAGGAGACAGGGGTGTATGTACCAGTAGCGCAATCGGGAAAAAGCATGATAATATTCATTTAAGGCAAGATAAATTTACCCAGGTAGTGTACAACAAACAGCTGAGTACAATTTTTTCTCGCGGAGTACATTGTTCGGTTGTGTGTGTGCTTCATAGAACCACAACACACACAAGCAAAGAAAAATAGCGCCAACTAGTAACATACTCAAAACCAGAGTTGCACTAATCACTGATTTTGACATCTAGTGCACTCCATTTTTTGTTGTTGGCCAACTACTCCTACCTGTTAAATTTGTCTTAATTTCCAGGAAGTGACAGTTGCCCAAAAACAAATTGAGTACACTATCTGTCAAAATCAGTGCTAAGCGCAAGTCTCATTTAGTGTATGTTACTAGTCCACACAATTTTTCGTTGTTTGTGTGTGTTGTTGTTCTTAACTATAATACACACACACACACAACCAAACTCGCTGGCATGGTACAGTTAAGAGGTAGAATAATTAGCATCAAAACAAGAATATACCCTCAACGAAACTACTTTGAGTGGCAAATCCCGTAAATTGAAATGTCAAAGTGGTTTTAGATATATACTATGTTTTACAACTTATCTTCTACAAATGTGTTTTACATTTGTATTTTCACCATTATAACACTGTTTTGTTGATTATGTGTGGAATATCGGATCAAATAGAATGTGCTTTCAAGATTTTAGAAAGATATTACAGCTGTGATATCAAGCCTTTAACATTTAGATTTACTGCAAAATCAAAACAAAAATAAAAAAAATTGTACTCAGCTCTTTGCATGACTTCATCTGATTAGTGCATCCCGACTCGTTGACAGATAGTGCACTTCGCGAGAAAATATTGTACTCAGCTCTTTACGGTACACTACCTGGTAATTATGTCACGGTTTATACTACGATAGACGTGATTTGAATTTGCCAACAGGGATGTTTTTGACAGCGTTTTTATTGTGATCTGCATTGTTATTGTTTTCAGCATATATTTTGTATTAAATTAAATTACAAAATGTTACTTACACTGCTCTTTAAATTTGGATTTAAAGGCTCGATCATTTGTTCTTCCTGTATAAAATCAACGGACGAGAACCTTAAATCCAGATTTAATAACGAGTCTAAACCTCGTTACACTGCTCTTTAAATCGGCTCAATTAATGGCTCAATCATCTGTTTTCCCTTTATAAAATTGGCTGACGAGGGCCTTAAATCCGGATTTAATGAGCAGTGTAAACGTGATTTTAATTTCAATAAGAAATTGTCAGATGTTGAGAAAAAGTACTGCCCAAAACTAACGATAATAACCGGTATTCAATACAAACGCAGTGTTGCATTTGAATTTCGAAGGAGATTTGTCCCAATCTCTTCGCAAATCTAGATTTACTCCAAGTGTAAACATAGTTTTACTGTCTGTGTTTCACTGCTAGCGAATCCGTCAGCTTGCCAAATAATGGCTGGTACTTTGTTCATTTTTCACCGTTGAAATCCCATATTGATCGTGATTACCTTTTTGAAGCACTACACAAATATCAATTATAAAATAATACCTTATTAAAATGTTATCTCAAGTAATAAGGGAATGTCCTACTGAATGCAAGATTCGCTGAATTAGTGAATCCTGTATTGAATAAAACCAGCAAGTTTTTTGCTTTAAAGTCTATTATCTATAAAAAGTAACCGCCGAAAATATCGCGAAAAGCGAAGACACTGACAGCCTTAAAACAGAACAAATATCTTTTAACGCTCTACGCTTCTTATTAGATTGTACATTATGACATTTAGTAACAGTGTGTATTGTGAATGAGTTTGACGTTCGATTTGTCAAGTGTCAACGAAAGAAATGGCAAAGAGATTGGAAAATCCAACTGTGATTTGTGTGGAATGATCAAATTATTTATTTTACTTTACGACATGTAAATATACGCGGCAAAATTAATTATTTGTGGATATGTTCGCTAAAATTCCTTGAATACGACATTCGAGTGTGTTTAAGAGTAAATGGTTGCCAAAGAAAACGGTCAAAGGCCAAGTGTCAAATGGAAGAGCACCATAAAGATTAAATATATATATATATATATATGTGTGCGTGTGTGTACGTATGTGTGCAAGAGCTGTTAACAAACAAAAAGAGAAATTTCAAACAAAATTTCAACATGCAACAAACAACAAAACAATTAAAATATATTTTACCAAACCAAAACAAATATACAAATTAACCATTTACGGTCTATTTTGTACCAATGCAAACGGGAGGATGAACCGATAGATTGGTACTCGCGTGTCACAACGTCAGACGTAGTTCCCTTACCACTATTCTTGGGTTACTTGGCTTGGCGATGCTTACAACTTGTTATCAATTATTTGTTTCAGATTTGCCTAGAGAGGTCGGAGGAAGGGAATCATAGGATGAAACAAAGGCACAGTACCGTCATTATAGATGGCGTACGAAAACAAATTGATTAAATTGCCAATTAAAACGATCAAATACAAAATAGTGAGCGTAAATAACCAGACAATGAGTACAAGAATAGGGCATAGACAAATGCAGCAAGCACAGGCAAAGGTGGGCAGGCTGGCAGACGAGCCCACTTTCTGTGTGTCAGAGAGCGCGAAAAAAACGATCAAAATACGTACTCACGCATATATACGCGCTACTTCTTGCCATGGACGGTTGTAGTTGTTGATGTTGATGTTTTGTTTTGTATTCCGTATTTGTTGGCACTGGTACATATGTCAATGCTCTTACTTTTTATACATCTTTCTGGCAAACTCGTCGTTTTACTTTACTTCTGACGCTTCGAAGCGTTTAAATGAGTGACTAAAAACAACAACCTTCGAGTCTAATGGACATACTTCTTTGCTGATGTATACATTCCTTTTACCCTATTTGTTTTGTATATTTCAAAACTCTGTGCTAGTCTTTAAAGATTCTTGAAGCTCTTGACCTGCTGAATTGGCCACAAGTTTTAGATAGTGATCAATTGCGTTCGCCAGTTTGTTGATAAGATAGCTGCCCAGCTATTTTACCTATTTTTGGCCAACAACTTCATTTAAATGCCATTTTCCTTTCAAAAATAATAAACTTATTGCTGTTGAAGCTATGTTCACTACACGCAAAGTGTTCGTGTTTATATTTGGAAAATGTCAAAATTTACCCTAACTTATCAACGACTTCAGCAGTAAATAATCAACAAAAACATTCCTAAATATAAATAAAACCGGATGTGTTGATGTTGGAGTTCTTGTTCCCATCTCTAGCCACGTTATGGACGACCTTCTAGTCGAACTAGAGATTTATAAGCGTTTCGATTTTCTGCGTTACATCCTAAATTCATTACACCTAGTTTCGAAGTTTCATTCTGCCATTGCATTTTTCATCGGAGTGTGGTTCTTAACCCATCTGTGTTTACCATCAGGTTCATATTTAAATGGGCAAGAAGGAACAATTTTTTGAGGATTTAAATATTTTATTGTAGTGTGCCATCACCAGTCTATGGCAATACAGAGTATGTTAATGTTGCCCATGTAGGACTACATCGGGTCAACCCGGTACGTACAACCGGCTGCCATGGGTTTGAAATACGTTAATGACATTTTCCAAGTTAAGCTTCTCGATCAGGAGCTGCAAGAATAATGGATATGTTTCCAGACATACCGATATAGCCGGCAATCCAAGCAATTTTCAATATACCTTTATTTTGCTACTAGCTTCGCTGCGCCTTCTTTTACTTTATATGGAACAAAATTATCCTTTGAATATTTATTGTCGGCAATTAAAGAGTTTTTAGTGAAATACAATGCTACGAAAATGGTACATATGTCACTTGACTAACAGCATAAGGCGTACGGAAGGAGTGGATGTCAAATTCGGTTTCTAAATACAAATACCTTTCATTTGAGACCCTAAATGCATAAGTCAGAAAAAATGTCGGGTCAAGCTCCTGTAGGTGAGCAAGCTCGTTCCGGTCCAAATGACCGATCGCCGCGGAACGGTTTGGCCATTGGTTAATTAAAGGCGCCAATAACTCGCCTTGTCATATCGAGCATCGTAGGCAATCAGTATTTGTGCAACAGCCGGTTCCATCCGGCCTCTCACTGAGACTCTCCACAAGATATCGCCAATTATCCACGACTGCAGTTACAGCTACTCCGGATGGAGCATTCCAGTATCCGCAACCTGTGGACGCGCCCTGTAGCTCGCAGCTAAACTTCTCGTGACAGCAATGAACACCGCACAGATCGGATGTCAATGTTCCAGGTTGTTGTGTTGTTGTAGCAGTGTGTTGTACACTGAGGCGGCAGCCCTTGCCGATGAAGGACTTCATCGGGTCAATCCGGTACGTACAACCGGCTGCCATGGGATTGTTCCAGCTTGTGTGGTGTTCACAGCTATCCCGTACCGGGATCATTATGCACCATCTGTGAAAATTTCAAAATTAAGCCATTTTTGAGTCTATACGGAATAGACAAACAAACAAACTCAAATTGATTTTTATAGAAAGACCAGCTGAGCCCGGCCCGCTCTTAAACCTCAATAAGTAAAAGTCCTGTTTAAGGGTGTGGTGGATTCCCAAAGACATGGTCACAAAGGTGGAAGTCAATTTCGTGCTCTACTTCCAAAGACCTTTCATTTAATGTTCATGTTGGCTTCTCCAAATTAGCGCCATTTACTGGCAGTTTTCAATTACATCAACTAAATCCATTTGAAGACAACCAGAAGATGGTGCTAACTTAAATGTTAGTGCTACTACTCGCTTGGAGTGGTTTAACGCCTACAACATTGAACATCATGTGGTATGACTATATGACTACCCATTAAATAGTCATAATTTAGTCTTTTTACATCAAATCAAATTGCCATATTAAACGATTTTCTGTGGTAATGAACCAATTTGGCAGTCTATATATTTGGTGCGTTAGCGATAGTTCCTACTATTAAACCGTGTAAAACTTTTAAACAAAAAAGGGTTGCCCAGCAGCACGACGTTTGGTCTTGTCTATCGATGAGCAATCTTAACGTTAAGTTTTCCAACTCCTCCTATCACGCTGAATTTAACCCCATATTGTCATGATTGGTGTATATAGCCGTTTGTTGGAGGGTGTCTATATGAGGGTTGTGCGTCAAAAACGGCTGAACCGATTTTGTTGAAATTTTCACAGATTGTGGGGAGTGGGCGGGAAGGAGCAATAGGCTATATAATTTCTTGATATCTCAAGGGGGGCGGGCCCTCCCCTTACCCCAAAAGTACCACCCAAAAATAAAAGTGGACCTATAGGGGCAATATGGGACTCAAGTGCAAGGTATTTGGGAGTAGAATACCAAAATTTGGGCCCAAGTACGTAGGGGGCTGCCCCGACCTCAAAACTGGACGATAATGACAATATGGGACTTGAATCAAAGGTATTCGGGTGTAGATTACGAATATGGTCAGGAAGAAGAAAATTGCTTTATAATTTGTTGATATTGGTGGCGGTGGCGGTGGCGGACCCTCCCACGTTGCCACAACTTAAAATCAAAAGTGGACCGATAGGGAAAATATGGGTATCAAATGAAAGGTATTGGAGATTAGAATACGATTATGGTATTCGAAATAGGGATCAAGTATCCAAGGGGACGCCCAACCCCAAAAACTCCCCCAAACAAACATATTGGACGTACATATCAATATGGGACTCAAATAAAAGGTATTCGGGAGTATAATAAGAATATGACATAATAAACGAGGTCCAAGTAATTGGGGGTCGCTCCACCCCCACATAGAAATATTACTCGATCAAATGAATGCTATTTGGAAGCCGACTATGAATATGATATTAAACTTTGTGTGATATTAAAACTGTGTGGTGGTGCTTTACCTCATAAAATCGCCTTCAAAAGGTTATTTGACCTACTTAAGCAATGGGGATTAAGTGATAGATATTTTTGAGTGGAGTGTGTCAATCAAATTTGCGTTTAAGTAGCAGATGGTGTGCGGCGCACAACCCTCCTATAGACACCCAACATCAAACGCCTGTACACACCAATTATGACAATATGGGGTTTAATTATATGTCTAAGGTTGTGGACTGCGAACCTGATATCTTTATTCTGCTCATATATCTAGCGAACCACCTCACTCCAAAACAGTTGATCAATCATAGTGACATAACAGGACACTGCTGCCATACCCCCAAAGTTATGACTTTCAGTGTGATAGGAGGTGTTGCAAACTTTAAGGTCAAGTTGGCCGCCATTTATAGCTCATCGAGGGGTCTTCTTCTCCTTGATAAATCCAAATGACGTGCTGCTGGGCAACACTTTTTTATTCAGAAGTTTTACATGGTTTAATTACTAAGAACTGTCGCCAACACACCAAGTATAGACCGGCAAATTAGTTCTTTACCACAGAATCGTTTAATACGGCAATTTGATTTGATTTAAAAAGAGACTATTTAATAGGTAGTCATATAGCCAGTTATAGACAACTACCACATGATGATCAATGTTATAGGCGCTAAGCCACTCCAAGCGAGTAGCACCATAGACAAAGGAAATCTATAGACTCATATCAATATATTCAAAAAAAGCTCTAACAGATGGGATAAATGTCGAATTCTCAGTCGTTTAAATGTGATTGCGCAAGGAGTTATTTTATTAACATTTTGAGTTTAAAGTCTAAAGTCGATTGTCGCACTTACATTTATATTAGTGCCATCTGTTGGCTGTTTTCAATTGGATCAACTGAATGAAAGCGCCAAAACGAATTAAGAGAGGGCAGAGTGGTCAAAATTTATCATACAGCATCCATCTGGTCCTACTGGTCCTTCGATCAAAGAAAAAAAAAGTAGAAAATTGATTGGGGTATTATTTTTTTACGTTCCCACCCTAAGACGGGCCTTTAAGTGCGAATCTTTGCCATATAAAAACCAAAAAATTGTGTAGAAATAAAAAAATTTGGAGAAAATGTGATTAATTGAAATGTTGTCAAAATTTTACAGTAAGAATAAGAAATATTTTTTTCGTGTGGTGTAAATGAAGGCGCAAGGTTTGGCTGTTATTGTTAAACATATCTAAAGAAACGTAACATATGTCTGAGAAATCAAAATCTAGAGGTTCGGGTTTTACCGTAGACAAGAGTCAGAAAAGCGCCAGCTAAGATTTTTTTCCTTCCATTTTATTTCATTTCTTCTGTAATATAAAAGCCAACAAGGCCAATAAATCTACACACTAAATTACCTGAGTAGAATTAAAGTTAGACCTAAATATCCATAAGTTTAAATAGAAGAAAGATATAAGAGCTTTAGCGGCTCCCCAGCCACACAAAATCAGTTACAGAAAATATTAAGAAAGGAATTGAGGTCCAGTTAGCAGTAACACATTTTAAAGCAAAGGAAAAGTTGATGAATACAAGTTACAAATCAGAAAAGAAATTTACATTATTAGTTTGCGAATGAATACCTAGTTCATAGGGTAGTCTTTTAACTAGAAACGATCTTGAAGAAAAGAGTTTACAATTAATTTTATCAGTATTTGAGGGTTTCGTAAGCTCTTAAAAACATTGAAAGTTTGATATAATAGTGTGGGAAAACGATTCTTAAAAATAGTATAAAAAGAAACCATAGAACAAAAACTTACAAAATGTTCCAAAGTGCATCCCAAAAACCGTTTAACACACCCAGATATGTATGTGTTCTCTACGTTGAACATGATAAACGAAACGGACAACACGTTTTAGCTTATGAACTCCAATAGTACCTGATACTATTTCTAGACAATATAAGACCTGGGACATTAAAACCGAGCTAGCAATTGTGCGTCTTACACGAAAAGGGAAATACATATTCGAAGAATAAATTAACGTCATCATTAATATGAAAACTCCGTGGGAATAAACTCCTAGGGAATAAATTTCTACATCGAATAAAATTCTCCTATTCTGATTGAATGGGGGAGGAAAAATATGGGAAAGGGAATTTCGAATTTTCGAAAACAGCTGTTTTGACCCAGTTTATTTTGACTAAATATTTGACAATTATTTTTTGGAAAAATGAACATAGAATAAAAAATGAGCAAAACAAATTTATAAAGGTTGCTAAAAAGTTTACAAAACATGTATAGTGTTGCATTTGTAATGTTTGTTTTAATTTTTGTCACAATATGTCTGTGTTGTGATAACAACTTTCCGTCTTCATACAACAATAAGATGCTTCGAGAGTGGTCTGGTGGACAGATAAATAGATTAATTATGTCGTGTTGTTGTTGTTGAAGCCATATTTTCATGTGGATGTGGCGATCCACGTCAAGCTCCTGTAGGTGGGCAAGCTCCTTCCGGTCCAAAGGACCGATCGACGCGGATACAGATTGGCTATTGGTTATTTAAGGGCAGTATTCGTGCAAGAGCCGGTGCCGCCCGACCTCTCACTGAGACTCTCCGCCCGATACCGATGATTGTTCACGACTGCCGTTGCAGCTACTCCGTATGGACCATTCCTCTATCCGCAACATGTGGACGCACCAGGTACCTCGCACCTAAGCTTCTCGCGAGAGCAATGAACACTACACAAATTGGAGCTCAAAGATCCGTCCTGTATGGTGCTCACAGCTATCCCTTGCCGGGAATTTGGCACACTTTCTGCATGTTCGCCTTTTCCCTTGCCAAAAGGAGTTAAGGTGGCTGAATCTACAGGATCATTCTTAGAATACTTTAGTGTGTAATATAGAGGTTTGCTTCTCCTTCGTCGTCATTATCTAAAATCCTACGCTTATGGAGCTAGAACTTGAAGATCTAATCGACATTTCAGGGCGGCGGCCGCTTTTCTTGGTGGATGGGACGGCTGCTGGACATAGTGCTGGTGAAAAGCGACTTATGGATTTATTCCTACTCCCCTTTTAGTATCCGACTCCTGACGGAGTGCCACTTAGCGACAACTCGTTATACATATGGGTCTAAGTATATTATTGTAGAATATGAACCACATATTCTGGAATGCTCGTATTTTGTCAATAAAACCGAAAACTTATGCAAATCTTCTATTGTGGGTACATAAACCGGGAGAACCTTCCAAAATGTCTACCTGATTTTAATGAAAAAGTGAAAAATAATTTCCGTACATTTTAAATTGTTCGAAAATGGTAAGAACTTGTACCATTTTTTTATAAAACAATTAAATTTACAATTATTTATCCTAGCTCCCTTTCATTTGTTTGGGGGAATTTTTTTCCAAGTTTTATTGTCTCATTCCCGCTTTTATTTCGATTCAGAATAGCTAATTTTTCCCTGGGAGATATTTCCCTTTTTCGAAGTTTGTTTAGAATAAGGGAAAAGAGAGGGAGTAGAGAACAAACACCCAGGAAATTGTTATTCAGAATAGGGGAAAAGGGAGTAGGGAATAAACTCCCAGGGCTGCATAATTGGTAGGTCATTAATATAAAGATAAAACAAAAGAGGTTCTAAAACGGATCCTTGCGGAACACCATAGTGCAGAGAAAGCCTGTCGGATTTTCGCAGAATAAATTCTGCGTAAAGAAAACAAAAAAAAAAGACTAATTCTTATGCAGAACCAAGTCCAAGCATTTATGTCGTTCAACTAGTTCAATGGCTACATTGTTGAAGGTCATCAAAAAAGCGATTTGTTGGATCAAACACTGTGGCGTTAGTCTTCGAAGGGTTAACAAAAATTTAATCATCAATGGACAAACCCAAAAGGTTCCTTAAGCAATCATTTATATTATTTTGAAGAAAATCTGTACTCTAACGGCTGCCAGTAAATAAAAGAAAACCGTCATCAGTTTATGTTGTTGTTGTTGTTGTAGCAGTGTGTTATACACTGAGGCGGCAGCCCTTGCCGATGAAGAACTCCATCGGGTCAATCCGGTACGTACAACCGGCTGCCTTGGGATTGCCATCAGTTTATGAGAGTATTTTGCAATTCCTCGAGTTGGTTGTAGTTGGTATAATAAAGCAAAAACAAAAAAGGACATAAAATGGATCCATGTGGAACACCAGAGTACAGAGAAAGTTTGACAGTTTCTTCTCCGCTAACAACAGTAAACTGAGATCTCTCATTTAAATAAGAAACAACCAGTTTGCAAGCCGTTTTAGAAAAACTGTATTCATTTTTAAGTTTATTAATCAATTTGCAATGGTTTGTTGAATTAAATGCAATGGAAAGATCTAGAGAAACCAAGGCATTTAACATATGTACATTATCCCGAAAGGAATCAGTGAGTTGGAGATACTATTTTGACCAGACCGAAAAGCATATTGGGAATGATAAATCCTATACATTGTGGCACCTAGCATCTGGCACTTTATGATGTGTTCTACTACTTTAGACAAGGCAAGACTGATGGAAATAGATCGAATATCATCAAAGAAGCCTATTATTTTGGACTTTGGAATAGGCGAACCAACGCATTTTTCCAATCCCAAGGAAAGTTTGACGTCGTCAAGATATGATTATCTATGTCTAAGATGAAACGGGTTATGTATGGATAGATAAGTTTAATAAAATGGATTGGTATCCCATCAACTCTAATATACCTAAATTTCACCCTGTTTAGAGCAGTTAACAAATCAGGTTCATCAAGAAAAGTAGTTAATTGAGTCATCAAAATTAAGGGATCCACCTTGAATTAGCATTTGAAACAAAGTGTGAATAGTCAATAAACATACCATATTCAGCACCTACCCTACACTTTAAAAAATTTCCATAATTTGGATGAATCTAAACCACATAAAATTGAATATAGTTTTTCTGACTTGTTACTAAGTTTGCAATATATACTCTAGTTTGCCTCTGAACAGTCCAATTGAAAAGCTGCAAATGATAAATCCCTTAAAGACCTTGCCAGCGAAATTCTATTCGAATCAATCCAACTGTCTTTAGGGCAATATAAACGCCTTCTAATAATAGCAACATAATCAAATAAAGAATTAAAAAGCGATGTTCTGAAAATCACGGTACTCCACATACTCAGGCACATCTCTTACTTGTTACGGAAAAACACTGAAGATAAAGGCATGACCTGACAAATATGGACACTGAGCCTGGCCCGCGTAAGTAACCAAAGAACTATGACTGACTAAGAAGAAGTCGAGCAACGATGTAGAGTGCGTTCTTACATCAAAATGTGTATGTATCGAATTATGTATTAAAGACATACTCATTCCATTACAAAGGGATCGCAATGGATTTGTCTTAGAACAGTCAAATAAAACCTGTAATAATAGTATTTGCATGCGATGAAAGTAATTGATAGTGGGGATCTTCCAAAGAGGAAATGTTCCCGTTGTGGAAGATAGACTATTCCAAAAAGTAGGTAGAAACCGTCCATCCTAATTTCAATGAATACAGATTCACAACCAGGCATTGAAGTCTTAAAAACAGATTTAAAGTGAAATTTCTTAGAAACGTAAACAGCAACGCCGCCGCCTCTACCAGGAGCCATACGATCGTTACGAAAAAGCTTATAATCCAACAATTTAACAGATTAACTGGAAATAGTATGGGAAAATCAGTTCTCGGACGGGGAAAAATATGGAACACGTCTACGAATCATCAATTATTAAATGATGTTCAAATATATCTTGTATGATTGTTACACCTAATCTAGTTTGGTGCCATACGAGAAGCTTTACTAATTCCATCCATTACGCGTGGACATAAGGCATTCTTTACCTTAGTTTTCACCAATCGGGGTTTATCGAGCTTATGACTATGAGACACTTATTAGTTGTTGTTGTTGTAGCAGTGTATTGTACACCGAGGCGGCAGCCCTCGCCGATGAAGGATTCCATCGGGTCAATCCGGTACGTACAACCGGCTGCCATGGGATTGACGCTTATTAGAAAGGCGAGATAATTTTAAAAAATTGCCAGCTTCCAGGCAAACTGGGCACAGATATCGCATGCGTACCTTCGAGGGAACGTCCTTTTCGTAGTGCTATTGTGTACCATATGCGTCCGTCTGGACAGCCCACAGATCATAGCTCGGTAATTGTTGTAGTTGTAACCACATTTTCATGTGGAGGTGGCGATCCTCGTCAAGCTCCTGTAGGTGAGCAAGCTCGTTCCGGTTTAAAGGACCGATCGCCGCGGGAACAGAATGACCATTGGTTATTTAAAGGCGCCAATAACCCGCCTTGTCATATCGAGCATCATAGACACTCAGTATTTGTGCAAGAGCCAGTGCCAACCGACCACTCACTGAGATTCTCCACTAGATACCGCTGATTGTCCGCGACTGCTGTTGCAGCTACTTCGTATGGAGCATTCCACTATCCGCAACCTGTGGACGCGCCCGGTAGCTCGCAGCTAAGCTTCTCGTAACAGCAAAGAAAACCGCACAGATCGGACCTCAAAGCTCCAGTTTGTATGGTGCACACAGCTATCCCATGCCGGGTCGGTAATCTAATATATAAAAATCAATTTGTGTTTGTTTGTAGGTTTGTTTGTTTGTATGTTTATGTGTTCCTAGACTAAGAAACGGCTGAACCGATTTTCTTGAAATTTTCACAGATGGTGCATAATGACCCCGTGGTGAAAATAGGGTACTACATTTTTTGATATGTGAAGGGGGGCGGACCCTCCCCCTTACCCTAATTTTCAGAAACGCCAGATCTCGGAGATGGGTGGTGCGATTAAAGCAAAATTTTGTGTGCTCTCATATAGTACCCCAAAAATAAAAATTTGGTATCCAAATTTGGAATGGGATACCTAGGGGGCTTCCCCACCCTAAAACCTACCAAACATATATTTAGATCAATCACGACAATATGGGACTCTAATGAAAGGTATTTAGGATAAGAAAACTTATCTGATATCCAATTGTCAGACCAAGTGCTAAGGAGACCACCCCAAGCCCCAAAACAACCCTAAATCGGACATATTTACCGACCATGGCAATATGGGACTCAAATGAAAGGTATTTGTGAGTAGAATATGAATCTGATATCAAAATGTGGGACTGCGTTTCTGGGGGCCACCCCTTCCCCAAAACAACCCCCAAACAGGACTTATTTACTGACCATGGGAATATGGGACTTAAATAAAAGGTATTTGAATGTAGAATACGAATCTGATATTTAAATATGGGACCAAGTTTTTGGCGGGCCGCCTTCTACTAAAAACATCCCCCAAAGGGGACAATTTACGACCATAGCAATATGGGGCTGAAATGAAAGGTCTTTGGGAGTAAAGCACGAATTTGATCAATATACGTCGATAAGTTTCTACGGGGCCACGTCACCCCCACAACACCACCCAAATAGTAAGCATTTTCTGACTATTGCAATATGAGGAGGGTTTTTAAAGTAGAACACGAATCCGACATATATTTTCAAGGCCAACTCACTGAGTGGCCGCCCATCCCCCAAAACAGCCCCCAAGCCGGTCATATTTGCCGACTATGGAAATATGGGGCTAAAATTAAAGGTATGTGGGAGTAGACCACATATCTGATATCAACATTAGGGGCCAACTGTCTAGCGGACGTTCCACCACCATAACAACTCCCAAATAGGACGTATTTGCTCACATAGACAATTTGGGTCTTAAAGAGAGTGGAACTAAATATTCATAGTTTTTAGGGCCAATACCCCAAACCGGACATATTTGCTAACTTTTGCAATAAGGAGTTTAAATGAGATTAGAAAATGAATTTGTTACCCAATTTTAAGGGCAATTACCCCATAAATGATATATAGATATATAGAGCACGTTGCTAACATATTTTCCGGGTTTAGTGTTTAAGGGACCACCCCAATCCCCAAAACAACCCTAAATCTGGGATATTTACCGACTATGTCAATGTGGAGCTTAAATGAATGGTATTGGGGGGTAGAGCAAGAGTTGATACCGATTTTCGGGACCAATTTTCTGGGGTCTACCCCTTTCCCAAAATTCGTATTTGATATCCTAATGTAGAACCATGTATTTAGGGCATTACCCCTTCCCCAAAGGGTTAACATTTTTCGACCATGCCAATATGTGGCTCAAATGAAAGGTATTTGAGATTGGAAAACGAATTTGATAACCAATTTTGGGGCCATGTGTTTGGGGGTCGCTTCATCCTGTAAACTCCTCTTAAGCCAATGGCAATATGGGGATTAAATAGATCGTATTTTAGAGAAGAGCAAGATGCTGATATTTTTTCAGGGCCAATTATCTGGGGGACCACCTCTCCCCCGAAAACACCACTAAATCAGACATCATGAGAATATCGGTCTGAAATGAAGTATTCTAAGAGTGGAGTACACCTTACATCCAAACTTAAATTCGTAGACCAATAAAGATCATATGGGATTCAGACAAAGGCACTTATATTGTTAAACTGTTAGTCAAGTTAGCATGGTATTTCACTAAAAGAAATTCAGTTGTCGAAAATAAATATCCCAAGGAAACTTTTGTTCCATATAAAGTAAGAGATGCGTAGCGGAGCGGGCCCGGGTCAGCTAGTTGTAATATATGTACGTAAATCATGATTTATTATATATTTACTTGTGGGTTCATGAAGTCGAATTCCGACATAGGTAAATATGAGAGCTATGTGTAAATTGTGGCAATTCTAGCTACCATCGTTTGGACGCCACCATGATTTTGATAGAGGAACGTACGTACAGGCTTTCATCGTTTCCAAAAAATGAAGAGAACTATTAAATGCCATTTGTTAAATCAGTGTTAAGAATGTAAAAAAAATGTCAGTAGGTACGACTTTTCGAGGAAATTTGCGCTTCTTTATGCATTGTATTTTGTACTGTAGATAGAAAACTAAATTTTGATGCATATATCGAATATGATTTCTTTCTTACCTCCCTCATAATTCAGCGATAACAATGTTTGCGTTTATTTTACTTCTCACATTTCCACACAAAAAATAGATGAAGAAGACGTGAAGAAGCCAAGTCATTCTGTAAAGGAACATTTTGCGCTGATAAAGACAAGTGGGAAATATGCAAAGAGAAAAAATAGTCAATTAATGAGGCACTTAAGAGCACATTGCAAGCAAACACAAAAGTAATGGAAACAAAAGAAAACTAAGACTTTTTTTACATTGCAAAGCAAAATATATAAGGCGCAAGAGAAAGGGAAAAGATCACAACAACGGAAAAGTGCGGGCAACAGGCAGATCGGTAATCGCTGCTCGACGGCAATTGTAGAAATAAAGAATCAAGTTAATGTTCACCAACAAAAGACGTTAACGCTCATTTGTGTTGAGGTGCTGATAGTGAAATGGGAATGAAGTTTCCATCGCAAATGTTAAGACATACACATTTCAATTCGAATCATAAACGGTTGGGTTCAACAAGAACAAAGTGCGATAGCGCTTATGCTAATAAAGATTTGTTTGTGAAAAGAAAACAGCCATCGCAGCAGTTGGAGTTAAAACAATCTAACATCGAAGGCGCATTGCCAAAAAGTTGCAGATGCAGTTGCATTTCTCACGGTCGCGTCGGGAACAGCGAAAATACAAACGTTGCCTTATCAACCCTGTATAATTACATAGTGAAAGCGATGTTTGGGATAACTTGTTGATGTCCATTAGTCTGTGCGAATTTTATTTTTCAAGTGTGCCGGGCATATTTATATTTGAAAACAGGCGGGCACCGAACTGCAGCAGTTTAGATCATCAGTTGAGATCCTTGTAGCTTCTGTTTTGAAATCAATGTTCATTGTCACAATATAATGATGTTAAACATGTCAAATAAGTTCAGCAATTACCAGCATATTGCTTCGAGTGTGGCAGCAGCATCTTCTTCCTCTTTAGCAATGGCGTCGTCGACGTTATCGCCACCAAATACAGTGCCGAATAATTTTTCCCAGGATTCCAACTCGTCGATTAATTCGAATAAAGCGGAGAGGGAATCTATTCATTCTGGCCAATTTATGGTGTCCACATTTGAAGCCGAAGAGGCACAAGACGATCTCGATGATAGCGAAATCAAAATGCTTGATCCAGAAGATCCCAGTCTATCGAAGGCAGACGAACCTAATACCTGCATGGATGTGCAGCTGTACGTTCCCCGAAAAGTAGCACAACAAAATAGGTATGGAAATGTAGAGTCTGCGGGTCTTGTGACGTCACATCTGGAAATTGAAACATCACTGACGAAGTTGTTCAAATGCATGAATTTAGCATACAGGTAAGATTTGCAATTTGTTCAAGTTTAAAAATACTTTTAAAACAAATCCACAATTCAACGCTTAATCAGCGTATTGTGTATACACAGAAGAAAATATCACGAATATTTTTTCGATTAAAAATTTAATTGAATATCAAAAAATGTATCACAAAAATTTAATTGAAAATAAAAATGTTTTCAATTAGAAAATTGTTTGAATCAATAATTTTTTAATTGAACCCGGATTTTTTTCAATTGCTATAGTGATTGATATTTAGGCAATTCTCAATGAAAAAATTAATCGATTCAATCACTTTTTAATTGAATCTAAATTTTTTGTATTAAAAAATTATTTGATTCAATCATTTATCAATTGATGATTCAATGTGATTAAAAATTTTATCTTTTTCAATTAAACAATAACGGCGCAGAACACTAGCTTTTTTTTCTTCTTGTCACTCGATCCGTTCACCAATTCATTGGAAACAGCTGTTTTTTTTTTTTTTAAATTGGCGAACGATTCGAGTGCCAAAAGTAGTGGTCTAGGCAGTAAGTTTTTTCAATCAAAACTTTTTTACCTGGTAGCATTGTCATGACTGTCCGTTTTTGATAAAGTCTAGCCGCTCCAAATTGCGATATATTTAATAAAACTCCCCCCTCCTGACTCAGTTTTTCGACTACCTATTAAAATTTCTAGATGCAATGCTTATCTTACTAATAAATAAAATATGCAAATTAAGGCCATAACGACTTCTAAAACATACTCTAGATAAATGTTTTCTGTTGTGTTTACTTCCCCAATGCATGTAAATCATAAGTTACTGCCTCGCTATTATTTCTTTTATGATTCGGGAAACAATATTTTCCATATTGATCATGGACCCAAACATAAACCTCATATTAGTGTTCCAGGAGATTTACATATGTGAACCATGTTGCATCGAAATCGAGCTTGTGCATTATACAGCGCGCTTTTCGCAAAAAAAAGAATATGTAACATATGCACGTTTTCAATATTTAAATTAAGTTTTTAATTGATCCAATTAAAAAATTATTGGATATTTCGAATTTTCCAATTATTTTTTTAATTGGATCTATTAAAAAATTAATTAAAAATTTCAATCATTATTTTAAATGGATGTGCAATTTTTTTAATTGAAAATTTTTTCAATTATCTTTCTCAAAAACTTTGTTTGATATTATCATTTTCGTAATTGAAGCAGTTTCAATTAAAAAATTAATTGGATCAATAAATTTCGTAATTGAAACCAATTTTAATTTTTTCGGTGTTCGCCTACTCAAAAATTTTCTAAATTTGCACAAATTGTTACTGGAAGTCGTTCGCGAACCTTATTTGCCAGCAGAAAAGATCGGGAAAGTTCGTGAGAGCTAGCAAAATTTTAAGAGCTTGCAGATTTCTATTGGAGGTTTTTCTTTCAATAGAAATTTGCAGCATCGAGCAGCTGTTTAATGAAAATCAGACGTGAAATTCAAAAAAATAGCCAACGGGAGTAATAGTTGTGCTTACTCTCCTGCAAATTTTTACTGGAAAAGTACGCGAGCAGACCTAATATGTACTGTAATATATACTTTTCTAACTTTTGCTATGTTTCGATTCAGATAAGATTGAGATACATACCACAAGATAACAACAACAATCTTCTTATTACTGTATGCTAGATTTTTCTGTGAGAAAAAAATAACGTAAATAAATGTGACAAGCGGTAATCGGCAAACAAATGTTTAAGTCGTCAAGCTTCTAAATGCGAGCAATCACATTCCGGTCCAAAAGACCGATCGCCGCGGGAACCGGGTGGCCATTTGTTATTTAAAGGCGCCAATAATTCGCCTTGTCATATCGATGCCGCCCGACATTCCGCCCGATACGCCTGATCGTCCGCGACTGCGGACATGATCGTTTAAATTTACCTTTTAATAAAAGCAAAAAGTTTTACTTGTTCGCAATAAAATCCTAAAATGTGTTAATTTTAGAGGTGTTCTCGTGTCACACTTGAGTGATTCGTGAACGAGATCCAAATCCAATCACGTCGGATTTGGATTTTGTAATTTGTAATTTATTTATTTACACCCGCACAACAAGAATATAAAATTCTTATAATTAAGGTGCAGGTAATGTCTCCAACAACTGTACATAGTAAACACTTAAAACTAAGAATCTATAGCTATACAATACATCACAGATTTTGAATGACTAACTTTCTAACGGAAAAAACTAACATTTGTGGCTTTGTAGATTTGAATTTAAAAGAAAAAAAAAATGATTTTATCAATTAAAGAGAAATTAATAGACTTAGTTTATCCGAAAAAATAGAAATTAAGGTAAGTATAAAAGAATAAAAATAAATATATTGGGTTGCCCAAAAAGTAATTGCGGATTTTCATATAGTCGGCGTTGACAAATTTTTTCACAGCTTGTGACTCTGTAATTGCATTCTTTCTTCTGTCAGTTGTCAGCTGTTACTTTTAGCTTGCTTTAGAAAAAAAGTGTAAAAAAAGTATATTTGATTAAAGTTCATTCTAAGTTTTATTAAAAATGCATTTACTTTCTTTTAAAAAATCCGCAATTACTTTTTGGGCAACCCAATATAAATGAGTCTTAACATTCATCAACTTAATGCAGTAAAATGTTTCCAAAGTCTGGTTTTAAATGTTGCCGAGTTACTGAGTAATTGCAGATCGTTAGGAGGTGAGTTCCAGAGACGTACAGCGAATATGAACATATGCCATTCAGAAAC